>NC_089651.1:10805325-11435012 GCF_037042795.1 Molothrus aeneus | reverse complement strand
GATGTGATCCAATTTGCTGCATGCCAAAATATTTATTTAACGTTTACATCACAACTCAAAATTGGCACATCAGTGGTAAAAACCTCACTGTATGTCAATGACATTATGTTTTATTTTATTTTATAGGTCTGCCATGCAATGCTGAGCAGCTTCCCAGCGACATAGCAGGTGGTAGGTTTTGGCCTAGGTTATGTCAGTGGTCACAAAGAGCTCAGCTGAAGCATGCCCTGGGTACAAGGAGAATGCACACATGCCTTTGGTGCCATTGTTAGAGGCAGAGTGCTCCTTCACATCCAGCCCTTCATGGTAACCTCAGCTGAACTCCACTCTGTGTTTAAACAAACGCTAAAATAAGATGGATGTTCTGTTATTTTAAAGTATCCGCAGATATTTTGTTTCCCTCTCTACTTTATTGAGATTTTTGGAACCTGGGGAGTTCACCCTCTCCTCCACCTACACTGCAGAAAGCTGGGCAGGCAACAGGTTCCCAGCAGGAAAAACCCAACACAATCCCACTGAATACTGCAGAGTTTCCTGATTTGTCCCTGCAGAAGACACAGCCTGGGGATGGTCTGACCCCCACACACACTGATTGATGTGCCACACACCAGTGGGAGCAGCCAGCCAAATGAACTGGAATCATGCAGGGAGGGCAAGGTTCCTTCTGACTGCCCTGGGTATGGAGGTGTGTCCAGGCACATCCACACGGAGTGCAGCACTAGAGGGAAACTGAGCCATCCCTGGAAAAGCAAATGGCACAGGTGGCACAGGGTGAGCACAGGGGTGCCCAGGAAGCAGGACAGCTTCACCAGCTCGAGGGTCAGCCCCTCTGCTCTTCAATGGCCTCCATCACAAACACTCCCAAACATCCTCTCCTTTTGGGAATACTCAGAATGAGAAGCCCCCCTATTACAGACAAATTTGAGAGAGAAGATCCCAAAGCCTGGAAACACATCTGACAACTGATCCTAAGCTAACTCTGGGACGGAGAGGACAATGATAGCACATGTTCTTCTATATAAACTCATTTAGCATAATAATAGGTGGCATTTTGCCCACTTAAACCCAAAGCACTCCAGAGAAATACAGCACAGATATCCCCATTTACAGAGGGGGGAAAGAGCCACACTGGGATGATACCTGAAAACCCTTAGACTCACAAGCAACATTTCCTCTCTCTCTGGACTGAGTGAGCCCAAGAGATGGGCAGGTTCCCCATGGGTGCAGCCACAGGGTGTGTTCCAGCAGCCCCCACCCTGCCTGTGAGCACACCCCTTACCCAGGCAGTTGTGGCCATCGTGAGCCAGCATGAAGCCATCGTAGCAAGTGCAGCGGTAATTCCCTGGAATGTTGAAACACTCGTGGACACAGCCCCCATTGAAGTCGTTGTCACATTCATCAATGTCTAAGGAATAAAGCAAAAGTCAGTATGATGGATGCTTGCCTGAGTGTTATAGACAGAGATGTGACTGCCAAAATGTGAGCAGCAACTGCTGTCCAAAATGGTCATTGTCTTGCAAACGCACTATATTTAATGCATTTCCTGCTGAATGACTGAGAAAAAACCCTGAAACCCCCTGGCAGCTTTACCTTATGCTTTTTAGGCCATAAACAACAAACTCATTATCAGGCTGAGTGAAATGAACAGGTGAAAATCCGTGCAAGGTTTGCCTTTGATTTTGTAAACAAGAAGTGAATCAGGTGACAAAACAATGACTATTTTGATTTCAAAATCATCCTTCATTATTTCCAGTGGCTCTATTTCCTTAGAAATGCTCCATGCTAGCACAGCCAGAGTGCTGTGCTGTGCTCCCTTTACCTTCACATTTCCTCCCTTCGCCGGTGTAACCCATTTTGCACATGCACTTGTACAGCTTCGGGGTGTTTTGACAAATAGCATCTGGGTGGCAGTCATCCAGCCCCAGGGCACACTCGTCCACATCTGTGAAAAGACAGCAGGCTCAGGAGGGATGTCAGCAGCAGGAGAACAGGGCACATCTCCTGAGCACATCCCCGAGGGGATGACAAGGCTGAGCACCTCTCTGTGGTGCCCACAAGAACATTGTGTGGTTTTGTGTGTCAGGACAGACACAGGCAGAGACAGTATCTGCACTTCAATTTCTGTCATATTCTACCTGCACAGAGATATATTTGTATGCAGTTCAGATAAGCCCATGGTAAGCTTTTGTGCACGTTTATAAATGCACCCAAAACAATCTCGTAAGGGTTAGATGCTCTGTGAAATTCAGCTGATAGGTTCACAGAGATTCATCAGAGATTGTCAATCTTTCTGATTAAAAACAGTCATTGAAAGAGTTAATACATTAAAAACAAAAAACAGTCATTGAAAGAGTTCTTGATCACATCCATGCATCTCCTGCAGGAAGCCCAAGGATTTTTAAAATAACAAGGGGAGAGGATTGAAATGTACTTTCAAAGTCACCACCAACAAGTTAAAAGACTGACTTACCATTAAACAGATGTATAATCATAAAATAATTTTTTTTACTACAAGAATAGTGTCTGGGGAACAGCACTGCCAAATCACCTGGCCAGCCATCTCAAAGCACAGCAAACTTCAGAGAAGAGGAAATGAAGAGAAAAGGAAACACCAACAGGAAGAAGTCCTGGAGATGAAGAAGTGTAGACAGAAGAGGAAGAAAAGTTACAGGCAGCAGAAGACATCAGCACAAGCTTTTCACACAGCAGAAGAAAACTGAAGCACGGAGACAGGAAGATTTCCAGCAACTGGCTAAAAGGGAGAATTGTAGGAGCAACACCCCATGCAGGTACAAAAAGTGCCTCCTACAACAAGAAGCAGTGCATGAGTATCAGCAGAAAGCAGCTACTTCAATAGCCAGCCACTTTTTATGGTGGGGATCACTTTCCAAATGGAAACTTCAGCCAGCACTTCTCCCATTTACAATTATAGCATTCATCCTGCTCTTTTTTTTTTTCCTTTCCCCCAATCACAAAAAATGCCTGTAGGTACTGCAGCAGCTGCCAACTGCAGAAAGTGTTCTCTTGGTTTTAACTCCTAATGGGGTTTGGCAGTGAGGAACAAGGCAGAGAGCCAGTGTTAGAGCAGCAGTGCCTCCCTGGCTCTCAGGTGCACACAGCTCCAGTGATGGGGTCCCAAATACCGCCATCGGCAAGAAAGGAGAAGGGGGCAAACAGTGGGAAGCAGCTGGGAAGAGCAGCAGAATCGGCTCCCTCTCAAAGCAGAGAAGTCAAGCCAGTGAAAAATAGGGAGGCAGTGAATTGAAGGAAGAAGTCGTGCAAGGAAGGGTACGAGCAATAGCTAAGGGGTCTCCAGCAGGTGGGGCAGACAGAAAGGATGGGCAGGAAGGACAGACAGACAGCGGGCATAAAGGGGCATCAGCCACACGTGCTGTGTGCCCTCGGCACCATCAGCTCTCCCCTGCCCTGCCCGAGCCAGGGGCACAGACCTGCCCCGGCAAGAGGACTCCCAGAAAACACCCGGCAAGGAGGGGCTTCCCTCTAAGGCAGGACACAGAGACAGGGAGCAGATCTCGTGGCAGCGGCAGGATGGCAGCTCCCAGCTCAGCGGGGTTATTTTTACACCGCCCCTCTGTGATCTGCACCGTGCGGTAAAGAACCGCAACAAGAAGCCGCATCGCTAATGCGTGGAAAAGAGGGCTAGGAAAAATCCGTAGGCACAGAGAGAGAGATTTCCCCTTGCAGTGACAGCATCCCGAGCAGAAGAGAGACCCTGCAGGAACGAGACTGTGAGCAAACACCGCAGCCTTCAACTTGGCAGGAGGCGGCGGCGGGAGAATTCCGGGGCTGGTTCCGCGGGGTCCGAAGGCAGCTTCACCCGCGGCACACAGCGCCCACACCCCGCTCCCCAGGTGCCCCGTCCCGGGGCTCTCCCCGCTCCCAGGGCAGCGGGAACCGCCGGGAAAGCGGCGGTGGCAGCACCCGCGGAGCCCGAGCGCCCTGCGAACAGCGCCGGGCACGGCCGCACCTCACACCGGCACCGGCCCCTTCCCCTTCCCTTGGCCGCCGGCCCAGAGAGGAGCCGGGACCGTGCGGTGCCCGCGGGGGAAGCCGCGGTGCGGGGCTGGGGCGAGCGGGGGGCCGGGCCCGGGCGCACACACGGGGCAAGGGAAGGGGCGGGGGGCACTCACCGGGCAGGGACCGGGACCGGGGGGCACTCACCGGGCAGGGACCGGGAGCGGGGGGCGCTCATCGAGCAGGGACCGGGAGCGGGGGCACGGACCGGGGAAGGGGCGGGGGGCACTCACCGGGCAGGGATCGGGGGGCACTCACCGGGCAGGGAGCGGGGGCACGGACCGGGGAAGGGGCGGGGGGCACTCACCGGGCAGGGGCAGCGCGGCGGGGCCGGCCGGCGCGGGCAGCAGCAGGAGCAGCAGCGGCAGCGCCCTGGCCCCCGTGGCGCCGCGGCGGCCGCCGGACCCCATGGATGGCGCTGCTGCCGCTGCCGCCGCCGGGCGGGAGGAGGCGGCGGCCGAGGGAGTGTCTGGGGCGCCCGGCCCGCCTCGCACTGACAGCGGGCGCGGGGCGGCGAGGGCTGGGCGGGCCTCCCCCTCCCTGCCCGGCCCTGCCCCGGGCGCGGTGGGCGCTGCCGGCTCACGAACCGCCCCATCCCGCCCCCCCGAAGCCCCGGTGCCCGCACACCTGCGGCGCCCCAAACACAGGTGTCCCGCGGAGCCGCTGGCAACCGCGGGAGCGCCTCACACGCCGGAGCGGGAGCGCCTCACACGCCGGAGCGCCTCACACGCCGGAGCGGGAGCGCCTCACACGCCGGAGCGGGTGCTCCCCGGGCCCGGGAAGCATCGCCCGGCGCGGACGAGCCCGAGCATCAAGATGTGGCAGCCCGAACACACACGATGCGCTCCAGCCTCCATTGCCTTGGTTCAATACAATACTGACATTTTTACCGTGTAATTACACCCCGCTGCAGAGCGTGAATCCCCCCCGGCTGAAGGCCATGGCAAAAGCCACGCATCACCCCACCCCCAAGCCAGCCCCATCCCACCTCCATTCCCAGCCAGGGATTTCACACAGCTGTCGCTCCTTTGGCAGGTAAAATTGGCTCATACATTATTCACTGAAATTATCATTTCCTAAATAATGTCTGACCTTTCAGGCTGCGAGCAAGAGCAGGCAGTACTCTTCTCCACCCCTCCCTCCCATCCCCATTTCACTGCCCTTTCCCTTTTGTTTTGTTCTGTGAGAAATACCGAGCAGTTTGCAGTTTCTAGTTGCAAGGGCGGTTTATACACATTAGTAAATCTTCAGAATGAAGCTTTCCCTCAGTCTTTGTCTTTGTTTCCTTAATGGCAGCTATAAATTACCACTCTCCTTTCTCACTGGAGCATCAGGCTTCATTGCTTTTGAAATGATCAAAGTTATTCTCTTTTTGAATCCAATGAGAAGCAACCTTTTGTGTCTCCTGGACGGTTTCAGTCTTAGGCAATCTCATCTATAAATACATAAAGCTGCTCATTAAACACTCCAAGGATTCTCCAGCCCTAAGCAATAAATGAATGAAGGGTTTCTCGACAGTTTCCGTGATCTCCTGAACAAACCTTCATACTTGGGGTGGGAATTGGCACACCTGCACAACTCTCACCCAGGCTGTCTCCATAAACAGCTCTCCCAGAGGGACAGAGAAGCCATCTCCCATCCAGGCACATGGCTTCAAACCCCCTCACAGAAAAGCTGGCACTCAGTTCAGGCACTGCCCAGTCAAGTCCCCTCAATGAACTCGACCAGTATTAATTTAATTACCTTTCATCACAAGATTTGCAAAAGACAAAGTAAGAACACATATGAAGAGTGTAGCAGAAAAACCAGCAAGAGACACTGAAGAGTAACCAAAATATCCAAAGCTTCCTGAGGCACCGTAAAAGCAAAGGATCTTTCTTACTTCTGTAAACTAAAACATAAAGTGAGACATAAATATTTGGGAATGCCTGAGTTAGATCAAAAGATCTCACTGCAGCTTGGAAAACAAACAGAACAATATCAAATTTATCTTAGCTAATGAAGCCATTTCTTACACATAAATCTCAAAGTGTTTTGTGAAGGATCCTGGCTATTATTTCACATATAACACACATTTGTTTATGAAGAGGAATTGCCATTAAAATATCTCTTTAAAGACACAAACCAGACAAGCTCAGACCTCAACTCAGATGCCTTTCTGCAGCCTTTTTAACCATTTCTATTCAACCACAGAGTCACAGTGACAGCTCTGGGCATGAAGACCTTTAATGGGGGAGAGAAGCTACAAAAATTCTTAAGATTCAACTTCAGCACTAAGTATGAGGAAAGGAAAACAATCATATCAGGGCAGTTGGACAGGAAGACAATCCAAATAGGACTGTTGGGGGATTTTTTCAGCAATTTTAAATAAAATCAATTGACAAAGTTTCAGGGAATAAAATAGATCCTGGAAAATAGCTACTTCCATAGAGGTAAGACCCCCAATTCCCCTCTGCTCTCCATTTTCACCATCACATGCAGTTGCCCCACATTGAGAGATGGAGACTAAGCTGCCACAGAACAGCTGGATGTAAAATCTGCTTCAAAAACTGTACACCTGATGTCCTAAGTAGAGATGAATACTTTTGTCTGCAAATTGGGGTTAAAAACTGCTTTATGCTCCATAATCCTTGTTAAATTTCATCATTTAACAATGACCAAACAATATCTGAAGACATGCAGATTGCTATTTCATCTGCACTTCAATGAGAAGTAGCAACTCTGCTGGCCTGCATCATATTGACCCAAAACTGAGCATGCTGAGTGCTTGTGACAGCAGCTGAAAACAACTGGGAGGGCTGGGAGACGCCAGAATGGTAACAGCAAAGTAGGATGCTGACAAGTGAGGAAATATTCTCAAATATTTAATTGTTCCAAAGCACAGAGAGCTGTAGTTTCAAGCCTTGCTCATCTCCAGGTGTGCACAGAGTTTTCATTGTTTTTCTTTGAAATGTATCACTCAAATTTTTACACTTCCCATCTTAGTGTCCGAGGGTTGCTGAATTCTGTGTAAAAATAACACATCTTCAGTAACCAGCAGGATCTGCACAGGATTCATCTGAGACAGAGGAAATTTGTGCATTCTCTGGTCACAAGGGGCATTAGAAACCC
Organism: Molothrus aeneus; assembly: GCF_037042795.1. Taxonomy (NCBI): domain Eukaryota; kingdom Metazoa; phylum Chordata; class Aves; order Passeriformes; family Icteridae; genus Molothrus; species Molothrus aeneus. The sequence continues at coordinate 11,427,866 of NC_089651.1, read as the reverse complement.
TCCCATGTAATTTATATGCCTTGTCTAAGTCTTTTTATGTCATTTGTAGAAAAACATTCCCCAAACAAACATCAGATCCACCAGTGCCATTTCAAATGTTGCAGGATCTGCATCTTAACATGCCACTGTCACTGAAATGAAGAACAGCTCCTGTTTATTGCAGAACTGAACACAGCATGGCCTATTAATACACACACATTTCTGAGTTAAAAGGGGAAAAAAGGAAACACTTTGTCATATGAAATAACTTTTAGACATTTGTATTTCCTTGTGAGAACTTCCCAAATCATTGCTACAACAAATGGTACCATTTCAGACGGGAGCAGTGAGTGAACAGCCCCTGCCTGTGCACCCTGCAGTTGCACAACACACTCTGCCCACCAAGGCCCTGCTCTTGGCGCTCCTTTTCCTTGGAGGAAATGTGACCAACCTGAGGCCAGCACCTGAGGTGAGGTGAATGAAGCTGCACTTACCTCAGCCCCATGCAGGCCTGCCCCACGTCCATCCCTGCAGGGGGGGCAGGAGCAGCAGGCCCATCCCAGCCCGGGGGGCAGAGCTTTGGTGTCTCTCACGGGCTCAGCACACCCACAGCAGGTACCAAGTCCACAAATGCACCCCAAAACCTGCCCAAGGATGAGGCCAGAGCATGGCTCAGGCCAAGCTCACCCTCTGGCATCCCCCAGGATCACCCCAGCTCAGGCAGATCGATGCAGTTCCCCCAAGAGCAATACTGATGTTTGATATTTGTTATTTCCCTTTGCTTACAAAAAGCCTCCACCACAGACCAGGTGCAAAACTTCCCATGCAAAACTACCCCAGGGGTGTGAGAGGTGAAGCACCAGAGATACCTCCAGATGAATGATCCAGGTGTCCTTCCCTTCTGTCTTCCCTGGTGGAATAGAGCATTCAGAGATGACCTCACACACTTTCAAACAGAGGGAATGGGAATGGCAGCACGTCTGAGGGTGTGTGTGCTCACAGACCCTCCCAAGGTCTGTGCTGGTCCCTTTGCCTTCCCTTGTCCCCATTCCCTGACTCCTGAGCAGCATCTCCTCCACTGCTGGCAGTCTGACTCACAGGGATGGCCTTTGGAGCTGGGAGGGAGCAGCTGTAGCTGAACAGATCAGACACAAAACTGTACAAAGATCTCCTGAAATGAGCCACTAAAACGTCCCACAGACCTGCAGCCAGGCAATGAGCCAGATGATCAGCCAAATTATACCAGGCTTTTTGAAAATAGCACATTAATGCTATTTTTTTCATGTTAGAAGACAAATTTTATTGCAATTCAGCAAATGAGCTACACCTGTAAAACCTCTTTGTATATCCAATTCACATTTAATGTCCAATGGATTGAAATGTCACAGGAAAAAATAAAAAAAAAGGAAAACAGTACCTGGTTTTGTCATTATAATGTAAACTTCAAGACGGCCCTTAAAAATAACAAGCCAGTGATTTTCCCATGTAGTAAAATATATAGTTTATAAGCCATTGATACTTTATCTTAGTTTAACAGCCAATCTCTAGGTATAAAATAAAGAGCTACAAAGATGTGAAGTACGTGTACAATTTCTTCAAGTATTTTCAAGTATCCTATAGTCTCTTCACTACGGACAAAATTCATTTGACAATATACAGAAAATGTTAAATCTGAATAGTTTCACTGCAGAAATCTTAACATATTCATGAATTTAAAACACATAAAAAGTATGGGTCATCCAGCTAGTAAGTCCCATTTGAACAGTTTGAAAAATACTCTTTGTAATGGAAAAAGTTGTGGAACAGTCTCCAGTTCATGAATATGTTTTCAGCTACAGAATATCAGGTGGTTAAAGTTTATGGCAGGTAAAGGCTTTTTTTTTTCTTTTGTCTAAACTTACCATCATAGTATTTAATTACACTTAAACCAAACTTTATTAATTTGCATTTTCTTTTTGTATAAAGTATAATTGTAGCGTTAACCAAAGAAGGCTAAATAACTGATAGGTGATAGCCTAATTTTTCCTCTCAAATCAGGTATGAGCCTGTAAACATGTTTGGCTAGTTTAGCACTATGTATTTACTGCATGATGAACTGCTTACTGCTTACTGCATTTCTCTCTTTAGAATGAATGTGTGCTGTTAAAAAGATGATCTTCTCTCATTAACTGTTACCAAAAAAGCCCCACTGAACAACAGAACAGCACAGCCATACTAACTGTACCTACCACACCTGCCCCCATCATTTTGGAAAAATAACAAGAAAAAAAGTTAACTGAACAAAGGGAGAAGGATTTTACAAAGTTATGGATAAAAAGGTGCTGATTACACCGTTTGCTCTCATAAAGTTCAGCAGAATGGCATGGCAGGAGCAAATGCTGGATCCTAACGTTATCCTGTGGGACTGCTGCTAGAACAGCCATGAGAGAAGGGCGTGGGTTTGAGGTGGGATTGTGGCTGCTCCTACAGCCTGGGCTGTTCTTATACATGGAATCTTTTCCCAAAATCCTGGCACAGGCTGTATTTAATATCTTGCTCTTCCTTGGCTACCTTTGGAGCTAACAAAACCAGCTTTAGTTCTGCTGCATCTCAGAACCTTCCACTGCTCCATCAGTGGAGCAAATCCCTGCAGCCTTGGAAGTGCACAGCAGAAAGTGCTTTGAACCCCAACAGGATCAAGCACAGGCCCCCTGTGAGAGGAAGGTCTATCTCAAACTGGTTTTTAATGTGGGAATAAAGTAACCTAAGAGCTGGAAGAGGATCTCTGTCTCTTCCTTCTGCACTGGACAGCCAGAACTCAGGGTGCTCTCACTGATGGGCAGCACCATCCTCATGGGCCAGCCAAGGAGCCCACCCCTGGCAATCACCAAATCCCAGCCTCTGCCCATCCCAGCCACCTCAAATTGTCCTAATGAGGGCAAAACAATCCACACCAAAACAGCCATTAGGCCAATGATATCATGTCTCACTAGGTAAACTTGTGTAAGGAAGGAAAAAAAAAAAGATAAAAAAAGAACCTTAGTTCAGGGTAATTACCTCATGCAGATAAAATTAATCCACCCTTAATACTATGAGATATATGGTTTTAACAGGATCAACTCAAGTGTTAAGGTCAAACTATGGAACCTTCCTTTCTTACTTAATATTCCCTGTCAAATACACAGGCCTAGAAAAGTCATTGTCAAGACAGCTGAAACAAAAACAACAAAAGAAAACAAATTAACAAAAAAAACCCCAAAATAAAACAAAAAAAATTACTATTATTAATGCATAAACAATTTAGGCCAGGTGTAAAAAGACTATCCTAACATATTAAGTTGAATATACGAAATTCTTAGAATGCAGTAAAACTTTTTTTTTTATTTTTGCCCTTCCAAAGCGGGAAGAAAAACAAAAAACAACAAAAGAAAAACCACCAACAAAACCAACCCTGCACACACAGAATGCTCCTGTGAAATGCTCCTGTAAGCTGTGAAAGAATTTGCACCCACCCCATGTGAGGAGTGGCTCAGACATTGCCCTCACATCTTACTAATGCTACTGTGAAATCAAAGAAGAATCTTGCTCTGATAAGTAGTGACAAAGGAACTTCTCAGTTTAATAATGAAATAAATAGGACAAAATTAAAAATAGTCAAAAATTTAATACATGTGCTATACTCATAAATTATGGAAATAAAACTATCACAAGATGTGACTAAGCTGTAGGTAAAGTAAAAGTGCTACAACATTGTATGAACCAAAAAACTTGGACTCTGCTTCTCCAAAGAGAGACAGTACTGAGATAAGTTTATACAGTGGAGACCTCTTAAATACACAGCCCTGAACTTCTGTACAGTAATTTGTGATGCTGATAAATCAGCCTGTTCTTAAGTCACATATTCATTTCAAAGAGATTTTTATCAGAAGATTCAAATGAACAGAGATGCCTTTAGGCATTTGCCAAGTTCCAGATCTCCAATAAATTAAGCTTTCAAAATATTTGTGTTTCATAGCAGAAATGGCCTAAACTTTCTTTGCTAAAAACAAAAGCATCCCAAATGAAGCAGACTGCGACAATGGGATCCAAGACATATGCACTCAAAAGGAAAAGAAAAAACCTTAATATCACTGTCCTTTCAGAAACATTAAGAAATCCTTATACTTGTTAGTAAGGTATACTGTTATTACTTCAGATGGGGCATAAAGATTTTTATTTAGTCATCTGGCATCTGGGGAACTCATGTTCCTCTTTATTAGCAGTTAAGAGAATTACCAGCAGCAACCATATACCAAGCTTCAAAAGGCTGGTTTAAATGGAAATGTTCTTGTGTTATGAACAATTATTCCAGGTTTTTCATTTAAGTGGGCTACACTGTAAATTCTGAATTGCAACATAATATAGCCAGCTGTATCATAGAAGATTTTTTTTTTAAAGACAAACTTACAAAACACAATGATAGGTTAAATAAATAAAAAACATCAGTTAAAAAACAGACTTAATTTCTTCTTCTGTGCAATTACGTACCAATATGAAAAATATTACTTTGATCTCTGGACATTTCACGGTTCAGTCTCCTGGATTTCACTAAAAATAATACTGACAACAAAAATAAAGGAAAAAAAATAATTGTTGACAAATCAGTGCTTTGGAGCTATTAAAAGCACAGATCAGATCTGTAGTTCCCTTGCAGCAGAACATGACCCAACACCTTAAAAATCAAACATTGGTAATAATGTTAATATATAAAATATTAGTTTAAAAACTATAGAATGACCTTCTCAGCAGAAATGGAGTGTATACACTGGGGTCTATGACATACAGCATATCTGAAGGCAAGTTCACAGAATGCTGAAAGGCTCACTGCACATTTTCTATGGCAAGGAAATACTGCAGCTTTAAAATAAGCTGCACAATACTCATCTCTATCTCTTTCACATGAAAGTGTGTAAAAAGCAAATCAGCAAATAAACTCTAAAATAGATTTATACCAAAATCCTCTTTTTTACATTGAGTTTACAGCTTCTATCCATTTGCCTGTACTATTTCTGGAGTTTCCTTCAAGAAAAGTCAAAGTTGCATTTCTGGGCCATGAACAAGTTCACGATACAATGTACTGGCAAGACAGAACTTTTGCATACTAACGAGATTCACTCCTTGTTGCTTTTTGTTGTCTTTGTAAAGACAGTTTTTCCTGTGGGACAGGAGGTCAGATGTCGATTCCTTTGACCAGAGATGCCTCCAGGGTGATGTTGAACTCCTGCAAGGTCTGCAGCACCCGAATCAAAGAATTCACCAGCGTGTGATCCTTAATCAGGGCTATGTCCTCATACATCTGGGCTGTAATGGGGCAGTCTGCAAGCAGGGCGATCCAGTGGTGCAAAAGGTGGTCTCTGACAAGGGGCCAGTGGGCAGTTTGGGAATAAAAATAAAGCCAAGTTAATTTCACATCTGCACAGACATCATTTTTATTCTTTGCTTTTAAGCAGACCTACCGTGCTCTCCCCTTCTCTTTATGAGACAGGGAGTGAGGAGTAACTGCCCCGAGTGCAACATCTTTTTCATTTCATTAAAATATCAGTAACATCAACAATTATAAAGAAGTTTTTTTGTACCTGGCTCCAAGACACACCAGCATTTGAAACTTGCCATCCTTCCCAATGTTCCTGGGGGTGTTGTTGATAGCAGTGATAAAGCGACAGAAATTCCTGGCCCTCATCTGCCAGTTCTCTTCTGGGACCATCTCGTTCTGCTCAAGGGTCTCATAGTATGTTTGTGCTTTTTCTTAAAAGAATGGTGGGAGATAATGAAGTTTCATCAGTGCATTTAGGAGAGAGTTAAAACTGAAAGGCCTAGGATCAAAGCTCATCCATGAATTTCCCAAATCATTACTTTTAGGCACTATTTGTTTCTGTTTGATTCAGTCCTGTGTTCCCCCTGTAAAAAACTGGGATTCCATTTCCTTCCCTCTGAACAATGCTAAAGAAGTTCACCTATCTATTGAATTTGAGTGCAGTAAAATGATAGTGTAAGGGGAACGGCAATGTTAAAGTAGCTACTCAAAATATAGAAACATTATTAAAAATAATTCCTTTTTAAAAATGTGTTGGTGAACTCAATTGATTTATTTAACTTTGTGTCAAGGGATCTAGACTATTGTGTGAAAAATGGATGCTTATAACCCCTTTATTACAATGTCCAGTACATACAACAGCACTAGATCCATCTGCTGTGCTCTGAAAGACAACTCAACCTCTTACAAGTGTGATTTCTTGCTTTCACTGTGCTCAATTAACAACAAGGTTACCCCATGTCAATTCACCACCCTATGTGTACCTCTGTTTGTTTTACACTGTAACTGTAAGGAAGTTTGTTTTACACTCTAACTGCCAGAAGGACAAAGCCCAGTTGCTGCATGAAGTACAGAGTCAGCTTTGGCAGAAGACAGAGACTCTCTCTCACAGCAGGATGAGCAGGTAGGAGCCCTCATGGGCACTCAGCTGCTGAGATGCCTCCAAGAAGTCTGCTCTTCACACCAGCTGAGACACAACAGCAGTGATAAGGAACACAGCTGGATGTGCTTCAAAGACACAAACAGGCTCTGGGATGTCATCCTCCCACTCACCTAGAAAGTCCCAAATGAAGACGTTCTTGAAGAGTCTTGGTGATTTAAATCCGTGCTGGAACACTTGCTCCAGAGCTGAAACAAGTCCACTTTCTCCACACAGCAGCAGGGTCAGGCTGCCTCTCTGCCAGCACACACAGAAAGCACACACACTCATCACCTCACCTTGGGACTCTGGGACACAAGTGTCCCATTAAATTTTTAAATAAACAAATGCCTAAAGTTGAAGTCTGCTGTCAAACAGTGACCCTGAACAGGATGGCTCAGTTCTCACAAGTCCTGAGCATTCAAAAATGGATTGACTTCTCCAAGAATGAGGCTGAGGAAAGCTTTGTCAGGGCCTCATCATCATCATCAAACAAAGCCTCAAACAGGCCAATATAATGAGCAGGTTTTACCTATAATAATCATCACTAAAGAAAATTATGAAAATATTTTCCTCTTTTAAGTAACAGATCACAGACCCAGTGTAGCATGTGCCCCTTACCAACAAAAATATTTAATGCTCAGTAAAAAACAAAGTCCTGCTTCAGCACATGATGGTAAATTCTATTCTGCAAAAGCAGTGCATGACCACTTGAGATTATTATCAATGTGGTCACTGACTAGAATTACACTGGATATGAATCTGTCATACCATAATGAATTTAGAAGTCAGGTGTTACAGGAATGTAAAAAAACCCTGACTGTCAAGAGCCATCCATCCAGATCCAGCACTGCTCTACATCTCTCTGGCTCACAAGGGCTGGACAGGGGTATGGTACTCAGGTTTGTTTCAGAAAAATCACTGCTGTGTCAGCTGATCACACGTGTAATGCAAAAGAGTCTTGAAGAGCACTTCTGCTTCACTTTCTTGGGGGATGTGGGTGTTTTAGGGGTGGCCTTTGTTTCTTCCCCTTTTTTTAAAATGGCCCATGGATTTTCATGTTTTAAGTAGCAAGGATAATGCAAAACAGACATTAAAAGCCTACTTAGAACTCAATGCAGATGTAAAATGCCAGTTAATTCAGAACAAACTAAACAGTAGGCAGTGTTCTTGAGAGTGTATGGGTAGAATCCTTGGTAGGATTTGACTAACAGCACAGTTCCCAATACCAGAATGTTAACATTCAATTTAACAAAATGCTCCAGTTAGCAGCAAAACACAGGTATTTGAGGTTGTACTATCTCAGTATCTCATTTTTGCTGCATTTCAGGAATTCTCAAGCACATGGCTGTTCATTCAGTTTGGTTACTTCTGCTATATATCCTCTCATGTTTACTAATCAGAGTTTTAGGACAGGAGTGCCATTACAGACAACAACCCCTCACCTCCTTCTCTGGCTTGTGGAAATGCTTGACAATACCATTCACAGCTTCACCAATAGCTTCTTGTATCTGACCAGTATTTAACTCTGCAAAACACAAAAATATATCCAGTTACAGCTTCAGAAATTGTACCTTGTGTGTGAGGGTTATGGCACAGCACAAAGCACAGCAGAGGAGCACAAACCAATATAATTCATTCTGTTAAGGAAACAGTGCTGGGCTGTGGGTAATGGAAACCCAGCTCTACTTTTATTTATTGTTGAGGAGGTAGGAATGGAGATGGTTTGGTTTTATATTTAAGTTAACACAGTGGTGTTTCAAAACACCAACAGTGGAAAGGGTTTTTACACATTATGTGAATGGTCAGACCAGGACCCAAAGCTAAGAAAAGGAGCAGTGCTTTGTTTAGGACTGACAAATCTGGGCATCCTGGAAATAATTCCTGTGATAGTTTTGCTGCAAACCCAAGTATGGCTGGGAACAAAGTAACCACCTGATTTATCAGGAATAAGACAACCACAGAACACTGACCTCAAGAGCAAACAAAGAGAAGTCTGTGAATAGAAACCACTAGCAAGATTCTTCACCCACAATGGACAGAGAAAGGGCAGCAAATTTCTACATTCCTCCATAGCATTCATTCCATAGGTGAAGGACAATACAAAAGACACCCCTGGACCAGGAGCACAGACACACGTGACACCCTTTCAGATTTCAAAAGTTAAGTAGACAGAACAGGATGCCCAGGATTGTAATTTGGAAGTTAGCTGGAGTTCAAGCAGGACACTGGGCTGAGTTTCACAGGTCCTCCCCAAACTCCAGTTGTGTTTGCAAGCCCTCAGGTGATGATGTAGAAGAGGACAAGACAGGACAAGGCCCAGCACTCACTTGGCTTATTGTTTGGTGAGATAGTGACAAATCTCCTGATCATGCTTGGAGACTGCTGCAGGGGAGGGGTCCGGCACTGGCGCTCATCAGCCTCCGTGTGGGAAGTCAGCAGCTCTCCCACCAGGATTCTCTCTAAGCTGCCATCATCCATTCCCTTCCCAAGCCACCTTCCACAGGGAAACCTAACAACACCAGGGAGATAAATGGATCAATCCAAATTCAATTCCATGCCAAAGACTTTCAGCTGCAGTTGCCTAAAGCCCAAATCCTGCTAGCATAGTTATCAGAAAGACTTCATTCACCCAGGACCAAGTAATAAAGTCTTGGCTTTGGCTTTTGCCAGCACAGGCAGCAAAAGTTTGTGCTGAGTGTTGCAGTAGATGATCCACCCACCAAGCAGATTTTGCCTGAGTCCCACATGTAACATGATTTGAGGAAAAATGGGTAAAAGGGGAAATCCTACTACATCCCATAAAAAAAGGGTGAAGAAATACACTGAATATACTACATATCAAGCCAGCTGTAAAAAACCCCACAGCCCAAACAGATGCTTAAATGCCAGAACACCAGTACTTCTACTGAATTGGGATATTAAATCAGACACACATGCTCATTTGCTCATTATCACTTTTTCTGAACCAATGTTGATGGCAGTTTAATCAGCTTAACTGGAAAACTGAACAGCATCCAAAAAGAGAATCTTCCCTCTCCATTTAATTACAAATGAACTGGCATGGAGAGCTGAGTGGACTTACCCACCAATTTGACATCAACATGAGCCTAACAGTTTCCCTAAACAAAGGACAGGGCATCAAACTATGCTGTATCTAACACAAATAAATTGAATTCTCATTGTAAGTTTCATTCCTTTACTTTTCCCCATGTAAACACAGGTTTCTAACACTCATAAGGCCTTGTATTCCAGCTTGTGTCCAAAGGTGTCTCTGTAACACCTGGAGTACCAAGACCTAATACAAAATACCACCTATATTTGGTAAGCAGCAAGCTCTGACTTGCTGTTTCTTCCTTGGGCTCAAGGCAGATTATTTCTAAGCTGCACAACAGTCAACTCATCCTCTCCACCAACAGTCTGATATGAGTCATGAGCATCTGCAAACTGCAAACCCTGTTTGAATTCAGAAGAACCAGGATTTGTTTAATGCCAGAAGCCAAACAATCTTTCTGTGCCTTCAGGTCAAGGCAACTGTAGACACAGAGTCCCAGGAGATCAGACCTTTCTAATCAAACAAGCCCTGCTGTGCCAGCTCCCTGCAGGAATTCTACTTCACATGAAATGTCAGGATGATACTTACTTGTAAGTATGCCCTGTTATTTCATTTCTGACCATAACATATTCCACAAGCCACTTGGCATACAGCCCCGAATTATCATGTCCTATTTGCACTGTGGTCAGTTTTCCCAGGTTCTGGCACTGCAAATTAAACAAAGAGTTTGTCAGAGGAAACTGAAAGAGAAAGAAGCATGTTGGGGGAATAAACTATTAGGGAACGTGCTCAGACAGAGACTCAGCAATGTGGTTCCTGTTTCTGACTGCATGGTTAGTTCTGGGCTTTTTAGTGGTAGGCTGCTTTACTTGGTTTTGTTTGCTTGTTTTGTTAAATACTGTTTTGGTCTGCACAGAGCACGTCAGCTGAACTAGATTTTTCAATTCAATTTTACCCAATGAACACAACACACATGCAAAATCAGAGCAGAATCACTTCTTTGTTTTCCAACAGAAGAGGATATGACACCTCCCACAGTTGTAACATAAAGACAGCCTTGTCTATCCCTTGCACTAAGGAATTGTCAGTCATTTTGCTCTGCATGTTATTAAATATAGGTTAAATGTGCTATGCAAAGGCACAAACTATCTGTGACTAACCACAAAGATATTCCACATTCATTCCACAGGTGAAGAACAATACAAAAAACACCACTGGACCAGGAGCACAGACACATCTGCCACCCTTTCAGATTTCAAGGTGGTACAGCAAGGGAAGAATTTGAAACTGAACAAACAGAACACTCCAACCAGGTTTTGTATCAAGTAACACAAACCTCAAAAGTCATTTCTAATATATTCCTGGGAATCTGCAGGACTCCTGTTTCACCCAGTTCTCCCGAAATGCAGATCCAAGGATTGGCTGTGAACATTGAGCCACCGAGTTTCTTGCTGGGAACAATCAAGATATGGTAGGGTATCACTGCAAACACAAAAGAAAGAACACTTCAGAAATGAAGAAGAATAATTATGTAACCTCTTTTTAATCAAGAGAGGAGCAAAAGATAAGTCATAAAACAACACTGCAGCACCATGAAATTACAAGAACATCAGAGATCCCAGTTAATCATGCTGACACACACTAAGCACTGACTGACAATGGGGAAGTGTACACATACACAGCAGCCACTAAGAAGCAGAGCTGACAGCAGAACAGTGTCAAGTGAAGAAAGAAATTTGGATGGAATAATGCCTTCTTATGAGTGTAATCCCTTTTTATTTACCAACTTCACAACATGGCACAAAGACTTACTTATCCTCAGCTTAGTGACAAGGAAGTAAAGACATGATATTCCTGTACCCAGGAGTGCACAGCAGCTCAGGACACTGTACAACTCCCCCAGGTCCCACTCAGGCACTAACTGCAGCCTTTCTTCACAGGCATGGATGGCAGCAGCATTCACTGCCACGGCTGAACAAATCCAGCGAAAATACAGCATAATGCTGCACATTTCTCTCTGCCATGTCACTCTTAGTTATGCTAACGTTAGGACTTATCAATCTCTCAAAAGAACAAGCAATTTTTCCCCTTCTAAATAGCACCACACATAGCTCAAGTGCTTTCTGGACCCCTGGTTGACCTGTGAGTAATTCCATGCAGTATCACCTGAGCTGCAGTCCCCCTCTGACCCTCGAGGCATGTGCTCTTCTACCACCCAGCATCTGCCCAGCCCTCTGTTAGCCAACCTTTTTTAATAAAACCCAATTCTCTGAATGGTCACTGTGTTTCTTGGCTTTCTGCCCTTCTTTCATAGTGCCTAAGCAGATTACAGTCAGGGCTTTTCAGATGAGGCATTTAATGCATTTCTCCCTCAGCATCTCCTGAGCTGTCAGTGCCCTCGAGAAAGCATTTGGTGGTTGGATCTTCTTAAAAGCCCAATGCTCACAGCATTTAAGAATGAATTAAAATGTTTCCCTTTTTATTTTCTGTGCTGATAGTCCTAAAGTAAGTGACAGTTTAACTGCATCCAGCAGACCAGATTTTCACATTATCCAGAACTTGCCTGCAAGATCAAAAGCTGTTTTGCTTGGATGTCTGTTTGCTTTGTCTTTCATACACACAAGTGTGAATCACAACACACCACCAAGGGTAGCCCTTTCACATATCCCACCCCCAATTTCATAAGCCTTGCTAAAGTCTTTCCTTATTTTGCCTTCCCAGTGATGTCCTGTGGCAGCAGGCACACAGATCTTTGAGAACTCTGTAACACAGTTAAGTGTTATAGTTATCAACATAGCTTAAAAGTTTCTCTAGGGTATCTTTTTAACAACTAGAAGAAAAAAAAATGCTGACAAGTTCTGATGCAACCCTCAACGGGCATTTCATTGTCACCCCAAACCCACAGAGAGGCATGCAGCAAAGTAGCCTGAGCACAAAAAAGGAAAAAAGGAAAGGTTTGTTTTCTTTTAATTAAGAAAGCATTAATATTCTTGATAGTGAACACCCCATACTATTATTATTACTTATTATTTAGTATCATGCAATGAAGCCCACCACAAAAACTTCAGCTGAGAACTCACCCCCAACTAAAATTATTAGGGCTATGTACCTCACTAAGTTAGAAACAAAAGTGACAGGGACAGAAACTCCTGCCCACCAGAGAACATCATGGAAACAGCAATACAGCACACACAGCTGGATCCCAGGGAAAAAAAGGAGAACAATTACATTAGGGCATGTTGCTCAGAGCTATTTAGAATTTTGGACAAGGACTCAACCAAATCTAGAAATCAGAGCTGCAGGGAAAGCAAATACTTACAGATTGTTGTGAAAACATTGGTAAAGCAGAAGTAATCCACAGCATTGAATGACAGGAGATGATACAGGAATTGCTCCTTCTCATCATCGCAGCGGAGGAACGCGTAACGCTTGTAGAGTTTCCTGACAAAGCAAAACACATAATCTGTCACAGCAACAAGATGCTTCCAGTGAAATGTTTTCTACTGTGCACATTTATTAGGTACACTATGAATAATGGGCAAGCCATTACAAATGAGAAGTGATACAAGTGATACTGGGAGAGCCAAGAGTTTACAGCGTGCCGAGATACGCTGAGTCTCTGCAAAGCTGACATCTCCAAAGTGAATCAGTCCAGCTCTCGTTATCTTCCACCTCTCAAATGTAACATTTGGTTTAAGGGTCTTCTCCCATCCAAAAACACCCCAAGATGGAAAAAGGAATTTTGCACTTTCTTGAAAAATATTTTGACTTCTTTAAACCATGTAAAATGACAGAACTGAAGTGAAGAGAGTTTTCCTAAGTTACTTCTGAGCAGAGGGTGCCATGGGAGAGCTTTCCAGCACATGATGTATGACAGACTGTTCTCAAAGGACATAAAACAAAAACTGGGGCTATCTGCTTGTATTTGGCTATAGGTGATCACCCAGGGCCTACAACAACCTGCACATTGATCCAGTGAATAGTTCAGTGTTGATATACACAGCTCCTGACATAACCAAGATGATAGGCATACAAAGGTGGCAACCAAGAAATAATACAAGTGTTGGGCATAATCATAAAAGAAGAGCATGCCAAAATATATCAAAATCCAACTGATGCTGCAGGAATATCTAAACTCTCCAGAATGCAGGAATTAGGTACCAGAAATGCTGACCCAGCTGTGGACAGGTTGTTCCTGCCAGGAGGGCATCCTGACAACTCCCCTCAATTTCAGGTATCAATTTACAAAAAAGTCAGCAAGTCACAAGACAGAAACTTGCAAAACAAATCAATGATTGTCAACAAACAGGCATGTTCTCAGTCACATAACAAACCTGACACTAGAGACTGACAGGAAATGTTCAATGAAAACAAAGAGACCGAGCCTTAAATTAACCTGACCTGCCTGCAGCCACAAGAGTGGCAAAGCCACAAAAGTCTCACAAAAGGTGGCCATGTCTGTGTTTCATTTGCACAATCTGAATCACATGTTTGACAGCCTGTCAGGGTATGGGCTGTCCTGTCTCTTCAAAGGATAAGGTTTCTCTGTTTCCCTGGGCACACAAAGATCTCAGGACATGTGATTTTTCCCTGTTCCCTTGGCAGACTAGAAAAAAACCAAACGTAACATTTTCCTTATATTTGTTAACAAATGTCAAGTAAAGAGAATGGGATAATTAAAACACCTAACAGCTGCTTCAAAAGGAACAACACAATCTTGTTAACTGTAAAATGGCAGAAGTTGCACCATTACTTTTAGTACCTCACTGAACTCAGCACTGTTTCCTCTAAGAACAAGTGGGGCACACTTTCAAACCACACTGCCTACAACAGCTCTCTAAGTAGGATATGTAAATATGCAGCACAAAGCACACAGGATTACAGAGAATTGATGTCATCCTGTACAAGTTGCTCCTTTGTTTGTCATTTTCATTTTCAACATACTTTTGCTGCAGTCTCCCTCTGTTCCAGAGAATCAGAATCTGCCTGACAGATGAAGAGAACACTGGCCAGTGTTAAGAGGTTTTTTCCTTCTCTTTTGTGGGGGTCCATGGAGTTTAGTGGTGTGTGGAAAGTCCTCTCACAGCACATGCTCTGCATGGGACAAGCACTGCTAAATTTAACCTGATCCGAACTGTTGACTTCACTGGAGAGGCTTAATCTTAATTTGGACATACAGGCAGATTTATTAGCTGTCCTCTCTCCATCCTTCAGCTTTTCCTTATTCACTAAGGCCACAGCTTCATCAGAAAGTCCAACACAATACAAGACAAGGCAAATCTCAAATTATTAGCTGTTGGGGTTCAGGGGGATTGGAGAAGAAATTCCTTGGAAGATGGGGAGTGGAAGGAGAGGAAAGGAAGAGCAGACAGCATAGGTTAAGCTGTGCCCAGACAGAAGTCTTCAATTAAAGTTCATGACAATTACTATGGCTTTAATTTCCACACAGTAAACACTGTGTGTGATTATTATGAAAGCAAATCATCTTATGTTGCTGAGCAGGCTATAAATGTGAAAACACATGTCAAGAACCCCAGCACCGAACCCTAATTCCCAAGCAGCTGACACACTTGGAAGGCCAGTTTGTTCCATGCCTTCTGCACACTGCTAAGCAGATGCAAAAATAGGAATACCTGGATTTTTGAACCTAAACAATTACATAGAATTTTTTTTTAAAGCTTTGCCCAAGATAACCCATCTTACTTTGTGAGTTCATGATCTGAAAGCAACTGTTTCAGATGCCTGGAGAGCAGCTTCTTTTCCATAGAGAGGCGAACCCAGGCTCTGGCCTTGCCAACATCTGTTTTGATCTCACTTATGTTCTGGATATGCCTGGAATAAAACAAAAAGACATGCTTGGTACTGTCAAAGCATGACAGCTCTTTTGAACCAAGCTCAGCTGAAGTTTTCCAAAGAACACAAAATATCAGGTAAATTATAGGAAAAAGAAACATAATCACCTTAATATTCAGCACAATAAAAAAATCCCTGCAATCTAGCTCAAAGAGAAAAAGAGCCTGAAAAGGAAATATCTGCAATGCAGTGCCCTATTTACAAAATTCTAAACCAGGCCCATTGTCTCACATGATTTAGGACTCATTCTGGACCTTATCACTGCAATATTTATGGCTGAATGCTTTGGAAAATTAAACACTGTCTTTGCATGCTCAGTAGAAGCTTTTCTTGCACACAAGACACAAATGGTATATTTTAAAAAGGCAGGCAAATCCTCAATTCACTCTTCGCTACTGAAAAAAAATGGATGCTGTAAGGAAAAAGAAGGAAAAGACAATTCCTGTCAAGGTTGTTTCAGAAGTTCTGCATATTGCTTTTTCAGTGTACTGAAAAGAAGGGACTGGGCAGAAGTTGTAGTTTTATTCACACTACAATACTGAATGTTAGATAAACCCATTCTTTAGATCAAACCAGTTCTTTGAACTGCATTCTTCCCTGAGAAGCAAAAGTGGTCTCAGAACTCTGCAACCAACTCAGCAATGACTGGGAAAACACAAGCACTACACCCACACCTCTGTGGAAATAAACCAATACACAAAATGTTAAAACTATGAAAACCTTGTCATGGTATTTCCCTAAGTTAATAGCTCAGACAATATAAAAGCTCCTCAGTACAGAACCTGCTTCTGTAAAGGTCAATGAAAACACTGAACTATTTACTTTAAAACAGCTCAACAAGTTCCTTCCCCACAGCCCCTCCTGATGCACGAAACACAGGATGGTGCACAGCAGACACAGAAACAAGTGTGCAAATCTCAGGGGGTTTCTGGGTTGTTTAACAGCTCAAACTCACCTCATATCCTGGATGAGAGAGATTCTGAGAGGTGACATAGCTGGGCTTGTATCAGACTTTCGTCTTTCTGAATCAAGAAGTATTCCTAGATTGAGAAGAAAACAATTTCTTGTTAGGAGAAATCCATCTAAAGATTCTAAAATCAATATTAAGAAGGTGAATTAACCCCAATTTACGCTCTTGTACTGCTGGTGACTGTGAAGGTACTGGGGTGTATTTCCACTCCAAATTACAAGAAAATCAAATAATGCTACACAGATGGTTCTACAGATCAGCACACACTGAGCACCAGCCCATTACTGAGTGCAGGTTCAGCTGGAATTGCTATGACATTAAATGGCTTAAGACATATAGTAATCAAGTATTATTTTCTAAAGATTGCCCTGCTTTCTTGCTGTGCAGTGACCCTGAGTGGCACTACTGACACCAGAGAAAAGTGTTAAATATGTTGTACTCAGTACACCACACATCCTGTGCCACTGAGCTATTACTTTGCACACTCCTGTAGCACCACCACTTTTTAAATATCACATTTTGGGGTTTTCAAGCAATATTATTACTCTTAACTTTCAAATTACACTCCAGAATGAAGTTCTATGTTGAATACAGTCCCTGCTCTCAAACCCAAGTTAGAAAGCAAGGAACTGATTGTGACTTATTCTGATACACAAAACCACTATGAATTAAGGGACACTGAGAAGACCATAAAATTTCCAAATCTATAGTTCTGATTGCTTACAGGATCTTGTGCACGTTACTAATGAATGCTCAAATCTTTGCTTATAGCAGCTTTAAATAAAAAATAAAAGGCTCCCACTGCCTCCCCCAACCTATTGCTCTCTCCAAATTTATATCCTATGCCCACACCTGACACAAGAAGTAATGTTTACAAATTACATTAACAATCCTAGAAACATATTAGTAGTGGATCTTATGCACAATATTGCTTCTACTACAACAGTTCAACCAACAAAAAATAAAAATGTTTCTTCAGTTGAAGTTTTTAACAGTAAGCCTCCTGTTCAGTTGTTTTTCAAGCCATAATGTAGAACTTCAGGGTGTAGAGCACAATTCCCTGTGCTTACACTGTTTTCCACCCTGACCCATAAGATCATTTGCTCTGCAGCCATGCAGGGCCTGTGTGTCTCATGGAGGATGATGTACCAGAGCAACCCATTTCAAAGCCTATCTCTGAAGCATCAGCTATTTCTGGGTTCCTGACTACCATGGTAGTCAGATCCCAGACCCAAACAAGTGGGCACAATACAAACCAGTTTATTTTCCATAAAACATACTGAGACAACATACCAGCCCATACTAAACCTGTAGTAGCCATAATATTTGATTCAGTTATATGGAGTGAAGGGTATTTCCAGGGGAAAAAACTCCTTGGTGTAAATCTGCAGGCAGCTCTTACTCACAACTTTTAATCATCTTCTTCCAGCAGATGCCAATCTTACCTGAGGTACTGAAGCTGCCTGATGTGGTTCTTCTTTGTCTGTTTTCTAAGTAATGTAACAGATGAGACCACAAAGCAGACTTTCCCTAAAATGAAAAAATATTAAACAAATCACTACCAGCTGAATTAAAAAAAAAAAAAAAGTCTGAAACATGATTGAAAGTATCAGCCATGACAAAAACTTGCTTTAAAGATGTTTCTCCCTATAAACTCAATGGTGAAAACCAAAAATAAGACAAAAGTGGGAGGAGCCTGGGAGCTGTGAAGAGGCTGAGAAGGAAAAGCAAGAGTCAGACTACTGGGATCTAATGATTCTGGTAACAGGAAGAAGTCAATGGAACTTCTTCCCTCCTAGTTCATTACCATGACAAGAGAACATTCAAAGGCTTGTAAAACGCTGTAGAGTCTTAAATCTGAGGCTGTGACCTGCCCTATGGGTCTCTGTCTCTGCCTCTCCAGAGTAAATGACAAGGGACACAGAGCCAGCCTGAGCAAGACTCACCCAGGCCAAGTCCTGCTCCCCTCAGGGTCATTCAGGGCTAAGGATAAATGCTGCCCATTTTTACAACCTCAAAAGATTCCCCTCAATTTCATCAGGCAAAGCACCTGCATTAATCACAAACGCAGTAAGATATCCCAACATATAAGCAGGACAGTGAAAGCTTATCAGTAAAAATACCCCAGTTCTACACACTGTAAAACTAACTTAAAAGTCAGAATTTGGGATGTAATATTTAGGCCAAGATAAATCCATCACATGATGTTAAAAGGTGCACCTTGCTCATTATGTTGCTTTCTTAAACCCCTGATGGCTTAAAGCAGAGAGTGAGAAAATCACTGGGCAACTATAAACATTCTTGGATTCATCATAAAATATTTCACATAATAAACCATAAGCTTGCAAACCTGCAGAAAGGCAGCAGTAAGCAAACAGAAGCTCTCCAGCACATCAATTGGAATTACTGACAGATAATTAGTATTACTTATCTTCCTAAAATACTGTATTAACCTGAAATCCCAGGGAAGATTTAGCAATTCCGCATTTCAGAAAAGCTGTCATATTATGAGGCCATATTTTTATTTACAGCTTTGTGCAGAAAGAAGCCATGACTGTAAAGCAATAGTTGTCCAATTCCACACTATCAATTTCATCAAAAATTATCTAAGTGCCTTCCCAGAAGTGCAGTAATGATAGATCATCTTTAATTTTTTCTTTTTTTAACTATATTTAAAAATCTCTAACCATTTCCATCCTATAGCTCCCTGCAGTTGACATAATGAACTATTGACCATGAGGGATTATTCCAGAAGTGGCACGCCTCCAGAAGAATAAATCCTAGACTGTCTGTAACATCTGTGATGACAAATCTATACAAAAATATGCATTCAGTGGTGAGGATATTAAAAAAATCCATTGTGTCTTGTGTGTACCTGACAGATCAAATATGGAAAGCCAAAACTTCAAGTCTTATTATAAACAGATAAAAAAGAGCATGAAAATATCACCCAGCAAAGAGTTACATCCAGAACTGTCTTTTCTCCCAATAAACACACACATGCACACACAATCTAGTGTTCAGCAACCAGCTGCCATGGCAAGGAGAACTGCAACAGATCACAGAAAGCAGCAACAAAGGGTCCTGCAGCAAAGTAATGCCAACAACCATGATGGATGTGAGGACTCATGCAGTGCCTGCCCGCTCCTCCAGCACCGTGGACCTCTCCTTTAACTTCACCAAATAGCAATGATGAGGCAAGCTGGATCTATAGGGGGAAGGAAAACAGCCTAAGGAAAGTAGTGGGATAGAGAATGGGCAAGGGAATAACCAAGGCCTTCTCAAAGTCCAGACTGC
The DNA here is from genome assembly GCF_037042795.1 of Molothrus aeneus. NCBI lineage: Eukaryota > Metazoa > Chordata > Aves > Passeriformes > Icteridae > Molothrus > Molothrus aeneus. Next base: position 11,408,242 of record NC_089651.1, on the reverse strand, counting down.
TTCGGCCATTAGATCCCGCATCACAACCGCCCTGCGTCGCTCGGGACAACGGAAGGCATGGATTCCCTTGGCACGCGGAAAAATCAGTAGGTGGCTAATGTAGGACTACTGGGGTTCATCAGCAGGGAAGAGGTAGAAGCAGGGATGGGTGGAAGGAAAGCCATCCTCATTACTATGGTCAGTTGAGAAAGAAGAGTCTTCCTTGGCTCATTATTGAAAAATAAAATCAAATCAATGTATGAAACAGCAAGCTTTTGCATATTTCATAAAGGCCAGAGCACACAGACAACTGGTGGTGCTTTTTTTACTTTTGATTTTTTTAAACTGTGGATCATACTGTGAGATACACTGCACTTCCTCCATCAGGCCTCTATTCTATTCCACCACTCTATCTATTCCAGCATTCAGCACTGCTTGCCAACATCTGCAATCAATCCAAAGCATTAACCTTATGAAGGGTTGGCCGTCTGCTGCTCTGAAAGGCCCAAACCTGGGTTGAAGCAGAGTAAACTGATGCTCTGTCTTCTAAGATGAAAGCAGTACAGCTTCTATCCTAAGTGATATACAAGAGGGAAGGGAGAGAATCACATGATAAATCTTCACATAGAAAACTGTTGGATAGTTTGAAGGAGAGCAGAGTTAAACACTGGTGTTTGGCTGCTGGGAACAGAGATACTGGATTACAGTTGTCTGAATTATGAACATATATTCTTAAAAAAAAAAAAAGAAATTATAATCTTCTCCACCCTTACTACTCCTTTGTACGAGGGAGAAGTAAAGTTGGTAAAGGCCCTCCAAACTCCATCTTGTCCCACAAGTGACTCCAAACAGAAGAGCAAAACAATTATTAATTTCACACAAAACCCCAACACCTCTAGCAAGTGGTGGTGACCTTGTAATCATAATTTAAGTACCCCTACAGCCCCCAGGAAGAATGAAAATAGCAAGACTGTTACTTTGAAGTACTAAATTATCCTTCAGGAAAACAATTCCCCCATCCCACTGAGAGCACCTTCAGGATAGGCTGCCTTGTAGCCTATGCAACTTCATTCACAAAAACATTAAGAACACAGCAATAGTTGGAGTTTTTTTTACCATCCTATTAAAAGGAAACTACCAAAACCCACCAAACCAAATGAAAACCCCAGGTTAAATGGAGAGTCCTCTGAGAAGTCATCTTGGAACACGTCTGCAAGTGCACTTACACATGTCCCACAACATGGAGACACACAGGGGGTAGGAACATAAAAAAAGACTGCAGGACACACAAGTCTTTTAACACATCTACATACACACTATAGGTGTTCTCTGAAAGCAGAGAGAGGAACAGCATACCACAGCTTCAGGCAAGTGTGCTCTGCAATGTACAGGAATATTTATTCCTCACCTGTTTGACTTGCAGACCGTGACTCCATATTCTCTCCAAGAGGTCACACAGACTGGCTATCAGGGTGTTCTCTTCCACTCCTGTGATATTCACTTCACCATGACCAAGCTCCACAGCTTCTCGACCCATCTTCTCAACCAACATCCTCTTAGTCTCAAAAGGGACAAGGTAAAAGAGAGGTAAATCTCTCCGAGGAACTTCCAAGATCACTTACACGTTTAAAATGACCAATAAGGAAGCACATGATAAAGTTTTGGCAGAATAACTGGCTGTATATATGTATTTCTGGCACTAGTGCAGACCTGCCTTTCTTTTATCCCTGGTTTTCAAGCCAGGACAGCAGCAGTGCTCATCTTGTGTTTTTCTAAAAAAGGTTTTGCAAATGGGCACATCATTCTCCACAGAGTGACCCCAGCAAAGGGAACAGCAGGTCACACATTAACAAGCTGGATTCTCAGCAGCAAGGCCACAAAACAGATCGTGGGTACTTTGGTGACTACTGGATGCACTCCCCAAGAGCAGCACACTTTGTCCCCCTCCTCCCAGGGGAGGTGAATGCACCCAAGTGTTTCCAAGTAGCACAGGTATTTCATTCCTGGGAGATGCTGCTCTGCCAGAAGGGCATTTGGATTAAACCAAACCCATTCTGGAGTGCACCTCCTGAGCTTCCCCATGAGCCACATTCTCCTAAACTGTGCACAATTCCATACTGCCCACCAAAACTTTCACCAGCTTCTCAAGTACAGTCTCCCAGTCACAATATATATATTCATCATACAGCCAACTGGAGGAAAAAATGGTAAGGGAAGCAGTTCCACTCGTCTCTTGCACGTTTTCATCTTTGTTCCTATTCTGGACTCGCTTTTAAATGAGGAATACTCCCTTAAGCACCTCTGCACAGCCTTGCTGGAGATTAACAAGTCCAAGTTAGTCCCTGGCTGCTTCTGCCCCTCACTCCCTCTGGCAATTTCTCAGGGTCACAGAGCCAAGTCCACCTTCAAAAACTTTCACCATCTCTTGTGCCTCTATTAAGGGATGGGGATTATTTGGACAGTTCCATAAAGTGAAATCAGAAGAAGATGCACATATTAAATAGAGTTTTATGAAAAGTTCTATATAATTACTGTAGTACCCCCACTAACTTTAGGCAAGAATGTGTCTATTTCATAATTATTCTCTCTGCTGTATTTTTATAAACATTAACATTTGCTTCAGATTAATATGTTGTCAAATATGTACTGGTGAAGCATGTCTACAAATTAATGCCAAATTTCTTTGTTAAGTGCTTAAAAGCATACACCTCAGAAATGCAGTTATGAGAAAAGCTGCTGTATTTTCCCCACAAGCCTCTCTTTTGGACTATTCACTCCTGTTGAAATTGTACTGTCTCATTAGTTATAACTGAAATGTGCTAATATAGACTTGGGCAGCAGGATGGTAAAGACCCTTCAGAATATTCAATCTCTATCATAAATCTACTTGATAAAGTCTCTGCTCCTTGCAGAATTTCTGAATACATTATCTCTTCATTAATTTCTCACCACCATGCAAAAATCCTTACAGGGATAAAGCAGAAACAGATGGCAGAAAAGTGGGGGGGGTTCAAACATGCTGGATACAAAATGGTCCAGAAAGGATGGATAATGAGGTGCAGGATATGAGGTGCAGGAGAGCAGGATTATTCTCTGTATTACCTTATTTCTGCATTCCTTCAACAAGCCTTCTACAAACTTCCAGTTTGTTTGTGCAATTACTGAAGGAGAGAGGTTAGAGAGCTTGGGCTGCCGGATGGTGCTGCCCAGGTTCCTGGCTTCCTGGATGTATTTCTGCATTGGGAGAGAAAATGGACACAGACAAAAGTGCAAGTGAGACTACTTGGCTAAGAGAAAAAGGTAAATTTATTTTTATAACCCACACCTCTGGAGTGAGGAGGAAAGTATCTCCTCTTTCAGAAAAGGCCCATTTTTTATCCAGCATTATTAAGGGCTGAGACACTTAAAACTGCTGTTTCACCAGAGGTCAAATCCCCATTTATATTGGCTACACAGTATTAGAACACACATTGCTGAATTACAAAACACAATACAAACTGTCAAGGATATTCAAGATGCATAGAGATTCAACTACTCCCTGCACCACTGTCAACTTTTTATCTGTTTCATTTAAATGAAAATTTGCAAAAACTACCTAGACCAAGAGTATTAAAGTGGCAGACTGGTCTACATGAGGACTGCAAGAAAACTTTGCTCTTTCAGGAAGCAGCTGCAAAATGCAAATGATAACAACATCTCTCAGCTGTGAACCAGCTGCATTTTTGAGGAAAATCATTTCCTGAACCCACTCTACTCAAAAGTGCTCTTCTGCTCCTATTACTGCCATCAAGGAGTTGCTTTTGTTTTCACCCCAGAGACAAGAGTGATATGATAAATATTTTGGACATATATGACAACCTTTTGGATCACAGGCTGGTTGGGGCACAGCTAAATGAGTATTAGTGACAAAGTCCTGTACAGGCACTGATGGAATACTCAGGATTAGTACATATGTCAAATTAAAAGGAAATCTCTCTAGCTTACATTGAAATAATGATCAACTCAAATGTGTTTGACAAATCTATTCACTGACAACAAAGAGGGAAAACCCATTTTCTCCACTGGCCTTGCACTAACGAGCTATGATGTACACATTAAATTATGCATCTTTATCCAGAACTATGATTACAGTCATATTGTGCATTGGACATACCAGATAATGCTCTGACACAGATTTTATAGAGGGCATGAAGGGCCAATCATGCTGGTCCCAGTCTAAACATAACTGCAACTGAAGCTCTGACATGGAAAAGTCCAGGTGCTGGCAGGATAAGTTGGTAGCAAAAAGCCAAGCAGATGTAAAGTGAAAGTGGTAAGACATATGAAGTAATAAAAGCAAGCATGCAAAACAGAAAAGGAAAAGAGTGAAGACAAAATACAATGCAGAACTCCCAAGCATTCAACATAAACATAAATTCGTAAGTAATGAATCTGAAAGGAAAAAAGAAAAGATGGTGTTAAATCAGTGGATTGGTGTAAACTCTGCCCTCCACTGGGCACAAATGTTTGCAAGTAAAAAGTCTCCATTGCACAGATTTTTGTTGGCTGCCACAAAGCTTCAATTAGTTTAAAACTCCCAAAGCTGCAGTTTGACACCTCCTGCTCAGCCTGACCCCCAGTGCTCATCTCAGAAGAGCTCCCTCCCCACACTCAAATTTACTGTGCAAGTCTGAGGGTCACCCAGAGAAGGGGTCCATGTTCAAGCACCATTATGTCATCCAAGAGGTACAGCACAAACCCCTAAAACAGCAGCACCATTACCACTGGCACTCGGTACCCCCAGCTGAGCATGCATTTCAAAGTATTCCTCAGATATTTTTTGCCTTTTGCAACAGAGTAACTCCTATAGGAAATGAACTTGTGAGGAATCAGTTAAAAAACAAAACAAACAAAACACCCCAGAGACCAGAGGTAGATTTTTGCCTTTGTAATTAGCTCAGAAGTTTACATGCTTTAACAATTGTGTTGTTTAGCACAGTAATGAGGTTAGAAATCAACTACTATTCATTTCTGGTACATCTAATAAAAAGCACTTGAGAGTTAGCTGAGCATATGGAACATGCCAAAGCCAGAAACTACTCGTAGAGGTTTTTTATTATGCAGACATTTTTCTGTTACATGGTTATGGATGACAGAGATGACACTATAATTCAACAAAATTTTAACAAACCAGTAAGTAAATTCCGGAACTGAGTACACTAGGAAGACAATTAAATCCATCACTACCATAAAAGGATGAACTGAACAAACACACTTGAATTTCAAAACACTATCCTAGCAGACATAAGACTACTAAAATTCAAACATAAGCTTTTCTAAGGATATTTACCAAGGCAAGAGAATATTGTTTTCAATGAACAACACAGAAACAAAAGCAAAACTCTGGGGTTAGTAAACCAAAAAAAACTTCTAATATTTTGAGCCAGTCTATTCTTGGAATTACCCATAAATCAACACCTGGTATAACAGTTTGCAGTCTGTACCATATGAATCAGAAACTGTACTGTAATTAGTTCACTTCACCCAGATCTTTCAAAACCACTTCACCACAAAGAAAAACTGTGTCAGCTGTAGAAGCAGTGGTGAGAGATGTTCATCAGTTCAGAAGGTGGGTAAATCAGCATCAGACTGCACTGTGCAAAAACAGGCAGCCACAAACGTGACAGTCTGGGTGGGCTTCACACTCTCACCTTAGCAATGAGGTTGTCTCTCACTCTGTCACCTCAATACTTTTATTATGGCTTACAGAAGACACTTAGGCCAAAAGGCAATGCTCCTGATTTTAGGATGAAATTAATCCCTCTCTAGAGGTGGTTATCTTTCTTCCATCAAATACACAAACACAAAAGAAACATAGGGTCACTAAGTTATTCAGAGATGGGAAAGAGATGGAGAAAACTATTAATTACCCTCTTCCCTCTCATCCCCTTTAAAAGACAAAAAAACACAACAGAACAACTTGAAATCCTGTGATTATATATTCAGAGAACTCTCCTATATGTGGGATGAAATAATTTTGTCCTGAGAAGGGGCAAAAATGACATAACTTTTATAATAAGAAAATTAAGTATTTTTGGTCTGTTACTTCATTTGTATTAAATACACTTAAGGGAGAGCAGACAAGAGCTGCAAGTAACTGTCTAGACATTTCATAAAGGTTGCAGAGCATTTCTCAGGCCATTAGGAAAGAAAAAAAAAAAATCACATCTCTAGAGCTGAGCAATTTTCACCTCTCTCTGGTCATTGTCCAGACGCAGGTGCTCCGTGTGCTGCTTCTGCCTGTCCTTGCGCCTCCACTGAGCAGGAGCATTCCTCTTTGTCCACCTACACGTGGGGAACAACATCAGCCAAGTGTCAGGAGGCAGGGCAAGGGCAGAGGCAATCAGAGGTTTCCACTTTATTCTATGCACTCTACACATTGTGAACATGCTGACATCAGTTACATCAGCCAAAGCGCAGCTGCAAACACACACAGAGTCTCTGGAATATTGGGCAACCAAAATGGTTTAGAATATTCAATCACATACATGTGCTCTGTATTTTTCCTTTTTTTGGTCACAATTCCAAGCACAATTTAAGCATTGCCCCTCCCCCTTCAAGGTCTTTATAAGAAAATATCCTAAAATGTTTGCTAGTTCCTACATAAGATCAAATAAGGGGATCTGCTTTTATACTGACAATAATTGCAAGTAACTCCAAGTACACAAAAGATCATCTCAAACATAAGAGAGCTTTTTTCAGTAAATTTGCTTCAAGAAATCCATACTTAAAAAACAAAAATAACCAAAAAAAAAGAAACCAGACATAGCAAAAACCCCACCCCACATCATCTGATCTGCTCCCACTTGAAAAAAACAACCCTAAAACAGACTTTGCTTTCTAAGATCTCTGCTTTAGTGCTGTTCTATAGATCTTGCCAAGATTCAGCACCTGTTGCCTTAGCTTACTCACTTGTTGCTTGCTGGGCCAGTGGATAAAACATCAGACTGAAGCTTAGGAAAAAATCCAAGCTCATATTTCCCTTGTCCAATTTTCATGTCCAGCAAGTGTGGGTGAACTGCAGTGTGATCTATTTTTGCCAGCCTTAATTCAATAGATTTCTCTGAAATAGTAAGAAGGTTAAATTTGTTAAGGTGCTTTATTCAGACATGTATCTACAATCACATATCTTCAATTAAAAGCAGATGTCAAATTAAAGAAAGAGGTGGAAGTTGCTTACTGATTTCAACAGGGACATTAGTACAAGAGTGTTTCTGACATCAAAGAATGCCACCAAAAGGAGAAAAATGTTTATCTTCTTAAGCTCAGACATCTTTCACACACAAAGCATGCAGGAAAACATCTGAGTTCTACTTTATTTCACATCTCAACATCACAGAAAATGTTTAGTCCCCCGTTTAAGCTTTACATCTCTGCTATTTTGGTCTGTTTTTTTTTGAGATTTCAAAGCATGAATCATTACTTAATCTAATGTCTCCAACAACCAGCACTGACCAGTTGCACAAATTGTCAAGCAAGTGCCTCATGGCCCTTACCAGCCTCATCAATGGTTGTGCATTTCTGATACATAGATGTGCGCAGAGTCGGTGTCCTGACGTTCAGCAGCCTGATTTTATCCACCCTGGAATCAAAAACTCTCAAAACAGGGTCTTTGTCATCTTCATCATGGCACATAATCTTATTGTCAATGAAGGATGCAAACATTTGGGTCTCCAGGAATCTCGAGAGGAAAGGCAAGTAAGGTTCAGGCTGGTCGGACAAGAAAGAAGCCTAAGAGACAGGAAGAGATAAGAGTGTTTGGGAGTCTGCAAAGGGAGACACATCCACCAGAAGGACCAATTTTTCTGATCAAGGATGTATGAGAGTGCTTTGGTGCCACTTAAAGCCTGGGTTTATTGTACACATCAATTCTATCCCCAAAACAGGCAGTCTGTATGAAATTTTCAGCGTCAGGACAATCACCTACTGTATAGGACAATAATTGGTACACTCTTATTTTAGCATTTCCTTCATCTCCTAAAAATTTCAACAGGATGCCAGCAAACCACGCCATCAGTACTGCAGGTGTGCATATTTGGTACTTCTGGCTGGGCTCACAGCTTGTGAAATCAATGGGAATATTTTCATACAACTTGGGGGGAATCACATGAATATTTTAGCAGATAGTGCTGCAACAGTCTTCACCCATGTGAGCTCTCCTGCTGACAAATATCTCCAGCAAAGACAACAGAGCAAAAATTTGATGAAAAAATTGATGGGTCTTATGTTTCTCTACAAAAGAGTTAGGAATACTTTTGGTACACATGTACATAACCATTATTTGGGGTCATGACTTAATTCATTAACATATTTGGCAATTCCTCTGGTTAAAAATCAAACAGTTTCCACTTGTAATATTTAATCTTAATGAGGAGGTTAGCCCTGAAGTCAGGCTTTCTAAGCTATTTTTCCTAGGGCAAGCTGCATTTTAATACAGTATCCTTAAAAGAGTATCTTTAGCTCTCTAAGTCTTTATTGGTAAATACTTTTCCACATACCTAAGATGTGACTTTTTTGGGAACACTGAAATTTAAAGAAGAAATTACCATTTTTACAGTACAGTTTTCCATTTGATGGCCCAATACACAAAGCCTTAAGTTTGAATACTGTTTTACCTCTTACATCAATGTACCTGTTTATTACAACTTACTTTATCAAAGTTTTGCATCTGTTCTCTGTTTGTAAACCAGGATTCCTTGTCCTGACTGGGCTGAATGACAAACACTTCATAATCTGCAAACATTTGTGTGAAGCGGTTGGCAAAAACTTCCCGAATCTGAATGTTCAGCTGGTAAATCTTGAATTCTTCTTCATCACACTGGATTTTAAGATCCTTTTTGCTACTGGTCTCTTCTCGTACCTCCAGCTGAAAAAGTAAGGAAAAACACAAATAATTTGTATTGATGCTTTGTCAGGTATTCCAGGCATACAAGATTTTCATCTGTCATTCAGTTGCTACTCTTCAAGTCAACATTTCAATAAAGAAAAATAATTACTGTAAAGAGCAAAATCAAAAAAATGCAGACAGAAACCTTTGCCTAGAAAATTTCTCATAATAAACCAAAACTTACTTTAGTACCATCTGCACTGGATATGTTTTAAATTTAAAAAGCATAAATAACAACCATATACATGTCCACAGACTTACCTTTCTCTTACCCTTCAATCACCTGCATAAGCTTCTCAGAGGTGCTTACTACCCCTAAAAACTTGCACATTAGGCAAATCTATATCTGGTGTCAAAGAGCTCCAGGTGTAGAGCTGCTAAACACATACCAGCTTTCCAATGAAGTCAGAAATGCACAGTAATAAGAAGCATGGCTAGCACCCAATTGTCTGTAGCCTAAGCCCTTAGCAGTGTAAATCACAATTCCCCACTGCACAACTCAGAGTAATCTTTAAGAAAAGAAAAGGCATTTTCAGTTAAGATGTGGGCTAAAATTTATCAAAAAAACAATAAAATTAAGATATTCAATTCATAGGGGCGAAAAAAAATCACCAACAATGAAAGTCTTCATTCCATTCACAAAAGCTAAAAAAGCTCCCAGGTCTTTCAGGTAGTATATTTTTTGCACAAAGGGGTGTGTTTTGGTTTTTGTTTCACAATTCTAATCACTCAAAAAATCCAATCAGGATCACCAAGTGCATGTCCACTTGATGGGAATCAGACACTCATAAACTCTACAACATTAACCAAAAAAAGCATCACAGTAACCTCATGGCCAATATATTATATATAAGCAAAATAATATATATTCTAGACAGAATGTATAAGGTATCTATAGAAACCAAGACTGGATGCAAACTTCAGCATTATCTAGATGCCAATTTTAGCACTTAATTCATTAAATAGTGGCGCCAACATAGAATAAATCTTAAAACCAAGAATAAAAAAGGCAAAGTGTGATTTTTAAACACATTATCTTGGTAAGAAACACTTGGTGGATTGCAAAGATTTTCCCAGATGCTGCAGGGTTAAATCCTGTTCCCTTCCTCCCCTAAGCTTGTCCCTGTCTCTACAGGTGCTCACAAGGTTTGAGAACATGAAGGAACAGAAAGTTCCTTCTAGTGAAGACAGACACACAGCATCTTTGGACCATGACTTCAGCCCATCTGCCACTGCAGGACCAGAGAAAGTACAGCTCATTTCATATCTTACCTTTTCCAGACTCACACCTGTTCTTTTAACAAGTGCTTGGAGTCTTGCAATAGTCTCATTTTCCTTTAGCAGCTCATAGGAATTCAGAGGTGATCCTGCTATGTTGCCATTTCTTTTATCAGAAACCAGGTCACATGCTCTGAGGCTCTTCATCTTGGAGGCACTTTCACTGCAGTGCAGGTTTCCCTCAGGTGGAATTCCAAAAGCCATCAGAATCTCTGAAATCTCCTGAATGAACTCAAGTTTATTTGGAAACTGGGGTAGATCTTCTGGCAGCTCAATGAAATGGTTGTCCACATCCACAAAGCACAGGTTAGCCTGGGATTTAATTTAGAACAGGACACCATTACAGCATCACTAAGCACATTATTAATCTTTGGCATTTGTGCTTATTTAAAGATTCAAATACATTTGCATTTGTTTGGTTATTTTGTAAAACAGAGTTGCCACAACAATAATTAAACTGGTTGGTTGGCTTTGAAGAATGTAACACAAGACTTACATTTCCAGGTCTTTTAAGGAGGTAACTGAGAAAGAAGACTAATTTTACAGACATTTACTATGTACAAAATAGATTATAACATAAATTAGGTACAAATGTGTGATTTTTCATACATGTACAGCTAAATTTCAAGTACAGGATAGATGCAATTCTATTATATACATGTTTGTATGTAAGCAGGGGACTGCCTGTTGTTTAGCTTATCAGTGCATTTCTCTAAAAGATTTAGCAAATTTCAATCTAAAAGGTGTGCTGATACTGCAGAAGTGCAATGAAGTTATCTTCTCTTTTTCTGTAAGGAACAAAAGGCAATTGCCTGAACTAAGGCAATTGTTTGAATAAGCAAGTTTGTTTCCAAGGGGAAAAATGAAATGAACTAGTTTCCATTCTGTATTTCTGTTCCAATCTCCAACTCATTTACCACCAAAAAACACCAAGGTGAGGAAAACAAAAAGAAAAAAAAAGAAAAACCACCTATGTGGCTTCCACAGCAAGAACAAAAGAAGCTTTGCATCTTTCAAGGTTTACCTCACTCTTATTTGGCAAGGAGGGAGGTTCCCCTTTTGGCTTCTGCATTGCAAAATCAAATGGGTTCAAGACATTACATAACTACACACATCAGAGCAAGAACCCCAGTCATGTGTGAAACCTGCCTGGAAAGTTAAGAATAGAGAAGTAACTTTGTTCTTCTGTGGAAGCATTTCAGTTTCTCTTCACTGCAGAATCATCATGGACTGTCTCTGTTCTGTTTAACCTTCACCATACAAAATATTTCACTCAGATTGGGGGGTACTTCCAACCTAACTGCATGGCATCATTCTAGGAGCCATCCCTGAATTCAGGCCTCACTACAGCTTGGCAGCAACAACACTTTTCAGGTCTATGAGAACTGACATATCTCCAGCTACTCCCTGTGATTCAGTAAGTGCAGGAGGATGGAAGCACCAGCACAATTTAATTGGAAATAAATAATTAGAAGATATCAACCTCACATGGAATGAATGGTGAATGATCCCAGAAATCAGAGCTACAAGGAGTTCTGGTAAGAATTTCTGTGGGACTGACCATAGGTAGACTAGAATAAGCTGTGCCTGACAAGACCTGTTCCTTGAAGTAAACTTATGAAAATATACATTTAGTACTTGTGACAGGTTTCTATAGAACAGAGGGTGTCAACTCTCCTTAAAACACAAATATCTTATTGAGCTTCAACATTTAAACTGAAAAAGAATTCTTAAAGCAGAATTCCACTGGACATATTACACTAGCTTGTACAGAGCTAGTCCAGTTCATGCCCTGCTACAATATGACCTATAGTTACAAAGGAAAGCATAAATCCAGATCTCTATTTCCTAATGTTCTAACCCTTCAATATGAAGATTGATTTCTTATGCTCAAAGGAAAGCATATGAAACAATTTGATATCTCTTGTATAGATCCTTTACTGGAAATTAAATCACAAATTTAATTAGGTGTTGCAAAGGAATCCAAGGTCAATAAAGAGAATTAACACATTGATTCTCCAACAGTTTCTAGTGCATCTTAGAAAGTTTTTATGCAGGGCAGGTGTGATTGCTGAAATTCCCCTAATATCAGCACTGCTCCAAGGCAGCATCTGAAGCAAGCACCTTAACTGAGGAGCTTCAAGGCTCCCACTGTACCCATGGTTCTGTGACAATCAGAAGTCAAATCAGCTGGTATTTGTCAGAAACACTGTAAGCATTTCAAGACAGGAGAGAAATAAAGCTTTGAAACCAGGCACAATGCCTACCAATCAGTGCTGAGGGAGAAACAAAAAGCATTGAATTTGCCTCAAGCAGTCTGCAAAATGGCAAGACAGACTCAATAAGAAACTCTTCAACCAGTTTAATTGTATTACTTCCTTTTACAACTTTCTTTAATTGATGCCATTCAACTTTGCTTCCTTTTTGGATCAGATTCTGCAGAAAACATCACTCTTGCTTAATAAGCTTGGTTGTAGCCACAAAGCACTTGGCCAAAAAGAAATCAAACATTAACCTTAGCCATGTAGAAATCCTAATCCTCACACTGAAATTAAACTCCTTGCTAATGGAAGAAAAAGCCAAATTCATTGTTTGCTAAAATTGCTTATAAATATCCGGGCTAACACCTGGTTAATTCTTCCAATGTGTGATTTTCCCTTCTGCAGGGCTCCTCTCTAAGAGCAATACACACAGTTTAAATACTCTGAGCTCCTAACAATGATTGCTTATCATGCAGCTTGTAATTACATTTTCCAGAAACTGGCCTATATGGAAGCATTTTTTAAAAAGTCAGTGTGCAGCAATACTCTAAATAGAATGTAAAGAATATTTTCAGGGACACTCTGTAGTTACCCAGTGCCAGCTGAATAACACATAAGATAGAGGACTATCCATAAGCAAAGATTCCATAGGTGACTTTAGCCTCTCTGAACTCAGGGAAGCTGAGGTCATCCTCAAGAATTGCACACAAACTTCTGAAAAGGCCATGCTCCTCAGGGAACAGAAATGGCAAAAACATCTCCATGCACAAGCCCTTCAAGAGGTACCAAACCAGTATTCTTCTGTGAAAATGAAATCTGAAGTAAATCAGTGACAGACACCAGAGCAGTCAATCTCGCTATGCTGCCATACTGTAGATCCAACAGAATGGAATACAGTAAGGAGAGAAGGTTCCCCTGCTTAAAAAGTAAGAAAAATTACAAGGCACTCATTATTTATGAAATCATGGTCATCCAAAGCATTTTGCATGCTAGGAACTGGGCAAGTACACAAAGCAGAAAAACAGAGGAGTTCTTTGGCCACAAGGCTTTAGTTATTTTGTCTGTGGGGGCAGCATGGCTGAGGGGGTTGTAAATAGCTGACAGTTCTCTACATGCATACAGTTTATTATTTTACTCACACAAAACTAAAATGATATAAAGAAAAGATACTTGGCAACATGTGTAAGTAGAGATATAATTGAAAGAGGATCCTTAAGTTAGGTACTTGGTATTTCAGGTCTCTAGAACAGTCATATTCTTTTATTTCTTGCTTACACATCAGTTTTCTGATCAAAGGAAACCCCAAAACAGTTAAACATCACTTCAGTTCAACAGCAGCCTGTCACAGGAGAGGACACATTACATCATCTACATAAAAGGTTCTCCTGAGACATTACACTAAGGAACAAGGATGTCACATCCTAACTTAAAAACCTGTCCTTCCCATAAACTTTTGGCATTCCAAGTAACAGGGTGTCCAGGTGAAAGCCTTACAAACCTTAGAAATGTCAATCTAAGCAAATCAGTGTTTGTGTGCCTGGTGCCAATGCCTGGTTCCCTGAAGCCAACAGTACCACTTTCCATGGCCTTAATGGGGTCTGGAGCACACCCATCCATCCCAAAAACAAAAGACAACTGCAATTCTTTAGTCTGACCTGAGGTACCATAAGAGCCAAAGCCCCACACTGATCTAGCAGGGCCTGCATCAAGCTCTCATCCTTCCTTTCAGCTCTGCTCAAAGGCACAGAAGGAAATTATTCAGCTTCTGCTCCAATACAGCACTGAGAGACTGAAGCCCACTGATCTCCAGCCTGTATCACCTTTGGGCATTTGGCCCTCACCTTGCAAACACCCCCCAGTGCCCCCAGCACACAGAGAACATGGATGTGCAGCTGTGTGCACACATGGCTGACTTGGGGCAAGGTCTCCAGAGGGCCTCCCATCTGCAGGATGCTCCTGGGCTGTCACAGACATGTTTTATGAAAAATCCTTAGGACTTTTTCTCCTGAGAAGCTGAGAGGCCTCAGAAGCAAAATGTAAACAATGGTTATCTGCTGCTGTGGAATGCAACAGGTGCATCTGGGATTGGTCTCATAGAGTTGTTTCTAATTAATGGCCAATCACAGCTGGCTTGGACTCTCAGAGTCAAGAGCTTTTGTTATCATTCCTTTTCTATTCTTAGCTGGCCTTCTGATGAAATCATTTCTTCTATTCTTTTAGTATAGTTTTAATATAATATATACAATAAAATAATAAATCAAGCCTTCTAAAACATGGAGTCAACATTCTCATCTCTTGCCTCATCCTGGGACTCCTGTGAACGCCACCATAATGTGCCACTCCTGTAAGCCAGTGGGCACCTTCTGCACTTATTGTCAGCACTGCTGTCCTCCATGCCAGCCCAGAATTTGGGAGTGAGAACAGCTTACAGCCCAAAGCCACTGCAGCCTTCAGGAACTCCTCAGGTGGCTGCTCACACTGCAGTACAAGAAAATATAAAACTGAGGCTTGCCAAGAAATTTGCAGTATTATCAAGGATCAAACCAGCAGCACATAGCCTAAGAATGCATACAGAGCAGTGATGATCTTTCAATAATTATCTTGGTCTAATGTGTTAGCATCAGAAGAAAAAAGGCTTTTCAGGAGACCTTTCTTATCTTCTGAAACAACATATAAAAATAAAAACCCACAGAATTTCTTCAGGTTTAGCACTAAATCATCCTTTTAATGGCTGAAATAAAAACACTGACAATATATATAATCTGTCTTATACTAGGAGAGAAAATGCATTTTAGGTTTTCAAGTCTTTCAACTTTTCTGACAGGAAAAGCTATTGCCCAAGACCCTTGGGATCACTTCATTAAAAATAGGCTTTTTAATGAGGTACTACTTTGATTTCACCAGTGCTGGAAACTCAGCATTGCTTATTTCCACTGAAAATAATTTCAATTTCTACCATTCTCCTAAATTAGAGTGGTGAGATACACATGAAAATCCTGCTGCACGAAATGGTTTAACTTGCTTGTTAAAAATGTATTTCTGTAGCACTGCAGAAGTTTCTTTAGAAGGAAATGCAAACACACATCAAAAAACCTAATCTTAGTTCAGTACTTGCTAGGTTTGTGATCTGTGAGGAAGCTGCTAAAACCACTTTTATTGATGAGTTTCAGTGATAAACAAAGCACACTTCTGCCAGCAACACCTCAAACAGCCACAGGTTCTTCCCTTCCCCTTTGACATCTGCAGCACCCCATTCTGGCACAGCTTTTCCCATGCCCTCCCTTCCCTTCTGGGTTCCTCACAAGCCCCTGGTGCAGCTGCCAGGGAAACCACAAGGATGCTCCTGCACACACAGAGCCCTCAGCAAAGCAGCAGCACCTGGGAGAACAAGCATTCTGCTGCTGGCATCCACAAGAAACTCAACTCACACCAAACCCCAGCATTTCCTAGTTTCACTGGACTACAGAGTCAGCTCTGCAGGTCATTGCTGGTCTTCAATGAATTCTCCATCAGGGACTGCTCTGATGTACCCAAAGGATAACCTAAAATTGAATTTTGTACTAACACAACTTTTTTGTTGGAGATTTTAATCATCATCTGCTACAGGCATCAACTTCTAGGATACAGCTGGATTTCCATGCTCACATGGTAAAGCATCCCCTGGAAACACCAGATGTGACCCAAATATGGGAGGCTGCC
This sequence comes from Molothrus aeneus, assembly GCF_037042795.1. Lineage (NCBI taxonomy): Eukaryota > Metazoa > Chordata > Aves > Passeriformes > Icteridae > Molothrus > Molothrus aeneus. The sequence continues at coordinate 11,392,099 of NC_089651.1, read as the reverse complement.
ATCAAAACAAGCTTTAAGGCATATGTGTGCAAGACTTAGACCAAACCAAACCTAACTGACGTGGGACACACAGCATTCTCACATTATTAGCCTAAAACACTTTGAGCAAGACAAACTAGTCCTTTTAAAACTTCATTATAAAACCACAATGAAGAAGTCTATGGTGACACTGAGGTATCCATGCTGGGCTAGACAGCAATATTATTTTCTTCCACAATGCCCTTCAACTGAGAAGCACTAACTAGATTTTCTCTCAAAGCTCACCTCTCTGGCCCCTGCTTAAATCTGATATTGCTTTCTTTTACAGCAGCTGTCCCACACATCCACATAAATAGATTAGGAACACAGATGCAGCTTAGGCAGTTTCAAGACAAAGAAAAAAATTTTTTTTGCAGAACTCAGAATAAATTACAAGACAGAACAGCTCTTTGTATACCCTTCGTGACAAGTGAGGAAAATTCTGATATCAGGAGCCTAGAGGAGCTCCTCATATAACCCTGATGAGTTCATAAAGGTTGACATGCATTCCAAACTTCAGAGATAAACAATGCTAAATATATTAATAGCCCCTCTGATAGTGATGATAAATTTGTCTCTATTGAAGTACAAATAATGGAATCCATATGTCCTCTTCTACTGTTCTACAACAACACATTATTCATGTTCCTTGGCAGTTTTTGTTTGCTGTTCTATGGGGGCTTGTTTGGGTTTCTTTCTTGGTTAGCTGGGCTTTTTAAAGCAAACTCCCTAGGATGAAAACCTCAATAATAGTGAGCTCCTGTTCTTCCTAGTCTACTTAACCCCTTGAATAAACAAATCTCTTGGTCCAGGATAACTTTTTAGTATTTCCTAAGAGAATGGAGTCTCCAGTCCATTTCTATGCCACAGCTCCATCTCCAGCCTGCAATGCAAAGGATTCAACAGCTCACAAGAAACCTTACCCAGCAGTGACTACCAAGGGGATTTCTCAGACTAGCTCAAACTCATTGTGCACAAAGTTTTAAGAGCTCACTCTTCAAAGAAGAAAGAGAAAAGCTGGAACTTCACAAGGACAAGGAAGTCTCACAGCAAATTCCACCACATGGGCATGTTGCTGCTGCTTTCTGCCTTGTCAGTCCTCCCCTCACAGACAATTCTCATCTCTGTAAGATACTAGCAAAAATCTACTCCTCCACCTTCACATAAAAGGCTACCTGTAAAACAAAATGTACATTGAGGTGTCAGATCACTTTTTAATAGTACTTGGATTTCATTTCAAACATCTAAAAATAGATTACCTGCCTTACTTTAAACCTCCAAAATAACCTGATAAATCCCTTCCAAAAACTATTTATCTTTTAAATAACTGAAATGTCTATTTGAAATTAAAATATGTTTATTTAGTTGAAAGTATTACAGTGATTTTAAAATGAGGAAGCTCTTTACAAAAGGAGGACAGTCTTTTAGAAGCTTGTAGCAACAGTGAAAACATCCATGGTGCACATTAACATGCATATCCACACATGCATTTTATTTCATCAGCTATTCTCTCTAAAAAGTGTACTAACCATATTAATTAGGCCTGTCAGTACAGCCAAAATTCTGAAAAAATAGTAAACCAAAGCAATAGACTGTTGTTTTCATGGCAAGAACATACAATATTCTGTTATTAATTATGCCAGTGGAAAATAAAAAAAAGAGCCAGACAATGAAGAAATCAAGAGATTAAACACTTGAGTTTTCATAGAAAAAAAATACAGTTTGAAAAAAAAAGTTTTACTTCAAACTTGCCAGGAAAAACAAATGAAAACTACCAGCATATGGATTTGAGAAAAAGAGCAATGTTGGCATGGAGACCAGACTGGAGGTTCACAAAAATATCTTGTCTTTAATTTCACGCAGCTTTTCTAAAAGGGAAGGGTTTTTTTGTGTCAAGCTATGCTGCAGCACTGCCTGATAATGAAAACAAAAACCACCACCACCACAAAACCCTGGGCCTGCCACGCTTCTGCTTTCCCAGAAATGCAAATGGCAATAGAAGAAAACCCAGAGTCAGAGAAAAAGGCAGAGAATCCTACCAGGGCCTCTAAGTAGGGTGTTCCCCATGATTTACACAGTTCCACCCCTTAAAAGTTACACCTACAAGTAAGCAGGGGTCAGACATTTCCTCTGCTGCCCTGGGTAGTGCCTTGATCCTCCCAAGCAGCCCTTAAACTCTCTGGGCACATCCCCAAGGAGTGCTGTGAACTGAACAGGGGGATCAAATAAATGAGGACAATCTCTAGGCAGGCTGAAGGCAGTGCCAGCCCCAAGGAGGAGTTGCAGGAGCTGTACAGAGCATTTCCTTCTCCCTGACCTGGGCTGCTGCTCCCAGGGCTCCTCAGCAGCATCCCAACCAGCAGCAGTGGCCCAGGGACACGCTGACATTCTGCTGCACACTGAAGCTGGCACTCCAGGAGAAAATCTGAAATGGTTCTGTGCACACATCTGGCAGGCTGGGTCCATGCAAGCCAACCCCAGGAGAGAAGTCCAGGGCAGGGAAATCCAGCCTAAGCCAACACAGCAGGAACCAGCCCAGTGCTGATGCCAGCTGAGCTCTTCTCACTCACCACCACAACCTTTTGGCCACAGCTGGGGAATTCACACTGCACTTCCCAGCATTACAAGGGTAATTTTTCCAGCAAAAAAATGGTCTCTCTGTAACCCCAGTACATCAGTTCCTGTAAAACTACAGTTGAATTCTATCAGAGCAGACAATCTCAAAAGCAGGGCTTTATCTTTTTCACCAAATTTTTGTCAGCATCTCTAAGAAAAAAGACCTATACCAAATCAGAGCCAGCAAGAACTTGGCAATGGCTGGTACAGTTCGCACTTGTGTTTTGGATCATTTCTGACTTCCCTCATAGTCATGGACAGTATTTAATCAATCAAGACAAGCTCCTCTCACCTCTTGAGGAAGTTCCAGCTTAGACCTATCATCCAGTCCATTAGAGTGCAAGCCCATGAGGTAAGGGACAGGAGCATCTAGAAAATGAAGGAGGGATGCTGGAAGGATAGGAACATACACATGCTGCCACTGAAATGGAAACATTAGTGCTGTGATGGTCTCTGCCACTGTCATCAGCCTCTGATAATCTGAAAAACATCAAGAAAATTAAATTTTTTTCACAAATACTTTTAAGTAAATCAATTTAAATTAAAGAAATGAGAAGTTGCTTGAAAACAGAAACCACAAAACCCAGTGCTAGCTGAGTGGCATCATAATGAAAACCCAGACCTGCACACCCAGCACATTTTGCTGAAACAACAAAGAGAGCTCAACCCAAAGTAGGTCATTCTACAAGTCATATGGAAATGAGCAAACTAACCCTTAATGCATGCTAAGTCACTTTCTGCTACCTATACCAGGGTCACCAGGAGCACCAGTTTGAACACAGAAGCAATATTGTAATCAGCTAAGAAACACATCAGAAATAATTTCTTTTCTCTGTGCTCAGGGCTTTCTATGGAAGCCTTGGATGAAACCCAAGGCATCTGGTATCTCTCAGATAAACATTTTTTCAAAGAGTGTTTAAATGTCCATAAAGCATGCTGTATAGCAGCCAACCCAACAGTGTGACTGAAATAACTATGCAGAAAATGAAAAGGATCAGCTTTGTTTAGCCTTTGCAATGCATGACCAAAGCCTCAGTTCAATGTAAAAACAACTCATGTCCTCCTAGAACTTAGAAGCAGTGTTAAAATACCTGTGCAACACACTGAGACATCTTTTTATGTAGCACTGGTGGCTACAGCAGTTCACACTGCTGAGCAAACATTGCATCCCCTTCATCTGTAACTACAGAGTCATCTCCAAGGATTTTTGAAATCCCATAAAGGGGGAGGCAGCACCAGATGTATGTTCCAATACAGCTGCTGAAACATCCCAACTGCCTTCCAGCTGCCAGGCTGGAAAGGGTATAAAACACTCACACAACTAGGGCAATTCCTGCCTTCTGTCAGGCTATAAATGCAGCACAAACTGGAGACACAGGATGCCTTTTCATGATACTGCAACAACATCCAGCTCCAGCCAGGAAAGTGGAGGGAATACAAGGAAGAGAAAAAGTCAGTAACCTTCATATGTGAGTATTAAGGTGTGGGAGATGCCTGGTCTTCACCTTTCACACAACTACAGACACTGTGAAACTGAAAAATACACTTGAATGGGCAGGCTCAGCTGCTGAGGTTTCTGAAGCTGTTGCATACTGTCACAGAGGGCAGGTGGAAACTGCAAGAATAACATTTGTTCTAAACACTTTGGAGAAAAATTCAGCTTAACAGAGCACTTCCCAAGTTGATGGCTTTGATTCTATCTTTTGGCCAGCCTCCACTCAAGACTTCAGACAGAAGAAAAAAGAAAGGCCAATAAATTCAGTTCTTGGCATTCACGATTTATTTTGTCTGGGGAAAAAGTTGCAGAGTTTGGGGTCTGCAAAGAGCCCCACAACCTAAGAGGAACTCAGCACAGGTTTTGCTAACATCACCCATAATTCTGCAACTTACGCTTTTGATTTTTAATCTTCACATCAAGCAGGGCTGGTGGAAAAGGTTATTGGTTGATGGTTTGATGGAACTACCTGTCACAGCAGACCTGCCATGAAGGACCCTTCAACCAGAACAGGTGAGAACAGCTTAAACAGGTTAAAGCTTTTGCCAAAAGCTTATTTGGAGTGAAATACCAATGAACATCACAGCAACAGTCCCCTACTCTGCCTGGACACCAGCTTCTGTCTGCACACCTACATATGGGTTTGCAGCTTTAATCACAGCCTGACTGCAAAGAAGTGATGAATTAATGATAAGCTTTGGGAAGAGGAAGATTCTATTCCATACCCCATTTTCTTCACTTTTTAAAGGACCTTTAAATGTAGCCATAGATACACAAACATTGCAGCTGGTTTGTATTCAGCTTGTTTATCTGGAAGTACAAGTCTTAAAATAGAAACAGTGTTTTCCTACTACACAAAACCCCCTGTCTGATCCTGCTGGATAATTTAAATACAACTTCTCCCTTTGTCATTAGGCTAACTTTAGTATCAGCCTTCCACATTAATTATACAGTAACATCAATAGGTCAGAGTTTCTATCCAGTGGGCAGCCACCTCCTGCCAGGGAGCTCTCTGCAAAAGCAGCTCTCTGATCCTGGGATATCCACAAGGCTTAAACCACTCCCAAAGATCTGGCTTGCCCAGCTGCAGCCTGCAAGTAACAGTGACTGCATTCTGCTACTGGCAAAAGGCAAGGACAAAGGCAAGAAGCATGAAAATATAAACCAAAATAACTCCTATGTTTTCATAAGTTATACCTACCCAGAGAGGGTATGGAGGGAGTTTTGGGTTTAAAGAAGCAAGCAGCACAATTCTTGTACCAAAGAATTAGAGAAGATTAAAAAAAAACAACAACAAAAAGATTACAAGAGTGAAGAAGTGTTTCAGCAGTGCTGTTGCTCTTGTCCTTGAAATCAGAATGTGCTTTTTCTGGAGTCAATGACATGATCTTTTGGCCTAGTATTGTACACAAGCACTAGTGGGGAAATAATGACATATGACTAGGGCACTGTTAGATGGGAAAGTGCTTAACTGATCACTGGGCAAGGAAAAGAAAATCCACTACTTTTTTTAATATGGCCACTTAAGAACACAGAAAAAGCATGATTTGTTATTCTAACCAACTGCTGTAAATAAAATACATTATCTCTTAAAGTGTGTATGAGAAGTTACACAATAATATTTATCTGTACAAGATTTCAAAAATAAAAGAATAAATAGAGAGGTCCTGTGCCTGGAAAAAGAGGAACAGGATGGGAAGAAGCTGGCAGCTTTAGAAACCATAATTCCACCTCCCCGTTTTCACATTCTACCAGAGAGAAGTCTGTCAAGTGCCCACAGAAATCCTCTGACTCAGCCAAATTTAAAACAATTATACCATCACATTTTGGAACACTTTTTCCTTTTAATCTTCCTACTTCATGGATCACAATGAAATGCTGTTGTATTTGTCAAGTCACTCACAAGGCACATCAAAAAGCCCTGTAGCTGCAGTAAGAGCCAGCTGTGGTTAGCAGAAGCAGTGGGGTGAATTATCTCCTGTTGTGTGTCTGATAGAGGGATTCAAGCAGCAAGGTTCCTAAATACTGGAGGCATAACCAGAGTGTCCTATGCAAGAGATCAGAGCTAGGCAGCACAGAGTAATACTGCAAAGACATTAATACCTTAAATCTCCAGAATGAACATTATTTTAAACAAATGAACAAAGATGAGGAGGATTCAAAGGCAGAGCAGAAAGAAACCCTTATTTGTACTGTAACATGGCAGCAGACAGCTGCCACCCAGAAAATAAAACTGTCCTAGAGCACAGTCTGTGGCAGCAGTGCATTACATTTCTCCGTTTTTTGTTTCTAGCTGTTTAGAAAAATTACCTCCAAGCAGATTTCACAGCTGTCTTAACTCAGTACACACTTTTCAGAAGAGCTCTAGGTGCTCTCTGAGATAAGGAATAAGTCTATTTCACAGTTACAAGAGCAACATCAATTGCAGGAATGCAAACCAGCTCCCACAGAATATCTGGCAAGGGCACTTCCCACAGGCCTCCAGCACCACTGACTCTCTCCAGAGTTCCTCAGCACTAGCAGCATCCTCAAATTCCTCCCTCTCTGGCACTTTTCCAAATGGTAGACAGGTCTCTCAACAGGACAATCCAATTGAGGCATTCATTCCCTGCACTTGGCTTACAGCAATCCAAAATACACAAGGCTCTGCCAACATAGTGGGACAAAAGAAGAATTTCCAGAAGCATCAAGTCAGAAACATGTCAAAGGAATCTTAAACCAAAACACTTTCACTGCCAAGTGAAGTTACTCCTACTCCAAGGACTGACTGAAACTTAAAACACTAAAATAATTTGTTTCCAAAAGGATTGCACTTGGCAACAAATTCATAGAGACATATAATTATGAAAAGGTTTGGGTTGAAAGGGACCTCAAGATGATCTAGTTCCACCAGACCTCCAAGAGGTTTGGGGTTTGGTTTTTATTTTGGTGGTCTTTCATTATTTTGTGTGTGTTTGTTTTTGGGGTATTTTTCCAAGTAAATCTTACAAATCTGCTGATCCTGACATGTACTGTTCTAAATCTAAATCCACTCAATGAGTATCAAAATCTCACCTGACCTAGGAGAACAAGAAATTTCTCAGTCACCTCAGCTGTCTTGGGTTGAACAAACTCAAAAGGACATTTAAAAACTCAGTATTTATATTCTGAAGGACAACCTAGACTCACAGTGGTGTGCATGCAAGAACATGAAAAAGGCTTTACAAAAGTAAAGCAATCCCTGATTCCACTTAGAACTGAGTGCACAATCGCCTGTAGCTCCATTCAATATTTCCTGCTTTACAAAGAGCAAAAAACAGATGTTACTCAACCTGAAGATGTTACTCAATACTGAAGAAAGAGGAGAATATATTAGCACCATATTCCAGTTGAAAAGAATAACAGAGGCAAACAAACAAAAACTAAAGAAAACAGAACAAAAAAGCAGAGAGATTAAATCCCTCAGAAAGTCCTTAAGAGAAGCTATGTTTAAAAAGAAACAATTGCCTGCTATTACTGAGAAGGCACTGCTGCAGCCAGTTCACCAAGCCTGAGGCTCAGAAGACAGCAAACAATTAACTAAAATTATTTTTCTACTCAAGGAAGACTTTTCAACCAAAAACTAAAATGAGAACTTGACAGAGAGATGAGACACCTCCATAAAATGTACAACACAGCCCAGCTCAGCCCAAGCTTGGGGTGAGGCAGGGAAACAGTGGGCAGAAAGTGTCCTAACGGATCCCTCATCCCTCTGAACTCCAAATGTCTGAGCCTGCAAACAAGAAACTCAAGTGTTCCAGGGCTATTTTAAGCCTCTTTAATTAGCCACTGATCAGACACCTGGAAAGGACCCAAGACAGAAAGCTGAACCTTTTATTAAATGGGCTTGGAAAGAGAAGCCAGAATCCAGCAGGCTAGCCCAGAAGTGAGCTGAGCTCCAGCCTGGAACAACAGAGCACTCACAAGGGGATGGCTGGAGGCAGCTCCAGGAGCACTGCTCCCACATGGTGATGGACACATGGAGCTGCCAACCCTCCACAGGAACCTCAGACACCTCCAGAGGCCAACAGCACCACACCTTTCTTCAGGAAGGGTGCTCATGTTCGAATCCTCCACTGGTGGGACACAGGTGTCCACAGAAACTCTCCCTGAATCTCAAACATATCAATGCCTAATCCATTTCAGGGGAAACCACAAAAGAAACTTGACTGCTAGACAAGTATTTCAAGATTTGCTTTGAATTTGTTTTTTTAAATCCAAGCGAGTAACCACTACAGAGTTCAGTAAGTTTTTTTGACTGCATCTGAATTACTGTGCAGCTTTTCTCTTGCAGTTCACAGTGTCTATAAAATGATACAACTGTAATTTAACACCCTGATGCCATTACAGACTTTTAATCACCCTGATTGTACACACAGATCCATCCTTAGCTTTAGTCTATGCACAGATCTTAACACACAACATAAAATCTGTATTTCATGCTTGGAGAAGGCTGCTGATAAATGTAGGTAATATTTTGTAAATAGTTGCTATCTATGTTCTACCTATTTCAGTTACAGCTCAAGGGAAGTAAGCACTGAAAACAAATTTCAGTAACACCATGGACTAGCCCTGAATTTGTCTTGGGATCTCTTAGGCTTCCTAACCATTACTATAAAGTAGTGTTCAAAATGCAGGCTGTCTGCTTAAACCACACCATTCTGAATGGGTGAGTCTGGACTAATGTTAGTCAGCTTGGGCCAAAAAAAAAAGTACAGAAATTATCTTTTGGCATAATTCCACATAGTCTGTCTTAGAGCAACAGGATGTGGAGTAAGAAGGCCAGCATCCACAAATTTCAACACAGAAAATAGATACCACTCCCACACTACTCACTAATTGATAAACATGCTATTTCAGCTCAGTTGCTGCCCATCCTCTTCAAAGCAAGCTTCAACTCTGTGCCTTCAGAGCTGTAACTGTTTCAAGGCCTTCATGGAGATTTGGGATTTGAGCTCAGTCAAAACTTTTTTCAGGTACTTATCTTTCAAAGTAACAACTAAAATGTGACTTTGGGTACTCCAAGAGAAAACTGTATTTGCATGATTAACTCTTCTTCAGAACCAAAGGTATACATTATTGACTGTGTATTGTTTCAGAATGCATGGCTAGTTCTGCAGAGATAGCAGGGAATTCAGCTGAGCAGCTAGACAGGAACATGGAAAAGGCAAACTGCTCTATCCACTAGCACAGTTCCAGAGCCAACAATAAAGGGGTCAGCCAAACCACAAATAGAGGAGATTATGTGAAAAGCCAGTTTTAAGTTTAGGTGTCTAACAGCAGGAGCCAATGCAACACTCTCCTTACAGTGCCTTTCTTTACCTGAAGACCTGCAGACAGATCAGTCAGACTGCAATAGCATGCTCATGCCACTTTAATGCAGCTATTCTGCTGTTTGTGGTGCTTTTAGCATTCACGACACAGTAAGATCTTGTGCCAATACAAGATAAGAAAACAAAACCCAAGTACTCACGCTGTGAATAAAGCAGTATCTGAAACTCCAAAAGGGCACAGGTAAAGAGTTGAACCACATTTTCTACTCCAAGCAATTCAAAAACTTCTTTAACAGGAAAATCAAACAATGGTAGTTCATTGGTGCTTGGCCTCTGGCAGATAATTGGTCCATAAACACCTGAAAACTTCAATGACCTTCCTGCTGGAGGAAGAGGAACCTCATAGAGAATATTGTAGATGTAGCTTTCTAAAGGTAGCGGCGGTGGCTGAGGTGAAGTCACTGCTTGGTGAAGCTGTTCTAGAACTTTCTTACAAGCTTTCATGAAAGACATTGGAGTAATCAGACAAATGCACTTGGAGACATAGAGAGTGTCTCTGCTGATGTCATAGGAGTTAAACCGCTGTAGCTTTGAGACAGAGGTGCCATTGAGGTCCCCAGTGCTGCTGCAGCTCTCCTTGTCATTGGTGGGAGGGCTGTGAAGAATGTCATATTCAGCATTGTGCATATGATACAGGGTCTGCATTGCACTGCAGATCTGTTTGCTAGTGACTTCCTCAAAAAACGTGAGGGAAAATCCAAATGTCCTCGAGCCATCTTCACGGGTAATAATGAAGGAGTGGAACTGAGGTTCTCTGCAATCTGCTTGTGTCTTGAAAGCAAGCCCTTTAGGCATACACAGCTACAAAAAAGGGGAAGGGGAGACAATATCCATTAAAAAACGCTTTTCTCTCCCCCTGCCTGCAGAAGCATTGGTGAAAATGGGATCTGAAATCCACAGGCTGCCATGGCATTTCACTTTAAATTCTATTAAGTGTTACATTTCTGCACAATACAGTGATATGGGTCTAAATCAGAAAAACAAAAGGAATTTATCCAAAGGCCTGCAGGCAATTTCTATTGAAACTTATTACTATTTTGTTACCAGCCTCATATTTTTTTATGAATAAAATAATAAAATTCAAACCCACGCAAAGGAAAGTACTTTTCTGGTCACCAAGACCAGAAACCTGACAGAGAAAACTACTGTATTTTATCTAAATTAAGATACACCACATTCTATTAAATGGAAAAATCACGCACAAAAAAAGATTCATTGATTGCAGACTAATTTATTTCCCTACTAATTCTCTAGAATGTAACAAAAAAAAAAATAACCCAAAAGCCATGAAGTGATACTGACCATTCCCACTGCATCCTGGTCAAAAGGGTTCCATTCAACATTCTCAGGATAGCGAGCAAGAACTTTGGATTTAAATGTGCGTCTTAACGGAGTCTGTTCAAAGTTTTCCCCTGCAGATGAAAGAAAAACACACAAGTAAATATTTCATTCCCTTTTTGAGCAAAAACAAGGCCAAAAAGCAGGACATCAGCAGGTAGACTCGAGGGTAAGTGAATTAAGGACACATTCCTTTTAAGAGAAACAGAAAATGCAGACAGTTGGTTAGCATATAGTCAGACTGCAGATATTAGCAAGGATTAGCTTTGTAACACTTCTGTGTTGCTGAGTATCTGTGCTTTTCCTTAAGTGTGGCAATCTTGAGATTGTGGTCATGACAGCAATTCTCTAAGCCACTCTTCAGATATTTCAGATTCTTGTTAAAACACAACAAAAGCTTCAGTTTCAGTGCAATTTTGTTACTGAAGAAAAGCACAAATAGACAAAATGCAAAGATGATGCAACTTTTAGATAGACATACAAGTGACATCATGAGATCTCTTAATTTCATTTTCAAGACTCAGGAAAAAAGATAACCACCATCTATTGCAAGAAGTTAGCTGTGAAGGAAGAGTCTAGAAGGTTAGAAGGTCAAGAACCACATAAATGTCCATGAAGATAGAGCATCAGATAAACAAAATGCTTTTTTTTTGCCCCACACTTTTTCCTTTACCTTCTGTTGCACTTGAAATGAAACGGCTGCCACCATCTCGGGTTTTAGAGGCCTGTATATACTGGCATAAAGCTATATAACAAATAAAAACAACACTGCATTATACATTTCACACTGTTGATCATGATCACGTCGCTGACACACACCAGTAAAAAACATACAAATATCCAGAATTAGCATGCAGGACAGTCTACTTCCCCAATATACTTTTTCTACAAATACAACTTATACAAATTTCTCATTTTACCTACAAATTTCTAGAAGGAGATGATCAATATGTCAGAGAAGCTCACTGTTCCTGTACACACAACCAGAACACTGATGCAGTAGGAATAAGCTGCTTGTGAAACTAAAGTTTCACATTTTAACTACAAAATATTTCCAAAGAGCAGATGATGAAACTGACCCCAAGGACAAGACCATTTCAAGGCCTTTAGAAGTGTATTAATTTAAGTGGCATGGTCCAGCTTTCCACAGGTGCTATCCATAGATTAGATTGGCTGAAAGTCTTGTGTAGAAGCTCTTAAATTTCCTCTAGAGCAATGACAGCTCATTGTGATAGCACAGAACTTTCTGCAGTAAATAGTCTGAGTGTGAGCAGTTGCTTTAAAAAAACAAAAATGTACAACTGTGTATCTTAAAATAAGCTTAGCTATATTACTAGAATGCAATTAGCTAAATAAGCATGCAGCTGTTGACAGCTGCACCAACAATCAGGCACAATTGCATGAAATCATATGCTTTAAATAAATGGAACTATTTCAGCAACACCTGCAAAAGAGAAAACACACTCCAACTCCTCTCTTGTTTTCTTACATGCAGCAATTACAAGGCAATAGAAATTGATTTCAGAATTGGTTGGGTTTGTTTTGGACATCTAGAGTAATATTTAAAGTTCAATTTCAAAGCCAAGTTAGAATCTTTATTTGGCACGACACTTACTTGCACTAAGTAGCCACAGACAGAGATCTTGCAGCACTGCCTCGGCACAATACAGAACCTAACAAACACATTACACCAAAGCAAACAGAATTTCCAGTGAATGCTTAACGAGTCCTGTGACAGCTGAGAAGCCTGGTAACTGCGGATTTTCTTGAAGTCTAAATATTATCTCAGGGAACTTACCCTGAATCAGGACCTAGGACAGGTCTCACAATACCCAAAATATTCACACCTATTTTGCTAATTCTCTGGGTTTTAGCACTGAAATTGAAGGAGGCATTGCTTTCATTATTTGTCTTAAAAATCAACAGCTCAGCTAATTTTCATACAAAACCACACAGCTACATTATTTATTAATCTGTTCAACCATATCATTCAATAATATCATTGTTCAGAAAGAAAAAAAAAATGCATATTTGGGAAAATCTGAAACAAGTAGAAAGAGGAATAGTTAGGAATAACCAGGACACAACTTCACTGAAATATAACCACCTTATGAAAGAGTAGAGCTAAAGACAGAAAAGATAACAGCATTTCCGCAGCTAACATAACCATAAAAGATGAAAATAAGCATTTAAAGAAACTTTCAGTCTCCCAGAAAGAAAAATGGACATAATGCCACATCTCTACTGACACAAACATCCACTCAAGTGAAGTCAGTCCTCTGTAAAAAGCTTTTAAAAGTATGTCAGGAGATTTAACACACCTACTGTTTTCTATATTTACATCTGTGCAGATGATGTAATGTCAACTTTTAGATAATTGAGGAAAAACCTCAGACATGTACTAAGCTGTTTTGTTCCTTGGCTGGCTTTTTTTTATCTTCCACATACTACGTAGAGGAGAGAAAATACACGAAGGCCAAATTTTCTCCCGAACTTGGAAACCACACAGCACAATCACTGAGTTCACCCTTGTGCAAGGCTATACATTTGAAATTAAAAAGGAAGATCTGTGATTTGAAAACCTTTTCATTAAGAGTAGTAACACTGCAAAATACATGATGCTCCTGGTTCCTTATGATTAAGAAAAATCCCAAACCCTAACAAACACTGAATGGATGTTTACCTATTTAAAGAAGCCTTGCACCATCTCCTCCCAAGAGACATTCTCACCAACACACTCTTAAATTTTTTAGAGCTGGAGTCTGTCTGTAATTTAATGAAAGGACTAAAATTGATTTCTGGAAACCACTGAGTCCTGATTCAGACAGAAACATAAGGAGCCCTGTCAGGCCTTGCTGCCATCCATCAAGGCACTCAGCTGTTGCACAGACACAGCAGCACCCTGCTCTCCCCTCCCTCTCCTCTCCAGCCTGCCCTGCTGGAATACTGCTGCCAGCTCTGCAGGGTGCTCCTCTCCCCTTCCACAGCAGCACAGTCTGCCATCCCCAGCCAGCTCTTTTGGGAGAGCCTTCATGCTTGGAATACCACAAACTACTGGACCATGCTGGCTCCCAAAGATACTGGTTCAAACAAGGCAGGGAACGTCAAGGGACAGCTCAGCAATGTTGGAAAGCTCAGCCCAGGTGATCTGTGCAACTCCAGGACACTGGACACTCTATTTTCTGGCCATTACAAGTAAAGGGAACCTGAGCACCACTATTTCCTTTTCCTGGGCTCCCCCTTCCCTCCTCTCTAGTGGTTGTCACTAGACAGCCATCAGCAGTGGGGAGGGGGAAAATCCACAAACAATACTGACTTACATCCAGAGGCAAAAAGTAATTGACCCTGAATTTCTACATTTATGATCAGCCTCAAACAGAGACACCCTGGTACAGCAAAGCTCCAACTGCAGCACATCTCCAGCAGCAAAAATAACTCAAGGTTTTGAGATCTGTCTCTGTGTGAACTACAGAGTGACAGAATTAAAAGGATATTCTGAGCTGGAAGGGACCTACAAGGATCACTGAGTCCAATTCTTAAGTAACAGGAATCAAGCCACAGCCTTCATGTTATTAGCACCACGCTCTAACCAACTGAGCTAATCTTGGTTTCCTTCAGTTAGTGGATTTATTCAGGAATAATTGAAATGATTTTGATAAAAAGAGTGAAGAGCAATTTTAGCAAATGCAAGAGACCAACCCACCAGAAGAAATGGACAGTTGTATTCTACAACTAAGGAAATGAAGGCACAAGAGGAAATAAACTGATAAAGATATGATGTATCCCATAAGTTGAGCTAGAGAGCAAGTCCCCACACTTAACAACTATCAAAGGAGTGCTATCCTCATATCATGTTTTTCACAAGGTTTCTCTCCCTTAGAAGAAATGGCTAGAAAGTACTTCCTTATCCAAGTTATAGTAAAGAGGTCCTTAGAAATTATTTATCTAAAAATAATTTCTTTCTGTTATACACGTTCCATGCAAAAGGAAAACTTTGGAGGTTTTTAATGGAAGACAGTATTGCCTGCTGAAGACTAAAGAGGTCTTTCAAACACCATTGATGTTCTTCACGTACACATTTGCCACTCAGGTGTTTGTTATATCAGAGGAAAAGCTCTACAAAAATCAAGATGCAAAATGTCCCACACACTGCAAAGTTGCAACTACCTTGGACTTAAATCAGAATCAATGATCAAACAGCTACAACTATAAGATTATTTGTCAAGAAATGTCAAACAACATACAAAATCCATAAACACCCAGCAATACTTCAGGAAGTTTCAGGCCAACATCAAACCTTCAAAACAGTAAGAATCCCACTGCATTTTGCAATGTAAACAATATCATGAAAGCATAGAGAAATAGAATTTCACCAGGCACAGTACAAATCCATAAGCACCAGTTTACTGCAGCCCTGGCAATGCACCCAGCAGGGGAATGACAGTGAAACAGAGCATCTCAGAATTTCTTTGTAATTGGAAAAAAACCTGCTCCCTGTGTCATCCCACTCAAAATAGGATCAGTGAAAAAACATGGATTAAAAATAAACAAATAGAGAATAAAGAAAGGGTTAACAAAGATGAAAATTTCACTAATCCAGTTCAGCCACACAAACAGCTTAATTAGCTCATGGTGATTCCCCAAAACAGGAGGGAAGCAGAAAGTAAACCACAGACACAGAGGCAGTGAAACTGGTGAGCTGAAGTTCTAATACCTGCTAGCTCCTGAAGCCAGCCCTCCTCCTGAGGCCCAGCTCAATACCTGCTGGCTCCTGCCATGCCACATAATAAATAGATTTTTCAACACCAGCAACCATCACCCAGCTCTGGTAATGCTCTTTGCTTCCTCTCCCATTTTTCACGCTTTACCAACCCTCCCCATTAAACATGAAAGAAACATGATAGATCCCTGCTGCCCTGGAGATGGCTGAGCACCTGCCTGCCCAGGGGTGGTGGTGAATAATTCCTCTTTTGCTTTACCTATTAAGCTGTTGCTATCCTGACCTGAGAGTTTTCCCACTTTCAGACTTCTGATTCCCTCACCCATTCCACAGGAGGGGAGTGAGAGGCTGTGTGGGGCTGCCTTAAACCACACCACCGTGTAATTTGAGAAGACATGCATGAAAGACTTGAGCTATTGGAGTCAGCTTGCTCATCAAAAGGGAAGTCACCAGCTAGACACAGCCTCTGAGGAAATCTCCTTGGCTGAGGGATGGCCAAGGCTGCAGGCTTGGCCTGGCTCTTCCTGGGCAGGCAGAGCTCAGCTGAGAGCAGGCTCAGACCACAGAGGGGGACACTCAGCACCAAGAGGATTAAATCCCACATCAGAGGCAGGTAATTCTCCAACACCTCCATCTCACTTCTTTTCAGTAAACTGAACCTGAGGGACTGAATTGTGTGCATAAAGCAAACTACAAACCTGCTCAGGATGACCAGAGAGTTGAAACACATTACATTTATTTGGAAGATCCAGCTCAAACAGTCCCGCTCCCCTTTTCACTGCTGCATGGCAGCTCACACCGCTGCTCCAACAGCCACCTAATACTGTTTGCAATGTATGGAACCATGATGGGCTTTCAGTTCCAACTTCATTTACACCACCTGAAATTATGCTGGCCTACATATCTGTAATTTGGACTTTGCAATTACCACCACATTAGAGCAGCTAATGCATGCACTGCAAGTATCCTACGCTGAGCTAACAAGTACACCTAATTTTATCAGTCCCTTCCTGAGTCACCTAACACTGAACATGAGCCACATCACCACAGAGATTTGCAGGGTATGCTGGAAACCTCCCTGGCTCTCAGTTATTTTTCTCCCCCTTCTTACCTGTGTTACTTCTCTTGCTGCTCCACCTGTGAGCAGTGGACAGCAGTGTATGTGTCTTGGTCTGATGAGAATTAGGACTTAACAACTGATAGAGTCTCCAACCTAGGCAGGAAGCATTTCTTTCCAAGTGTCATGCATCAATCTGCATGAAGCTATCCATATCAATGGATATGACGTTTTTGTAAGATTATAACAAGGAAAAAAAAGAGTTCCATAAACTAAAATTAAAACATTCAATTCAAAACCTGCAAATGCCATCTACCAAGCTTTCCACAGCTTTGAGCGGGACTAAAAAGAATGAACTCTGAAGGTCTAATTTTAGCTCTTTGCTGATTTACCCAGAGAAAAATATGATTCACTGCCTTCTGTATTCCTCTTCAGGAAAAGAAAGGGGGGGAACAAGGGTCTTCCCAATAAAGTAATAAGAAAAATGGTTAGGTTACACAACTTGCAGATTCACCTACTTATGACCTTGCATAGATGTGACATGTTTCCACATGCATTGCTTACAAATCTCTAATGCAAATTTCCAAGAAAACTTGTACATGATTCTAACAATTCAAATTTCCCTGCTGACTAGCTTGCTTCTATGTAAGAATGTTTTTAACCCTGCATTTTTTGTCTTCAATATCTCAAATCGTTCTTCTCTGTAAATCCTGCGCTGCCATGAAAAGTTTCCATTACATAATAGAACAGTGCCTTAAGTTGTCCTTAATGAGAAAGGGAAAACTTGTTCAAAAAAAAAAAGCCAAGGATACTTTGCAAATAAAGCCTTTTTAAAACTGAGTCATGGCCTTTTGAAAATGCTGTCAATTTACCATTTGGCTTTAATATTTAGAAGGTGACTGCAGTGCTACAACTCTAAAACTTATGCAAGACTAAGAACTGTACAGGAACTTCTCCCTGCATCTCAGCTAGGAAAAACATCTTTGAACAGCTATCTCAGATGTAGACCAGCTCAATTTTCCCTCTATGACAACAGAGAGCAAGTCAGAAGAGGTTACCTTAGTTACCAGAAAAAGTGCCCCAAAAACAAACTAAATGGTGGTGGCAATACTGATTTTAAGGCATGATTAATACTGCCACCTTTGTTTGTTCACTGAGTCCACTCATCTGCTCAAAATAATTATAGAACAAAGATCCAGAAAGCTTGGCTGGTTCTGATTAAGTGGTTTGCTGCTTCCACCCAGCCAGGCAGCTTCTTTCTTTAAATTCCTGTGATACAGCCTGCTATTAATTCAATTCATTCTGTCTCAGTGTACATTTATTGTATACATGACATCATCAAATAAAAAATTCTTAGATAGCATGCAATTAAAACATTAACTTTATATTTTCCACATAAAGACACTTACTGGAATCTTTTAGCATACAGAGACTCTATCAATTTCTGCTGTCACTAAAATGAATGTCTTGAACTAAATATAAAACAGCTTCAACATGAAACAGTCATATTGCTGTAATTAACAAATGAATAAGAACAATGAGAATTTGTACCAGCAACAGAAACTATGAGCCATACACTTAGGGCAGCTTTCCTGTACTACTCATCACAGAGAATCCAGAGAAAATGGATTTAGCTTTGACAGGACCCTACAGACCCTACAGCCACACCCTCTAGCTCTGCACTTTCTGCACCACAGCTCAAAGGATCTGGTAACGGTGGGAACCCTCCCAGCTCTGCAGGGTGGGGGACTGGAGACTGGAGACCCAGCTGACAGACAAAGAGCAGAGGTTTCAACAACTGAGGGCTGCAAGGCAAAAGTCACACAACAAGGGGATTTGAACAGCAACTAAGCTACAAACACCATTCACAGAACAGCCTAATTCTACCCTGCTTCAAATTTAAAAATGCTATAAAGCACAAAGCCATACTTCAGTGAAAAGGCCATTATAGATTATTTTCAAAATGTCTTTTCTCATTCTTGCGTTTTGGGTGAGAATTTTTTAAGAGCAAAACCATACCTGTCAAAGCACCTAATGAAAAGAAAAAGGTTTCCAAAGATACAATTTGCCTTAGATCCAAAGATAAAAGTAACACTTAGAATGAGGTGAATCCAAAACCAGCAGCATAAACAGCAATAGGATTCCCAGTTCTGCCAGCAAACATCCTCAGTACACAAAATAAGGCTACAGATACTTCAGTAAATAATTATGTTTATCAAACATAAAATTACTTCAGCTCCAAAATTCATGGTCCAAGTCTAAATAAAAATAGCTGACTGGCAAAACAGAGTGCACACACTTCTGGAATCCACAATCTAGAAAAGAAGAAAGTATGGAGTAAATAAAGGCAACCTGGGGAGAGGGAGGCACTGGGGGAAAGAGATGGTACATACACAGAGATCTGAGGACTTCTTGATTCTCAGACTGACACATGACCAGCACCTGGCCTGGCTACACTGAGAAAGCAAATACAGGTGCTTGAGATGCAGGAAGGGATGCAAAGACCGTCAAGCCAAGAATCAGTCTCTTAAAACTGAAGGCAAAAGAGTTTGGTTAAAAATAAGACTTGCCCTATTCGAACTTGCCAACAAAAATGGTGAAATATTCTATTTTCAAGTCTTAAGAGAAAACTGGGATCATCAAACAAGTAATTCAATTATATGGCCTGAACCATAATACCATAATAGATGTGAAATGAGATGGAAATCTGCTGATTCAATCTAGCCTTTCAAAAACATACAAGAAACAAAAAAAAAAAGAAAAGAAAAAACCCTAGGCCAAGCCTTCTGGAGAACACCACCATTCTGAATTTTCAGGACACCCTAATATAATACTAAAGAAAAATCCTTTCAATAATACACAGAGAGCTATTAACACAGTAAGAATTAGCCAAGGTTTACTTTTAAAACAGAAAAATTCTCTGATTCCTTCTTCAACAAATATTAAACCATATGTAACTAGAGGAAAAAAAAATCACCTCTCTAAAATGCAGGAAATAAACATTCAAAGTCTGGCAGACTAAGGTAAGAAATTCATTATACAAGAATTCTTGGAATAAAAACCATGATTCAAGAAAAGCTGCAGCTGCCAAGTCTGTAAGCAAAGAGCCACTCCATCAATAGACAAATGCTTTCAGATTATGACTTGCTTCCTTCCTTCCAGTTCCTCCTCCTTAAACAGAGCTGCACGTATTTCTCATTAGAGAGGACTCCCTTCTCCAGCAAACCTCTTGCTCAGATATACACAAAGAAGAATTCTTCCCTTTTATCCTGAAACACACAAACCCTCTGTCCCACACTCCCTATCCCCCTGCCCCCATTGGCAAGACCACCTGGCAAAGCACAAGCTGAATTAGACCACTTAATTTGATACTGGAACTGGGACTTGAACACTTTTTAAAGCAGGTTAAATTATCCGTGAGAAAAACCTTCAGGGTCACTTTCACTTCACTGCAGCACTGCTGTTGGAGCAACTGGAATCAGGTGTTTCAGCCACTGTCTGTAGCAGCCTCCATCCCACTGGATTTGTGACACATCTGATTTTCACAGCTGGGACTTCCTCTAAAACTTTCATTATAAAAGTTACTGTTCCACTTTCCCTGACAGAAAACCTTGAAGGCAAAGCAACTTCACTGCCTGCCTTTCTGAAACAAAGGTGAGAATATGAGCTACAAACACACAGGTGTGGATCCCAGGGCAAGTGAAATTGTGGATGGAGTGCCATCCTTCCTCTGGGAAAGCTGAAGGACTTGCTTTAGAGGGAGGAGGGAAAAGACAAAGAACATAACCAGTCATAAACGACTCTGATTGTTTTATTCCTGTTTGTCATCTAGGGAACCCACACTTGTTTGTAACAACCCCTTATCCCAATCCAAGCAGAACATACTCCTTTGAACATTCAACTGGCAATAAAATTCCTCCTCCTGCAGACTTTAAAAAGGTGAGAAAGACAAAAAAAGAGAGTTAACCCTAACCTGTTGACCGTTAAAGGTCCTGTTGTTTTCCCATTTTCTTTTGCTTTCCAAAATTCAGGAAAAGTAATGTTTCAAAAATCATAACACAAATAAACTCACTGTGAAATGAAATAAATTTTAAAAATAGGTCATTTTGCTAACTGGAAATTCAGTGTAAACTCTGCCTGAAACAAATAATCGTTTATTCCTTTGATAGGTAAATTCTTCCAAGCCCTTCGTGGCAAATGAAAATCTAGGAGTTAATAGATACCCATTCATCATTTAAGTCCCAGCATTGATCCAGTTGATAACAAAACATGCTGCCACACACAGCCGGGAATCGTTTCAAATGCTGCAACAATGAATTTAAAGCACCACAGAAAAACAGCTGAGGCCATCTGCATTCTGAGATTGTAAGGTCAGGAAACCAAAAGCTTTTGTTTTTATTGTTCTGCTCCTGCTGCAAGGAAGGCGGGAAGAGGTGGGACAAGGAAGTGGCAGGACAGGGTAGTGGCAGAAGAAACCAAGAATCTAAAGCAGCTTTTAAATAGTCCTCAGCTTCTATTTTTAAAAACAACCTAAAGATTATTTTTCCTATAGCTTTTCTTTTTGTGCTCTTTTGTATGTAATACAGGAAGACAGATGGACAATATAAAATAAAATGTATTTTAATCAAGACTGTTTTGCAGAAATTTTCAATGGAATGGTCTTAAAACCAGAATTGTTTTACTAAACCACTTTTCTGTTCTAGCCCAAGCAAAAAGACTTACAGAAAGATATTTAGGTCTGTTTCCAACTAAACAACAGAGGCAGGCCTCAGAATTTCAATGAAAGGCGTGTTCACAGCCACAGGGGTCAGGAGGGACACACTATTTCCATTACACAATAGATCTGCAATTTGTGCAACAGAAGACACTAAGAAAGGAAAAGGGTGGCTTACCTTCAGAATAGAACCAAATTCTTTTACATGAACTAAAAATATGTAACAGAAGTGGAGACAAGCATATTTTAAGCATATTTAATATAGAAACCAGCTGTTCTTCTCATGCCCCCCTAAGACTGGCAGATCCAGTGGGACTCTTCAGGAAAGCCTGAGCTCAGATCGTTCCAAACAACTCTTCCCAACAACCATGGTCTCCTTTCACAGTGACACATCCCATCCACTTAAATGTCCCTACTTTTTGTGCTCCCACAGCCCTCTGGCTCTGAGGACTGATGGAAACACATCTATGTAAAAAAATAAGGATCAAATCTTACTGAAGCACTTTTCCAGTCCTTCAAGGATATCACTGAGGTTTTGCATTAAAAAGGAAAAACATATCTTAAAAAACACATGAATTCTTTCAGCAGGTTTCAAAAACATACAGAGGTCAGAAAAATACAGAAAGATCAGCTATGCAGTCATTTCAGTATACCAGTCCTGGCCAGTGTGGTTCTATCTAACTTTTGAAAGTAACCTGCCATAATAAGGACTGCTCCCCTTCTATATAAAACAAAATGTGTCCTGTAAGAAAGTCAAGTTGCTTGAGAGGAGTGATTTCTAATCACAGAAAACTAATCAGATGTGCTGACAGTTTGATCAATGGATATGACAAACCCCAAAGCTTATCTCTGCTCTGGCTGGATCCTTCCTTGTCATCTCTCCATCCATGCCTCCTGAGCTCTCTCCCTGTTACACATAAGCCTATCAAGCTCACCTTTCTTGTCCAGAAGGCAAAATTCATGTTTGGTTAAAAAAAAAAAAAACCCTCATGTTTTCAACATGAAAATCTGTTTAGAACAAGAAGAACAAAGAGCTGAGAACAGAAGTCTCAGGTCCAAGTTAATCACCTACAACTGTGTATCACCACTGTGGTCCAGCTCATAAACAAAGACCTCAGTAAGGACAGGAAAGAGAGATCACAACACCTTACACTTGGATTGGTCTGCACTGCCATAAAATCTCTGCCAAAAGAATTCTGAGAAACGACTGAGATACTGGTAAACAGAAATTTTACCAGTCTTGAGCAAAACTTTTGAAGGAGTTACTTCACATTTCAATTTAAAAAGGAGCTTACTTGACATTTCCCAGAACCCACACATAAAAGAGACAGAAAGGACCCGACAGCCTTATGCTGGCACCAACCTTGTTGACTTAAGGGACTTCATCTTTTCCCCAATGTAACTCTAATGGCAGCTCAGAAGGACATGGCTGGGCTTGGGGGCCAAAATTAGGAAACAACAATTGGCAAGGCAGCTTGCTGAAAGTAGCAAGTTAAGGAGGAATAACAAGCAAGAAAAGCTCCTAAAAGTTTATGCTTGTACTGCAAAAAAGAAACTTTTCCAAACTCACCTGAAGCTATGTGAAAGAGTATCTGTTTCTGTAAAACCAACCTTTTTTTCCTCACTCAGATACTGAAACGCTGCTTTCTCTGAACAGGTTCCTTTAGCCTGCTTTTATGTTATTTGTCTCTAGATCACTTACCCATGAAATGAGATAAAGTTTCTTTCTCAAAATGCTTCAGTATCCATATACAAATGACTCAGTACATGTGTACACATTGTACCTGACTGCGACTGATAAAACAGCCAGGAAAAAAACCAAAAAAACGAAATAAAAAAGCCAATATTCTACACTTCTACAGCAAAGTTTGCAACCAATGGGCTCCTGCCTATCAAACCATAAGTGGAGCAGCATTTTCCTGAAAAGACTAGGAAACGTGCCTTGAGCAGAAACACTCCAAGTAAATTCTACATCATTCACCAGTTTGTGCTGGAATGCTTGATAATTTCTCAGCGCAATAATGTTTTAAGCCTCACAGGGATAGCATTCCAGTTCGCTGCAAACTTGACTGCAAACCACAAATCTGAAATGGTTGTCAAGAAATTGAGAGAGTAATTATTGCACAATGTGCATCAGTAAGTAATTGCTTCTGACACTGTCACTTCATGGGCATCAGTTCTGCTACATGAGCCCTGCAGGTTAGTGGGAATTCAAAAGATAACTATGAGAAGTCATTACCAGAACACTCAAGTAGGATTTCCTTAAGTCAAAAGGTGGATAAAAAACAGTTGTGGTGTTTTGTAACTTCAGAATCTGTAATTTGAAGAATTGGGAAAAGAGTTATTATTCTCAAAATGGCAGTGTTTCCCACCAATTCACTCAAGAGCTCTTTGTGTAGCCTCTCTCTTGCAAAATAAACTGCAAAAATCCCCAAATACAACAGGAAAAAACAAACTAGCAACAAAAAAACCCTAATGGACAGAAAGCCAAATGAGCCCATATTTGTAAGCCCTGCCTTAGTAAGCTAAAATTCCTATGGCTTTTTTAAAAGCCATAGGAATTAAGCCTTTTAAAAGGCTTAAAAAACAGAGTTGTAAACCTTGGTTCTTTAGACAATGTTTTAACACCTTAAATTTATTCTCAAATCAAGAACTTGTAACCTTTCTCCTCCCCCACACATTGCCAAAGAGTCTTCCAAGTAAACCAAATTTATAACTGAATACAGAAGGGTTTTGAGGGGATTATTCCAGAAAGGACCCATCCTAATTGACCTAAAATACAAATATGATAGAACAAGATTGGCATTACAGAAACATCACCAACAGCCTGTGGCTTCAAATGCAGTTCAGCAGAGTCCAGCTGCTTCCCCCTTACATCAGCTCTGCCGTTCTTTATTCCACTTATCAGCTACCCTAGCACGTCTGCCTCAGTTCCCAAAGAGACAAAAGACCTTTTTGGCACTCAAACATGGCAAACAGCTCCAGCTTCTTGGGAAAAGATAGAGGGGGTAGGGAAGAGTGGAATAAGCTATTATCTGGGTTAAAACATTTCACATGTGCCCGTGTAAGCCCAGCCAAAAGCTGCTGCTGCTTTCTGCTGCCTGTCCACAGTGGCCTGAGTGAAACCAGGTGAGCTGTGAGCCTTGGGGCCACTGCAGGGGCCTCCCACAGGCTGAACACCTTGTCAGCAATCCCAGAGAAGCAAAGGAGCTGCAAACCTCCCCTTCAGCCTCAGAATGAATCCCCACGGGAAGAGGCACCAGTGGCAACTGTGGGAAGCTTGCATGGATACCATCCACATGCACAAAGAGAGGAAGAGGGGGAAAAAGAATCTACCAAAAACAAAACCCCACAATCACAGAACAATTCAGCCTTTGGTAAAATCAAGCAATAGTTCCCAGCAATGGAATTCACTTCTGCAGCAAGTGCTGGTGCTACCACCACAGCAAAGATAGAGGAACTTACTCACATGCTATTTAACAGTATTGCAGAAGGGCACAAAAACCACCTGGCTCCAACCCCAAATGTCTTAATTCTGAGATTAAAATTCCTAACAGAACAAACTACAAAACAGTCAAATGTCAATCAGAAAATTATATCTGCTGATTTTAAACTAAGTTTGCATTTGTTCTTCCTCCTCTTTTCCCTTTAGCCACCCCTTACAAATACCTTTGCAGCAAAATAAAAGCCTGGAAGTATTTAAGTGTGTTTAACTTGGAAATGAACACAGGTGCTGATAACAGCCTTACTTCATGGACTTCCAGAATGGAATTACTACACTAATTCCACTAAGCAATTTATTGGCTTACATATGTGGCCAATGCCTTCAATCATGTCATCACACACTTTTTTTTTTTTAAAGTTCATATCAATACAGAATTCCATTAAAACAACCCCTAACAATGCATGAAGATAAGCTGTCGTTTTAAATTTGAGGCCAACAAAATAGAAAAATAATGACACTTCAATTACAGACAGAGAAATTAGGTGAGACAATGTTTCTGTTTTCCTGGTGAGGAGAAACGCTTACTCTGAGATTGTCAGAGTAATTTTGAGTGGAGCTAGGTGAATATTATACACCAGGTATCATCTTCTTTTCACAAACCAGCAGTAATCAAGTGGCGCCTGTGGCAACACAGAGATGCCTCACTCATAACCAGTCATGTTATGCTACTTATTCTACATGCAGATCTTGCCTCAACACCATGAAAAGGAAAATGCAAAAAAAAAAGGGTATGACAGAGGAAGAACCATTAAAATTGTATCTGATCATCACATAAAGAGTGAAAGCAGACCTAATATGAACTCTGAAAAGGCTCATGAGGGGTCTCTACAGGAAAGATACTTCCTGGACAATTGGGCTTCACCTAACTCTATTTTCATTCTCCTGTAAGGATGAAGTTCATGATCAAGTGGAAAAACTCAAAGCACCATGGTAAGGACTTGAGCAAAGGAACACAAGTCCACCTACTAAATAAAGTAATTTTTAGACCAAACCTTATAAAAACAGTTCAAACTGGGAAGAAAGGCAGGGAAAAAAGTACAGGTGGCAGAGTAGTCATTGGGTTTACTCTTTTTTTTTTAAAAAAAAACAGTCCTATTATTGAATCATCAATCTTTTCTTCAGAGATCATAGGCTTTTTTTTTTCTTTACACTATTTCTCCTTTGTAACATTGCTATTTCTGAAATAACTGATATCATCTTTATACAACATTCAAGACTACCAAGGTATGTTCAACAGATGCTTTTCATTAGAACATGGGTTCCAGATATTTAGATCTGAGTTCTGTATTTTGTAAAAGAAACCCCAAGACCACAATTTCACATAAATGTAAGGCGATGGCAAGCTAATGTTTTGCTTTGCCACTCCATAGTAAACAAACTCTGTTGACAAGTGATTGCTTGTAAAAATCCTTTTGTTCCATGTTCTTTTCCACTAAAACCCCACTAGTTCCATATAGTGCAAGGTTTCTCACCATCATTCAGATCACATCTGATTAACTCAACAGACAAAAGACTTCAGCTGAAAGATGAGCCTCAACTCCATTCTCATTACCTTTCCAGGGCACAGTCATACAATCTGAATGAAGAAATCCTACCATAATGTTGCAGCATTACAATACATGACATTATGTACAGTAGATTTTCGGTGATGCATTTCATCATCTCCAGATGACCAAGGGCCAGCAATGTGCCCTTGCTCCAAAGAAGGCCAATGGTACCAGGTGCATTAGTCAAAAACATTGCCAGCAGGCTGAGGAGGTGATCCTGCCCTGGAGGGGCCACAGCTGGAGTGCTGTGCCAACTCTGTGCTCCTTAGCACATGGACACGGTGCAGAGAGTGCAGAAAGGGGCCACAAACATGAATAAGGGGCAGGAGGAAAGGCTGACACAGCTGGGACTGTTTAGCCTGCAGAACAGAAAAGCTCAGGGCACAATCTTAGCAATGTATATAAACATCTAACAGAAAGTGCAAAGGTGATGGAGACAGGCTGTATCCCATTCCAGGGCCTGAGGTAATGGGCACAAACCAAAATCAAGAGGTTCCATCCAAACATCAGGACACAGCTTTTCACTGTGAGGGTAACTGAGCCCTGGCACAGGCTGCACAGGGAGGTTGGGGAGTCTCCATTTTTGCTGATACCCAAAATCACCTGGACATTGTCCTGGGCAACTGGCCCTAGACCTGACAACTGCCAAAGGTTCCTTCCACCCTCAACCCTTCTGTGGTTTGCTCTGTGAAGGAAATTCACCTGTGACAGACCTCAGCGTGTAATGAAAATTTCTGTCATCACTTCTGGTGTATCAACACCATCTGGAAACACAGAAACACGCGGCAGTTCCTCTCTCACCCAGCTTAGCAGCTGACATTGGAGCTTAAGCTTCATCCAGTGCTGGGGGTTTTGTTTTGTTATCACCTATCAAATATTTTTCGTGTCCTTTAAGAAGTCACCCAGTAGGAACACAACCATCAAAATAAGAAAGGACGCACAGAAGTGAATTGAAAGGACGCACAGAATAGGGATAAAAATGCCCTAGCAATAGAGACTCTTGAACCCGTGCTAACTACAAGTCCTAAATACAGGATTTCTCATTGCATTAAAAGAAAACAAACATATATATATATGTTTGTTTATATCCTGTGCCTCTTCTACCAGCCAGCCAACTTTTTCAGGAAAAAGCCTTACAGCTGTGCTATTCAGTAAGCTTCCAACATACAAAGGGAAAACGCCATCAGAGGTGTCTCTTCAAACAAAGTAACTCGAGCAAGCACCAATTCCTGAGCTTATCCCTCATTTCCAAGCTTGAAGCTAACCCTGTAGCACCCACATTAAGGCCGAACACCTGAACTGCGCGGCTGGGTGAGCCTGCCGAGAACAAAGTGTGCGGGCAGCATCCCCGGGGCCGCGCAGCGCGGCGGGCTCCGTGCGGGGAGGGAGGGAGGGAGGGATGACATCATGCGGGGCCGCTCCGGAGCCCTGCCGCAGGAGAGCCCCGGGGGGCCCGCAGGGACCCGCCGTGCCCGGCCCCGCAGCAGGGACCCGCAGCAGGGACCCACCATGCCCAGACCCGCAGCAGAGACCCGCCGGGCCCGGCCCCGCATGAGGGACCCGCAGCAAGGACCCGCCGTGCCCGGCCCCGCATGAGGGACCCGCAGCAAGGACCCGCCGTGCCCGGCCCCGCATGAGGGACCCGCAGCAAGGACCCGCCGTGCCCGGCCCCGCAGCAGGGACCCGCCGTGCCCAGACCCGCAGCGGGACCCAGGGGGACCCGCCGTGCCCGGCCCCGCATGAGGGACCCAGGGGGACCCGCCGTGTCCAGACCCGCATGAGGGACCCAGGGGGACCCGCCGTGCCCGGCCCCGGCCCAACAATGGGCACTCACGGAGCCAATTGTCTCAACAGGACGAGGATTCAGAAGCTGTTTTGCAGCGCAGAAATCAGAGGGAGGGGGGGAAAAACACCAGCGCACAATGACCCTTTCAATCAAACAAGAAAGGCTCGCAGGAAGTACAGAGTGTTTCCAAGCCTTATCCGAAAGCCGCTGAAATATAACAGAGGCCTCTCCATATTTATCAGTGGACACTGGAGGAGGCTATAGCCCAAGACACAGTTTGAAAGCATTATCAGTCACACTATCATGCATTATTAATAACACAACAAACTCAAGAAATACACTCGAATTCCACCTAGCCCTTATGCTGTGACATTATCGGAAATTTTCCCCCACCTTCTTTTAAAATTTTTTCTCAAATCATGCAAAAATCCGTCTCCCCCATAAACACAACAACCTCTTCTCCCCCCAGCCCCACAGCTTGTCACAGGTAACACCATGGTGGAACAGCAGAGACCAGGATACATCACACGCTACAGTTCTACATACTATAGATGCAGTCCTTGACCAGGAAAGCACAGAAAGAACAGCATGCTCCAGCTTTCAGACCTGCACACTCTGACAGGCTATTTTAAAAAAGGCACTTATATCTTCCAGTTTACTATTAGATAGCTAGCCCAAAGTAATGCACTGTTGGTTTTAAATTGAATTATATTCAGAGAATTATTCATAAGCCTATCAAGAACAGGGAGCATTATTGAGTGTGCCTCGCACCACATTACACAAATAGATTTGTAGTAAATTAATCACAAAATTAACATCTTTCTAATTGTTTTTGATCTATAAACGTTGTTCGTTCTCCATTTAATTAAAAGAAACCCTCACATATCTCTCAATGAAATTGCATTGCATTTTATTCTCTTAGATTTCTTCAATCAAACTGATACTGTAATTTGCAGTGCCATTGCAGAGCAGACTGTTATGCTGTACTCACTCCTCAAGCCTCAAACTGTAGCCTACAGTCACTTTAACATTAGACAAACATGAATTCTCTTAGGGAAAGGTACTGCTCAGCATGAGGGACAGGTGAGAAATTTTGTTTGAAGTCATTAAACAAAAAAAGAGTTTCCATAATAGCAAAAGTTTAGAGGAGCTCACTCAATGCAAGAAGTCAGTTCTAATAACACGAATTCCACTCTACGAGGAACAAGCATTTATTTAGTGAGGGACAGTTTAAATGCATCAATGTAAAAAAACCCCATGACATCTTATAAAACCTAACTAATAGAAAAAAAAAAACGAGGCTGGGGGTGAGAGACTGTACTACGGGTCAAGTTCAGAGCCCAGATACACAAAACCAGTGCTGATGTTAGGTCAGATTTTCACCACCACATTCCTTCACCTTTCTGAACTGTTAGAGATGCTAAGCCACACTCCGATTTAACTGAGGCCAGTAAAATGAGACTAAAGCTGAAGAGAGGTGCTGCTAAAATTTAATGATTTTTAACCTTAAAAACACTGCTTTGACACAGTGGTATGGTTTAGATGGATATGGTTTAGTTGCGATGTGGACATTCTCACCTAACAGCAGAGTAATCACTTCCTAATCCGATTTCTTTTCGGATACTTCTGCAAGAGAATTCTTATCCCGGGCTACGAAAAAAAGGTAACAGTGAACACGCAAATGGTTTTCCCTTTCTCTCCCAAACCCGACTCCTTCAGAGTGCCCGTGTGTCTCAAACGCCAGGCTAAAGTTGGTACTCGCACCGGGCTCCGGAGGGAGCGCAGAACATCGCCGCTGGGGCTCGGACCGCCTAAAGCCACGGCACCGCACAGGGCGCGCTCTGCCCAGCCCGTCCCACAGCGCTGCTCGGCCACTTGTACCGACCCCGGTCCGTGCCCGGCCGGGCGCTCCGCATGCCCGGGGAGCCGCAGCGCCCGGGGCTCCCGGCAGGGCACGGGCAGCCACGGCAGCGGCCGGGGCTGCGGAGCGGGGAGGCGGCGGCGCGGGCAGGGCAGGTAGCGGCGCGGGCAGGGCAGGTAGCGGCGCGGGCAGGTAGCGCGGCCGGACCCCGCCGCCCCCTCGCGCCCAGCGCCGCCGGCCACTCACCGGAGAGCTCGTCCGGCTCCAGCCCGGTCTCGGTGTCCAGCCCGCAGATGACGAAGTAGTCGGCGAAGCGGCCGGGTGCCGAGGAGCCGCCGCCGCCGCCGCTCATGCTGCAGGGCGAGGGGCGCGCGGGGCTCAGCGGGAGCGGGGCCGGGCGGCGGGGCCGGGATCTCCGGCTGCGCCCGCCGCCTCCATGGCGGCGCGGGGCGGGCGGCGCCGCGCGGCATTCTGGGAACGGCCCCCGCCGCTCGCGGGGGGGGCGGCCCGGCCGCGCGCCGCAACCCCGCGCCTGCGCCCTGCGCGCGGGGGTGACGTCATGCTGCTGCTGGCGGCGCTGCCGCTCGCGGCTGCCGGGGCCGCCTGAGGGGGCCGCCATGGCGGGCGGTCACGGCCGTGCCCCCGCGGAGCTGCGGGAAGGGCTCTCCTCCCTCCGCAGGCACAGAATCAGGGAATGGGGCGGCCTGGAAGGAACCACAGCCTTGAACTGCCTGCTCAAGCAGGGTCACATGGCACAGTGACCGTTCTTGGGTATCTCCGGTGAGGGAGACCCCACATGCTCTCTGGGCAGCCTTTTCTGTGCTCGGTCACTGCGCAGTAAAGAGGTTCTTCCTCACATTCAGGTGGAACTTCTGTTTCTTCCCGTTGCTTTTTGTCACTTTGCCTGGCGCCACCGAGCAGAGCCTGATCCATCCTTTGTCACCTCCACATTGATGAGGTCCCTTCCCAGTTCTTTCTTCTCATTGCTGAACAGAATCACAGAATCAATTAGGCTGGAAAAGACCTCTGAGGTCGAGTCCAACCTGCTGTGTCCAGGCCCATTTTCCTCACGTTCTCCTCAGAGGAGAGATGCTGCAGCCCCTTGGTCAGTTCTGTAGCTCTGCTGGCCCCACTGCAGATGCTCCCTGTCTCTGGCACTGAGGAGTCCAGAACCAGACACAGCCAGAGCCAGGAGGGCACTGCCAAGCCTGCTCATCCAGGACAGGATCAGTGGTGGTGCTCTGGGAGCACCTCTGGGCTCCTGTCCGGTCCCCTCCACCTTCCTGTCCCCACAGCCCCGGTGGCTGGCCTGACTCCACAGCTTGGAGAAGCAGCTGCCTGTGCAGGGAAATGCTTTAGGGATTGTTTGGCTCTAAGGTTGTTTTCTTTTTCCTATTTGGATTAACATCACACACATCTCTGTTAACAGCTGGGCTTGCACAGAGTGAAATCCACTCTCCCCTCTGGCTCAGCGTGGGAAGGAGAACAAGCCCTGGGGAAGGATGACCCCAGCAGAGCTGCAGAGGGACAAGTGACACAAACCCATGCTCTGCCTTGAGAGTGCTTTTTTCCTGTGGATATAGAGGCACCTGGGATGGCCTTGCCTGTGGGATCTCAGCACATCATTTCTGATGTTCAGAGATGCCAGGAGAACCCTTGGGGGTCTCGAAAATCCTGGAATGTTGCCAAGAGTGTCTGGTGGCTTGATTTTGATCCATCCACAGAAATAACAAGAGTTTGAGGACAAGAGAATCACTTTAGAGTATAAGGTGTAAAATAGACACATTTAGAAAGTGAAATATAGATTTTAAGGTTTTTAGGTACAGGGGGGTTATGGAGACAAGATGGAGGGATCAGGGCGTGTCTTGCCCTTCTTCTTCCTTCTTCTTGTCCTCCATCTCCTGTGGTGATGTTGGCATTTGGGGATTGGTTTATGGTGAAGGTGCACTTGCCAACATGGGTGAAAAGCATTGGGAAATAAAGGTAAATATTGTGTACGTAGATATTAGTATAAAAAGACATGACCGCCCCGTGGGTGGTCAGAGAGTGCCTGTGACTGCTTGCAGATCAGACCTCTGTTGAGCAGACAGAAAATTTTGTAGATAAGAAATAATAAACAACCTGAAGACCGAAAAGCTGAAGAGTCCAGACTCATCCTTTAAAACGCGTGCCACCCAAGAACCACACTACTCGTGTCGGGGCAGAGACAGACAGCCGAACCCGACACTTGCCAGCCTAAAATTAGACCTATAAGCAGTTCCCCTTCCTCTCCTCTCTCAGTTCTCTATTTGTGGCATTTACATCAGAGTCCTTCCATATCTTGTAGGGCTTAGAAGAGGAGAAATTAAAACTTTGCAGTCTTTAATGATTATTTTCCATGACTAACCAAGTAGTTACGGTTCATCCATAATGCTGAATTGATCAGACACCAATCTAATTTAAAACACTGCCAAGCATAGGAAACCTCACCTATTTGAGTTTCCATTGCCAGGACAGACCAAGTTGTCTGTAGGGAGTAGAAGCAGCAGCACATGTAACAAGACTTCACTGCCAATGGTTTACAACCTTTTGCAGTACAACAACTAAACTCTTAGGCCACTGTGCCCAGTGAGTTGTGGACAGCTGGACATCCTTCTGGGAACCAGGAAAAACTCTTAGGATAGCATTGGTGCTATCAGTGTTCACTTGATTAAGACTGTATGGCCTTAGAGAATGGGTTACCAGTGAAGCAAAGCATTGCTTAGGTTTGACTGAGAGGTCAGTTTTAAAGCACTGTTTAACTTGGGGGAAAGATTTCAATAGAGATGGCAGGGTAGGAGCAATATTAGAGCGAAGGGCTCGAGTTTACTCTACAAAAAGCACAGTTAGATTGTGTTGAGCCTGCCTGGTGGTGTGTGGAAGGCACAACAGAGAACAGAAATAGCTAAATCTGGTTGCTCTTACTCTGCTGTGTTCTCTAGCCACTTTTTGCACATTTGTCTTCTCAATCTGCTTTCAGTGTGACAAAGGACAATGTATTCAGCACGTGGTGAACCTCTTTTAAGTAAGCCTGAACTGTAGTTTAACCATTAAGACAAAATCCATAGCCTGAGGGTCTCTTCTGACACTAGTAGGAGATTCTGGGGAAACAGCACAAATATTGGCAGGGGCTTTTTGTCAAATAAAGAGTAAAAGGGGGACATAAAAAGTTGTTCTTGCACCTCAACTGTTCCAGAAATAACCATGAATTTTGTAAATAATCAGTAAACAAAGTTAGATGGGCCACAAAGTAAACAGAAGTATACCAGAGATACTGTTGAGCTGCAGTATTTAAATGCACACATACCTTGCTATGCAACAGGGTAAGGAACAGGAAATATTTTTCTTAAGGAGAGTCTTAGACTAAGAAACTCAGATTTGCTTTGAACTGCTATGAGAAATTGACAAGATGGGTAGAACTGTGTGAACCAGAACCAACACAATGTTAACCCAAATTTTTGCTGTGGAAAGCTCTTTCCTAATTCGTCAGATAAATTCTCTGCATTCCAAGACAACTTGCAGGGTAGTCCCTCTCAAATCTGTGCCTCCAGCAGATGTGCCTGAAAAGTTAGAGCTTTTTTCTCCCATTTTGTCAATGATTCTCTTTTCCATTGTATCTTTTTCCTCCCCAGTTATTTCATTTCTCAAATACTCTTGCCTAGTCACCACAAAGAACACCTGTGACATCTACTTCAAAGGCCAGTAGCTTTAATCTGTCAGTCATCCTGACCAATGTTCCCATCACAGGAAACACCCAAAATATGGCAATTCTGTCAGGAAACTTTGCAAATGGCTCACATGTCCTTGAGTAAAACAACAACACTCTAGACAACATGATGAATTCTGGAGAGCATTCTTTATGATGTTGAGAAAAATCTGTGGAATTGTGAATTCTGTGGAAACTAGGATTCTTTAGCCAGAGAATCAGAAACACATATTAGTAAATAGGAAGAGATTTAAAAGATTAATTGTCTTTGGCAAGACCATCAATGTTGATTCAGCTGATGTTTTCTATGGCAGACTTGTATTTTCAAGCTCAGACCTTTAAAATAGTCTTTGAAATAGCGAAGAACAGAACTTGATACAAAGATATCTTGAGTATTCTTCATACTACCTAATTCAGATTTACTTTGCCAGAAATCCCAGTCATGATTTTTGGAAGAGTTTATTTACTAAGCAATAGGAAAACACAACAGCAAATTACAGTTCCATTCAATATTGCTTAGAGAATTGAAGAAGTCTGAAATGGGCTATTTCTCTTTTTTCTGGGCAGCTGTTTCCCAAGATAAGCTAAGCTTTGAAAAGTAACAGAGCTCAGGGCACAAACAAATTGCTCCAGTTGTCAGAGTGCTGATCATATGTGGTGTCTTCTAATGACTCTGATTAAGATATTTACCCTGGATTCTTTAAGAAAACAAAAATCCAATCAGTGACTCTTGCCATTAAAGCAATCCTCTCCAGTCTGCAAAACCAGGCACTTGAATCTGGCTGCAACTTATTGACCAGGTATTTGGTGTGACATCTACATGGCAGACTTGTGGAATAGAGCCTGCACAGCAGATTACCTAAGACACAGATCCTCACACATCAGGGCACAGCTCAGAGCAGAACTGGCACTTCAGGGTGTAGAACATTTCCTAAATGTCCCATGAAGCACTGTCCCTCTTCTCCCCAGCTCCAGGGGCCCACACCATGGACTGAAGCTCAATTTACCAAAAACTACAACCTGCAGCTCCCATTCCACGGTGCTGCTCTGCAGCATCTCATTGCCCAGTCTGTCCATACATCCAGGGTTGCTCCATACCGAGGGGCAGAATCCAGCACTTGGCTTTATTAAACTTCATCTGGTTGGTGATTGCCCAGCCCTTGCCATGGTCCCTGCAGGGCCCTCCCTCCCTCGAGGGAGTCTACAGCTCCTCCCATCATAGTATAGTCAGTATAGCAGGCTTACTTGCTGCTCCTTCCAGTCCTGTGTCCAGGTCATTAATGAAGATGTTGAAGAGAGTGTTGAAGCAGTGAAGTCCCACAGCTGCACAAGAGCAGGATGAAGGTGTTGAAGAGAATGGGGCTGAGGACAGAAGCCAGCAGAACCCCATTAGTGACAGGGCCCACAGGTGATGTCCCCCCATTTACTACAGCCCTTGGTGCCTGACCCGTGAGCCAGTCACTCACCTGGCACACAATGTGCTTACCCAGCTGAGTGCTGGGCATTTTCTCCAGAGGGATACTGTCAGAAATGGTATCAGAAGCTTTACTGACTCTTCTCCATGATTTTATTGGGCATTGAAGTGAGACTGACAGGCCTGTTGTTTGCATGCTCATCCTTCTTGCCCTTCTTGAAAACTGGGACAGTATTTGCCAGCTTCCAGTAGACTTGGACCTCTCCAGATTGCCAAGATTCTGAAATCATTGAGAGAGGTCTTGTGGTGACACCATCCAGCTCTCTGGCTACTCTTGGATGAATCCCATCAGGCCCCATAGACTTAGAGAGATCCAGCTGAAGAAGCAAATCCTGCACAAGTTCAGGGTTGACTGGGAGTTTATCTTTCTCACAGGCATGAGGAATCAGTTTAACACAGAACAAAGAGTCAAACATAGAATGATTTAGTGATCTGCTCAGAATACTTCACCATGACATAGAATTCTTCCAAGTACAGTAAACACTGCAAATTCCAGATTTTAGATACAACTCCTCAGGGCTAGGTTGTAAAAGAAAAATCAGGAGTTATGAGTGTAACATTAGATCTCAATTCTGAGGCAGAATTTTAAAAGCTGTTTCCCACTGAAGCATTCCCAGCCCTCTTGAGGGCCTAGGAACCTCTAAATTCCCACAGCTGCACAGGAGCAGAACCCTCTGTGTTTGGAAGACCATCTACAGAAAGAAGCTTTTATGAGCTTCTCACATATACACCAGTCACTAACTGAGCTCTCATAATCCAGCCCCAGATTCTTCCTTGTGCACTATAAAACAAGGAAATGGGAATTATCACACTAGGTGGAGCATTTTTAAGAACTGGAAGGGGAGTTATGGTATGTTAGTAAATGTATTATGCCATTATTTATATTAATTGCCAGTACTAAAAGGCTGTAACTCCTTTCAGTTTGGGTGACCTGGAGCTATAAAGCCACCAGCTGAGAGTTATAAATGTCTGTCATTGCAAGACATCAACTGGTCATAAAATAGTCAAGAGTATTTACTTCTCTTTGTTGGAAATTTGAAAAAGGTGCTCTGGATCCTGCTTTCCCGTCAAAACCCTTTTCCATTTCCCCCTTAGCACTGCCATACTCAACCATAGGGTTCCCAAATTCCACACTACAACAGAAAGAAACCACACATGATGAAAATTCTCAGAAACACACAAAAATCTTCAGCTGCCTAAAAACAAAAGATATGTTTTGACTTTGCATAACAGCATCATTCACTAACAAAAGCTGCTTATTTTTGACTTTTACTTCTTCTGTCTTACCCTTTCAGCAAGTTTAAAATACAAGGAAGGAAAAACATTTCATAAACTGGCCTTGACAGAATATTAAGGGAAGGTGAATGAAGCTGCAATAACTTTGGCACAGGAGTTTTCCACAAGGGATTAATGAAAAGAAAAAAAAAAAAAAGGCACTTTGTGAAAATAGATGTATTTGAAGAGATAAAAGTTAGACCAGTTGCCTCTCAGTGCAAACCAGAAAATCTTTTCAAAATTACTGCTGTGAGAAATTAATTCCAGGGATAAGTTGAATTTACCTATTTACTTTGAAATAAAGGTAGAAACAGAATTAATCTCGTCTACAGAAGTAATCAGCTCAGTTTAACTTTTAATCAATAATTAAAAATCCCATTTAAGAAGAACTCAGCCCTTTAAAACAGGTTAATAAAAAATTCAGCTTAGTGGGAAGTTCAGAATGCTTCATTATAATCAAAAAATACAGCATTTCAGATTTTATATAACAGCTTTATTATCAAATGGCAAGAGACACTTAGTAATGATGTCATGCAGGTATCACAAAAAAGCTTCCAAAAGATAACCAGGTCACCTAACAGCTGAAAAATCCCTTGCAATTAAAAAACAAAGCTACATCTTTCTGATGTCCTGGTTTGTTTCATGGTAGCCACTGTTTTTCTGTCCAAATGTTATGGCTATCTCTTGGATCACTTGCTGGATTCCCTAAAGGAAAGAGTAGGCTAGTACAGTACCCACAGCACAGTGCTTTTTTTGCTTTCCACAAGGCCTGCCTTACTCTGCACAATGCTCACAAGTCCTCATGGGATAGGGAAGCACCTCAGGCTGCTGGCAGCTGAAGACAAACACAGAAGGGATGGGTTAAAAAATGTTAAGGTTTTGAAAAAGTAAAGAACCCTATTTTGAACCTTTTGAAGGTCTTAAGGCTTTTAGTTATTGTGATGGGAGGCCAGTCTTGTGGCTGAAATACAACAGTAACAGAGTCTTCAGGAGCAAAGCCTGATCCCATCTCCATAGTGACACAGAAACCAGTGAAAATGTCAAGTGATAGCACAAGTCACATTAGATTAAAAAGAGAGTTCAGCTCCTTCTTTAGCAACAAGGTTCCACCAAAACATTGGCATGGAAGGGATGTTACAGCAGCTTCTGTAACTGACCAGGAATTGAGACAGATTTTGAGAAAAGCCACTGTAAAATAAGTGGTAGGTAATTTATTCTGAGAGTTCATCTGCATGAGATGTTACCTCTGCAGAAAAGGAGGCTGTAAATCCACTGCAGCTTCACACTCAGTAATCCAGGGGACACTTGCTCACATGGCTCAATTCACATCCAGGTTTACTATGGAATAAATCCCCTGGGTAGAGGAGCTCTGGAGATTAGAATGGCAGCAATAAAAGTAACCATTGATCAGTTTTAAATGCCAAAGTACACTTTTAGAGTAAATTCTAAATAACAAAAGAATTGCTGGAGCTGAATGATCTTACAATAAACTTGCAAACAGAACTGATATAAATTCCTTTATATAGTTATGTAAAAAATAGCATTTACTGTGCAGCCTGGATTTAAATAAAAGACAAATGGTGTATCAATAATATTTACTATATATTTACAAGTAATACTGTGATGAGACGAAGCAGTCAATTAACATTATGTTACAAAAACGAATAAACCCTTTAAAGGTACCAGTCAGTACCTTTTACATGATCACATTCATGAACTGTTCTCTTACATCTCAAAGATCTATGATATGATCACGAGTTAACAGAGGACACAGACAAACAAAGCCTGGAACTGGAGCACATGCTGATGTGTTGAATCCCTTTCCAGCAAGACACTGCTGGGGAATCAGCTCAAACCACGTGAGCAGCACAGGTTTCAGTTGGATAAAACACCCATGTGCTGCCCAACTCCTCACTGCCCAGGGCCTTGTTTGATGGGGCTCCACTGACAACACAACAAACAAGCACAGCTGGAAGCACAGGGGAAGGTACCTTGTACCTTACTGAGAGCACACACACACTGCTACTGAAGGTGAGGCATGGCTGGTCACTGCCTTGGCAGACAATGGACCCCCATTTTATATACACTGACACAAGAGCCTGTTCCATGGTGCTCTGAACATTATTTGGGATCAGCTGTTTGATAGGAACTGCACCAGTTTGTGTACCTGACATTTCTTTTAGCTAATCAAGCTGCAATGAGAAATTTTATACTCTTTACATATTGCTTGAGAAATGGTAACATTACATTGCTTAAGTGTTTTTAAATCACTTGAAAACTGCAAGTTTTATATAATCATACCATCACCTCCTTAAGTTGGCAGGATAAATCTATGCAAGTGAAATATTGGCAAAACAATCAATATTAAAAAATGAAAATTAGAACTTAAAAATCATCAGCTAGCCAAGATAAGAATTCTAAGCTGCTCCCTCCCTTTCTATATCTGCTCCCAGAATAAAACTTTACAGGGACAAGAGGGAATGAAGTGACACTTTGCCTTTGTTAATCCAGTAAGTAAAGCAGATGTAGGTTCAAGTATTTAATTCCATACAGCACTAATAAATAGAAGTAAACAACCAGGATGAGAATAACATTGTAGTTAAAGTACTGCAAAGAACCCTTGTTTCTGAGTGAGCACCGTTACATTATTTGGAAACTCCCCAAGGCAAAAAAGAAGGGAAATATTGTTAGTGAGAAATGCTCTCAGAGCAGATGACATGCAAGCCTACAGAGAATGTAACAAAGTTGGACTGAATTGTTCAGGGGGTTTTCCTGCAAGTGTTAGAGAGCATCACCTGTAGTTTATGTCTACATCACAGTTTTTGCTCTGCATGTAACTAGAGCAAAATGTTACACCTATGTTCTCACTTCCCTCATCCTGAGGGCCACACACACACACCATCCCAAAGTAAAACACTGGTGTTTGGTTACAAAACTATATGCAGTACATTTCTGAACACATTTCCTTCAGTCTAAGGCCATGTGTTCAATTAAAGACATTCTTATCAATCACAAGCCTCCCCTATAATTGCTTAAGATCCAATAGAAAAGCAAATATACAAATATCAGAAGTGCTGATCCTGAGATGAAATATGGGAAATTCTGGTCCAGTTTGATCCTTATTCAAACTTCTGTTTCAGCTTCTTCTGGAACAGAGCTGGTAGGATGGAGAGGATGGCTAGAATCATAAGGACAAAAACAGAGTTCCAGGAAACAGCTTCCCCTGCTGTTGTAAGCTGGTACAGCGTTGTTCCTGCCTTAATGGCTACAAAAGATGGTGGTGCTACACCTGGAGCAAGGAAAGGATGAAAAAACAGCTTGTTAGGTTATTACTCATCCCAATTTTAACACCAGAATGTTGAGATTTTGTTGTCTTGTACTTTTTTTTGTTAAAGAGTGCAGTAAATGCAGAATTCAAAGATAAAAAACCTTTATCCAAAAAAAACGGTTTTAAGCCATTCTTAGTATTTTTAATGCAAACTCAAATACAGGAGACTAAGCAAATAATCTCTGCTCTTCAGACTCTCCAGATTTCAAGTTATCTCTTTACAAACTGACTTATCATAAAGGAAAAATAATGAACTTTTTAATAAAGTTCATAAAGGAAAAATACTGGATTGTTTCCTAATCAGATTAAAAAGTATGTGCAAAAATGTGCCAAAAAGCACATTAAAATTAAAAATTAAAATAGCTATAGTGTATGGCTCTTCTTCTGGCCACCCCAAACTGTGGCTCACTAGCCACAATTCTTACCTAGGAAAGTGCCAATGAAAAACACTTTCAATGGCACGTTGATTACAGGAGATGTGATATTGATAAA
This sequence comes from Molothrus aeneus, assembly GCF_037042795.1. Taxonomy (NCBI): domain Eukaryota; kingdom Metazoa; phylum Chordata; class Aves; order Passeriformes; family Icteridae; genus Molothrus; species Molothrus aeneus. The sequence goes on along the minus strand of NC_089651.1, from coordinate 11,351,798 downwards.
CCAGTTGGGGAGGAAAGGTGTTATTCTCAAAAATATTATGTAGTTAATGAGATGTTCTCTATGTCGTTCAACCTGCCAAAACAAAAGCAAAGAAACAAAACTTTGGTTAAAACATCTCTGCCTTAAAAATACACAACCATAGAGGTTTCAAGAGTTTTTACCCCTATATTTTATAGACATTCACATGTTGCAAACATAAAAATCAGTTTAAAAATGTGTGATGTGGGGAAGAGAGCCCAGTGAGTCACCTGTTATACACACTGAGATCAGTCTGGAAATAGCTGTGTGTGGCAGAGCAGTGGTGATGTGTCTGACTGACTCAGCCAGCTCAAGCAGCAAAGGAGTCATAGGCAGAGCCACAGCCCAGCCACCACAGCCAGCCTGTCATCCCACTCCTAAAGCTTTTCCAAGAACCAGCAATCAAGTTTGTTCCTCAAGCCATTCCGTCCTAACTTGTGATCAAGCCTGAAACACAGCTACATTCCTCACCTGCAAACTCAGCCAGGTCACAGCTCTGCACTGCATGAGGTGGCTGCTCCAGCACAGCTCCAAAGCCTGTCTCCCCAGAGGTCACAGTGCCCAGGTTACTTTTACCCAGGAGCAACAACACCCCCAACTTCATTTACAGTCTTAATGATGTGCTCAGGTCTAGCCCAGCTCCTCACACCAATGCTACAACAAACTCCTCCTTCTCAAAGCCCATCTCAGCCCTTTCACACAGCAAGTGCAACTCGAGCCAAGCTGCAAGGATAGCTGAGCATCCACAATTCTGGCCTAGCCTGGCACACCTGCACTAAGCTTAAGCTTCAGCCAGTTGAAAACAAACCTGGTCTGATTGCAATTCCACCTGAAATCTCACGTGGCAGCTCATCCCAGTCACAACCCTGTTTTTCAGCTTTAGCCAAATTTAGATTTTACTGTAACATTAAAATCAGGAGCACCATGGGTTTTTTTAAACCTTAACGAAGGACAATATTTAAATGTTGATTAATGCTGTATATAAAATGCCTTAACCTCAATATGCAAGCATGATAAGCATGACACAGTCCCATTAACCTGGAAACACTGAGATATGAGCTGCACATGCAATTTTAAATCACATATTCAATTCTACTAATGGCAACAGTAACCATTTGCTACTCAGAATAGCCTCAAGATTACAGTGCAATTAAGATTTACTTGGGTCAAGAGTCAAAGTGGTACTGTAAAATCTAACAAGGTCAATTGTGCCAGACACACATCCATATCTTATTTAATGAGGAACAAGTTTAAAGCACTTTTATGTGATTCAAACAAGTCTTGAACAGAGTACATGTTCTTCATACTTGCAAAAAATAAAAATTTGTTCAAATGTTTCAGAGTATCAATTAAAGACACATAAGGTCAAGTACAACTCCCACTGTATTTCTGTACTGCAAAACCTTTAGGTTCACCTCACATCAAGACCTGCTGAAACTAATGTTACCAGATACTTTAAGAAAATTTTCTAAATGCTCCAACTACAATAACATGTTCAAATTAAGGTTTTTCAATCAGACATACAGCTACAGGTTCCTCCAGCACAAAGATACAAACCCAGCTTTCATTACTGCAAATGCTTAGAGAGCAATTACTTGAAGTGACCTGAAACTGCAGAGGTTTCCTATTGACACTAGATAAACCAGGGGGGTGATCAGTTGCAAACACTACCTAGGTTAGAACAACTTTCTCATGGGAAATACCATAAAATCAGGAATGCTTCCAGAATCCCTTCTGTGTAACTGGATACCTGAGCATAAGACCTCCCAGTTTTCCACACTATTCCATGGCACATTTTGTACAGTAAGTTCCAGCACCTCTAGAAACCTTACCTGTTCCGACCATTTTACTGCTTTTTCTGTTAAATATCTGTACACAACGGGACGTCCCACTAGGTATGACAGCATGTAGCAGAATGAAGCTCCAAGTCCTGAGCACTAAAAAAAACCAGAAAACAAATGAGCAGAAACTCTACTTAATGTCAGCCTTGTGTCTGTATTCATTACACTGCCTGGCTAGAGCAGGTTTCCATGCAGCCCTCCATTAGGGCTCTCCTCCAGCACTATGGACACACTCCCTGAGAATGTTGTTGACCCAAGACAGTTTATTTCCAAGGCATTTCGACCAATCTCAACACTCACAATAGAAAACATTGATTACTTATCAGTTAATATTGAGTGCTTCTGCAGTTTTAAGACTTTGAACAGTGAAACCTTTGCAAATAAGCACAATGCCATTAAAGACATTCAAACATGAAAACTGATCAGGGTCCTCCCTACCTTCTCAATACTAAGGCTTATTATGATTGCATTTTTTGCCCATGACATATTTTAAAGCTTGTTGATAACATACATTTCAAATCTTAAACTAAGCTTCTTGCATATTCAAGCCAGTTAAAAAACAGATGTATTTTACAGTGTGATAATAAAACCACAGTAATTGTGTAGTGAAATTACAGCTGGGTTCTGACAGATGCTAAACAAATTTAGAGTATGGGAAACTCTGCCTGATTCATACTCCAATGTCTTCATTATTAAGAAAACCTGGAGGAACAGCTCAGTGTTTTGGATCATCACCCAATGCTACAATGAATTTTGTGTGTAATTCCACCCCTGCAGCAGAGCTGAGTAAGAACTCAATAGTTATCAGAAACTGAAGTGTATGCCAGTCTCAGACTGATCATTTCCAACAGGAAGCTGCTCAGATGCTTGGTTGTATTCCAAATGGATAGAATATATGCCCTCACAAACTACTTTCCATACTTACCAAACAAACAAGAAATAAGGCCAGTGGAAAGGGATAAAGAAACCCTGACAGGATACTGAGGAATATAGACCCAGGAATAGCAAATGTTTGCAAGCTGGGTGTATCTTAGTTAAGGAAAAACACATTTCTAAAAAGCTACATGCTTCTTAGTTTTGTAAGCAGTCATGATACATTTTACAATTAGAAAAAGCATAAATAGGCAGGGCCTCTCAAGATCCTTACTTCAAAAAACCTTTTGTGGAGTAGCACAAGAAGCTCAAGCACAGAGCAACAAGATACAGATCCATCACTACACATACAAAGAATAAGTCACAAAGTAACAAAAGCTGACTACATTTTTCTCTTTATCTGTGCTACAACTGCCACAGAGGATTTACTGTGACTTCCAGGAAACATTGGCTTCTGATTTGACCCTGTTGACTAGAGATGTGCAGTTTCAGACATTCTCTCTGGAAAGCTCACAGGCCTGTCCAAGCCCATAAGCACAAGTTTCATGGAAGACTGAAATGTATGAAGGCAGCTACTCCTTCCTTACAAAGAGGCTTGGTGTAGTCACTAACTACAACACACTAATCTCAGTCAGAAATTTTTTAAAAGGCAAAAATTAGGTTTCTGCAGCATAAGCAAGCAGGTTGTTGGACTTACGGCTTGCTAGCTATACTTGAGACTATGATGCATTGCCCACTTTGGATAGAAAAGTTATAAAGCAAAACAACCCTGTACACTATTTTACTCAAGTTGAACTGACTGAAATATTAAAAAGCCCAGTAATTTTCCTGAGTGCACTACAGCCAGTACAGCTTTTGCTAAGCCATGTCAAGGTTCAGAGGTAACTGTACCATGCCTGGAAACTGACCACAGTCAGAGACAATAAAGGTTATCACATCTAGAACTGCTAGAGCAGCTCAATAAAGAGCCAATATATTCTACTCCTTGTTAATATGTAAGCTAACATTTTAATTTTCTTCCTAGATCTATAATTTGGGAAATATTAAATACTTTTTGTGGAATACTTGAGTAATTATCCTTCAGCTCATTCTTTCGATGGCACGTTCAGTCCTGACTCTCCTGAGTTACAAAAGCCTCCTGCATTAAAACTGTGACACAAACCTCTTCTACAGCTTTAAAGTTATTAACCTTTAGTTAAGTGTTCCAGTTAGGAGTGTGCTTAATGATTAATTAATATATTCAGCACTCAGGAAAAAGAAGTCAACACAATTGTGTCTCCTTGGACAGAAAGTACTTCAGAAATTTGTCTCTCCAAAAGAAAACAGATTTGGTTTTGTGAATTTGGGCAGTGTAGGGATGAAAGATGGCTCAAAATACTTTCCTTCAGAAATACTGCTAAATATTCTATACATTACCCTTATGTGGAAGTATCTTTGAATGTCTTAAGGAAGAGTAAAGCAGTAGTCTCAGTTTTCTTTTAGAGCAAACAGTAATTTCTACCTCAAAGTTCACTTTATTTTAAAAGTTATCATAACAGTAAAGTAAGACTAAGCCTAATACACAGAGAAAAGTTTATAAATTTCCAAGAGTTTAAAATATTTGTGTCTCTTTGTAGACACTCCTAGGTATGTTAAACTTCACCCATGACCAAGAATTTATCAAATTGTATTTTTCATTTTCAGAGCAGCATGACTACATCAAAACTGTCCTTTATACCAGCAAAAGGATACAAAACGTATGTGGCAAAATAAGCCACTAACACTTGAACGTAAAATGTGTCCTTGTATTTGGACAAGACTTTTCCCAAGGCCTTTGCATCATCCATATCTCTAGGAACCTTTATACATTCTCTTTCTTCTCTGAAGAGGAAAAAAAAAAGCAGGAATGATGGAAATATAATCAAACAGTGTAGTATAATTACTTACTGAATACAGAGATAATTAGATACACTACAACACCAAATTAAAGCTTCAGCAAACAAACCATGATTATTGTTGTAATAATGTTCTCAGATGAACACCTAATATTTACAGTGTGGTTTATATTAGAAAATCCCCAATTTTAGATATTTGCAAGCTGGTTTTTTTATTCAGTACAACGATGTGCTTCTTTCCCAGGGTTTTTTTTCCCTACCAAGTACTGATGAAAATGTAAAAATTGCGCAAGGCAAACCTTGGCAAGTGAAAGCGGCCAACATTTCAGCCAAAACCAACTGCAGCTGCCTCAGTGCTGGGGTCAGAACAGCTGAAGTGCAGCAGGAGTGGCAGAACTTCACCTCACAAACAAATAAAATTCTAAGGGCAAAATCTCATGTCACACCTTATTCTGGTGCAGCCCTGGGCAGCACACTTGAGTGTCTTTGCTCCCTCTGTATCAGGCTTTGGGATGGGCCATTGCCAACTGACCTTGTTGAGCAAGTTAATCAGACAGAAATTCAACTACTAAAAGTGAAAAGGAATGCTGTCAGACAAGCAGGCTCCCACCTGCCATCCCAACACAAGCACTGGGTGCAACACGCAGAAAAAGAGAAGGCAAAGTTTAGCTAGGAAGGAAGGAATTCCCCTTTTGGTGAGAGCCTCCAGTTTCACCAAGGCACAAGGAAGTTTCAAGTGAACTCAGCCTGAACCAAACACACTCTGCTCTCAGCTGAAGGTGGTTAAGAAGAGTCAGTTACCACTAATAATGTACCAGGGGGTAACACCTCAGAGCACAGGATTTCCACTGTGCAACAGAAACCTCAAATCAAGAACAATTCTCTGAGTTTATGTCAATTCCCCATGCAGGCTCCTCTACAGTCTGATACTGAAAATCAAATAAATTGATGAATTAAACTTTCATAACATACTTACTCACTAAGTTGTGGGAAATTTTTATATACTAGGAACATGAGGAAAGCAGCTGATAAGAAGATGGACACTAAAATAAGAAGTGATGTCCGAGCTGATCCACCTTCTGCAAGAGCTTTCCCTGAAATTAAACATGAAACAAAGTTAGAAAGAACCCCAGCAACAGCAAAACAAAACAAGAAAAAGCAATCCCTCAACTTACAACAGATTTCAAACTTATCCTTTAAGGAAATATTAAAGTAAACTCTCTGTAGACATCTCCCAACCAATGCTTTCAATAACACACATTGCTCACATTCCCTGAAAACTTTCAAACAACTTGGAAGTTTCTATGCTGGCAAACATTCCACAGAAGTCACCTTTTATGATCCATAGCAATTTAAGCCTCAATAAATAAATACATTTGTAAAGAGAAAAAACAGAGTTGAACAATGTAAGCCATACAAATGTTTTCCTTTTTGCCAGGAATCTTCTGACAGTCTAATTAACTAGAGATTCAACTTGAAGTTAAATTTCCAGGATGTACAATGTAACTTAAGAACCTGCTCATTAACAGATTTTGGGGGTTCTCCCCCCCAATGAAAGACTACCAGATACAGCCAGTTAGGTGAGACACACTCATTAGGAGGAAATCTACATAAACACACACACATGCTAGCCTATGATATAAAGTGCTAGTCTTGGGAATTACACATATTTTACACTCATGTGGATATATATACATAAGTGTTTATTAGCCTTTAAGTCCTTGTGTAGTGGAAGCAATGGGAGTACAGTAAGTGACACAATGACATTTTAGGCCTCTTCTGTGGTTTAGATTTTTATCAAAATGACCACATAAGTGCAATACATTCATTAACACAAATGCAACTATATACATAAAGAATTAGAACTGAAATGAACACCACGCACAGTACTCTCTGCATCCACACTGGGGTGTGTTATGTACTAAACCACTCTCTCCTCAGGCACTTGGAGGCTCAGCCAGCTTCACAGCCAGGGTCACCTGGGGAACACTCCAAGAGCCGAGGCTGTGTTTTCCCTCGCAGATGCCGCTGGCACAGCTACAATGCCAACACACAGCACTCAAGTGGGTCACGCTGACTCCTCACTGTTGTGAAATGCAGCGACTGGATGACGAAACCCACGGAGCCCGCTGGGCGAGCTGGCAATTTTATCGGCTGTGAGGTTTTTTAGGTTTAAGGTCAGTGCGACCCCACAGGTGTGCACCGGGTCAGCCGAGGCCAAAGGCAGCATCCATAAAGCAATTCCAAGCACGGAATCACAGGGCTGTCAGGCTGGAAGGGACCACAGTGGTCACTGGGTCCAACCTCCCAGCTCAGGGTCATCCCAGGAACAAGAGGCATCCACATGGCTCTTGAGCATCGCCACTGAGGGAGACTCCACACCCTCTCTGGGCAACCTGTTCCACTGCACTGTAACCGGGGTTATTCTGACAACACCTTCTCCAAGGAGCAAAATTAATTATACATAAATAAACAAATAAGCAACTCATAGGGCAAAAAAGGAAAACTCAGCCCACTGTGCTTTCTGCCACTTTCAAATACTTCAGGCGTGCCGGTAGTGGAATAACACCAACACACACACACACACACACACACACACACACACACACACACACACATACAGACATGGAACCACGCGTCTTCCCTCACGCAAAGGAAAAGGAAAAGGGGTCGCTGCCCCGTTTCGGCCGCCGAGGGGCGGGAGCCGCCTCACCCCACACGCACCATGAGAGGCCCGGCCCGGCCCGGCCGCCCCAGTGCCCGCGCGGGACGGGGCCGGTGCCCGAGGCGCCGAGAGGCACCGACAGCCGCACCGGGCTCCGTCCCGAGCACCGACACCCGTCCCGGGCACCGTCCGATGCCAGGGCGAGGTCAGCCCCGCTCCCGCCGCCCCGAGCCCCCGGCACCTTCCAGAAGCTGCCGCTGGTGCCTGGCGCTCTCCGCCGTCGCCGTCGCCTGGCAAGGCCCGCGCTCCGCCACCCTTCGCTGCGCCATGGCTCTGCGGCGCCCCGGGGCCCGGCGAGTCAGGGCCGGGGCAGGCCTCGGCGGCACCGGGAGCCGCGGGGAGCAGGAGGCGGGACCGACAGCACCGGGAGCCGCGGGCAGGAGGAGGAGAAGGAGGAGGCGGGACCGGCCGCTCCTCCTCTCCTCACCCCACCGGGTCGCGGCCGCGCTCCCGCCCCCGCCGCCGCACGGCGCATGCGCTTTTCTCGGGGCATTACGGCTTTGCTGTGGTGTGCGGGAGCACGTGTTGGGCTCCACGTCCTTGAAATGAGGTGGCGCGTTAGTGGCGGTAAATACGGTAACGCGACATTTGGGCGTACCCGTGTGGGTATGTACGGTAACGGGGGTGCGCTCAGTAGTGGAAAATACAGTGCGGGCGGCGGGAGATTTCTCCCGGCTGCGGAGAAATCACATAAATCCCAGGAATTTGGTTGGGGAAGGCCTCTGAGATCATTGAGTCCGACCTGTGACCGAACACCGCCGTGTCGACTAGACCATGGCACTTAGTGCCACGTCCAGTGGTTCCTTGAACACCTGCAGGGACAGTGACTCCACCACGTTCGTGGGCAGTCATTCCAGTGTCTAATCACCTCTTCTGTGAAGAAATTCCTCCTGATGTCCAACCTGAACCTCCCCTGGCACACGAGGAGAAGTTCTATAGGCTGTGTTCTCTTGTCCTGTCGCTGCTTTCCTGGGAGAAGAACCCGACCCTGCCCGGCCACACCCTCCTTTCCGGCATTTGCAGAGCCATAGGTCCCGCCGGAGACTCCTTTTTCCAGGCCCCCAGCTCCCTCAGCCGCTCCCCACAGGACTTGCGCTCCTGACCCTTCCCCAGCTTCGTTTCCCTTCCCTGGCCACACTGCAGCGTCGATCGTGCCACAGAGCAGCGGGATAAAGCTGCTTTATCCCGTCTGCGAGCCCCTTTCCCCTCGGTAATGGCTTTACACCAGCGAAGGGAGCGGCATCTCCCCTCAGGGAGCGGGAGGCGGGAGCCCCTCGGTGCCTCTGGCGCTGGAGCAGTGCCGGGCTTCCAGGAAAGGGGGAACCTTGTTGCGTTTGTTCCTCTCGTTCGAAAAGAAAGCCTATTTGCCGGGAAGAAGGAAAATTCCTCTATCAGCCCCGCAATTTTCCTCACGTCCGTTCCTGTCAGTAAGAACGCTTGAAATCCCGCAGAAGAGCCAGAAGGGCACGTCCCAGCGTTCCCAGATTCCGTGGCCTTCAAGCCGAATGCGACCTCGAAGCACCTTTTCCTCTGCGACCTTCTGGCAGCAGCAGATCCCGGAGCCTTCCAAGCGCCCGGGCAGCACAGAGTGTTACAGGGAGAGTTCTCCAGGGAGAGCCCTGAACCCTGCGGACAGCACATTGCACAACCTTCGGGTTGGCTGATGGAGCCACTGTGGCTCCCCCTCGTCTCTTTTCCAGCTGTGTCTGCTTATAAATGTCAAACCTTTCCTCAGGGTCTTGTGAAAAGGAAGCTCTCCTGGGAGAGCTGGACACTGAGATTTTACTTCAGCCTCGTTTGTCTGATTCCTCCACCTTTACACCATGACTCAAGAGCTGTTAAATTGCTGATACAGGACCCAGCAGATCAGTTGTTTCACAGCAATGGTATTTACAGGTCGAGTTTCCCAAGATCACAGATGTTCCCAAAGCCGTGAGGTAGATGCAGACCAGCACACAGCAGAGCTCTCCAAAGCATGGCTTTATTGCTATGTGTACAAAACTCGCTGGTGTTACAGGAAGTTGATGATTCATTTAAGATCTAAATAGTCTAATATGCTATTACACAAGTACAGTCCCTGCCAAATCCAGTGGCAGGAAATAATCCAAGCTATAAATTGTGGTCAGATTCCACATAAAGCTTCAAATCATGAGCAAATTCCATGGGAAGCTATAATTTACTCAGAATTTATTTCTTTTAGAATTAAATTATTTAAAGTTATTTCATTAAATCATGTCATTAGCTCTTAATATTTGCAATCGATAAATCAGGAATTCAATGCCCTGAGAAGCCAGTTAGGTCTGTGAACTTGCTGCTCTGGGCATTGATGCCAGATGAGGGAGTCCTTTGTTTTTTCAAACCCTTTCACTAGAAAATTGTACATACTAGCAAGATGGGAGTTGCTGACACTGTAGAAAATGGCACTTTTCCCCCTATTGTAAATGCACATCATGTTTGTCATCTCTTTTTGGTTATTACTTCTGAAACTCCAGGTAAAATTATTCAAACACTGGGACTTCTTTCCTCTCTAACTTCTGACAAAGCATCAAATAGATACTAAACTGAAGAATGTTGGAAGCAAAATCAGAAACCAGATTATTATGCAGAGGAATCTTTACCAAGTCATCCTGAAACAGAAGAGGAAAGAGGCAGACTGAAAAACATAAATAAAATAAGTACCACAATTTAAAACTGTAGATGCTAAATGCTGCAAGGGCCATGCCTCATTTTGGTGAGGTGGATTGTTCATTCAGTGGGGTATCAATCCCAGTTTGGTGTGGTTGTTGTTCAGTAGGCACTCAGAGCCATGGAGCTGGGCAGAGCCTGCTCCAGGGGATGTCTCATTTCTAATTAACCTGCTCTGTATTGTGTAGCCCCTGTGTGTAACCCAGCTGCAGGGGAACTGACACACAGGCCAAGCAACTTCTGATTCTTGCTGAACTCTCTGCAGTTCCCCTGTCCAAGACACCACTGTGAAATGCCCAACAAGCAATTTCAACAATATAGATTTGCTCTGTGTTTCCCCTTCCATTTAGTAGAAAGCACATGGCCTGCAGATGATTCCCAGGATGCTGATTCTGCAGGAAGCTCACAGTGTTAGTATATGTCTCATTAAAAATAGAGAAGATAACTCTAATCCCCTCACTTTTAGGGAGCCCCAGCTCTCTGAATTGCTGCCAGAGTGAAATTTAAGGATTCATTAGCTAGCTCACATTGCAGTTGATATGTACTGCACAAATTATATTTGTTGGACTGAACTAGCAGCAGACTCTTAAACTGTTCTTCACTGTTCTTGGTCCCCTTGCTAGGGGGTGCTGCTGGTGTGAATGTGTTGTCTATTTCACTAAACTTTGAAATTGTCAGCAGTGCTTAGTATCTGCTGATAATTTGAATAGTCCCCTACAAAGATGTCCACACCTAACAAATGTCAGCAGAACCTCTGCACTCACTCAGGAAGAAAAAAAGGACATGTCTGGGGAATGTTCTTTGGGGCTCATTCTGTAAGTGAAATAATTCAGGAACTCTATTTAAAAGAATAAGTTAGATTTACTTACTGGAAAGAAGGCAAAGAATGAAAAATACTGCCGTAGGCTACACCCTGTATGTGTTCAGAGGATAAAGAGTTTTGGTAGCTGGAACTCAGTGAGTATCAAGGAAACTTTTGACTCATGGTTGAGATCAGGACTGCCAGGAACAGCTTCACTCCACAGCACACTGGGAACCATAGCTAGGGACTGAAAACAGATTTACTCTCATTGTGTATAAAGCATCCCCTGTATATAATGTATAACTTAACAGCTCAAAACCTGCCCTGTCTCTGGAGCATCCCCAGCTAGCAGGGAACACACACTGCAGAATGCTTTGTCCAGCAGAGAAATGAGAGGAGGACTCCAGTCTCCAGCTGGAGTTTGCTCAGAGATTTTATCAGTGGGAGCAGCACTCTCTCTCTGTACTTAGAGGCTAGAGAATGAATGGGCCAAAAGCTTTATATGAAATGGATTTTGGAATATACACCTTAAACTCAGAGTATGAGTTCTTTCAAAATATCTGTGAACCAAAAAGAAAAAAGTTTTTCTGACCTGGTGGAAAGTAACGAAATAGAAATAGATCGACATCTGTCAGGGCAGCAGCTAAGTGGTCAGCTCCATGAAGTCACTTCCTTCTGGGGGTGGCTGGATGAAATGCTTTATTTCTGTCAGACTGAAAGAGTTGTCTTCCCTCAGCACAGAAATTTGTGTTTGCCTCTTTTCTAAATCACTCCTAGGTGGACTGATAGAGCCCATGTCACACGGCTGAGGCACTGACACTGCTGATGCTTTGTGGACTGTCATGCTAATTGTCAGCAAGAGAAGGAGGATGAGAGACTGAGAGTGATCCTGCTCCTGAGAGCTTCTAGCTGGAAATGATAACAACCAGAAACATTAATCAACAACAAAATCTTATGTATAATTTCGTGAGAAGTACAGATTCAGAACCCATTCCCCCCATATTACTGTCTTATTTTTGACCACCACAAAGCAAACTGCATTGTTTTGGCATTTTTATTTTGTATAAATATGGCAAGAAATTAAACCTCAAACATTTATTGTCATTCTATCTAAATTCCCATTTAAACCAAATAAACCTGTGTGCTTGGAGGGGGGGGGGGGCTGGTGTGTTTTACTGAGCTCATACTTTGATCACGTACAGTGAGGGCAGTGAGGGGTCTGGGGATGTAACTGGAGAATAACCAGCTGCACAGGAGACAACTCGGGGTAGAATGCAAATGTATTGATCAAAATTAATAAAAAATGTCACCAACAAGTGAGATAAATAGAAATGAGCACTTATTTGTAGCTGTTTGTGTGAATGAAGGATTAAAAGTTTCTTGGAGACCAAAGGAGAGTTAATGAAAGCTTTTATTTATAAAAGTCAGTGCTCAAGGACAGAAGCTGAAAAAATTACTAAACAGCAAGTGAGAGCAGATCTTGTATGCATTAAAATGAGTTGAATCTGAGCTCAGGGATCATAAGTATTCAGATTTGTTTCTCTCCTGGTATTTTTTTATAGAAAGTATGTTTCTTGAGTCCTATTGTCCATTTTATGTACATTTTGGCTACATACTGCACATATGTACAGACAATACACTGTACACAGATTAATGTACAAATGTACAAAGTGCAGTTTTTTAATAGTGTGCACCTGTTTTCACTATTGCTTAATTACTTAGGAACACAGTAAAACAGATAACTATGATGTTTCTATTCCAAGTAGTAAAAATAAGAGCCAGATTCTCAATTCTGATGCACCTCTTGTTCCTAATTAACAGTTAATAGATCCTCTTTAACAGCCAGCTTCTTTTTTTTTTTTCCCTATTGCATGTGTCAGTGGAGTACATGAAACAGGGAAAGAAACTTTTCTGGTCAGTCTGCTCATATCCTCTATTTGAATGCAAAAACCAGGAATTAAAGGTTATTTTGTCTTCCTGCAATTTAAGAGTGAAACATACCCTGTAATAATCTTATGCCACCCCAAATGAGGAACATGAAAGCTCTGTCAGGTTCCTTAAATGTAGTTCCAACTTTCAGAGACCTTACTTCTAATTTTATTTTTTTTCCCAGCCTTGGAAAGCACTTTCTCTAAAAAGTCAAATCTCTTACTAAAAATACCAATAAAAGAGGGACTTTTCATCACAGTACAAGGAATCTCAGGTGTCCTCCTGGCAGTAATAACCAACTTAGTCTTTGTAACCAATTTACAGCATCTGAGTTCTGGGAATGGGTTCAAGCAGCAAATATGTCGAAGAACTCAGACAATGTCAACTCTTTAAGATAGGTAGGAAGGGAAGCAAAAATATTTGCAAAGCAATAAAATATTCCTGGCACCTTATTCCAGCTGAGAGTCTCCTTCAAAGCTCTTGGGGGTACCTGTGGAGCAGAGCAGAGCCCACACAGAGCACAAGAGAACAGAGCACGGTCAGGGGAGGCCAAAAGGGAGGGAGCAGGAGAGGAGAGTGGGATGTGGAGCTGCAGGGAGAGTCCTTGCTTGACCCAAAGGCAGCTGCACAAGGCTTCAGCCACGCAGCTCTGCTCTGCAGCTGAGGTATTTATAAGCTGGTGTTTATTGCTTGTGATAACGATCACAGTTGTAAATTTCTGTGCAGGGAAGGCACAGGCCCTTATCCTGACATACACCCATTAGTCATGATTCATATTTAATGCTAGGGTGGGATTAAACGTAATGATCAGATTTATACCCTGTCTGAAGCTGAGTTTATACTAACATAGCTGAAAATTCAAATATTCTTGCTAAGAGGAGTATGTTCCTTCAAGGACTCCTAATCTACAGCAGCGATGTAGCTGGACATATCTATCTGGAGGGCAAAAGTTTCCAAATATAGGTTATTCCATGCTGATAAAAACACCACCCTTAATCTGAACAAAGACCCATTTTAATTTTTCTTTAGATGCCATTACAGATTCTGCTCTTACAAATGTGGAATTGAAGTTTCAGCTCAGTTAAACCAAAGATTGTTGGTCTGGAGAATCAGCTTCAGGCCACCTCCCAGTGTTGAACACATGCTGGGGTGTGTAGCTTTGACCATGTCTGATCTGCTGGAGTAATGACAGAAATTAATGCTGCAGAGTGCAATCAAGTGGGTTTTAAGCTGCTTTTTCTACTGTCCTCAAAAGGCCCAAGTGGAATCTCCTGCTGGAACTCATCAGGACCTGAATGATCTCCTCTTGCTGCTAGGTTCTTAAAAATATCATTGCAACTGTCTATTGACATTTCCTTTCTGCATTTTGTTGTTGACTGTCAGTTGGCTGCACTGTGCTAAAGAAAGCTTCCTTTTATTTCAATTTGCCCTGATTTAAGGTTCTAACTCTGTCCTCTAATTTTAAGAAATAAGCTAGATGAGGAAACATCAGGGACATGGTTTAATCAACCTTCATCCCACACTGACAGTTTGAAGTGCTGCTGTTTTTCGTGCTGCTTCTGAATCTCTCCTTTTCACCAATGAACCCCAAATTATAGCAGCTGGCCAATCCAAGCTGTTCCCTGCTTGTGCTCACAAGCACAGTTGCTTTTGTTGCTGAAGAGGATCCTTGCTTTTGATAGAAAAATTCTTTTCTGACTCCTTTAAGATAGAAGAAAAATTTTGGACCTTTGGAAGTGCAGACCAGCAAATATCTGGGGAAAAAGTGATATGATAGACACTTGATTTGGGAAAAAAAATGCAGAACGAGTCTGATAGGGAAAGAAAGATGGGAAAGTGTGTTTAGGTAAAATGGGAGTGTGAAACACTTTCTTTGTAGAAGAAAGCAGAATAAAAGAAAAGTAAGAATATTCAGCTTTACTTTAAAAAAAAGCAAAACTTCCAGAGAAAAAGTTTAGAACTTCTAAATATTTCCCATATTGTAAGGATTTCTTGCAACTTCAGATAAATTGCATGAATTGTATTTGAAATTAGAAGGGAAGAAATTTTTTTTCCTGTAACAATGCATTTCACAATTGACAATTTAAGAATGCATGGTCTAATCATAATGTGTACAAATGTCACGCCGTATTTTCATCGAGGCTGCTTTTTCTGTGAGGTACAAAATGTCTGCAGTGAGAGTGCTCAGTGTTGTCCTGATCTGACCTCCAAGGTCTAAGTGCTTGCAGAAAACAGCCATAAAGAGTGGGCAATAACCAGTTCACAAGGAACAAACCCTTGCTGTATGCAGCCACACCCACAGTTAGTTTTTAAGAAATAGATTCACGTCATCATTAAACCAGTAGTCTGCAATGGAAAAAAATTAAAATTCAGAGCAATATCAGAAGGGTGAAAATGTGATTTAATTGAAATATTTTAGAAAAGCTGCCAACATTCACAGAAACTATTTGCTGTATGTGTATTCCTAAGGGAAATTATCAAATTAATTGAAAAAGCTATAATATCACTGGTAGCACTTACTATCATACTAAATGAGCATCACAAAATCAGTTGTTAATCAGGATAAGAGATTAAATGGGGATGGTCTGATAAGAATTGACTCTTTTCACCTAAGGCAGTTCTGTGAGGGAAACCATTTCAATTTTGAACATTATCCACCCAGTCCTAGACAAGTTTCCTGTCAGATACCTGGGCTGAATGAAGAAATCCAGATCTACAAATACCAATAAAGAGATTTGCATGTTTTCTACTGCATGAAATAGCAGTTCCCTTTTTCCTATGGATAAACTACAGGATCAGCTTTTTGGCCTGTTCCCTGCAACAAAATTGGCTAAAACCAGTGACTGCAGAAAAGAAGTGTCAGGTGCTTCAGTAAGACATTATGAACTAATATGATGTAATCATTGCTGAATGAGCAAGACTAACATGGAGAAAATAAAAGGACACTTATCAGGAAGACTGATAAGTGGGGTTATAATAACCACAAGAAGCTGGTGTGGCACTATTCTGTAGAAATCCTTACTGCAGCTGAACCAGCGTCTTTGATTTTTGTGTGGAATTACTCGTTGTACTGGCAATACAATAGCATCCAAATGCTTTAATAAACTCTAACCTTGATTTAGTTATAGCAATTCATGATTTTACCTTGTCAACCCGACAGAAACATGAATGCAAATCCATTTCACATTCTGAAGTGAGGAATCCCTTGAGCTCAGGAAAGGCCAGGAGTGGGACAGAGGGATGGATGCTGCCAAGCAGGGGTCAAAGATTACGAGGAGCGCCCAGAGAAGCTGACACAGCTCCCAGCTCTCCTCAGAACATGATGTTGTCCTGCACGCATCAGTCATGTGCCTGCCAAAGGTGAAATGAGGGGCAGGCATTTTCCACCTTGTCACTTCACAAAACACCTGGAAAAGACACAGAGGCTTGTTCAGACAAAGACATGGGCACTGGCAATACATTTCTCGTGTTTCCTGCCCTGCCTTGCTGCTGCAGGTACTGGAATTTCAATCCAGCTGTTGGCTGCCCGTGGCCTGGAAGGCACAGGAGTGGGGATCTGTGAGCAGCTGCTCCTGCTGTTCCACCTGTTGCTCTACATAAACAATTAGTGGTGCACCCACAGTCACCAGGAAACACAGACCTCTGCACAGCTGGAGTATTAGCAATTTCATCACTCCTTTTCATATCTGTATTTCTTTAGCAATTTACACAAAGGTCAGCATAAGTCCTATGTTTGCACATTCCAGCTATGACTGCTTTTGTCACATCAGAAAACACTGGTATTTAAAACAATATAACCAAATAGAAAACCCTTTTGGACAGCAATATGTATAGCTTTGCAAAGAATAAAAACTATGAGTGTCCCAATAAAAGTGCTAATTTGATAACCTCTTAAATACAAGTAAAAGAAAATTAAGATAATTTTGTTTTATAAAAATGTATTTTTAATACACTCAAATTCTGTTATTTATCTTTGTTTTATCTAGGGTATCTCCATGTTTGTCAATCCTAATTTTGTTATTTTTGACTCCTTTAACATAAGCAGCTATCTAAGACTTATGATTTATAGAAATATTTCTAATAGCAAAGTAGTTTCATGAAAAAGTAAGTTTTATGAAATGTTATTTATTTTAAAAGTGTATCAAAAGCTATGATTCACTTAATGAATCAGGACTCAAACAGCAAAGCATATTTATTTTAGTACTTTTACATAAACTTGCTGGCTTACTTGCTGCTCACAAACTCTGTATCTCATCTCAGTTTTTCTCCCAGAGAGCTGTGAGCACTTCCTTGTGTGCCTCTGGGTCTTTCTGTGATGTCTGCCTTCACTGAGCTTCCTCTTGAGCAGACAGAGAATTCACCCTGCCTCAGTCAGTCTCCTCCCTTTGCAGCCAGACCCAAGAAACACACTTGGCTCTGCAGCTCCAGTTCTTCACCTCTGCTGCTAACACAGCTAGGATCACCTCAGCTGTATATTCTGCAGAGCCACCAAAGTGGTTTTACACCTTTCCTGCATAAATTACTCCTTTTCTATCTCCCTGTTCCCCCTGTGCTATGCAGAAATCCAGAAACTTTACTCTGAGTACTTTGCTTTGTCTCCTCAAGTTTAGAAAGGACAGAGGGAAAGACAGATGAGAAAAGATGAAAAAGTAAGAAAAAAGAATAATGTACCATGCCAGCACAACCAAAATGTGCTTTCATTTTTATAATAAATCCCAAGTGTACAGTTAAGGCAGTGGCCATCACCAGAAGTCAATCATTTTAACAGATGTGAAATGCCTCACAGGCTCCTGAGGAGCCAGGCTGGCACACTTCCCAAACACAGGTGTGTCCTGGAGGCACTGCCTGCAGTTGTGTGACTGCATGAGGTCACACACCGAGCGCTGTGCTGCTAGATTACTGAAATTCTTAATGTGTGTTTGTAGCTCCTTGCATATGAAAAGCTCTCCCTAGGTGCTGGGAATTTATTCTGAGTGAATTTTTAATAGAATAAAATCCTGTTCTACTGTACTCATTATTGAATCAATCTAAATGGAAAAAGGATGGGATTATAAAGACTAAAATTATTCTAAACAGAACTCTCTGTCTTATTAAATTGAATGAAATATTATAGCTTGATAAATTACATATAGCCTGCATAAGCCTCGCACACATATTTAATTATACAATTAAAGTTATAGCTTAAATATCCTTTTTTACTCTTCAGAAGTTCTGGAAATTTTTGCCTGTTCCACAGCTTGATTATTTTCACAATTCTTTCTGAACAATTCCAGTTTATTGTTGCATCTTGGCTGTAAAAACTGCATTAGAAAGCTTGTGTTTTAAAAATCAATATCTGCTTGAACCCTAATTCATAGATATACACCCCTTATACTTAAATTTTCTTTCCATTTGCTTCCTCAAAATGTAAAGTCAATGTTACATTGGATTCACAGCTGTCCATTTGAGCAATCATAAAAAAAATAAATAAGTTTGCAGTCCTATTTAAGGAACAGTAAAGAAAGGACATACTTGTTTCCTTGCAAAAACAAAATAAACCAAGTCCCATCATGCATTTAAAGAGATATTCTTGGAGAACACCATGATCACAGGCATTATTCTGAGGTCACACTGTAATCCTGTGATCCTCAGCACAGAGTTTTCATTGAGTTTTCATTTCAAAACAGTATAACCAATTCCACTGATGCCTTTGTAACTTCTGTGCCTGTGCAACTGTATCAAAAGTGTGAAAAAAAGCATGAAGTGTGAGTGTCATCTTAATGCCACAGATACCAGTTGCTGTCTGCTGCTTATCTCTCCAGGGTGTCACAAATCCACCATGCTGCAGCTCTCTAAGTGGCATTTTCCCTCAGGGCTGTGAAATATAAACATACAGGGTGAAAAACAGAGCAAGAGGGAGGAGGGGGAGGAGGAACTGCCGTAGGTTACAGACACTCCTGCTCCTCTGTCTGTCACACAGGGCCTGAAGCAGGCTGTGGGCTGGACTAGCTGCACTTCCACACAGTGCAAACCCAGCCTTCGGAGCAGACAGATCCAACCTGACAGTAAACAGCAAAACCCAAAGTACTGTGCACTTCATCATCACATCATCTAGTCCAGCATCCTGTTCAAGGTTTATGCACATGTTTTTTATTAAAGCCCTAAGCTTGTTGGTTTGACTGAAGCACAGCTTGTGTTTTCACTAAAACATATCTTCCAGAACTGCACCCAGGCTCACTTGGAGAAAAGAAAGTACCAATTAGTGCCACTGGGAATTTTCTTCAGTGACTCTCTAGTTTCACCTGTTAGACATTTGCTCCTCTTACAACTTTATTCACTAAAGAGATGTTCAGTACCCACTACTGTCTTCCTGATCTTTCTCTTTTTCCTCAACTTGCTGTCCAGAGTTAACTGATAAAAATAAGAATTGATGAGGGACTCCTGCATCTTTGAGAGATGTTTAACAAGATGTCCAGTTTTTCTGATCTCAGAAGAATCACACATCAGAGATTTTTCTATTTCCTGGTTTTGGTAGTTTGTTGAGGTGTTTTTATTTTTTTTTATAAACTATTGATCTAAAGCTCTAAGAAAGCTCTATCTCTTTGACATTTCCTCAGGACCTTAATAACCCTGGCTGAATTACAGCAACTGTTTCTTTGCTGCTCCATCTCAGCCTTGCTACTCCTGCTGTTCCACTTGCAGACACTTCCACCAGCTAATGGCTGAATCTTGTTTTCAGCATCTGTCCCCTGGGAAACCTGTTTGGATACAGGGTTTAGCATCTGCTCCAGCCTTGCCATCTGGCTGGGGGGTGGGGATGGCTCCTGGGGTTTTTGGTGGGGTGAAGCAAGGAGAGTAGTGCCTTCCTCATGAAAAAAAAATGCTGAAGAAATTTCAGCAAAGTTCTCCTCAAGGGTAAAGCCAACTCCCAGCTGACTAAAGGAGATTAAAGGGAGCTGTGAAACCATGAGCTGGGCATGCAATGGCATCCTGCTCCTTTGGCTGGAGCCAGCCCCAGATCAGGGACTCTGCAAGGAACCTCCCTTCCTCTGCCTGCTAAATCTCTGTTTCACCTCAGCACAATTGTAGTGACAAACTGCAACCAAGACCCCTCACATCTTTGTTTTAAACCTAACTGGACATTTCAAGTAGGTCTCAGACAGACGAGGAGAATAGACTCTTCATCTCAAACAACTTTTGGGGGTATTTCATGCATTCCAATTTGTAAATGCTTAAAAACCATAAATGCTGGTGTTTTTCTCTGGCAATGAACATCCATCTCTCCCCACCAGAGGGAGGGACAAACCACTTCCCACTCCCCCTCTTCAGACAGCTGTTTTCAACTCAAAAATTGTGGTTTTGCCACAACATCCTGCTGGGAGCTCATGCCAACCTGCATGCCCATTGTATCCCTGATCCTTCCAATCTTTCATTTTCTGGTTTTTTATGTGTAACTTCACATTTGGCTGTGTTAAAGTGCATTTCTGTTTCTTTTTCAAGTTACACTCCTGTCCCATTCACACAGGATTGCTTTGCTAATCTTACATCATTCTCACAAAGATCTGCAGTGATTTTTGTATTTATTTCAAAACTGCCTAAAGTACCAAATAGAGTCTGCTAGTGGTATCAGTAGAAAATTGGCCCTTTAAATAATCACTCTTCACTTAGTCCCTTTTAACTGAGAATTGCAATTTAGCCAGTTCTCAGTCCCTTCAGTGTGTGCTCAGGGTCATAGCCTACTATCATATTTTAAAGCAAAGAAAGGTATTTATTTCATACTCCAGCCAAACCAGAGAACTTCTCAAACAATCACATTTGTTTGATGATTTTACACCAAAATATGTTGACTAGCATGTTTCATTTTGTAGTTTCATATTTTAATCCCATTTCAGCTTTTAAAAAAAGATTAATAGAAATAGTTCTTTCCATACTTTGCATATCAGCACAATATTTCTGTGCATACCTTTTTCTTCCTGTTGCCATCTTTGATTTATCAAAAGCAGTTTCACAATAACTTTCGGTGTTGGTGATTCATCCACTCATTCCTGTCCAAACTCCCTTTGGATCTGTAGGACTGGTTAATTATCTTCATGTGCAAGTATTTTTTTTTTTCCTAAATCCTAGGTTGACATTTGGAATGCTGTTGATGCAGGAATATGCTCTGCATAGCTGGAGTTAATTTGGTTGCTGTCAAATCTGTTCCAGCACAGAACAGCTGATAGCAGCATTTATCAGTTACTGTCTTTGGGTTTTGGTTTGGTTTTTTCTTTTTTTGGAATATGTAGATGGCATAAAAAATGTATGCACGATTCTTTAGCAACATCTGGTAAATGCACCCAAATGTGGTGATCTTTGGTAGCTGTGCTGTCTTTATATCTGATTTCTGGCTTTTCAGTGACAGTAGAGAGAATGGTACCCCAGAAAGGCACACAGGCCAAGCAGTGCTCCACAGCCAGCTCCAAGGAGCACATTACTTTATTAAAGCTGACAAACATTGTCTTTGTTTTTGCTCCAGCTTCCCAGGGAAAGTACACATGACTGCAAACCCCAAGACAGACAGGCTAGGAGAGCATGTTTATCTTCAGGAGTAATTGAGACCGATTTCCATCCAATATTTGAGGCCTGTGCAATACCACATTGCCCTTTCTGAGAGAATTTGAGAGGCTCTGCTCTCCCACAGCAGCCTGAGGTAGCCTGTGAGCATTCCTACACAACAGAGAACAGCTCTGGGCAGCTAATCCCTGCTGCAGCACGTACACTTCTTTTTGTTCTCTTCTGAGACCAAGAATTTGATGTGGCTTATCTGGCTAAAGGACATACTTCTTTCCAATGTTAACTCTTGTGATTTGAAATTTGACTTCAAAATTAAATTTTTCTATCAACTCATCTTGTTGAATCTTGCAAGATATTGATTCATATCTCCTTTGTTTGCTAAAGAGGTTTGGCCAAAGTCCTCACCAATTGCTGTGCTGTGATGGGTGGGCTTAAGGTCTCTTTTGTCCTGCTAATGCTGCTCAAAGAAAGTATCTGATGGAAGTGGTAAATTTATTTAACCAAAACTTCACTGTTAAGGATGCCACAGCTCACCAGTCCCTTGTAATTTGAGGTCATTTGCCACCTCTTAGGCTGCTCCACTCAAACTGCTGGTGTGTCAGTTTTTGTTCAGCTTTACTATTTCATCTCTCTCCAACTAAACTACCCACAGCAAATGTGACCCACCGATAAATTGTTCAGATGTGTGAGAAATCCTATTTTAACCTCAGAGTTGTTTCCCCCTAAATTTGGCTTCCTGTGGACATGAAATGTCCATCTTGACTGAATCCTGCATTTATTTTTTTCTGTGAGTCATTTATGCAATTAATCCTGCTGTGAAGTTAGCTGTTGTTATTACTTCTGGGCAAGCAAAGTGCAAGTACAAATGTCCTGGACAATGCCAACATTCCTGGACATACAAGGTTTTCTTTTTCTGACTACTCAGGGTGGGCAAATGCTTCCACATTCTTTTGCACAACTTTTTTTTTGTCCTCCTCACTTTTGTATCCGAACAGGAACAGCTCTGGCACAGCTTCCAGAGGCACAGCAGCTTTGCTGATGATGGCTCCCACCCCATTCTTGTCTTTGCAGCATTTCACATCTGTACCTCTGACACAGAGCATTATGCACAACCAGCACCTCACGAGCCCTCTGCCCTTTGAAGCACTTACTTTTATTTTTAGAGAAGACACATTCTGTTTCATAAGTTGTTGGATCAGCTTAGCACCCTGGCTGGGGGCATGATTGCTTTGCTCCTTTGCTACAAAGAGTTTTGATCTTGTTATCTGTGCCGTGACAGGAAAGCAGGGAAAAGACTTTGTTGCAGCATTTTGTAATGGTATTGGACCTACAGTATTTCACTTTTTTTTTTTTTTAAACATTTTGTGCAACATCTAGAATTGGAGTATGACTGCAGATCTGAGCAACTCATAAAAGAACAGCATATGACATCATGTCCCAAAATTATTCCACATTGCTACTTGGGTCATCTGGGCCCATATGTCTCCTGTGCTTACACAGGAAAGCAGACATTCATTGCTGCTTCACAGTTTAGTTTCATAAATTAGTTGCTCATTTTCACACTTGTAATAAGAAAAAGCTACATAGTGTAAATAATAATTTTTAGCATTATGTTAAAAAAAACCCAAACAACAAACAGCAGCATGAGAAACTGAGAAACCCAGGTTTTAGTCCAGTGATGATCATAGAAAAATCACTAAATTGGGAAAATTATATACTAAAGCAAGTCTGTAGACTTGCAAAGACAGTCTAGATAAGCCTAGATTTCCTGAAATGGTCTAACTTAACTGTAAAGAGATAGTGCACTTTCTAAATTGTATCACTTTTAAATTTTCTTATTTTCTGCATTCGCATTTCTGCTTTTCTCTTTGATATGTGCCTACATTTCAGAGTCATTTCAGGATGAGGTGTTTGTGAAAATTTTTTCTTGATGATTTTATCACACTGTTCAAAAAATTCCTCTCATAAAAATAACTCCCAAAATTTCAAGTACATCACTGCATGCCATCCCCCAAATGAAGGCATGACAGTGAATGACTGTATAGTGCCAATGAAGTTCTACAACTCACTAACTTAAATATAGCATTGCTCATTTCATCGTGACTACTCATGGAAGTGAAATTACTTCAGTGCTCAAATGCTTGTAGGATGAAGTGACTTACAGAAGTGACTTACAGAGGACCAAGTTAAGCAGTTCAGTCATGACTCTGTGACTGAGCCAAGGCCTCCAGAATCACTGAATCATGCAATTGTCATGGTTGGAAGAGACCTTCAGGATCAGCCCGTCCAACCACCAACCCAGCACTGTCCCTGTAACCCCTAACCCAGTAACCCACATCACCCAGCACCACTTTCAGATGCCTTTTGAATCTGGGCAAGAAGCTATTCCATTGACTGCCCACCCTGTCGGTGCAATTTTTTTCTAACATCTAATCTGAATTTCCCCTGTCTCATGTTTCTTGGGATCCTCTGCCGGCAGAGCAGCACAGACGGGCCTGCCCTGGCTGGGCAGGGAGTCAGGCCCCGCCTGAGGCTCCATTTCTCCAGGCTAAACACCGCCAGCTCCCTCAGCCGCTCCTCACAAGACATTTCCTAGACCTTTCACGAGCGGCAGCTCCGTTTATATTGATTTTTGACACATCTTCAGGATTTTTGTTCTCCTCTTTTCCCCCACCACCCTAAAGCCAGCACGGCAGCACCCCATGCCCATGACAAAGCAAACCCATATTCCCACGCACCCCTCCTTCTTCGCTGAGCCACACGAGCCTCTCCGAGAACGGGACGCGGATGCGGGAGGGATTTTCGCTAAAACAACGGATCCCTTACAACGTTGGCGGGGCCGAGGACTTCACTCGGTTCGGTTCGGAGCGGCCGGTGCGGGACCGCGGCTCCTGTGACGGGGCGGTTCGAGCCGGGCCGCGGCTCCTGAGGGGGCTGGTGCGAGCCGAGACCGCCTGTCCCGGTCTCCTCGGTGCCGGTGCCCAGCCATGCCTCAGCGCCGGTGCGGCCGCCGGACTGCATTTCCCGGGGCGCCCCGCGGCGGGGTGGGGCGGGCCATGCGGCGGAAAGGGCGTCGCTCCCGTCGGCGGCGGAAGGGGCGTCGCTCCCGTCGGCGGCGGGGGCAGCTCTATCCGGGCTCTTGGCGCTCTCTCTTCCTTTCGCGCCGGCGGCCGCTGGAGGCGGCGGGTCCATGTGCGCTCGGCGCGGCCCCGGCCCCTGCCCTCCGCGCTGCTCCCGCCATGGACCCCAGCGGCATCATCGAGGCCCTGCGGGGCACCATGGACCCGGCGCTGCGCGAAGCCGCCGAGCGACAGCTCAACGAGGTGAGGGCGCCGCCGGGCCTGGGCCGGGGCCGCGGCGCTGGGGAGCGGGGACGAGGCCGGCCTGTGGGAGGGGGAGCGGGGCGGGGGCGGAGAGGGTCCCACCGGCCCCTGGGCCCGCTCGCCCGCCGCCGCAGCCCCTTCCCGCCGGGCGCGTCCCGCCGGCCGCAGGCCGGGCCCGGCGTGCATTGTCCCCGCACATGGCAGCGGGGCCGGGCGGGGCTGCTCGGGCGGGGGGCAGCGGCAGAAAAGGGCCGAGGCCCCCCGGCCTCTCTCGGCGGGAACAAATTGCCTCCATTGTCTCCGTGCTCAGCCGGGAAAAGGGTGATCGCGGAGGGAGGTTTAAAACCGCCCTTGTGCAGGCCCTCGGTGGCTCCGCTGGACACAGCCCTGCCCGGGACCGCTGAAGCGACATCAGCCTTTGGGTGTTGAAAGCACTAACTGGGCAGCGGGGAAGGAGGCAGCGAGAGCCCCATCGCTTCGCAAGCAGTGCCGCCTGTAAGAGTGGCCTGGACTGAGTTCAGAAGCGAATCTGATGGCCTGGGCTGAGCTGAGAATCAGATCTGGCAGGCTGGCGGTGTTTGGTGTTCCAGATGCCGTGGGCCCCGGGTTCAGCAGGGCTGCCGGGGTAGGTGTGCTCCTGGGTGGATGCGGACACGTGTCCCAGGGACGGGGGCAGACAGGGTTCCCAGCCCAGGTGTGTCATCCTTGCACTGCGCTCACCTGCCAGACTCGCATGTAACATCCCAGCAGCTCCCAGTTCCAGCGACCTCGGATTTGGAAGAAGATTATATTTTTGTTCTACTTAACCTCACCTGGTAGATGAAAACTTTATTGATGAGAGACAGCCACGGGGCTTGTAGACATTTGGAGAACAAAAGTGTTTTAGGGTTTAAAAAGAGGATGTCTTGGTGGAGGAGGTGAAGGATAAGCCTGCATGGCAGCTCTTGTGGTGCCTTTAGTTGGCTTTTTCCACAAACATGTTCCCTGTTGCTCTTGAGCAGACTTCAGGCCTGACAATACTCATGTAATGCAACAGATGTTCAGCAGAGCTTAGATAAAGGTGGGCCAAATGTTCTGCTGGCAGTGGAGAAAATTGAAAAAACTAAAGGTAGAGCTTCTCAGAAAATTAAAAAGTGATTCTTGCATGTTATTAAATAAGTGACTGGCAAATAAATATTAGGTACCTTTGAAATAGATAGCTCTATAAAACTATTCAGTGACTAATTGAGACTTGTATGAAGTAATTGCTTGTCTTTTCATGTACTCTGTTAAAGAGTATGTTAGTGTTTGTTATTTAAATCAAAAATGCAAAAAATATGATGGCCTATAAAGACAGTAATATCTATGAAATCTTAAGCTGGCCCCAAAATGCATTTTTTTTCATATTCAATGGATGTCAATATTTATATATAGTAACTTGCTTGAAATCTATTCTAGTTCTTTTCTGCAGGTATTGAGTTGCTGAAGGTGCAGGAAATTACCATTCACTGCCGGCTGGGGTCTTCAGCAAATGGCAAACTCTTGCAGGAAGGATTGTGCTCACTGGCCACTGGCTTTTGTTCTCACTTTGGAATCAAAACCCCATGGTCCATCGTGTACTACACAAGTGCTAAATTGGCATAAAATCTGAATAGTTGTGCCCCTTTAAAAGCACCAGCTATTACTGAACCAGTGTGTAAGAATTCTTAGTTGTGGGAAATTGAGCATCACTAATCTCTCACAGATATTTTATGATAAAAATACGTGCTAAACCAGAAGTCTGCAAGCACTTACACATTCAGCTTTATTCACATGTGTGGTCTTGGTTTTACTTCGGTTTATTGAAGTCAGCTATGCATTTTCTTGCAGGATGCTGGTCTGAATTTGTTGAATGTTAGAGCGATTCTGTTACCAGTTAATACCTAACTACAGGTATGGGGGTTTCTTTCTCTGTAAAGGTGAGATCACAGCAGCAGTATACACTGTTCTTGCACATGGCCAGGCTGCACAGGTGTTTTTATATCTTAATAGTTGTCCTTGGTTGGCCTTTCAGTTTACTTTAATTTGTCAGAAGTGCCTCTGAACTGATGAGACTGGCTTTCAGCAGAATGGTCATTTTACCCTCGCAGAAAAGACTGTGCATCAGTCTGTAATTGATATTCCTGATTAGTGCAAGAGATATCAAATTAGGTGAGAGTTAACCAAGTATTTGTATCTGTCTTCACCATATCCTATCAGTCAACAAAGTTCTCCTGACTGGAGAAGGAGACTGGAGAGTATGATTCTTGATTTGTTCAGGCTCTTGTTATTTTTCCTTTGACCTTGGCTAAGTCATGAATTATTCTATGCTTTATTTCTCCTTTCACTAAGTTTTATCAGGTTATGTTGCCTGCACATAAAAGGCTGCGAGAACTTTCAGAGTTGAGATAATGTTAAAAAGCAAGTATTTCGGTCTCCTTGTCCTTACTTTTCTCACTGTGAAAAGGAGTTTCAGGGAATGAGATCACTGACTCTTGTGTCTCAGCATTTTCAGCTGATGGGGTACCCTGGGGTGTTCACCCATCTCTGTCCCTGTCTCCTGTGTTTTACCAGGACTTAGAACCAGACTCTTCAATTAAGCTACTGGAGAGCAGCAGGAAGACATTGCTGCCTTTTGAAATAGGCTTTGTGCTTCATGTATAAAGAGTTTCTCAGAAATTGTGATGAAAATAGACATTTTTAACTATGGAACTATGGAATGGCACTCTGAAAGCAATACAGAGTGTTGTTTCATCTTCTAATATCAACATATTTATAAAGGTGCAGTTGCTAGATAATACTTTCCTTGCAGGTTTTTTCTTTGTAATTCCAGGGAATTTATAACTTCATTGTGCGATGTCTTGTAAGTTTCTGAGATTCACCTCAGTGTGTGAGCAAGTAAGACATCTCTTTAGATGTCATTAAAATAAATTTAGAATTTTTGTGTCTGATAATGTTTGGGGGGGGGGAAAAGTGCAACCCCCTATAACTCATCATTTTTTGTAAGTCAGCTCAACAGAGTTTGTTTAGGAAGAGATCCTGATGCTCTACTGGGAAGTGACTTTCAGAAGTTACATTTAAGGTTTTTTGTGTCCTAATGTGAGTGACAGGGAAAGGATAAAGAGGGATTCCTGTTGGCTGGCCACCATCACCATTGATTTCACAGTGCGGTAGGGCCTGGTTCGGTGCCTTTCTCTGCCTCCTTAATAGCTACAAATGTCACAAGGATGGAATGGTTACATTAAATGATTGGATTCTTAGCTGCTGAGGGTTTAGGAGTGGAAGGTTGTCAAAGGGGAAGAGGCAAGCTTCTTCTTACATGGAGTCTTTCAGACAGGACTTTTCTAATGCTGAATGCTATGGATACTTTGGGCGAGGTTTTTATAGTGTTACCTCCAGCCTGAATTTTTTTTTAACCTTTTCTAACATGGTCTGCATGTCTAACATCTACACTCTGTATTGTAGTGTAAGAAAAAGAACAGAGCATGAGTTTCTTGGCTTTGATTATCAGATCATGGGGTCTCTTTTGAAGTTGTTGGTGTGACATTTTACCCGAAGTATTTCGTTACTTTCACTTCCCTCCTGTTCCATCTGTACATTCTGGTGCTGCTAGATGAGGGCTGCTTTGGGTGTTTAAAGCTGCATTCGCCAGGGCTGGTCCAACACCAGGAATCCCCTTGGGGGCAGTAAGGAACCGAGGGAGCCTTGGCTCCACTGGGAAGAGGTTTCCTTCTGGGTGCAAGTTGCCCAGCACGAGGTAAAATCCGAGCAGAAAGGGCCACTTGTCACTTTCTCATGACTTAGCAAATAGTTCCTGTGTGTGCCTAGCCAGCCTCTGCTAGGAGCACATTGCTTTTTCCTCAGCCAGGAGAGCAAATAGTCCTGCAAACTTGCAGACAGCCATGAAAGGAGCAGGCAGGGATGTTGGCAGGAACTGCTAAGTGTGTGTCTATCTTTTGTTAAACTAGGTTTGCATATACATTGTAGCTGCGTAAGAGGGGGCAAAACTGGCTTGCAAAAAACCTGAGGTCAGAACGACTTCCACACCTGCTGAGTTCTTAAAAAAGAATTAAAAGAGTGCTACAGGGCAGTTTGCTGATTCAGCGTGGCCTTACAGCTCCTGACCTTACCTTTCTGTAAGAAAACAGTTTCATCTCAGTGTAATAGTTACATGCACCCTGTCCTGCTATGGCCCAGATCAAAAATTGCATGCAGGTTTTTTTCCCCAAAACTTGAATGGAGGAGAAGCATTCAATTTTTTTTTTTTTAATCTACTTTATTTTCAAAATGTTAGTCTTTATTCACATTTGTGCTACTTTGAATAGCTATATAAATAACCTGGGGTTCCAGTTCAGCAGCATTTAGTAAGTGTTGCTCATCTGTTCTGCTTTTTTGGGCAGCAGTAAAGGAGGTGCCTATTGTAGTGTGTTTGTTATGGTATGTTAGCTTCCTGATGTCTGAAAAGAATGCATGGAGGTCTTTTTACCCAAGATGAAACTTGGTTTTAAGATTTAGAGGCATGCAGGCTTTGTGTGAGAGATTATTATTCCAGCATTAAAGATTAGTTTAAGTTACTGCAGTGAGTATCATTACTGGAGGAAAAGTGCTTTTCCACGTTGTAATTAACTGTTCATAGTTCACATGCCATGAACTGGTCTCTTCAGTGTTAACTTTGAACTTCTTTCCTCTTTTGGACTCTGCAGCTCTGGTGTGATACTTTTCTCAAAAGTCTCTTTTAGCACATGTCTAACAAAGCAAGCCTGCTAGGAAAAGCTGCAGTGTGCAAAAAGATTGTGTGTTCTGGGGCAGTGATTGGTATTAACAGACAGTGGTGCAAGGTTTGTGGTCTGATAGAACACATTCCTCAGCTAGCCAGGCTGCATAGCAAAGATTGCTCTTGGGAAAAGTCCCCGAATTCTTTGGCTCTTAGACAGCAAAGTCATACCAGTGACATGGCATGTTGGACCTTTTGTAAGGGGGAAGGATTTGAGACGAGTTTTGGTTTTGCTTTTCTTTAAATGCTGAGTTAAGTGCTAGAAAACGGACTTCTGTGACAGAACTATTTTTGAAATAATACTGTAGTTCTCTAAATGTAATGTTTACTTCTAAATGGTACATGTTAACAAGGAGCAAGAGAATAAAAGTAAAAAATTTATCAATGTCAGAGCTTTAAAGTCTTAAATTTTCTGTTCTTCATGCAGTTTAGTGTATGTGATAGTGAGTGACCATTGTGAAATCCTGATTTTAGTTAAAAACTGAACCTAAAATAGGTGTGGTTTTTAGTCTGGTTGTTATTTTAGCAGTGCAGTCAGTGAAGAGGAGCATGTTGTCCGGAGAGGCAGCCCTCTTGGGGCAATAAAATTATTAAAGATGAAAATAGCTGAAAGAGATGTGGATTCAGTATTTTTTAATGCTGTGGATACAAAAAGGCACCTATGATGGCGTCTTGTTTTAGGTTCAGTTGTTTTTCTCCAAGTGCCAGTAAAGCACCGGATGCTCTTTTTAAGAGTGAAGCAGAGCAATGAGAGGTGATTGTAGTACCTGGTGTTTTATCTGAGCATTCAGTACACCCTCATCTTCATGGAACTGTCCCTGCTCATCCCTGCAGCTCAGTTTCTCTGCAATCACCTTCCTTTCAGTGCCTTGGGAAGGAGTTTGGGAGTCCTTTACATTCCAGAGAGAATGCAAGGAGATGTGAATGTAGCTCTGTGTGACTGTAGGTCTTAACGGAGGGGATTAAGAGCAGGCTTTGATTGGCAAGTACAAGGTATTTTACTTGTATTAAAAGCACAGATTATATCTTGGCTGAATCTGCTTTGAACCACTAAAGGTGATAAAGCAGCTCATCCTCCTGCTTGGTCGGAGTCTGATGCTTCAGATGCTAATAAGGATGATACTTGTAAGATTTTTAAAAAAACAAACAGATAATGGTGTAGATGTTTCAGTTTTGTCCCCTAAAGTTTGCTGTAGTTCAAAGAACCCAATGAGAATATATTAATCCCACATACTAATAGAATTGATATTTCTAGGGAGCTTCTGTAGCCTGCTATAGGCACAGGCTCAGTCCTATCTTTGTAAATGAAGAAAACATTCTTTGGTGTTTTATTAAATTTCAGTGTGTGGCAGTTTTGTACACTGCGGCCTATTTTTTGTTTCTTTTATGACATAAGATTTTTGAAATTTAATTTCTTTTGGTTTTCCCATTAGTTCTTTAGTAGCTCTTAAGCACTATTTCCATATTTGTTACTGAAATGGATGGGTTTTACTCCAGTAGTGGTCATTTATCATGGAAAAGGGAAAGTAATCCTTCATTTTTTAAATTATAGGATTAAATGCTTCTGCCTTTGCAAACATTGCAAATTTTCACTATAAAAAAGGTATCTGTTAAGCTTATAGCCCTTGTGGAAAGACATCAGTATGCACTTTTAAGTCCATTTTATGCAGACTAATATGACCTTATTGCAGGTGAGTTAAAGGTTATTGAAACTGAAAGCTTTCTTCAGGTTCAGGACACGTTAAAGACAGGAGCACTTCCGCTGCCATGAATGTTGAGCGTATAATTGAGTGCTGTGCTGAATTAGGGTCTGATGTCATGGGCAATGTGCTGCAGGACTCTGTGTGTCTATTAATGTTCCTTAAGGAAAGGAGCAACTTAACGGGCCTGGAGCTGTGGGGAAATCAAACCCAACTAGTAAATTTTATTTTAAATTTACTTATTCAGCCATTACTTGGCAGTTGAAGACAATTGCTTTTTTTTATTTTTTTTTCCATTTGAAAGTGTTTTTACTTCTTGAGGACTTGGGGAATATCAGAGGGACATGGGTCAGCAGGACGTGTGCTCATATTGCAGTGTCAGTTACTCTCAGTTCATCAAACCACACTCTGTAAATAAACATTTCAGTGGGACCAGGTGCTTCTGGGTGCTCTGGAGCCTGTAGAGTTTTAGTGCACAGGATGAATGTGTACAACAGTGTTTTAATATTTTGGGCAGATTCTTAAGTGAAGTTTGTCCTTCATTTAAAATATGTTTTAAAGAACAGGATGTAGACAGCAAGCTGCACTAACCAAATCTGAGTACCAATGTCATGTCCCAGGCTGTCCCTTTCACTCACACTTGTTTATACTGGGACCTATTGGAGATACTTGCTCAGGAAAATGGAAGTTGAAGAGAACATTCTAGTACTGTAGGAGTGAGCTGAGCAGCATGACACACTTAGGAGGAATCTTGTCATCATTTCATACTGTCAGAAGAGTTTTTGGTCATACTAGAGGAATGGAAGGAGATGAAGTTGCTGTAGTATCTGAGGCAGCCATTTCGTTTTCATAAATAGTGTGTGTCAATGGTTTTGAAAGTAACAAGTGGGTAAGAGGTGCTTTCCTAAGAGTTCAGCAGGTTAAAATATATGGATCTGTGCAGTTGTCTTTGATAGGGGAACTGCAGAGAACATAGGAAACAACACTGACACGTAAGTGAAGATAAAGCAGAAAAGCAAAGCTGTTTGGAAGTTGGATGAGGCAGATCAGGACTTGTCCAACAGAATGTCTCTAAGGATGAGGTCCCACTGCCTTTGTAGATAAGTGTCCCAGGCCTTGGCCTCCCTTGTGAGGTTTTTTCCCATGCATAAAAGAGGGATTTCCCACTGTAACTCATGTCCATGGACTCTTGACCTCAAGGAAAATTATGTTGGGTTTCAGTTAGGAAAAGCAGAGGTAGTTTTTAAGGATTGTAACTCACTTTTCCCAGCAAAATTAATTTATTGTCTGGAGTTCTTGATGCTTGGGAAAGATGGGTAAAGGGTGTTATAGTAATGTTAAGGTTTGTTTCCTCATTGAAAATACAATCCAGTCCCTAAGGTGTCAGTGACAGTTCTCATTATGGTAAGAAAAAGCATTTTTTGTTTTCTTTCTAAGTGAAACTCCTGCACATTCTTGGGAAGTTGTTACTGTGTGGATGCGTCTCCATTTGGATCTCCCTGCTGTTTGCTGTGGTGTGGCTCTCTGGACAGCTGCTGCAGTAGTGCATCAATGGTCCCTTGAAACTGATTTTTCAGAAGGATGAAGTAGGGCTTGGACTTAGTTTTAAAACATAGTTCCCATCTGTTTCTTAGCTTATTATCTCATGAACTCATACCTTGCTAGAGGTCACTGTAAACTTGCTGTGCTTTGGTTTTTCGGGCTGTTCAGGGGCTCTTGCTTCAAGTGTTTGTGCTGAATGGGGAACATGTTTGGTGATTCTGGAAGGCTGATTCCTGTTCAGTGATTTCTTCAGCTGTTACCTTAAACAGTAGGGTTTTTCCTCACCCTTGCTGTCTTCAGAATACAGTGAGCACAAAACTTTGGAATGCTTTGGCTGATTAGCTGACTCCTGTGCAACTGGCTGAATTGCTGGTATTGATTGCATTACATCATTATAAAGATATTGTAAAACGTAATGGAAGTATTCTAAAACTTAACTTTTTTTATTTTTTTCTCTCTCCATAGGCTCATAAGTCAGTGAACTTTGTTTCAACTCTGCTTCAGATCACTATGTCCGAGCAACTGGATTTACCAGTGAGACAGGCAGGCAAGTTTTCAAATATTTTTGTCATTGTATCTACTCAAATGGTGCATACACACAAGTACACATGCAGATACTGTTAAAGAATTCTAGTGGTTTTAATGTCAAGCACTCAGAAGTTGGGAGTTGCTCACATTACATCATCATAAGCTTTTATCTGGCACTATTCACTGAATAAGGAAGACAGAAAGAAAAGCTGTGTCTGGCTCTTGAAGGATTCTTCCCCTTTATCCCTAGTGAACATTCCTGGGGGAAGCAGAATGGTTTATGATGCTGGTGCACTTGGTCCAAGGAGGTCATTTAAACTTGTACTGGGAGCACTAATGTTTCTAAAGGTACTAAGTGGAAGAAAACAGATTATGTCTTTTGGAACCCTGCTTATTTGCACATGAGCCATCATTAAAATTGGATGTTGATTATTGACAGCTCCAAACATCACCTTAAAGTTGCTCTAAGTACTTGATAGAGGTTTTTAGTACAATACTTCAGTGAGTTTTCTGACTGGTCAGGAGGGTGTGATCTGGACTGTTTATTTGGACCTTCTGTGTAGTAAACTACTCTAAGCTGTAGCCTAAACTTAGCTTGCATTTTTATCTTACTGCTTGTGGGTACCATTCAAATGATGACTCAAAAAGCTTACTGCTCTACAAGTGTCACATGCAGAAAGAAGTTTGAAGAAAACGTCTGAAGTTTCACCCTCCTCCACCAAACCAATTAAACCCAAAGCATCCTGTGGAGAGTGGGGATGGCTCATTCAAGGCCCAGCTTACAAACAGGGTGTGTTTGCAAAGCAATTATTAAAAAATCTTTCCAAGGGCTAGCAGAAGTCTCATCACTTCAGTCTTGTAATAATCTGCTGAGTGTTTCTTGACCTCTGCAGACACTTTCGAAAACCCTCTGGTTTCTGAATCTTCAAAAGGTGCATATGGTATTTAGGAAGAGAAGTAGCTTTATGGACTTTTATGTAGAATTAGATTAACAGTAACTTTGTTACCAGTTTGCCATTTTAGATTTCCTGTTGCATATTGAAGGTACTTTTCCAAGTGCTGTGTTTTTATATTCTGCCACACAAGCAGTTTGGATTTGGTTGTCAAATGGTAAAATGCAGGGTTTGTTCCAGGAGCCTGATTGCTACAAATTGCTGTAGCCCATAACCTGGGTATAAAGGAGCTCTGTTTCTCTTGCAATCATTCCTGTATCACTAACTTAGATTTTTTTTTAGCTTACAAGGGCTGTTTTAGGTTGTCATTAGTATTGATCAGCTTTTCTTTTTCAGTTTTAATGGAAATATTGAGAAAATCCTTATAATGGATTTTTCAGAAGTGTGTTGCTAAATAGTTCCACAGCTACTTACCTGAATCACAGCTAAAAGAAATACCTGTAGTATTTTTATATTAAGTGGGTGAAAGAGTATCAGTTTAGTAAATTATTGGGTTAATAACTTGCATGGTTTATGTATTTTGATTCTCCTACTTAGGAAGGGACAATGATTTTGTAATTTTGGTCAGTTTTGTTCTAAAAAATATTTGCTTGCAAGATGTGTGTTTGTTTTGTGCTTGGAATGGCTGCCAGCTGATTTGGCACTCTTGTGTCACAGGGGTTATCTACTTGAAAAATATGATAACCCAGTATTGGCCGGACCGTGAAAGTGCTCCTGGGGAGATCCCACCTTACTCCATCCCAGAAGAGGACAGACACTGCATCCGTGAGAACATTGTAGAAGCCATCATCCACTCTCCTGAGCTGATCAGGTGCACACTTTCAGCCTCTGTGTCAATTGCCTGTGGATTCTGACTCTTGGGTTTCTTTCTTTTTATATTTTTCCCCCAGCCAAGATCACCCACGTGCGAAGCATCATTGTCACACACTGTGTATCCTAAACATAGAATTAATCTAGATGGAAAAACAATTTTCAGCTTGTGTAACATTGTAGAAATTTGTAGAATATTAAGCAGAAACTAAACCTAAACCTTGTAAACAAAAAGGAAGTCTAAGTATGGACAGTATTTGCTGCTTCAACACTACAAGAATGTTATTAAAATACTAGTAGTACCTTTTTTGATTGTTGTGCCTTTGATTTCCAGAGTGCAGCTTACTACTTGCATTCACCACATTATCAAGTATGATTATCCAAGTCGCTGGACTGCAGTTGTGGAGAAAATTGGATTTTATCTTCAGTCTGACAATAGTGCTTGTTGGCTTGGAATTCTTCTCTGTCTTTATCAACTTGTGAAAAACTATGAGTAAGTTCTTTCTCCATGTAAACCAGCAAAATCAATGCATTGGTGTCTATTTTTTGTACTCTATGTATATTGTAACCATGTAGAATTGTTTATGGGACTGCACAAAGGTATGGAAATGTAATATTAGAAAGTATTCTTGGCTACTTGCTGTGCAAGTGCTGGCTCATGTATCTTCTCAACTAAAAATGACAAAAACTGCCTTCATTAAAAGTTTGAATTCAGAAAAAAAGGATGTTTTAAAACCTTAGTGTGGTAGTTGTTTTTATGGATTGATAGCAGTAAGGAAGTCTGCTCAAAATCACGACTTTTGCAGGAATTTATTATTTAAATCAGGTTTAAACTTTTAAACAATTGGTACTCTAGTACTTGGTGACAGTAACCATAGAAAGGTTTCAAAGTGTGAAATCTGGAATGTTGGGAGCTCAGAATTGGTTAACTGACTTTGGTATGGTCACTTGGGTGATCAGAGAAAAGGACAATCCTGGAGTTGGGGAATTGTAGCAGGAACTGATGGAATCCACAACTTACTCTTTCAAAGCATTGGAATGCATAACATTTCTGTTTCAGGTTCTTGGTTTAAAATGTTGCATGGAAAAATTTCCATCTAATTTAATGATTTTTACATCAGTCAGTGTAAAACAGTGAATGCCAGTTTCTCAAAAATACTTTTACAGGAATGCCATAAAAATCTTTGTAATCCCAAGTGGGAGTTTTCTTAGTGGCTGGAAATCCTAAGTCCTGCTAGGAAAGGAAAACAAAAAATTTCTCACTTGATTTTCAGCTTAAAGATCTTTAACCAAATATCCCAGCAGATCTGGGAGCTGTAAATGAAGAAATGAATTCTGATGATAGAAATAAATGCATGTTTAGGGATCTGAGTGCAGTCTCTCTATGTGATAAGTGTGTCTGTAGTCTCAGCTGATCAAACACTTCAGCTGAGGCCAGGAGCTGCTCCTGCTAGCTCAGCTTTCTGGTGGAGTCAGCAAGGGTGAGTTTCATGTCACCAATCATGTAGGAATGTGCACATTTCAGTGTTTCAGTCAGTTTAGTGGGATGCAAATCTGTGTGATGTTATTACTTTGATCAAATTTTTACTGCCTGAGATGTAGGAATATTTAAGTTTTGATTTTTTTTCCCTTAACGTAGGACATAAATATCTTGGAGTTTTTCACTTTTTTCCCTTTCAATTCAACCAGCAAGATCAAATGGCTGCTTTTTGCATAGTAATTTTTTTCTAGTATTTTTCATTTTTCTTGTGAAAATTAGAAGCAGGATTTTTCTGAGCAACATTTTATTTTAATGTTTGGGTTTCTGGTTCAGAAAATGCATGAAGACTGTATTATTGAACAGGACTTTAGAGCTCAGTATTTTGTAGTAATTCTTACAGAACATGCCATCTGGCAGCAGACTGAGTAGTTATTTTTTGGTTATATTTTGAAAATTTCCACTGTTCAGGAAGCTGAGTATTGATATTTAATATTAGTGAAAAGTCCACAAAAATGTGTTTGAAAAACAAACCAAACCAAAGCTCAATCCTGTAACCCAGAAATCTCCCACGGGACTCCAAGAATCTGACAAGTGTTGATTGCTGAATCAAGAAACAAATGTGTAATCACAAAATGATATTTTACCTTGTTATTGTCATCACCAGTATAGAAAAGATCCTGCTCTGCTGTGATAAATCTTGAATCAGTTGGGAGTTTCTTGTGTATAAATTAAAATCTGGGGCAGAGATTTCAAAATGTGGCTTTGTTTCCTTTCAGGAATGTAGAAGTGTTGGAGAAAGGAAGTGGAGCCTTGTTTTCAGCATGGGCAAGCTTGGTGGGCTGTCCCTAGCATAGAAGGTCTGAGGTTTTACTTGAAGGGTGGTTGCCTGCTCAGAGTCTGCCCCACAGCCTAGAATCCCACCCTCTCTATCAGATTATTGCCTTTGGGCAAATTAAATGGTGAGATGTGAGAGCCATCAGTGCCAGGCTGTGAGAGGCTCCTCAGTTTGCTTTATCCAGTGTCAGTGAAGCAATGTAGCTTCTGCAAATATTTTGAGAAACTGTGCACTCTGATTAATGTATTTCTTATCTGTAACGCCATCTGGCTATGGCTTTATTTCCAATTCTGTCACAGGAACTGGCTGGGGGTTCTTTTTAAGTGACAGGTTGTTATGAGCTGTCATATAACCTCCTTGTGCCTACACTGGGGCAAGGTGAGCTGTTCCAATTCAAAGCCACCTGAAACAACTACAAAACTGGTTTTGTTCTTCTCTAAAGGTACAAGAAACCAGAGGAGCGGAGTCCCTTGATAGCTGCAATGCAACATTTTCTGCCAGTCCTGAAGGACAGCTTCATTCAGCTCCTGAATGATCCTTCAGACCAATCTGTCCTCATCCAGAAACAGATCTTCAAAATATTTTATGCCCTTGTCCAGGTAAAAAAAACATTGTATATACTTGAACAATAATTTAAAGCATTATGCTTTTCCTTAAAATAGTGAATGACAGAAATATTGCAGTATTAGATTACATCTGAATCATTTTCCCTACTACTCAGCTCCATGAATCACAAGTTTCTGATTGTCTTGTGCTTTTACTTTTGAGCAGTGCTATTCTTGTTGGCATTAGATAAAAGTTACACTTGCCATCCTCTAAGGTAGGGTGTTTGCTGAAAACCAGTTAGAAAATGAGTTTTCTAAGGACAGATTGTGGAGGCCAGCCTACAGAGAACTACCAGTGTAAATATAGCAGTTTGGAATGGAATTGCTGTTAAATGCTTCAGAAAGTAGAGTAACATCCATTTAAGTGGCATTTTAGCATTGCATAAGTGAATTAGAGCAAAGACCTCTAGCACCTTTGAGGATATTTAGGATATAGGTTAGATGATGTTGAGTTCTTTAGCCTGGTTTTTCAGGTAAATTTCTATTTTTGTGGTGTAGGGAAAGATTTAAAAGCTAAAATTTAAACTGTAAAAGTAACATAAATTTATTATAAAGCAGTTAAAAAATAATTTCTTCTTTGTGTTTTTTTTTTTTAACCAGTACACATTACCTTTGGAGTTGATAAATCAGCAAAACCTGGCTGAGTGGATAGAAATCCTGAAGACTGTTGTTGATAGGGATGTACCAGCTGTAAGTGGCTTTTGGCTATTTATGTCTTTAAGTTTAAGTATTTTTCATTCACTAGACTGTTATTTCTGCATTCTTTTTTCTCTACAGATGCCAAGAAAAGAATAAATAAAAAAGATTAGGCTATATGGGGAGTTTCAAACAGACTAAACAAATTTTAAAAATATGTAGCTTGTATGCAAGTTCTATTCTTAAATTATAGCGAAACTTATTTTGGCTTCTTGTTTCAAAAATTTATTGATCATTTAGGCATATTTTCATGGGATTTATTTTTAGATATGCTCTGCTTCATACTTCTATTAAACTAGAAGTTCAAATGTCAGGTTAAAAGCAAGATATACTGTGTAGTTGTTCTAATTACATATAATTTGACCTCTTTGTGAATAATTCGTAAATAATGTCTTTTTTTTTTTCCTAAAGGAAACCCTTCAGGTTGATGAAGATGATAGACCTGAGTTGCCTTGGTGGAAATGCAAGAAGTGGGCTTTGCATATCTTAGCTAGGCTCTTTGAGAGGTATTTTCTCTTCCATTATTATTTTTAAAAAACCTCTAAGCAAACATTCAAGTCAGTAATATTGCTGCAGCCTTTAGTTTACATACTTGCTTCTAATTCTAGGTATGGAAGCCCTGGGAATGTTTCCAAGGAGTACAATGAGTTTGCTGAAGTTTTTTTGAAGGCCTTCGCTGTTGGTGTTCAGCAAGTAAGAAACACTGAGTGTGGGGGGAGTGCTAGGATAAGTTTAGAGTTAGTACTGATTGCTTATTTCATTATTTGCTGAAAAGGCTTCTTGCTCCTATTCACAGGTTTTTTTTCAAGCACATTGGTGTGGAAACCAGTGGTGTCTGTGGGCTAAAAAAAATTTGCCACATATCACAATCCACTTTGCACTTACAAGCCCTTAGATGAGCTTCAGACAAATGCTACCAATTTTTTTCCTTTCTGAAAGAGATGGGTATATGGTGGTTTAGTTGACCTTCAGAACTATCTTTTATCTCTGATACAGGTT
This sequence comes from Molothrus aeneus, assembly GCF_037042795.1. Lineage (NCBI taxonomy): Eukaryota > Metazoa > Chordata > Aves > Passeriformes > Icteridae > Molothrus > Molothrus aeneus. The sequence goes on along the minus strand of NC_089651.1, from coordinate 11,312,277 downwards.
ATTTTTACTTAAAGTCTGTAAATGCTAAATTTTCAGCCTTCTGCAAAAGCCTGATCAAGCAGAGGCTCTCTTATAGACAGGTAATTCTGATGTTCCCTTTCCACACATCTCCCTGTTTTGGGGGTGCCACTTGTGCTGTGTTTTACAATCTGCTGTATGCAAATAATATTTGGATTAATTAAAAACTTCAGGTATGTGTTTATAAAATTATCTCCTATTTGTTTCATAAATACCTTTATTTTAAGGTGATTAAAATATAAATATATATAAAATATAGAATAGGCTATTGATTTATGAAAATCTCACAGTGCAGAATGTTTTCTTCAAAGCCTTTGAGTCAGTTCTTGGTTCAGTTTCAGTTCTCTTAATTTCTAATGAAATTATAATGAATTACAGGACTTTTAAAGAGGAAATGTAGAGAAAGTGTCTCATAAATCCATGCATTTTGAAGGTTGGCCAAAGTATGGAAAGCATTTTTCACATGGAGTGTGAGGCAATATATCCCAACCTTCTGCTCAGGGAAGTGGTGTCAGCTTTGCTTCCTGAGGTGCTCACCTGTCACCTCTAGGTGACATTACACAGATAATTATTGCATGTTCTTTAAGGCCTTACTGGTTGCTTTGCACTTCCAAGATAAAATCAAGTTCTGACAAAGGGCTATGGCCAGTAGTCTTTGAAAAGATAATTTTAAAAGTTTGACAAAATGCTCGTTTTTGTTTACATTCCCTTTGAATCAATTTTGATCCTTATTGTTATTGCAGCTAGAAAGCTCCTAAGAATTCAGATATTTGAAGAAAACTGCTAAAAATCAATATTTGGCAGGCTTAGTTTGTTCCTAAACAATAATGTAACTTGTTTATGAAGACAGACTATGTTAAGGTCCTGCCCTCCATTTTTCTGCAGGAGATAGCTCTTGGGCCTCTGCTCAGGACATGGAATCTGCCAAACAAATGTTGTGGAAGATTTTTGAGCAGGATATATTTCTTCACAGAAATTGTAAATCTTTGAATTACTGAACAATATAAATTTGGATAATGTTTCATGGAGTTCTCTTTATTCTCCCAAGTGTTTGCACCCTTTTAATAAAGGAGTAATAAATAAATATAAGCCATAAAACTACAGGTGGTTCAAGTATAAACTTGAAATATATTGCTAATATTATTGTCATAATTACTTCTCATTGATTAGCCCCCTCAAAAAAAAAAAAATCCTGTACATTCAGCATTCACTTTAGCTAAACTTTCTTAGTTTGTCCAAACCAGGCTGAGCTGCCTAACTGGAATACCCTGAATTTATCCCTTCTGTTAGCAGCTGTTTTGCTCAAGACACTTCTCAGGAGCCAGAACTAAGCCCTGGTTGGACACTGCTGCCTTGTAGTTCCTTGGCACTGTTACAGAATTTTACTTTATTTGCCCCAGACTGTCCATGATGTTTTTCCTCACTGCAGTTCTTAAAAATGTTCTTAATTTTTTAATATCTTTACCTACTACATCTCAATAGTGAAAATACATGCATCTTCTTGGATAGTCCTAAAAAACCCTGCAAGTTTGATCTTTTGCTCTCTTCTTTTCCATCCTAACTCAATGCCTAATGCCACAAAACCTTGTACTCGGGTGTTGGTACCAAGTAATTTCTCTGTAAATCCTGAAGGTTTTTAAACACGAGCAGTTCAAACTTTGGGAAGTGATAAAGAATCTAGAGCATAAAACTGTTTGTGAATATTTTGATGAATGAGTGTATCCTCCTTAAACTGAAGTACAAAGCAATTCCTTTGGGAAAAACGCTTCTTCAGTCTTTGTGTAATCAATGGTATCAATAGCATTCATTTTCAAAATAATGAATCTTGTTTTCCCTAGATTTTTATTTTGGTAGTATTACAGATTGATCAATATCTTTCCAGCTCCTTTGGGTTGGGATTTTTTAAAAAATGCTTCTTTTGTGTGAAGACTGAAATGAAATCCTGGCAATGGAATTTGCCATTTCTCTCCAGTTAGTCATGCTGCTTCTGAAGATGCAGTGTTTCTACTGACCTGGATTGGGCTACAGGGAATTCCCTTTGCATTACCCGTGCAAACCTCTCCTGTGAGCTGGAATTTAATTACTAGTCATGGTCCCATGTCCTTTTCATGACCTTATTTGTGGAGAGCCATGGACTTGAACACAGGTGGATCCCTGTGAAGGAGTTCTGGATGCCACTGCAGAAGAGTTTAGGCCAAAAAGCCAAACCAAGGGAGTGACTGGCTCCTGGATCACTCCACACACACATATTGCTCACAGCTCTGTGGGGCAGCAGAGGCACAGATCAGACTGTGAGTGTAGAGTGTTCTGATCCAGTTGCTGGGTGGGAATTTCTACCCCCAAAGAGTGAAGATGGAAAAATAAACCTCAGAGGCAGAGGGCAAAGCCCCCTGGGGTGTGTTGGTGGTGAATTAGCACGTATGGTTTGTGTTATTAAAGGATGGTATTTTTAAAAGATGTGCAAGCAACCAGTATGAGCTGCAAATTGTCTTATAAAGTTAACAATGACATTTGGTAGAAGGCTTAGTCAGTACCCATTTTAGCCTAATGAATAAATGGGGGTTTTGTTCAGTTTTGAGGGGTTCTTATGTAGGCTTGTGAGGGAGGGTAGAACTGTGGTGAAAATGGGCTGTGCTCAGTATAAGACACTGATGAGATCTGATTTCTCTAGGTGTTGCTGAAGGTGCTGTATCAATACAAGGAAAAGCAGTACATGGCTCCTAGAGTTCTGCAGCAAACACTAAATTACATCAATCAAGGAGTGTCTCATGCAGTCACCTGGAGGAATCTGAAACCTCATATTCAAGTAAGCCATTTTTGGGGTTTAATACTTAGATGACTCAGGAGTACATTAGTCAGTCTACTGTAGAGTGTTTCCAGCCTTGCTACAATTCACATTTTAGGCACTTCTCTTATAAATTGCTGGTGGAAAGAGTTTAAGCCAGTTTAATGAAGGTTACCTTGAAACATGAGCACAGCCACTAATTTATTGCTGTCTCTCCTTTGTGCTTTAATTTATTGAAGATTACAGTCTAACACAGCATATTTGGAGATGGTGTTAGCTGCTGAATTTATGGCATTAAATCATTTCCAGATTCCATTATCCAAAGCCAGTCTAGTATCTTGTGTGGTATTGTAACTCTGCCTAAACACAAAAGATGTGCTTCTTTGTAAAGTGCCACATAAATCCACTCTAAATCCAAATAGTTTTAGAATGTTACCCGACAGCATGGAGAAAATCTATAAAATACAGGACAGAATACAGAGATTGATTTAGTAGTGCTAACCTGCTTTCAATCTCTTTCTATCCCAGGGAATCATCCAAGATGTTATTTTCCCATTGATGTGCTATACAGATGCTGATGAAGAGCTTTGGCAAGAAGATCCATATGAATATATCCGCATGAAATTTGGTGAGCCTTTGAAATCTACTCAGGTTAAAAAATTATTTCATGCAAAGGATGGGATTTTATGGAGTGTTTTTGTGAAAACAGGTGGATTTAATCTTAAAAAAAAAAAAAAGAAAAATGAGAGAAACACAGTATATTAACCAAATAGAAGTTGGACATATTGGTGGAAAGGAGAGAGGATACAGCAGTCAGCAGTGGCACAGGAGTTTGTGCATTTGTGAAAGTATTTCATTTGCAGTTACAAAGTTTTTGCAAGTCAAACAGTCCTGGTCTTGCTAGCAACAACTACATAAATTTAATGTCATTTAAAGGTTATGCCATAAACAGCTAATATTTCAGGCCCTGGATTTCTTATGGAATTTCACCCATGGCACAGTTCAGAGCAGATTTGCCCCAGTAGTAAATGACACATTATGGAGTAAGCCTGGCATTCCAGACTTGTCCCATTTCATCTCCTGTGCTCTGCTACTTTATGTTGGGGTTTACTCTTAGTCTGTGCAGTCCTCTGAGGCTGGGAACAAACAAAAATACTTCAGACTCCCTGAACAAATTCTTCCCTTCACTAGGAATGTTTATATTTATGTTTAGAACGAGGAATCTTGAGGGGTTTGGGAGTTTTTATCCCTCAGGTCAGAGCATACCTGTAAACAGTACAGGTATTGCACAAGGCTCTGATAATCCTCTTCTGCAGAGAAATGAGAAACAGAGCATTTTTTAACCCAATTAATTCTGTGTGCTGACCTGTAGAGCAAATAACATCCATGTCAAAACTTGACTGTTTTGTCTGCTTCTACTGTTGAAAAAGATTTATCTTAAAAATAAGAGACATAGAACTTCAAATTAGACATGTAGAGGCAGTCATCATGAAAACATAAAACATATGTATCCAACCACCTGCTACTCTTTAGTCTTGGAATATCTCTAGCAAGAAAGCATGATTAACCACACCTGAAGGCTGCTCTTTTTTTTTCATATTAAATACATTAGGATCATGAACTGTAGTAAAGGACTGGTATTTAAAACTATTACAATGTTATTTAACAGATGTATTTGAAGACTTCATTTCTCCAACAACTGCTGCTCAGACATTATTGTTTACATCGTGTAGTAAAAGAAAAGAGGTAAGTTGTTCAAGGATTATACTGAAATATCACCAGCTAAGTTCAGTTTATTTGCTGAAAGGGCTATTAATAAAATTTTTACTTTTCTGCTCTTATACTTGAAATTCCAAATTTATTTTACACTGGTCTATTTATGGTTTTTTGTATTTGCAAATTCCCCTAGGACCCATTCTTGACAGAATATTGTGTGTTTATAACAAAGACCTAAAACATTGCCCACATTCCAGACTTGGAGCAGGCTATTTATTTCATATTGTAGCATTTCAGAGCACAGAGAATGGTACCTGGGGTGATTGACTGGAATCCTTTGACTGACCTTACATGTAATCTAGGTCCTGCAGAAGACAATGGGCTTTTGTTATCAAATCCTTACGGAGCCAAATGCTGATCCTCGCAAGAAGGATGGTGCTTTACATATGATTGGTTCTTTGGCTGAAATTCTCCTAAAAGTAAGCAGAACAAATCCAGTGGTTCTTTTCATCCTTTTTTTTTTTTTGCCCCTCCTATGCTGTCTCTAACTTATAGTGCCTTAGAAGAAATGCAAATAGCTCTGTGTTCGCAAGTTTCTGAATTGCTGCCATTTTTTTTTAAACTGTTCAACTTAATTGTTTTGGGTTTAATGTCAGCTTAATTACTTAATTACCAAAGTTTTATAGGTCATGTTCAAGTTCAGTTATTAAGTTCCTTTAAGTTCTGTGCTTCTGGTGAGAATTACTACACCATTTCTGTGCTTCACTTAATTACATTCCCTTTTTTGTGGAAGAAAGGAAAAAAGTGCATCCAGTGAGAGGCTGTTTATTTAATGGACTGGTTTTTGTATCTAGAAGAGAGGAAATAAAATGAAATTTGAGATGTTGCTCAGTTAAAATAGTAGGAAAATAGATGCATGGCATAGACTTGTTTTTGGACCACAGATCTAAGCAGTTTCCCTGACCACTTTTACTTTTGGTGCCAATGTGCTGCCAACAGAAAGGTGTCTTTTGGGGTCAAAAAATGGCTGGGGAGAAAGGTGTCACTATTATGACTGAAAATTTTAAAAATCCATGTAGGATCCAAGTTTAATTACTAATATAGGAGATCATGGTTGCATAATTGACTTTAAAAAAGGGATAAGTGAAAAGTCTGAGGGTTTGTTACACTCTTCACACTTTATCATGTGTGACTTTTTTACTGGGATAGAAATACATTTTTATATGAAGTTTTAAACTGATGTGCTTCCCTTCATATTTTGACAGAAAAAGATCTATAAGGATCAGATGGAATATATGTTGCAGAATCATGTGTTCCCTCTCTTCAGCAGTGAGCTGGGTTACATGAGAGCTCGGGTAAGAAAGTGTGGCATTTACTGTGAGATACACTGTTCCAACTGAAGAATTCAGAAATCTGCAACTTCTTCCCTCTCAGAGATGTTCTCCTTTCTGCACCTTTTCCCTAATAAATTGTACACCTTTTCCAGGGATGGGTGCTAGTTGCTACATGTGATTACAGATAGCCCCTGTGTAGTTTTGGAATGGCTGCAGCGCTGTGTGCACAGTTTCCCATCTGTGTCTGGTGGTAGGGTCTGTGTGTGTTTTGCACATAGACTGTACTGCTCACACAAAACCTGTGGCCAAAGATGAACCTGAGATCATAGTACTGGTTTAGTGATGTCTGCAAGACAGCCTCCCACTGACCAGCCTCCACACTCTCAGACATCTTCATCACTGACAAGTCTTAGAGTATCTTTATTCATCAGGAGTTGCACCTCAGATTCAATGATTTGTGTTGGTTATGGGTATGCAAACAGTTGGTAATCCTCTTTGTGGCTTTTGCAGCCACAAATTTTTTCCATGTCTTTTTTTTTTTTTCAGGCTTGCTGGGTTCTTCATTATTTCTGTGAAGTCAAATTTAAAAGTGACCAGAATCTCCAGACAGCCTTAGAACTCACGAGAAGGTGTCTGATAGATGATAGGGAAATGCCTGTGAAAGTGGAAGCTGCAATAGCTCTTCAAGTTCTCATCAGTAATCAAGAGAAAGGTAGGAGCCTTTTCTTACAGCTACAGCAAGCTTTAATGGAATAGCTGTTAACTTTGTGATGTTCAGGCAGACTTGTTCTCTTCTGCCCTGATGTTAATTTCCCTCTTGCAATTGTAACTTAGAATTATTTACTCTAATTTTTCAGCTAGAAAAGTTAAGTTTTTTTAAATAAATTGCATTTTAACATTATAAGACATTATGATTATTAAGACGTGGTAAACAAGAGCTTCATGGTACAGTAAATCCAGTTTTATAGCACCTAATAATTGAATCAGAAATACAGTGGCAATATCTGTCTTGGCATATATTCATTCATGTTAAAATTTAAAGAAAAAGAAAAACTATCCTGGTCCAGGCAGGTTTTACTTGGCTTAGTATTCCTGAAGCTGGCATAAAAGCCACAAAGCAAACATAAACTATATATTTAATACTTAAGGTAATTTGACAAAGGTGTATATGTACCCATTCCCATTCAATTAACATTTGCATTGATCAGTAATCTTGCATTTTATTAATTCAGACCACAGTGCTCTGGTTCTCATACTTAAATTTCAATCTTCTTGTTACATATTATTAAAATTTGTTCTGAATGGTAGTATTGCTATAATGATTTATTCTACTTATGGTTTTGGTGTGTTAATGCTGAAGCAGTAAATAAAGTTATTTGAGATGTAGGTTCTTAAACTGATCTGTGGTTTTCTAAGAATGTTAATTCAAACATTCCACCTGTTTTACAGCTAAAGAATATATTACTCCCTTCATTAGACCTGTAATGCAAGCTTTGCTTCATATTATAAGAGAGACTGAAAATGATGATCTTACTAATGTGATTCAGAAGATGATCTGTGAATATAGTGAAGAAGTTACCCCAATTGCAGTAGAAATGACACAGCATTTGGTGAGACTTTACAGTGGCTTGGGAAGATCTTTAATATGGGCAAGATTGATATTTAAAATTGATAGTTGAGTATGACCATCAATTAATAGCTGTTGTTACTCCAGTCTTAAGTGCATTGATACAAGTAATTTTCTTCTACATTTAGACAGTGTTTCATCAGAAGTGGCTTCATAACTTAGACTGAGTAGAAATTTCTCTAAGAACAATTCTAGAAATGTTTGTGAAATCTTTGCATATTTTCTTCTGATAGTGGTAATAATGGAATTGGTAGCACATTTTAGGTAGTAGTCTCTAACATGTCACTTAAGTTGTCTGTTTTAAAATATTAAATTAAAGAGTAAATTTTAAATTAAAAGTTTGGTGTGAAAATAGAGTTGAATCTGCTGGAGAAATTCAGAGCTTGAATGGCCATATCTAGCAAATTGTATTAGTGGTTGCAAAAGCAGAGGTCAGTTCAGTGCTTCCCTATTAAAGGCCTTGGAGTTAAAATGGAATTGTTAGTGTGTCCTCTCTGGGAATGCCTGCCAAGTGTTCCAGTCTAGATCAGCTACTGAGGAAACCTTGTGTTAGAAGAACTTACCAAGGGAAAATGTATTCTTTTGCATGGGACATAATGTCATTTACATATTTTTATTCACGAGTAGATAAGGGTAAAGACAGCTCCAATGGTTTAACATCCAAATTTTATTATCCTGAGAAGAAATTCTGGAGCAGAGCAGTCACCTTCTATTATTTGTACACATTTTCTCAGCAGAAGTCCTTCTGAAATTGTGTAGAGTGCCAGACTTTCAAATTTAATGACATATTTATGGGTTGTTCTGCTATTACGTGCAGGCAATGACATTTAACCAGGTAATCCAGACTGGTCCAGATGAAGAGGGCAGTGATGACAAAGCAGTGACAGCAATGGGAATCTTGAATACTATCGATACACTTCTCAGTGTAGTTGAAGATCACAAGGAAGTAAGTAAAAATTACTTTACAGCTGATATGTATGGTGTAAGAACACTGTAAGTCCTTTATAGACCTAGCATTGTTACATGAAAAGCTGTCCTTTTGGCCAAAAAGATATTAAAACAGAAAATAGTGAAGTACTTACCATGCAGCCAAGTTGTAACAGAGTGGGTCACTTTTCTAATGCAACGCATGCAGTAATAGAGCATAAATGTTGCCACAGTATTTGCCATAAGAATCCAGCTTCTTGTTCAACCAGTAGAAGCAGGTGGAGCTCTGTCAGCTCAGCTGGGAACACACGTCGGATTTGATGAGGTCTGCCCTTCAAACAAAACACATAAAGCTTCACATAGCTGCAAACATTGACTCTGCTGACTGGGTTTGCTCTCTGGGACAGAATCAATGTGGGTAAATACAGCTCTTGTGGCTGTGCTCGGATATAGGGATTTTACCTGCCTCATCTGCCCTGGAGAATTTCCCTCTGGGATTAAAACTTCTGTCATTTGGTTTTGGTGTACTGAATGGAATCACTTCTGTCCAGAGTACAGCCAGTTCAAAAGATGCTACTTCTGATTAAAATCTTTCTTGACAAAGTCAGCTACAGGCTTTTAATAAATACATTATAGTTTTTTAATGACTAAAAAGTTCAGTAATAAGCTGTACAGCTCTGAAGGCTTCACTAAAGAAGCAGCATCAAATTCCCAAGGGAATTCCCAAGAATTCAGTGCTGCCACACCAAGGACCAGCTCAGTTGCTAGAGCTGCTTGTACTTGTTTTTGTCATCAAATCCTTGCCTTCTAAATTAACAGTCTGTGTAATGATATGCTAGTCCTGAGTAGCTCAGTTTGAAAATGTTGACTAGTAAACATTTGTATTTAGAGACATCTCCCAGAGGATGACCAGTGTTCCAAGAGATAAGGTATTTAGCAGGTTAGGTTCAAATCCTGTTCTGCATAGCTTAAACCAGAAACTCAGCCTTTACTTGTCCCTGTGCAAGGTGAGTGCCCTCAACAGGTTAATGACTGTGTTGTTAGCTATTTCATGGACTAATATATATACTAATTGGGAACAATGACTGAATCTGTAGGACCAGCATTTACACTGGTGGTCTCCATACCATGAACATCCTAAACTAGGTTTGGGAAGTGGTTTGGTATTTAGGATTTTTTTGGAGGGTTGTTTTTGGTTTTTTTTTGTTTTTTTTTTTTGTTTGTTTAATTTCTTTTCTGAGATAGGAAATACCTCCTGTGATTTCAATTTTTTACTCCATATATATATATATATTTGCTTACAGTGTTTTAATGGGACTGAGCTGGTGCAGAGGGTTAGTCAGGCTTTCCTTTTTAAAGGATTCTCTATAATGAGATTGTTCCAGTACTCAAAAACCACCTTATATTGAAAGCTATCTTGCAAATCCTTAGCTAAGTGCTGAACACAGCTGAGCTGTGCTGTTACACATTTAGTGCTCTAAAATGTGAGGCATTTCTAATAGTTCTTAAAAACTATATTGTATATATAGAAGCTGCTTTGACAAATTTTAAAATGTGTTTCATTTCAACTACAAAGTATTGAAAATAATCATTACCTGTTCTTTTTGATTTTATTTTATTTTTCAGATTACCCAGCAGCTGGAAGGGATCTGTTTGCAAGTAATTGGAACAGTTTTGCAGCAGCATGTATTAGGTATCTGTACTTCTGCTGGCTTACTTTTAGAAGTGCATGGCATTGGCATGCTATTTACCTAGATTCTGTTTGTTTTAGAGTTCTACGAGGAGATCTTTTCCTTGGCTCATAGTCTGACCTGCCAACAGGTTTCTGCACAAATGTGGCAGCTGCTTCCTCTTGTGTTTGAAGTCTTCCAGCAGGATGGTTTTGATTATTTTACTGGTAAGTAATATAAATAAATCAGGGAGCCAGAGGGTTTCATGGATGCCATTTCAGCCATACAATGAATTGCATCATGACTGAAATCTTAGGAAAACACCCAAGTGAGGTTACACTTGAAATATTTTTCTTTTGCTGTTGCTGCTACCAGACTTGTTTTGCTAAGGCACCTATGATTTGCAGGCAAGCATTAAGCAAGAACTGTCATTATTAATACACAGATTTCAACCTGATTTTAATAAGCACACAGATAATACCTAACTGTGATCATCCTTTTTAATACAGATATGATGCCTCTCTTGCATAATTACGTGACTGTTGATACAGATACACTTCTGTCAGACACAAAATATCTTGAAATGATCTACAGTATGTGCAAGAAGGTGAGTAGATTCCTGTGTGGTAACAAAACCTGCCATCTCTGAAGAAATAACCATGTTAAACTGGGTAGTTTTTCCCACAGCAGCTTTTGACTTCTGCTCTTTAAAGCATTTTGCTATCTAACATCCTCTAAGATTCCTGAAGTTACTAAGTTATTGCTGAGAAATTTAAAGAGATTGCATCAAAATTTCATGCTTTTGGCAGAAGGGAAAAAGAAATCCTACACAAGGAAAGCAGAATAAACAAAGCAGGTTTGGTACAATACACTTAGTGCATATGGGCATGCAAGACAGATTGCAAAAGGTAGGTGGATTCTTCCATCTGGGTTTTGTAGCCTCACCATGGCCAGGATACACGTGCTGCATGTGTGCTGAAGGTCTGACACCTATTAGCTGAAGAAGTGTGTAGGGATAAAAGGTAAAGGGACAGGAATAGGAAGTTGTTTTCCCAAGTTCGTGCTGCATCAGTGGTGAAAGCTGGGAGTAGAATGCAGTTGGTCTGACTCAGTCCAGGCACTTATGGGCAGGGTTTCTGTATTTTAATTTGTATTACTGGGCTTTCTTTGTGCAGTCAAATTCTAGAATATACAGCTTTCCAGAGTGTTAGCACCATGTGAGGATAGGAATACTTTTTTATAAGATCAGTGTTAATGCTTTACCATCTCTAATAGTAATATGTGGGGATTTCAGATTTCCACTCCTGGATATGGGGTGTAATGTCTATTTAAGAGCTTTGGTGAACTGTCAGCTGTGTTGCCCATGGTATTTCCTGAGTAATTCTTTTGAAGATGTTTAAATATTACAGTGAATAACTATTTTAGTATTTTATAAATACTAGTGAATAACTCTTGCCAGCCTTTGTTTGAAAACAAGTTGCAACCAGGCCAATTAGGATGTTTGTAATTTCTTGGAATCTTACATATAAAATTAGCCTGTCATGACTACTTAGTGATTGGTGTTAGCTGAGCACAGTGAATTTTTAACACAGGTTTTAGGTGTTGCATGGTCTTCCACTAGATAGCCCATTTTTGTAAATAAAACTTCTACAAAATTCAGTATGTTGATAGATCAGTAAAGTTTTTCTTTCATTTATGGAAATAATCCTTGGCAAAATGGCAGCTGATGCTTTTACTGTAACTGTGGTGGGCTCAGCATCCATAGAGTTCTTGAATATTTGTACATTTGGTTGGTTTTGCCCAGTTCCAGCAGTTTCCAGTCCCTGGTTGTCACACTGAGCCATTGCTGTAGATCTGGCTGCTTCACTGATGGCTGTTAATGCTGGCATTGTTAGAGGGGGTAAATTCATACCAGCTTTTCAAAGCAAAGGAATGTATAGAGAATACTCCTTGAGGGGATACACCACCAGTAATGGCTGTGTTTCAGGTCCTTACAGGAGTTGCTGGAGAGGATGCAGAATGTCATGCAGCAAAGCTGTTAGAAGTAATTATTCTTCAGTGTAAAGGGCGTGGCATTGATCAGGTTGGTAATGACTTTGATTGCTAAAACTAATACTTTTAAAATATTTATTGTGTAGTGTGAATTGATTATGTATTAAGATGAGTTTTTGTTATGAGCACTTCATGTGGTGCAGCTGATAATCCTGTCAGTGTTACTCACTGACAGCACTGCAGAGAGTTCCTGCATGCTTTGTCTCAGAATTTAGGACACTGCAAAACTGGCCTTTTTATGAGTCTGGAAGAGTGCCACCCGAGGAATCTTGGTTCTAAAAAGTCAATTAATTGCATTCTAAGTTAATTCTAGTGAATATTTAATGAAAATTATTCTGTCAACCTCATAGCTTTGAAATAATGAAGAATGGAAATGAAGTTCCTAGAATCCAAATCAATATAATAGAGGGACCAGGGACTTCTTTATGTACATATGGCAATTGGAATTTGAGAGATTAATAAGTTGATTTTTCTGGACTTTCTATATTTTCCAATTTTAATACACAATATTATAGAACCAGAAGTTACATTTGCTGTGCAGGATGTCACAAAATCCATGTGATTAAATATTTTCACATTTTCATTTCATCTTTGTATCTGGCTTCTGCTGGCAATTAAAAAATGACTTAATTTTATGCCATCTGTGTTTATGTGCCACACTGTTGAAGTACAGAACGACAAGTTTTATTTTTGATCACTGAGTGTGAATGTTCTCACTGTCCAGTGCATACCCTCGTTTGTGGAAGCTGCCTTGGAGAGACTGACCAGAGAAGTGAAAACCAGTGAGCTGCGAACCATGTGCCTCCAGGTTGCCATAGCTGCTTTGTATTACAATCCTCATTTACTATTAAACACATTGGAAAATCTTCGTTTCCCCAATAACGTGGAGCCTGTCACCAATCACTTCATAACTCAGTGGCTTAATGATGTGGACTGTTTCCTGGGGTAAGTGTTTGTACTTCTGGAGATGATTCTCTGTGATACACCTATGTATGACCTGCTTGGAAATCATGACAAAACTTCCAACTCTGCTACTCTTCTGTTTTGTAGACTCCATGACAGAAAGATGTGTGTCCTTGGCTTGTGTGCTCTTATTAATCTGGAGCAAATACCACAGGTTTTAAATCAAGTTGCTGGGCAGATCCTGCCAGCTTTTATCCTTTTATTTAATGGATTGAAAAGAGCATATGCCTGTCATGCAGAGCATGAAAATGACAGTGATGATGATGATGAAGCTGAAGAAGATGAGGAAACAGGTATGGAGATGAAACCTTTGATGTTATTTTGTATGTTTCATTTTTTTCTGATGGAGATAATGAGTTCCTTTGTGAAATTATTCTGAGTATCCTAATTCCAAAAATGAAGCACTGCAGTAGAACACTGGACATCTCTTGACAACTTTTAAGTAAATCTGTATGGTATATGTAGTGCAAAGTATATATTACTTTCCACTCTCTTAAAAACTGACTTCTTCCAGGGCAGAGTTAGAAGAGCTCCCCCCTTTCCAGCCTGCACAGTATTGTTACCACTTCCACTGCCTGTTTTACCTAATTAGCCACTTTGTAAAGAATTTGTTCTTGACATTTTCAAGATAAACTTTTTTTTGTTTATAATTAACTCAGATGAACTGGGGAGTGATGAAGATGACATTGATGAAGATGGTCAAGAATATCTTGAAATTCTAGCAAAACAGGCAGGTGAAGATGGAGATGATGAAGACTGGGAAGAAGATGATGCTGAAGAGACTGCTTTGGAAGGTTATTCCACAATTATTGATGATGAAGATAACCCTGTTGATGAATATCAAATATTTAAAACAATTTTTCAGAGTAAGTAACTGTATTTTTTTTCCTGGCCAACAAGTTACATTTCAGCTTTAGTGTACACTGTTGTTAACTAGAACCTGTTCAAAACTTCCAAACAGGCTTTCCAATATGGGCTTGAACCATTTATTTCTTTGGAAAGGAGATGCCATTGCTAAACTTCTCTAGCAGAGGGAGTTGCTTGAATGAATTTATAGTGGTAGGGAAGAGGTCAGAAGCTGTCCTAGTGTTTAAGTGTCTTGAATTATGTAACATAACAGAATATTACTCTGATTAAAATGGCAGTGAGTGAGTAAGGTTTGAGTTCTAGAACATTTTGATCAGCACTTTCCTTTTGCTTATGTTTTGTCTCTGCTGCAGCAATTCAGAACCGTAACCCTGTGTGGTACCAGGCTTTGACACAGGGCCTGAGCGAGGAGCAGAGGAAGCAGCTGCAGGACATCGCCACCCTGGCGGACCAGCGGCGGGCAGCACACGGTACTCACACCTTCATACAGCACTGCCTCCTGGGCCCTGCCCTGCCGGGGGGCTCAAGGAGCATGCAAACACAGTGAGGATGATGATGATGTGCTCAAGGAGCACGGCACAGAACAGGCCTTTCATTCAAGCCTGACAATGGCTCCATCAGAACAGGGTTGTTAGAAAGCTCTTAGAATTGCCAGCCTCCATGCACAAACTGGGTGGCAATACCACAGGTGAGAGGAGTGCTAGAAACACCTGGGGAGGTAGTCAAGGAAATAAAAGCATATTTTTCCTAATTTCTTATATTTGAAAATAATTTATTTGATTACCTGAAGATAGTTGAACTCCAGGTATGTTAACAAACACATCAAGTGGCTGATGAATGATTTCCTGAGATGTCACATAGTCCAGCTGGGATAGACAAGGATTCTGTGGGTAGGAGAATACTAAATTATGGAAGTAGTACCATCTGTAAAGCCACATCATTAAACCTATTAAATATTACATATAGTACAGATTTTTAAGTCTTTATTCAGTTTATATTTTTTTTCTTTTTTCCTAGGTTTTCACTTTGGAGCATAAGCCAATATATATAACACTCTTAAGACTGCATGTTGAGGGATCAGTCCAGCCTCATATCCTGTGTCTTAGTGAGCAGCAGTTGCTACAGATGTTTCAAAACAGAAATTTATAAAATTTTCAATAAAAATATTGGTAGTAAGAATATACCAGCCTCATATCATCTGTCTTAGTGAGCAGTTGCTAGAGATGTTTCAAAATAGAAATTCATAAATTTTTCAGTGAAAATATTGGTAGTAAGAATACACATTTAATAAGTGCTTTTTATGAGAGAACAGCCTAAATCGCCTCACAAAGCTTGTTTGGGTCCAGAATGATCCAGTTTTAATGATTATAAAATACAGTTTCACTGTGACTCCTATCAAGCAGTAGACATTTTTTGATGTAATTTTATACTACTGCATTTTATGGAGACAAAAGAGTTTGAGGTGTGTGTTTGTTTGTTTGTGGGTTTTGTACTGTTTTTTCAGAGAAGTTGTAAAGTTTAACTTAAGCAACCAGATCCCTACGAGAAATTCTTCCCTACTATCACAGAACACTGATACTACATTTAGGCTACTTACCACACATGAGGACATCCTGTTAAAAGGATTTGAAATACAGTTCTCCCTTATATTAATATAGCTTAGAAGAATTTCCATATGCTGAGAGATTTGTCTTCTGTGGAGCTGTGAGGGATTCTCCCCCCATGCTCCATTAGCCATGGCAACATCTTTGTGGCTTGTTTTCAAAGAAACAGAGCCAAAATGCACATTTGCCAGATAATATGAGCTGACCTGCATTCCCAGAGAGATTGCAACTGGTTCAATTTAGGAAAAAGCTCTGAGACCAATATAAGACATTAATAAGTTGTTGTTATCTTGGCCTGGGAATAATACAAGCCACCTTTTGCATTATCTAGATTGTAGTAAAGGTAGAACCTAAATTACCAACCTGATTTTCAGTTGTCCGTGTATTAGAGCTTGTAAAAAGCGGTTTACAGTAATCCCTGTCCTACAGCAGTGTTTGAAGGATGGTAAAACCAGACACCTTAACAATCACTGGTAGTTACAGTGATGGATATGTGCACCTCAGGTGTCTAAAGATCTAAGTTCTGGTTGAAAATGAAAAGTGATCAACTTGGTAGTTTTCTCTCAGAATTATGTTTTGTGGTCTAGTAACCTACAGTCCAAATTACCTGCTTGGGTAGCAGCATGTGGAAAAAGGCTTTTTCTGGTGCTTCAGTGGTGGTTTCTGCTTATATTGTTGAATTGAGATAGGAACACCAAAAATGTACCCAATATCTGTGTACTGCTTTTTTGCACATGTGCTCTGTTACTGATTAGACTGCAAAGTCTGTTGATGTTAAGCAGAAAGAATTGTGTGCCTGTTACCAAGTTTAAAAGTGCAGTATTCTTTCTGTTTCTAAAGTACAGTCATGTCCAGAAGCTAAAGTGTGGGCTTTTTAAAGTACAAATTCATGAAAGCATGGTGGTAACAATACCGAGAAGTTAAAATAAGTAAATAGTCGGCCCTTCTGTTCTGTGGGGCCTGGCACATGTCCACTTGTGGGTGCTGATTCCTTGGTTGGGTAACCCCAGGTTAAACCTGTATCTCTGAGAGTCTCAAAGTGGTCAGTCATAGAATCTTGGTCTGTCTTCCCCCCTACACACACTAAAACTTCTTCCTTCTGTTTTTTTGTTTTGTTTTAGAATCCAAAATGATCGAAAAGCATGGAGGATACAAATTCAATGCTCCAGTTGTGCCAACTTCATTTAATTTTGGAGGCCCTGCCCCAGGAATGAATTGAATTATCACTTTTCCTGCTACTGTGTGATTGTAGTGAAGAGCTTGTGTTCCTCCCAATAGTGGTTCCAGAACTGGTTCATGTTATCTACAACTCACTCTAAACTAATTTATAAATAGATTGGACAAAGCCCCAGAAGTGGGACCTGATCATTCAACCTGATACTGGAAAGCAAACCAGAGGTTTTTTTGAAGATAGGAAGAATCTGAATTTAAAGCTTCAAATGACACACGTTGGAGATCGGAAATCAAGAGGGGATGTCGTGAAGGCAGCTTTTCTTTTTCTGAGGAAAAAAAACTAGACATGGGCTGCAGGACTATTTAAAATGTCTCATTTACAGTACAAGCTAGAAGGCAGACTTAATTTTTACACCTGTGGCAGTATGAGTATTTGCCCAGTTTCTTTCCCTTTTATCCCTACCACTGGGTGTCTATTCTTTTAATGTAAATAAGATAAGGTAATCAGATAGCCTTACTTAATCTTCATCATTTCCATTTATCAAGATTGTTCATATGTAGAATATTGGACACTTAATGTAGCACTACATAACTGATAAATCTGTAAATGAATTAGCACTTTCATATTGAAACAAGCCTGCTAGCCTATGTACAAAAATAGCAAAATGTTTGCTGTTTATAAAAATAAAAAAAAAAGGGATGTATTGGGGAAAATAATTTCAAGTTATTAATTTAAAATGAACTAGCAGTTTTGTACCTGGTGACTTTGTGGTGCAGTCACCTCTGGTTGTGACTTGAATTCGGATATGTAAAAAGGGGTTAGTGATATTTCATTGCTGCTAAAGAAAAAATAGCAACACCCTCCGTGTCCTTTGTTTTTTTTAAAGATCTCACTGTACAAGCTAGAAAATTGAACAAATATGTACTGTAAGCACAAAGAAAAGTTACCCTCTCTAAGGCAGGTAAATGAGACGTGAAGTTCTTAAGGTCAATTGAAGTGTATGGGTGAAACACCTACATATGCAATCTATTAAAAACCAGTGTCATTGGCTGATCTGGGCTATGGTATATAAATGCAATTTTTTTCCCCAGGTGTGCAGAATATTCTTTTTCCAGATCATGGTAGGGCAGGTGCACTACTCCTGCATTTCATTCCCCCTCTTTTTGCACTTGCAGCATTAGTGTGTGCTGTTGTCTGCCTGATCCAGACAGTGTATTTGAAGTTTTGCCAATCTTTCAGTTTTGAAGCCACAATTTTCTTCCTTCAACGTTGCTATAGTAACTAGTATTTTAGCTAGAGAGGCAAAATACAGTTCCCTCTGGGACCACTATCAAAACCACTGTATGAAGAAGCCAGCAGGGAGAGGCTGTGAATGGGTTGGCTTAAATGCCCCCTTTTTCTTTTCTAAAAGCAAATCCATTGGCGTTTGATCTTGCCTTGAGATCATTGGTGTCAGGTCTTTTAAATCAAATGTTTGGGTTGTTTTGTTTTTTTTTTTTTCTTTAGGCTGTTTTTATATAAAAATGTCACCTGCTGTTACAATTGATATTAAACAAGCTACCTTAATTTAATGTAAGCCTCCAAAATTTAAATACAGGTTAAAAATAAACTGAGTTTTTATCTGTAAAAATGAAATGCACATATATATATATTATGATACTCAAAATGCAGTCTTCAGAAAATTGGTCTGTGTGGTGTGGTTTTTTGCATCAGCAGAGTAGCAGGATTTGGTGGTGCTTTGGGTTTTCCCTGCTGAGCTGCCCAGCCCCAGGCTCTGCTTGGCTCCAGCAAACGCTTCCCTGCACCTGGGGGATAAGGTGGGACATGGAGCCCTGGCCCAGCACCAAAGGGACACTTGGAAAGCAAAGCCCCTGAGGTGGAAAAGCCTGACTACAGAAGCCTTGGATGGGATGGGAATATCCATCCTCGTGGTGGTGTGAGACCTGGGATGGTTGCTGTGCAGCTTTAGGGGCTGCACAGAGCAGAACTCACTGGGGGTTTGTGACTGTAACTCACGGGCACGTCCAGGTGTGCTCGGGCCCCCAGGGAAGCTCTAGACAGGGTTTTATTTTTGTAGAAGAAGCTGACAGATGTGCTTCCAGCATGCCTTCTCCTTGCATTGCTTGGGAACACCTGGTTTGACAAATCATTTCTGAACATCTGCTGCTTGGGCATCTGCTTACCTTCACATGCATCCTAAAAATGCATGAGAAGCTTTGAGGACAGATGAGCCATTTTGGGCCTTGTGGCAGAAGATGTGACAGCAGCAGTGAGAAGGCTTCATGTATAAAGCAGATGACAAAAAAACGGGGAAATCACCAATTTTAGTGCTGTTGTCAGTTCTGGAACAATTATATTTTACAAGTCAAGGGAAGAATTTTACCTTGGTGTGAGGAATAGTCTTACTTCAAGGGTGCTTTTATGTGTCACTAGACTGGCTAGCAAGGAGCATCTTTTTTAAGAATGGATCTAGAACTTTGCTTTCCTTTGCTCCAAGAAATGTATTTATATAAATTGCAAAGCAATTTTGCATTGTTGTTGGTGGTGATAGCGCATTTTGTGATGCAATATATCAATTTCAGTGATACACTTATGTCAAATTAAAAACTGATCTTCCTCCTAGAACTTGCACTTATCCATTCCATTTTCAAGGATAATGCAACTCTGAAGGAAGAGCTGGGAAATTTAAAGCCTCTGTTTTTTTCTATTATGGAAGATCTCCTTGGATTAATAAACATCTAAAGCAAATCCTTATCTTCACTTATTTCAGTGTGGTGTTTTGAATGTAGCTGTATCCTTACAATACAGACCTGCTCAAGTTGTACAGCTGTCAGGTTTGTATTTCCCTTTCCAAAATATTCCTCCAAATGTTAGGCATAACCAGAATTCTCTTCAACTGTGTTAAATATAAAAAACAGGTAGTTTTTTAAAATGCTGACATACTGGGTTAATATTTTTTCTATAAATCACTGTCTTCAAAGAATTATTAGTATGTATCGGCATAGTAACACAAAGCTCTATTCCAATCTCCTATAGCCTAGGACTGTTACTGTAAGATTTGTCAAGTCTGCAGTGGAATAATTACTGACTACCTGCCAATAAACATGCAGGTGATTTTAATGATGCCTAGTAATGGATACCTGGTAAGTTTTAAGGGTTGATTATTTTTTCTGTGGAACCTTCTATATAGCCAGAATGAGCCAGGTGGAAAAGCTTTGTCTGCTGCTGATTATCAGTTACTTTTCAGTCTATATATAGTTTTATCTTAAATGGTGTGTCACTGGTTTGTGTATTTCTGCTTTTCATAGCAAACTGTTGATGGTGTAAACATGAAGCACTTCAGAATGGGAAACGGAGATTGTAGTATTTTACAGAGATTATTATAATCTATTAAGAGGAGTTGGCAAATGAGAAACAGGATTGTATCTTGGGTATTTCACTGCTGCTGTACCTCGAAACAAATTGATGCCTGCAGCTTGTATTTGGCTTTACATTTACAATTAGGAAATAGTAAATTAAAGAAGAAAAATTGTTGGCCATTAGGCCTGTTAAGGAATAAGTATTTTTTGGCTTTTTGTACAACTGCAACAATTTTGAACTGCAAGAATTTCGAGCGATGATTCTGGAGCAAAGTGTAATTTTTTTTTTACATCTTTCATGTTCAGGAAGATGCATTAAATCAATCAGAGCTGGGCTTACTGTCCCATCAATGAGAACAAATCACGTCAACTTCACAACAGGGGTTTTATGAGAAATCACCTGCGGAATTACCCGTAACACCCTTTGCTTGCCTTACACTGGGAGCTCTTGGGCTATTTATTGCACGTTTCCATACCTAAAAATCTCGTAAGGATAACACTCCCAAGCACAGCTTTAAGGACAGCGTCCTTCTCCCTCAGAGCGGGGCTGGAATGGCAGCCGGAGAAACCGCGGCAGGAGGCCGGGAGGGGAAGGGCAGAGCGCTCGCTGGTCCCGGCCCGGCCTTGCGGCCCCGCGGGGCCCGCGCACGGCCCAGGGGAGAGGGATGGCCCCGGTGGTGCCAGGTCCGCTCCCCGGAGGCCCGGGGGCCGCTGTCGGTGCCCTCACCGTGCCCTGCCCGTCCCCGCCGCCTCAGGCGCTGCCGGCGCGCGCCGGGGGAGGGCAGGAAATGGCGCCGCTCCCCGCTGGCGCGCGGGCGCCTCGCTGCCCTCTGCACAAAATGGCGGCGGCCCCGCGCCCGGCACAGCCGCGTCGCCATGAAGCCGCGGGGCGGGGCCGCGGGCGCGCGGCCAATGGGCACCAGCGCGCGGCCCGCAGGCGGCCAATGGCGGGTGGCGGCGGCGGCGGCGCGCGCGGTGCGGCCAATGGGAGCGGCGGAGCCCGAGCTGCCGGGCCCCGCCCGCGGGGCGCGGGGCGGTGCCGGGCGGGCGGGCGGCGCCGAGCGGCCGTTTCCTGTCCTGGTGCATGGTGGTCGGACGGAGGAATTGTTGGAAAATTTCTCGGCGAGGTTCGTATATAAATGTGCTTTTACCCAGTGTGCCTTATGCTCCCTCCGCCATCTCCGGACGGGGCCGCCGCGCCGCGCCCGCCGCGCCCGCCGGCGGTGCTCGGGAAGGCGGGCAGGGGCAGTGGGGCGCGGGCTGCACCGAGCCGAGCGGCAGTGCCGCGGCGATAAAGCCGCTCCGCTCCGCGGGGCCCGCCCGGCCCCTCCCCGCCCGCCGGGCCGCGGGGGTCCCCCGGGCCGCCCCCTCGGGCCCGCTCGGCGCTGCGTCACGGGCGGGGGGCCAGGGGTGCGCGGGCCGGGGCGCTCCAGGCCCCCCGCTTCCCGTCCCTAAATCGGGGGGGCTCATCAATTTTTGCCTTTTCCCCGTTGTTTGGTTTTTTGGGTTTTTTTTTTTTCCCCCTATTTTTAGATACAGGTTTTTTTGTTGCTATTATTTTCCGAAGGTGGTATTTCCATGCTGTCGGCCGCCGAGCGGCATTAGCAGCCCTGGCCGGGCCCGCGCAGGCTCCGGCGGCGAATCCGCTGTGCCCGCCCGAGCCGCGGGGCTGCGGCGCGGCCTGGCCGCGCTCTCACGGGAAAGCTCCTGGCACCGCCGGCCTCCTCTAACCCTGCTGCTCTACCGCATCACCTCGCCAGAATGCAAAAGCATCTTAACCTTTTTTTTTTCTTTTTTTTTTTTTCCTATTGCTCTTGCTCCCGTCATCTTTTTTTTTTTTTTTTCTCTAGAACTTATAATAAAACGGGATAAAGAGAAGCTGCTCCTCTATAATAATGGCCTGCAATAACGCCAAGATTTTTATTTTGTTTTCTGATAAGACTTTATTTTTGGTGCTTTTTCACCCAGAAAAAATAACGTGACTCCCGTGCAAGTTTAAGTTTTCTCTTAAAACAAGGCTAGGTTGAGCAGCTCTGTTAAAGTTTTAAATTTTTTAAGGTTTCTTTTTGAACTATTAGAGAATTGCATTTGCTATCATATGCAGAGTGATAATCAGTATTTGTAAGGAATTTTATTTCTAGTCCAGTGACATAGGAACTCCAACCTTCCAGTCATTCAAACATTTCTTCTTGTTTTATTGAGAGTGTGCATCAAATATTGTCCATCAGCTGTCTTTGCAGACTATATACCAGATATTTCTGTTGTAACTTATAGGTACCTCAAAAATGAAATTAGGTTATGCTTAACTATCAGGTTTTTAACATACACATGATAGATAGTTAGCTTTGTGCGTTTGCCATACGGCTTTAGAATGGCAGAATACGGTGTAGCCCTGTTTTCATGGCTCTTTTCTTTGTATTTTGCATTAATGCCTTGAGCTTTCAAGCTGTGTTTGTGTCAAAAGCGATTTGTCTGTATCACTGCAGAAAAGGAACCTCAGGAATATGTGGTCAAATAATAGATGATTGCTTTGGTGATGGATTGCAGCTTAAATGAGATGTAAAAATAAACATTTTGAAAGAGTTTTGAGAAGTGTATTTCAAATTGATTTAATAATTTATTTAAACTATTCTCGTTGTAATTAATATTTCATTTGTATTACCCTATCTGAGGAAGAGTAATTTTGTTTTATATTAGTGTAAAAGAACTTGAGGTAGGAAGTCACACTGACTTCCCTCTGTCTTCATTCTTGTGTAGCTTTTAATGCTTTTCTCAGGAGACAGGCACAGATAGTCAAGTGATGAATAATCCCTGGTAATAGGTGCCAAAATTAGGCTGTAAATTAGTTTTTTCTTTAGAGTATCTCCAGTTGTGTGCTGCTTCAGCTCGGTAGACGTTGTGCTGATCTGTGCCGTCCAGGAGAAGGGACTTGCCAGGAGTTTGAGCAGTGGCTCCAAGCGCTGGCTGTTTCCCTGCAGCTCTGTGGGATGGGTACAGGGATAATAAGGACGAGGGCTCCTCGGCTTTAGTGTGGTCAGGATGGCTTCATTTGCCCTACGGGATGTTGGTCTTCCCTTGCTGTTGCATGTGATCTTCACCTGAAGAGTTTGGCGTTAACACATGCTCAGCGTAGGTGGAGTCCTTGAGAAGCACTATTGCGTTTGGGGGAGTCGTTAGCAGGCACCTGTGAGGCGAATTGTCTTCCAAAAGGCTTGGAATAATTTGGATCGGTTTCTCCAAACGCAGATAATCAGGGCAATTCTTCCAGTTCCAGGTCTTACAATGGCCAGAATGCAAATATTCATGAGGAGGGTGGGGCCCATCTTGGTGCTCTCGTAGTTACTCTTTTCCTGTCTGCATTGTGGCTTGTGCCTGCTTCCTTGGCCATCCCGTGACGGGTCCTGTTACTCCTCTGCCATGTGTGTTCCTAGCACAGCACCCAGGCCAGCCTTGCCTTGCTGCTCGCTGACTTTTTCCCTGTGTTGCTGCCACATCTCTGCAGCTCACCAGCAGTGCTTTTCGCTCAGCATTAACTGGGGACAGCTTGGGTTTTTATCTCCTCTATGCGAGGAGATCAGCGCACCTGGTAAGGACAGAGTGAATTGGGTAGTCAGTTCCTGTGGCTTGTAACAAAAAAGATCCCAAAAGATGGGAGGAAAGTTTCTGCTTAGCTTAGGGATCCCTAAGATACACAACGATCCGAACCGATGGATCCTCTTCTTGAACCCAGGAGTTCAGCTGTGAAGTGCAAATCCCTGTAACTTGAGGTGTGCACGGCTCTTGTTCTGAGCCTGGAGAGAGCGATCTGCGCCTGGTGTCTCCCCATGGGCACCATTGCTAGGCAGGAGGAAAAGGAAGCCTGGGGACCCATCTCGGCACTCTGGGGTTTATGGGATTTTGCTTGTACCTCAGTGTAACTTCATCTTAGTTGTATTTACTGAAGGGAATATGATTTTGCTTCTCCCCCTCTGTGCCCCAGGGCTCACTGATCAGTTACTCCAAACCAAATTGGACTAAATTAGCAGATGCTTCCCGTGACTTAGTCTGCTAAAATGTTCTGGCCTACGTGGCTGGTTTTTAATTAATTGTATAGTGGGATTGTACTTTGCTCCACCAAGATAACACTTGTTAAATAAATGAAATTTTCAGTTTCAAAGGGAATTTACAGTTCTGGCAGGTTTTGCAATTTTCAAGGTTGACATCAGAGTTACCCTTAAAACTATGTAAGGCTTACCTCAGTCTGTATTTTACTGTCTGCAGAATGTTTCCCTCTGTACACACTTGAGCAGAAAATTGTGTTACATGCTTAATACTCTTGGACGTGATTTCTGATGACAGATTAGAATTGGAAGATGGGTCTTTATTTGCAAGTTAGTTGGTTTGCTCATATTTTAAGTGTATTCATACATAGCTAACGTGGTGCTGCACAGAGTTTTGTAGGATGTATTTCAATGTACTGTCTTTCAAGTTCTGTTTGTAATCTGCCTTTGGCAATCCAGCAGGCTGTCCCTTTAGCTCCTGAAATACAAGCCTGTGCTAAAGCACTGCCATTAACTGTCATGGCTAATGCTGATACATCTGTAATGCACTTACCAGATTGCTAATTAACTCATAGCCACACAAAACTACCCACTCAAAATTCCTCTCTTTGTTGGCAGTCTCAGTGGATTTGTAGGGTTTGAAAGGGCATGGCCAGGATTCATTTGTTTTGGTGGTGTAAATAAGAGACTTTTGTGGTTGCTTGACAGTTAAAAAGTTAGTCTGTTTGGCATGGAAATAAAACAACAATAGAAATAGTAAGTTTCTTTCAGATTTTTAGCCCTTAACTGTACATCTACACACCAGATGTTCCCAGTTTTGTTTAAGACACCGATATAACTGGAGGTTTTATGATTTAAAGGATAAGTAGCCCCATGAAGTGTTTCAGGAGTTAACTGTATATATATTTTAGTGTAAATGGGCATCACTGCTCATTTCTAGGAGTGACTGAGGTGCAGTTGTGACATGCATCGGCTGGATACCTTCTGCATATGTGTTTTAGCTATATATACATTTGATGGTAAAAACAAACCAAACAAGAACCTGTAGTTTTAAAAACACACTCATTTATCTATTAGGTGTGTTAAATCCGTTTCCCTTTATACTTCCGGGGTGAAAATCAATTTGGAATTAAATGCTTTCTCTCATTAACATGTGCTGTAAAATTACTTTAGGTTTGGGGGTTTTTCATCTTTGTTGATCATGTTCTAAGTTTTTTCAGAAAATCAGCTCACCTGCCATTCAGCTTTTTTTCTGAGCGTGCATGTTATAATTAGTTACCCAAACCGTTTTTGACTATTAAAACACAAGTAATTTATTACCAGTCAGTCTGCAATAAAGAAATGGGTTTGAGGTTCTTTAGAAAGGAAGGTGTGTCTGAGCACTGATAATACAAGTTTGGTCAGGAGAGAAGAAATGAACAAGAAACACCACCTGCATCGAGAGAAACTTGATGGGCAGTTTGGGTAGGTGAGTTCTGCAGTTGCATTTGCAGTAGGTCTGCAAGGCATTCCATGCACACAGCCCAGCATTCCTAATGATACACGCGTGTTTCAGGCCTGCTGGAATCTGGTGTTTGGGACAGATTATATGGGTGGCTTTTCCTCAAGCCAAACTGCTGCTGCTGTGTACTACTACAGCTAATAATAATAATAATACTAACAACCGAGTCATTAGCATGTTGCTCATTGACCAGCTGCATTATTATGGTTTTTTGTACTTAATTAATACAAAAGGTTGGGAACCCTGGTGTCTGTACCTCTGCAAACAGTGTGCTGCATAGGTCTCAATTGCTTGTCAGCTTCCATGCAGGATTTTTGGAATTGGCTCTGTTGGAAACTCCCAGATCTGTTTCAAACCTCTGGCTCAGGAAGCCATGCTGCTGGAATGGTGCACCCCGGGCAGATGTGGTCGTGGAATTGGGTGTTTGCTGTGAGCTGCTTGTGCCAGAGTTGCAGGAGTTTAGCTTCTGTCAGCACTGCTGACAGCTCAGTGCTGATGGAACTACTCTGGCCTCCTTTCATTAACCAGTAATTTCTTCTCTAATATATTCAAGAAATGTGTGAAGGTTGAAGTCATATTTGGGATCAGCCTGAGTGTTCTCACATGTGTAGGACTTGTTGGTGGGTGACTTTCTAAATCTTCCTGTGTTTAAATGCCATACCTTCAAAAATAATAGCAACCTTCACATTCCCACAGAGTGAAAATACACACACATAATCTCATTAGTTAGAGTAAGGATTTGTAAATATTCTTTATTTGCACCGGTTAATCCAATTTTTTTTTTTAATTTCTATAAAATGCAAGCACTAAGATCAGACAATACTTTTAACGGTCACAATTTGTAGATAGCATTTGCTCTATAAACTGTATGGAAATGATTTTTGGGGGAAAAAGACTGCTGGAACATGAAGTAATTTTGTCATGCTAAATGTAGTTCCCACAGCTCACTCTTAAGTCAGACTGATGTGTGGTTAAGGTAATGATAAATTTGGTCCTGCATTTATTTTTCATTTCTGAAGAAATACCAAACACTCTGGCAGTGAATTAGTCTTGAACTGTATTATTATTAGGGTGTATCTCTTGTGGAACAGAAACATTGAAATACTGTAAAAAGAATAAAAAGGAGCCTTGAGTTTGACTGCTTCAGGGTGTGTATGTTGTGCTTGTGCAGTTGACAGTGCTCTCACTCTTGGTCGGGTTTTTCTGCAGGACCAGACTTAGGGACTGTTATTTATTATTCACAACACTTCTTTACCATGTACGAAATTGATTGTGTGATTTGCTATGAAATTATCTGAATCCAGCTGATGTTAACAGATTCTGTAGGAGAGGTTTATGTTCTGTATTTCAGCCTTGTTTTCATTTTATACTGTGGAAATTGCTGTTTAAATATGTTTTGCCTTTATAAAAGATTGGAGAAAATACAGTGAAAGAAATTGAGATTATGTGAGAAAGCACATAGCAATTAAGAAGTTGTTACCTTTACTGAAAGTCAATCTGATTGACAACAGCATAAACCCCAATTTTTCAGTGCAGTAAAATCCTGGAAAAGGTAAGGGCTGTTGATGAAGAAGGAAATCCATGTCTCCTGAAGTGTTTGATCAAAGCACCCACAGGATCTAGATTAAATTTCTGACCCTGTTACAGATTTCTGCTTAATACTGGAAAATATTACCATGCAGCTACGTAGGGGAGCAGAGGTAAGGTTGTCAAAAGAGTCTTAGTTCTCCTGTGTCTATTTCTGAGCTTAAAGATGACAAATGACTTTATGTAATTAGTGGGGGAAGAAATGCTAAAAGTCTTCTTGGGTTGCCTGGAAAAACTTTGTGTGGAATAGTCAGTTTTCCAGTCTGTCAGACTTATTTTTTGCACTGAGACTCATATGAATTATCAATTGAAATGTATTTAACCAGATTGAAAACTGAAAAACAGTACCTATAATTAACACACATTGGTTGCTCAGACTAGTTTTGTGAAATGACTGATATTTGCAATCATATCAGTTGAGAAGGACCCTAAGGTAGGCAGTATTAATTCAGAAAAATCTTCATAATGTTTCACTGTGGACATACTTGAATTGATTTTTGGGATCCAGCTGTGTCAAACACGGGAATACAGTTTCTAAAATTCTTTAATAAAAGTTTCACTATTGTGAGGCTATGTATTATTTGCCATATTACCCTTCTTGATTGGTTTTTATTTGCTGTTTTTATATTTTATAAAGTTACAATGGTTTTGTACATTATTTAGAAGTGTATTAAAATAAAAGTGATGTTTCTTTTCAACTGAAATAAATGTATATTATTTCAAACTTCTCAGTGCTGTCTGCATGAGGGGAGTGAACAAGCATAAGGTTGCTTTTTTCCTGTCATTCTTTCCCAGTTTGTTTGCACATTTTAAGTTTGTATTTAGTAACAGTAAATTTTCTTCCATGCCTGCTATTACAAACTTTATTCTATTTCCCATTGATCATCCTCTTCCCATTAAGCATCATCTTTGTCTCTCTAAGGAGTTTCTGCTACTGTGTCTGCAGGATTTTTCCTTTGTCTAGCAATACAGTGGTATAGTTATTCTTTAAATTGCGAATTTCTGCTTTTTTCCAGCCACACTGGGCTCTCCTCTCAGCTTCTGGAGTTCCCAAGTGCCCCAAACCCCCTTTCTGCTGCAGAGCAGCCATGCCCTCTGCCAGCTCTCCCCTTGCTTTACAGTTGCCTGAATCCCACCTGCTGTTTTTTTGTTGCTGATTCCTATTTTTTAGTGGAGATCCCTGTTTCCAGTTGCTACATTGAGTTTACATAAAAACCTTTCTTCTAACATTGCATCTTTTCTCCAAAACAAGTGATAGCACTCAGAAAATTCTATTTGTTTGAGTGTTGGTGGAGGAAAAATTACAGGAGGTGCTCTGTAGATAGGCAACTTCATGAAAAAAAATTTTTGTTTTTAACCATCCTTTCCCTCCCTCACATTCCTTTGGTTTCCAAGTTGAGAATTTAATGTGTGCCTATTTTTTTTTTTCTGTTCAGATAATTTGCAGGGGGTGGTGGCTTGTTTTTGGTTTGTTTTTTTTTTTTTTTTTAAATAAGAGCTTGCACCTCTGTGTCCTGCTGGATGCTGTTGAAGGGATGGATCAGTGCTAGAGAGGGGGTGGCTGCCTGTGGTTGGACACACTCTTCAGTTCTGAGATTTTCTGCCAAATTTTTTTGCCTCAGGCTGATTTTTTTTGTGAGAAGTGTTTGAACCATCTAAAAGAATGGTAAGTTTTCTCTGCATGGATACCATAGATATGTTTTGGTGACTAATCATTTCAGGAATGCAGGATACGTTCGTGTCCTTGTGCAAGTCTGCCCAGATATCGTCACTGATGTGCCTTTGGAAATTGACAGTTGCAGCTTGCCTGTGATCTGTGAAGATTTGCAAGAGTTCACAAAGTCAACTCTCAAGTTTTCACTTCAGTGAGTACTTGGTGACTGAGCTTGGACTTGTCTTTTCTGCAAGACAGCTCCTGAGATGAAGCAGACTCCATGTGTGTCAATCTTTGCCGAGCTGCTATGTAGGCTCCGCCCCAGGGTTCCTGGCTTTTCCTAAAAATGGTTACTTTCAGCTGCCTTTAACTAATGAGCAATATTTGAAGTGGGTAAAGGAAATCTCTGCTAGATTTTTATTGACAGAACTCCTGGCAGACAGGAGATTTAAAGAAAAAAGCTAACTGATGCAAAGGCAGAGGAATAAAAGCAATGATGAATCAGGGAAAGAAGCTGGTAAGATTCAGATTGAAAAAATGATGGAGACAAATTTGATGGAAACTCAAGAGAGTGACTGAAGTGGAGGCAAGGAAGAGATTTGAGTTTGATGAAAACCAACTGGTTTTGAAAAAGCAAAGCAAATTATAAAATGTTAGGAGAGTAGATTTTGCAGGGTGGATGATACATGAACAGCAAGGTGATGCTGTTGTAGATGTGTGCATGATTGAAATGATTACCAGAGAGCAGGTGAAGTTAGAAGGACTTTCAGAAATTTATCTGGCTCAGGCTTGATCAAAGCAAGTCTCATTTGCCCAGGTTGCTCAGGGCTGTGTCAAGGTGCTTTGAACCTTTACAAGGATGGAGAGTCCATAACTGGCTTGGCAATTTCTTCCTGTATTTGACTACCCTCAGCAAGTGGTACTGTGGCATCATTACCTCTGACAGATTGACCCTTTTCTCTGCAGCACAGGCAGCTCTGCATCTGTCCTTCCTGCATCTGTCCTTCCTGCATCTGTCCTGCCCTGTCTGGCTAGTCAGTGTTCTCCAGTGGGGAGGAAGAGGAGAGCCTGGAAGGGAGCAGCACATCTCAGCCACTTGTGGCAGAGGGCTCTCTTCCCTGCACAGCAGTGTCAGAACAAAGCTGCTGTGTCCCTGCAGAGGGAGTCAAAGCTGGGGCTGGTGTTTGGGGGGACCCCAATACTCCAGCCTCTTGGGAATGTAGTTCCAAGGTGGGTCTGAACATGAGCTGGTGACACAGAGAGGAAGGAAGGGCATATTCAGTGGTGTGAGGGGGTCATAGAACAGAGCAGCAGCAAGAGAAGATTGGAGACTGGTTGCAGAAGGAGTCGGTGTGGGCATGAAAGTATTTGATATTATTCTGACAAGAAGGATGGGATCATAGCTGGGAAGAGTCATGTTCTGGAAATATGGTATCATGATAGGAGAAGGAATGGAGCTGGGGATAAGGAACTTAGTGGAAGGACAGAGGATTGAGAAAAGGATGTGTTGGACCATTGAAAGGAGCCGGAATTGGGAGGAACAGGCTGCATTGCTGCTGAGTTCTTGTGTGAGGTTGTATGATAGTCCAGATCCTGTGGAACAGAGGAAAGTTGTAGCCATTGTGTGTGCAGCAGTTCCCTTCAGCTGTTTTCAGTGTGTGTGAGTTGATAGCTACGCTACAGTAACAAACACTGTGAAACAATTTAAACAAAAACTATTGCTCCTGCAGCGCTTGAATATATCTGGCATTAGATTTGTTTTCCTTCCAAAGCAGCTACTCACCCCTTAAGCCATTAGTTCTGCTTAGACTCAGAATTCTGCAGCTGTCTGCATGGACTGGCTCCCTCGCTGCTGCCCAAGGGTGGGAGCAGAGCCATGAGTCCTGAAGGAAGGGAGGTGATACTAAAGGTGCTGGGGGTCTAAGAGAGGGAGTTCTCCTCCAGTAGACCCTTGAGTTGAAAGGCCTTTGAGGTGCAATCTGCTGGAATTGTTTCACTCTAGTTCCAGTGAGCACCTGTGGTTGTGAAGCCTTTCTCCTCTGCTGGGTGCAATGTGTAGCTGTTTTGCAGCCTGCTTCCATGAGGTGTCCTGAAAACAGTGCATGGAAAATGCTGCCAATACAGACCTCTGTTAGCAGTCAGAGGACAGCCAGCCTCTGGGTACCACTAGCATATAGTACCAGAAATAGTTCATTTAACTTGCTACAAGCTAGTAGGACCTCCAGAATAGCAGCCCTTGCAGACTGGCTGGATAAAAGTCCTTTTGTTGCTAGATTTGGTGGTGGTGGTTTGTTTGGCTTTGTTTTATTTTGTTTTGTTGTGTTTTTTGTGTTTTTTTTTTTAACTGCAACAGTTTTCTGATCTTATTTGTTGGGGTTTTTTAAACTTAACAGTTTTCTGCATAGTACATGAATGCTGGGCTGCTTTGCTTCTGTGCCTGCTTAGGCTGACTCTGTAGCTACATCATGATTGATTTTTGGTTTGTGAGCAAACTGCTTCCTAAGTGAAAGTTTACTGCCTATTTTGAGGTGGGGAGATTATAAATGAGTGGTAGGAAAAGAAGTTATTTTCCAAATTCACAGTCATGGACCTGGCAGAGCAAGAGGTTGAACTCAGGCTCTCCTATATCCTCATACAGTTCCTTGTCTCTTAGATTATAGTATCCAAAAAATTTTCCTATTTCATTTTCTTCAGAGACATCTATATAAATGCAATTTAGTCTGGGTGGCTTCTCCTTTTTGTGTGTATTGCATCTCTTTTAGAGGCCTCATTTTCTGTAAAAGCTTCTTTTCCTGAAAAGGATGTTGGGAAGAATTACCCATCTTCTCTTGGATTCTAAAAAAATACCCTCACACCCATTTTGAATTATATTTTGGTTTCTCTCTTAATTATATCTTTTTGATGCCAGTTGTTCGAGGTTCAAATTCCTTATTGCAAGCCAGTATTTTAATTTCCTTAATGTTCCAGAGAGAAATTATGAGGCCATTAATCTTGGAAGGCATATTTCTTACAGAATTATGTACTGATCATTAGTAATGTTTTGGGTTTTTTGGTATGATTTTCAATGTAACATATGAAAAAGGCAGAAGGTTTAAAACTTTCCCAAAGGTACCCTTGCTTTCCACTTCCTTTGTTCAGCTGTATCTGTTCCTTTAACTGGAAATAAGAAACTGAGCCTGCAACTCTAGGAACAAGTATTTGATGTATACATCCAAGTGTATACAAAGTATTGTGTATACACTTGGATGTACTTGGAAAATACTGCTTGTGTAATTGTCAACTACTAAATTAGTGTGGCAACTTTAAATACTGTAGGCATACTGGAGTATCTACATGGACTAATTTTGTGCTCCTTATTCCTTAGTTTTGAGAAAAGTACAATTTTCCCAGTGGTTTTTGAGACTGTTGATTAATTGCTTATTCAAGAGCAGATTTCTGGACTGTAGAGGTAAAAATAGGTAAATATATTTATAAAGATAATAATAAATAAATTAAACCCCCTAGATTATTCTTCTCAGCCTTGAATTATAAACCAGCAGGTCATGGAACCACACTAGGATTAAAAGCTGTGATGTGATCTCCCATAGTAAAACATGCCTGGTAAAAATGTGAGTATGCAAAGGGATGGCTCTGTCTGGTTCTGTGAGGTACAGCAGTCACTCCCTGATCACTGGCCTTTTGTCTAATTAACAAATTTTATCATGGGATACTTCATTATTTTAAAGGACAGATTGTTTTGTTTTTGTTTAAACAGAAACCTTTCTGGAAAAATCGAGGGAAATAGTTGAATTGTTCAGTTAGACTTTTGCAGTGTGTTGGTGTTTTTAAACCTCTTACTGGCACTGGAGAGATCTTTGATTTATACAGATAAAGCCCTGCTGTTGTCATGGGTGACTGTGGGTGAATTGTCAGCTTTATTTCAATTCTGGGGACAAATAGGTGTCATTATCTGTACTGTCATTACCACCATTGGTCTTTGTAAATTGGTTAAATCATTTATAATTAACTGAAATTTAAATGTGGTTGATGCACTTACTTATATAAAGTCCTGCCTGAAGTCCTTAATATCTAGGTTAATTGTTAAATAAAGTAAAATACTTATCTATTTCAGATAACTCTTATTCCTTCAAAGTATTTTCAATAAATCAATAATTTTTTGCATCTATTTTATGCAAAACATAACATAAAATATTTGTAGCAGCTGCATAAAAATCCCATTAGACTGGGCTGATGGTTCTGTATTTCAGTGTTCTGGTTTTTGAATCCTTTCTTTCTAGGTAGACAATGTTATTAGCTCAGATCAATCGAGACTCTCAGGGAATGACGGAATTTTCTGGAGGAGGAATGGAGGCCCAGCACGTGACTCTGTGTCTAACAGAAGCT
Source organism: Molothrus aeneus (assembly GCF_037042795.1). Taxonomy (NCBI): domain Eukaryota; kingdom Metazoa; phylum Chordata; class Aves; order Passeriformes; family Icteridae; genus Molothrus; species Molothrus aeneus. The sequence goes on along the minus strand of NC_089651.1, from coordinate 11,279,016 downwards.
GTAGCTGTGCAAGGTGACCCTTCAGGTTAAAATAGCTCTACATTATTATGTCTTTTCTCTTTGAAACTCAGATAAAACACTAACATTCATGTTGTTTATTCTGAATTAAAAGTCCAACAGAAAACAGTTAACTGAGATTGATTAAATTCACTAATTTAATTCTAGATGGAAATTACTTTTTAATTAAGATAATAGAAGTCCAAATGTGCCAAAAATATATTAAATATACAATCTGACTTTTTTCTCTGTGTAGTCTTACTGTTTTATACTTTGTTAATTCAGTTGATATCTAAGTATGCATTAAGCAAGTTGAGTTTTAAAATAGATTGACTTGAAATTGGCTTAAACTTGATGTTTCCTGACAGCTTTGTTATGATTTTACATGATTACAAACTCTCTCCTAGATGTGCATTTTAATCTAAATAGCTTGGTGTGTATTAATGACAACTAGTTTGTACAAAACAAAATTTTCAATACAGTATGTGTGTCATTATTTCACTCTTGGCTCTGATGATTTAATTCATAGTTCTCCTAAAACCTCAGCTGTGTAGTTATTTATTCAGTGACATTGTATTTTTTTTTAGTTAAGGAAAATAATATTTAGCTGTCATGTTTACAGAGCAAAATCTAGAATATATGACCCTAGTACATGTCCCAGGCTTAGAAACCAGAAAGCAAGTAAGAATTACTTACTCTTCTTATTTGTCAAACCAGTGTGCTTTGAGGGGATGTCATAATTTATGGAGGTCTTTCAGCTGAGATTTCTAGGGTTCCATGCTGCTTGTAGTGAAGGTGAACTTTTTTCTCTGCTAGATGGTGACAACTTGGAAAACATGGAAGGTGTAAGTTTGCAAGCAGTTACCCTGGCTGATGGCTCCACTGCTTACATCCAGCACAATTCTAAAGGTAGGCAGAGCACTGCCAACTGATGGCTACTGAAGTGGTATTCCCCTTTCTAACTTTCTCTTTGCATTGTAAAATCATTCAAAATCTGTACAGTGTTTCTGAAGTTCCAATTCCAGTGGGAAATCATGGTAATACTATAAAATAAATGTTTTTGTTTTGCCACTAATAAGATGCAAAAATGAAATTCAGAACATGAGTCAAACAAAAGTGAAGACATCTTTATGGTTCAAACCCAGATATCAACATTCTGCCTAACAGATAGGACAGCAGACCTTTTCTGTTTTTTTAATCCCAGAATTTTAAAAGCTCTCTACAGTAACACTGTGCTTTCTATTTACCAAGCATTATTTCTTGTTAATACTTTATTTATATGTTACTCTAGAAAGTATCAACTGTGTATTAAAACTGTGATGTGTTACACAATTAGAATTCTTAAAAATATTCTGTGTATTTCAGATGGTAAATTAATGGATGGCCAAGTGATTCAATTAGAAGATGGTTCTGCTGCCTATGTTCAACATGTACCTATGCCTAAAAGCAGTGAGTGCAATAATACAAGAAATATGTTCTAAAATAATGTATTCCTGATAAATATTGCTCCTAAGTAATTAACAGTCATGATAAATAGCTTGATTTCTTATTTTAATGGAAATAATCATGAAGGGATCTTAGGTATTTTGTAATCCTGGCTATTCAGTGTTTGATCTTTCCACCTAAGCATTCTCTGAAGTCTTGCTGTAATTGTTCTCCTGTGCAGGGGAGAGCCTGCGTCTGGAAGATGGGCAGGCGGTTCAGCTGGAAGATGGAACCACAGCATTTATTCATCACACCTCAAAAGGTAACTGCTCTGGCAAGTGGCATTTGTCACCTCAGTGTCCCACAGAACTTCAGCAGTGTTTAACAGGATACTCTCTAAAAATTATCTTAATGGGATTCACAGTGTGAATTACTTGTTTCTTTGACATTCGAAAATTGTTGAAATGACCGTTTCAGTTCTCGACTTGGGCCTCCTATAACAGTTTTAAATGAAATCAAACCCAGTGTGTTTCACTGTTTATTTAGCCCAGGATCACATTAAAGTGAGTTTATACCTTTAGGTAATAGGGCAGAAAATGTGACAGCTGACAGTCAAGAATGCAAATGTAGTTATTCCAGATAACATATGTTTCTGAAATGAAGATGATTACACTAGTCTTGGAAACAGTACCACTTCTCTAGAAAAAGTGATCAAGCATATATTTTAAGACCGCTTAAACCAGTGTGACAATTACATTTTACAAACAACAGTAGTAAGAGGAAAGAATGTAATATAGAATTTTTTTGTTAAAAGTTGTCTTATGTTTTGTGGTTCTTTTACATATTTGCATGATTCTCTTCTTAAAATGTGACATCTGGGAGTTCTAAAATCTGAAGTAATGATATCAGTAGATCTGTTATATTATTTTCATTTTATTATAGGTAGATTTGAAATGGAAAGCATATTTGTGTTCCTGATTTCCTTTATAAATAAAACTAGATCAATATAAATATTTTTGAACTTTTTGAAGTGTACAAATAAAACTGTAGGAGGTATTGTCTTGAAAACAAATTCCTATGTTATTCATAGTATTATTTTAAGTGTTTATATTTCTTATAAACTAGTGGTTCTATTTCCTATATATTTCGTATGTGTCTATGACTTCAGGAGACACCTCCTGGAGAGCAGTAGTTTCTCATGTAACACACTGCTGCTCCTTTCAGAATCCTAACACTGTGCAATATCATTCCTCAGACAGTTATGACCAGAGTGCCCTGCAGGCTGTGCAGCTGGAGGATGGAACCACAGCCTACATCCACCACACGGTGCAGATGCCACAGTCAGACACCATTCTGGCCATCCAGGCCGATGGCACAGTGGCAGGACTGCACACAGGAGATGCTGCCATCGACCCTGACACCATCAGTGCTTTGGAGCAATATGCAGCCAAGGTACTCTGCAAGGCATTTCTCTAGCCACCATGTCTTAAAAAAATGTACAGCACAACATGCCTGGCAGCACATGCCAATTGTTGTTTAAGAAATTAAATTGTAGCTGGGAGAGTCTCAGACTCCTAGAAGAGAGCTCACCAAATTGTCATGACAGTGCTTCCCTGTCATGAGCAGCTCTGGTGCCTAGTGTTGCATAAAAAGGAGAAAAGATTGACCACTGAACTGGAGTAGGATTTAGAAAGCCCTTTAGACAGCCAAATTAAAATCTCCTCTATCCTATAGCATTGCAAAGGAGTCTCTTGGAAGGACACTGTTTGCAAAGAAGGACAAAGTTGAATTATTCTTGTTCAGGCACTATTGCTGGATTAATTTTTTTCCTGAATGGGAAGAGTATGGCCTGGTGTACTAAGCAAGGGCAGCACATGGTGTGAAGTGTAGAAAAGACAGTCAGACAGTTCAGAAAAAAACTTCTTTCATCTCTATTTTCAATAGTACAAATGCAGTAGGATGCACAAAATTCATCTTGTTCACTTTCCTGGGCTCTGTAAAGCATGATGTAAGTATGGTAATGGGTGATGCAACTTCCATGACTCTGTAGTTAAGCTGTGTCCCAGCAGCTAGGTAATTGCCAGCAGTGCTTGTATTGCTCTGGAAAAAGAGCAGAATATATTTTAAAGTCTGTCCTTTTAATGTCACAGAGTTGTCAAAATTTGGGAGGCCAGTTAGGATAATTAAATAGCTTATTCACTATTCTTTTCATTATGCTTCTGTCTGTTAGAATTGAGAGATCCTAAGGCAGGCAGTCAAATTGTGTTGTGATTTAACATTTCATAAAATAAAAGGTAATTCAATGTTAGTTGAGCTGTAATCACAAGCTTTTATACATTCCACAGGTACTATTTCATTTAGATTAAATCAATCACAACTTTTCCCTTCTTAACTGGCACCTGTATTAATCATAATTTCTGATACATATCTGTTTTGAGCAGGTGAAAAAGAAACAGAAGAAATGCAAATAAATTTGCATTTTCATCCTATTTAACTCAATATGGGTTTTTTAGTTCTGTAATGTGAATTTGTTTCCTGTAGTGCACTTGAGTGTTTGTTTAGGAAAAATTGTTTTCTTTAAGCTTTCATCTCAGAACCTTATTCTGAATGGTACTGCTGGACCCTTAAGGGGACACTCAGTAGAAGTGAGTTTCCAAGCACTACATTTGGTTTATGGGGTTTTTTGGGTACAAAAGCAAATATCAGCTCAATGGTCAGAACCCTGAATCTTCTCTTAAAAGAAGAAATGTAGTTTTGTGATTCTTCTCCATGTCCATGCACTCTTCATAGGGAGGCAAGGTACAGTTTTCATAGCTGGTGTTTCAGACACCTTGAGAAAGGGACAGGAAGAAATGAAATAGACATGGTAAGTATATGATAGGTTTTTATAAAATTTTAGGTAGCCCAAAAAAGAGTAGTGATTTGTCATTGGCTGCACCAGTTTCAGAACTGGGAAACATCAGGTGAAACTCACATATGATGGGTTCAAGAAGAAGAAAGGTGCTGTTTCAGACAGCTCAAAGTTAAGCACTGCCCTGCTTGTAGGATATTGTGGACACTAATATGTCCTTTTGATTCAAGGGGTAATTAGATAAATTAATGGAAGAAAAATGTATCCATGGCTATTTGGTAGAAACACGTGACTTCTGGTTCAGGAAGTTCATAAACCACAAATTGCTTGGAGGTTGGCAGAAGATTATGGGGAATGCATCACTTCATGCTTGGCCTGTTTGTTTAGTGTTCTTCAGCATCTGCTGCTGGCTGCTGGTGGAACTGAAATGGTGCAGTGGTATGGCCTTTACTTTGACTCAGTGTAGGTGCCCTTGTGTTTTTATTTGAAGGCAGACTAAATCTTTCTTTAGCATAAAGGAGATTATTTTAGGAGGAGCTCAAAGATCTTACAATACTGCAAAAGAGAAGTTTAAAGTTGGGTGTCTTTTTTTGTTTGGTTCTTTTAAGGCTTTCTTTTTGAAATTTAAAGGGCAAAGAAAAAAAAGGTGAATTTGGAGAGTGGTGGTTCTTATTTGTTTCCCTGTCCTATGCAACAGGCAGAAACAGAAAGATCAGTGGGGTGCCCAAGATCAGTGTAGAATATAAGAGAGTTCATACAGAGAGGCCCAAGCAGACTCCCCAGAAGCTCACTGGAAGTGGTGGAATGTGAACATTTTTCATTGTCCCTCACTTCTCCTTGAGGCAGGAAAGTACCACTTTCCAACATGCAAAGCACATGCAGACTTGAGTCCTGTAATTTTGGGCTGAGTCAGTGCCACCATCCTCCCAAAGCAAGCCAGGAGAAAAGGTCATTGCTCTCAGGGAAGTGAGAATAGGTGATGGAATGGTGAAGAGGTTACAACACATCCTTGCCTCCCAAAAGCTGCTCTCCTGTGCCATCCCAGCTGCTGGCAGAGTGCAGTAACTGGGATTTGTGCATGCCTCAACACGTGCACACACGTTCTCTTGGCATCATTCATTTCCAATAGTTGATCAAGTTCTAATTTCATGTCAGCAGTTCTTCTCTCTACCAACAGCAGGAAGTTCAGGATGAAATAATTTAAGTCTCCTTTCTGTGCAGGTTCTCCCCTCTTCCTTTAAAAATTCTGAGGGGGAAGGTCCCACAATAGCTATTGTTTCCGTCTGAAAAAAACACCCCAAAATTACCTGCTTTCTGACACTCTCTTAAATCTTTTTGTAATGTAAATTTACCTCTGTTTGGGCACTTTCCTTATTACTGTTGTAGCTCAAAGTTCCCAAAAGTAAATTGTCTAATTTAGAGCGGGAGTGTGAAAAGCTCTCATGGGATGAGTTCTGCCAGTCTCCAAGCAAGCTGCTGGGGGCTGGTGCTGTGGGCAAGGTGCTTCACACAACCCCAGTGATCTCTGGGGCCTGCTGTGGCTCCTGGGAGGGAGGGGTCCTGCCAAACTCCTTTAGAGAAGAATAAAATCACTTAGACTAGGCTTAGGTGCATCAGTCTCAGCCTTGAATATAATGGAGGCAGAGATTATTGTGAATGCCTGTGGTTAGTACAGAGACAATTTAGGGATGGAAAACTATGCAAAGTATACTTTAATTTTTTTATATGGTGACCAGTAACATGCTGTTCTTTGAGCTGATGCTTGTGAGAGAGTTTGGGGTGTTTTTTTAAACTGGGTAATTACATTTTTATTTAAATAAAAATTTCACATTAACACCAACAGTCTTTCAAATATTTTTATGAGCTCCTTGGAAACAGCAATACCTTTCTCCTCCTGGAGACTGTCTTTAAAAACAAACCTATGTAGCAATACCCAAGTCCTTGCTTAGCTGTAATTTGACTTTTTCAAATTGAGATGTAACACATTGTCTTAGGTATGTTGATTCAAAAAGCAGTTGTGCTGTTTGAACAAGTACATTCTGCTTAATGGAGTGAGAGAGATATCTTGATTATAAAATAAGTAAATGTTTGGGGTTTTTGGTTTTTGTCAGAACTCGGTATTGTTAAATTCATTGCTATATTGTAATACTTTTGTCTATTAATTTAACATCCTTAGTTCTTGCAGTCTTTCCTAGCCTGTTACAAAACAACTTTGCTGTGCTCACTTGGTCTGTTGTGTAATGCAGATGCTGCAAGAGGTGATTTTTGTGTAAGTTCAGGTACTATGGGATATCCATGTTCCAAGAGGGAGCTAGAGAGCTATGAAATAATAAACCCAGGAACTGTCTGTAACCCTCTGTTTCTGAGATGAATAAAAGTAACTGCTGTAAATGTTTATCCCATTTCAACTTTGTTTTTCAGGTGTCTATTGATGGAAATGACAGTGTTAGTAGCACAGGAATTATAGGGGAAAATGAACAAGATAAAAAAATGCAGGTATGTGCTTAATACATAATAATTAAATATATTTATTTCTTTTGTCTTTTCTGCCCAACAAGGTGCATGACAGGGAGTCCTGTAACCATGAACTCTGGTTTGCTTCTACCCTTCAGAAGTTGTAGATTTCAAACTAGACAGATAGATTATAATATCTCACTCTGTACAAGATCATGTCACAAGAGTGTAAAAGATCTTCTAATACTTACTACTGTCTCGGGGGTTTTCCTGTTAAAAGGTAATTAAAAATTAGGTTGACTTTCTAAGATTTTTCAAGCTGACCTGAGTATTTCTTCAGTAAGAGTGTAAGTATTTCAGAAATTCTTTCCAGAGAAGGAGCTGACTTTTGATAGTATTTAAAGCAGAAAAATGCTGTCTCAGTTCTTAGATTTCATCTAGGAGAGACCATTCCAGGCATAGGTCTGGAACTGTTCTCTCTTGAATGACTTTTTTTGATTCCACTTGCCCTGTTAGGGTCCCTGACCTTTACAGCAGGTTTTATAAAGAATCAGTAGTTAAGAGTGTTGCTCCTAGAGAATGCTTAAAGAACAGAAAAAGATTTCAACAACTTCTTCTGGATCCATATTGTTTGTACACAGCAATGTAAAAACCTTTAAATGTTAATAGATTAATGTAAAAGTTCAAAGGGTAATGGAAAATATAGGTGCAACTTACTGAGTCTCAAGCTTTTTTCCCTAGGATCCATAAAATTATGGATTAAGGAGAATGGTATTTGGCATTATAATGTATTTCATTAAAGGAAAAGACAAAGAAAAATGTATCCTGGGCTTCAAATATACAACTAAAATAACACTAAAAACTCCATATCCTCACATGTTCAGGTGACAAAATCAAAAATGGAAAAGTCATTGCATTGAGAATGGAGCTTCTCTGGGCAAACCTTTTCTTCTTTTTGCTTAATTTAAGAAATAATGAAGTAGACAAGGAGGAAAAATGTCTTCTTCCAAGTTCAAAATACATCATGTGTGAAAGGAATAATTATAGGCTCACCTCTCACAGCTCAAATTTTCTATTTTTATCTTTTACAAGTTAGATCCCACAATATTTAAAGCTGCAGACACGTAACTTTTGGCTGTGTGGCATGACTGTGGAAGGAGAGAATAACTAATACTTGCATTATTTACTGTATTGGACCATGTTCCAGAAAATGAAATCAAGAAATTTAGAGGGTTTGCACTTGTAGATTGGAATAGGGATACAACTGCAATGAAAGGCAAAATTCAAGGAGGAGTAAGATAAAAGCTTTGTTGGTTTTTCCTTAAGGAAGAGCCAGTTAAGCAGAATTACTTGTAATCAGTATCCACGTAAATATTGATTTTGGCTTCAGCCCCAAAGCAAACTGAATGTGGATGTGGTTTTATCTTATACATATATGGCAACATATGTGCAGTATGGAAATGTGCCAATCTATGGAGCACTGCATGTTCCAAACAAAACAAGATCTGATATTTGAAAAAGGTAATGAGGCTTAGTCTCAAATTCTGACCCTTATAAGGTGACTACAGTTGGCCCTCAGTTGAAGGGGCCCACAGCTATCGGTTCTGTATAAAAATAGAAATCATTTTTATATCTTGATTTAAGTAGATACCTGCTTGGAACTCATTCTGTATTCATATGTATTAATCTATAATATTTGAAAGAGTCTCATATTTAGATGTAGAATTAAATAGGTGTATATTTATAAACTTTTTAACTCCACAGGGAATAGAACAGATGTCACACTGCTAAGCAGTCACTCAGACTTGCATGTGGTTAGTTAGGTGTTTCAGCTAAGAAAAAAAAAGCATAAAACCTCTTTGTGATTTCTACATGGGAAAACAAAAGACTCTCTGTGCCCAAATGGATATCTCACTATTTCCTTTCAAACCTGTCATACCCATCTGTTCATAATACACACTTTGGTTATATGATTCTGCTTTTATGCGTGCAGTAAAAAAATCTGATCCAAGGAAAAATCTGATCCAAGATCTTTGTTTTTCTCCTGTGTTACGTCTCTGAGATCAGGATGCATTTGTGATCTCTTAAAAATAGGGGGTTTAAAATTCTATTTATTTATTCATTCTGTTTAAAAATATTTGAAGTACACAGTTCCTCTCAGTAAGTTCCACATTATTAGAAAGGTGCTTCCTCCCCAGTTTTTGTATCCATCTTAATATTGGTAGGATTATGGCTGGTTATTTCCTTGCAGATATCAGCACATTACAGAATTGTTTTCATTTTCTTTTCAACTTTGGTATACTTGAGCTTTATGGTAGAACTTAGCAACTACACATATTTTTATGTAAATATTTTATATTAATATTTTTGTATGCTGGAACAACAAAGAAGTTGTAGTAGAGATATAGATAGGAAAAAAATAATTAGTGCTTCAGTGAAGGTGCTCAACCAAGTGTGTTCTTTATGATCCTTAATGTATTGAAGTGATTTCTGTGATTCATGCTGTCACAGGTTAAACAATAGTATCAATAATGGGTTCTCAATCCAGATTATTTTTCTCTGTGGTTCCAGAGGAGACTTTCTGAAGTGATGGAGTTGCACATTTCAGCTGATTAAAAGTTTTGTATTAAACTTTGCTCCTTTAGTCTTACAAAGAGTCTGAAGGTAACAGGTTATTCCATCCTCTCTGGAAAATCTGTAGGAAAGGTGTTAGCAGTGAAATGTGTGATTCCTCTGGAAGAGGAAATAAAGGTGTGTGCTGCTGCAGTCTCCCTGGTGCAGGGAGCTGTGCTGGGAGGGCTCAGGTGCCTGAAGTGCTGTGGTGATGGATCCAGGCTCTTTAAAAGGGCCAGCTGGGGAAAGAGGGTAGCAGGAGCTGCCCTTCCACTGGGAACAGCAGGACTGCACAGAGCTGTGGGGTGGGAGGTGGCTCAGCCCAGTGTGGCGGCTGAGCTGGTGACTGTGCCACAAGGCCATGATCAGGAGGAAGATGAAGCCTTCTTCAGACAAGTGGAGCAAGCCTGGTGTGCACAGGCCCACGGCCTCATGGGGAATTTTAACCTCCTCGGTATCTGCAGAAGGACATCACAGCAGGGCCCAGGAGGAGCAGTCTGGAGCTCAGGGGTGGCAAGGGGCAATCTGAGCAGGCTACTGAGCAAAGGGAGCCACTTTGCAGAGCCTCAGTTGCCAAAAGAATTAGTTGGGAATGTGAATGTTGGGAGCAGACTTCAGGAGTGCCCATCCTTAGAGATACTCAGAACCCATTTGGATATGGCTGTGAGCAACCTGCTGCAGCTGACAGTGTTTTCTGCTGAGAGTATTGTCTCCTCATCCACCCTGTGCAATCTTCTTTTGACATTTTGGAATAGAATTGGATTTGTACCAAAAGGGAGGTGATTTGAAAGGACAGACTGTATAAAACAGTCTTGATTGCTTTGCACAGAGTCGTGTGGAAGTGCTGATGTTTGGGCTGCTGCCTCTGTGTTCTGTCTGTATGAATGTCAGGTTTTGCTCATGTTTCTTGCATGTCAGTGTAGAAAGGAGCCTGTGCAAGGGGTTTCAGGTGCCTCCTGAAGCTGTGCTGTTTATTTTCCTGTTGTCATGCCACAAGGGAGAGTAGAACCTAGCTCACAGTGCTCCAATTAGTTTGATTAAAGTACATGCATGGCAGACCAAGTACAAAATGCTTTACTTCATTTTCAAAAAATGCTTATTCTAAGGATATTTAATTATTGTTTGGCCTTTCCATGAACGTATGTTTGAAGGTGGTCTGATTTATAACTTAATTTCCCTTAGGAACAGAGCTAGCACCTATGACTTGTCTGTCTACTAATTTGGTCATTTTACCACTGTGCTTATATTTAAAATAATTTGTCTTTGTTATTGGACTAATTAATGCAAGCTTTTAAATTTGCTCAGAAATACATGGCCTAGCAGAGCGAAGAGAAACAAAAGAAACCTGTCAAAATCAGCTCTGGCTTGATAGCAAAATAAATGTGTAACTTCTTTGATCCCTTTTGGTTGTTTTTTTTTTTAGTATGTGGTTGGGAGTTTTTAAATTTTTTTTTCTCTCACTTAAGATTGTCTTGCAAGGACATGGAACAAGAGTGACAGCAAAATCTCAGCAGACTGGAGAGAAAGCCTTTCGCTGTGATTATGATGGCTGTGGAAAACTGTACACAACAGCTCACCATCTTAAGGTGAGGAGATGTAAAATGTGCATTGCTACTTTGTAAATGTGATGTTTTTTTGGAAAAATTATGTGGTTAAAAGTAATAGAAATTGAGAGGGAGCCAGTTGCAATGAGGCTGTTTTGTCAGATGTTTATTGGATTGATTTTACAGTAATTGGTGGTGCTCAGCTGAGTTTATTTGTGTTCTGGGATCATGTTCAGCTGCTCTATTGCCAGCATAGCGAGGTTGTTCCTACCAGCAGTGTGACAGGAATTCTGGAATCCAGCATTTGTTTTATCAACTTTACATGTATGCATGATCATGCAAAAATTCCAGGTTTTGAAATATTTCACCATCATAGTACAAAGTGAGACTCTTCAAAATTAATATTCAGAGTGAAAAGACGGTACATCTTTTCACAGATGGTGACTTCTTAATTCTCTTCCTTATTTTAAATTAAGGAATTACTGAAATGGTGAATGGTCTAGGGCTGCTGACATTCCAGCTGAGGCTGGCACAATCCCTTGCTGATGAGGTAACCTGCTCACAGTGCTGCTTTGTCTCTGACCACAGGAGTGAGTCAATGAGTGGCTGGCATTAGGAGTCATTGCTAAAATGATGTCCTTGCTGTAGAGGTTTCATGCAATATTAGAGCATTATTGGAAGCATTCAGTGGAGTCAAAAATCAGATAGAGAGTGGGCTCTGAGGCATATTTACCTCCTGTCTTTAGTGTAGTGCATGATGGCAACTGAGCATGTATTTACAGAAGTGTTTTGTGCCAAACTTGACTGGCAGGATCAGGTTACACCTTGCAAAGAGGCATCTTTAGTTTTAGGGAAAATGTTGTTACCATATTTCATGATTTTTTCATCACTGACATAAACACACACTTCAACGTAAATCTTAGTAAGATAAATAAAATATGTTGGCTTTGAGAATGAGCTGTTTCTGTGCTGAAGTAACCAGATACAGCATTTCATTAGTCACTGTATTGGATGTCAACAGGTGCATGAAAGGTCTCACACAGGAGACAGACCATACCAGTGTGAGCATCCCGGATGTGGCAAAGCCTTTGCAACAGGTAATCTTGAGCAGACTAGCTCCTCCTGCTTGTTAGTGTTTGTGTTTGTCTGTGAATAAAGTAAGTTTTTAATATTGCCTTTTTTAACTGCTGAGTTGGTTGGGACAACTGGAAAAAGAAAGTTACATTTTTATCTAGTGTAGCAATAGAAAGGACAGAGGATTTAACTCTTACTGAAGGGGGAAGGAGGTGAAGCACTCAACACTTCGCTCACTCTTCTCCTCTCATCTACAGTCAAATAATGTTAAAAATAGGCTTTTCTTACCATTAAACTAATAGCAAAAGTTAAATGAGATGATAATAGAAAGCTGAACCTGTAGGCTAGGGGCAGATTCCTGATCTTCTGGTCTAAATTTGAAAGGAACTTTAAGAGAAGATGCTGGTTTAAGTGTTCTTTATTGAATTTGTATCAGAGTGACATCTGTCATGAAGGGAACTCTCCATTTGTACAGATTACTCTGCTCATAAATGATGCTCTCCCTGAGATGGAATTTGATTGTGCAAAATGCAATTATGAGGAATGAAACATGGAACGAAGTGGAAGAGCAAAACTTGTTTCAAATTTTATTCTTTTACTTGGAATGTAAATTAGTATCATGCTTAGAAAAGTCAGGCTCTGTTTTTTTAATAAGGTATTTTTGAAATAACTTAATCTGTTCTAATACATTTGCTACAATTGCTTTGAATAGAAACAAGCAAAATAAATACTGATGCAAAGAGGCAAAAGGGAAGCAACCATACTTTTAAAGGGCTGCACCTAAGTTTAATTGCATAGAGTTTGTAAAGGGATTTCAAAACTATGTCATTAAATACTCTCTTCCTTTGCAACACACTGGTGTATGGCTATAAACAGCTCTTTGTTTATGAACACTATTTTTGATCAGAGGCATTGTATACTATTGTACATCCTTGCCTTGGACAAAGTTCACTTTAAGTACTGAGTAGTCTTTGGTTTAAATGTTAAGAACTCTCCTGGGCTGGGTCCTGAAATTGAGTTTATTTTAGATATAAATGTAAATTAATGCTCAGCTTGGTTGACATGCTTCATGCTTTTAAAAACACCAAGAACAGGAATTTCAGCTGTTTTGGGGAGAACTCACTGAAATGAAAGTAGATGTCATTTTCTTACAGACTTTATTTTGTACAAATTTATACATCACTTGTGGATACAAGTGACATTCAGGTTCATTTTCTAAAATGGCTGTTTCAGGCTTCTTTGGTCATTATCTTTTCAGTGAAGTGCTGAAAGGAAAATTTTGCTCAAATGCTCATTGCAAAATAATTTATAGAGGGTCTGATCCAAAGTTCACTTCAGACTGGTAGAGCTTTTGATGATGATGAGTTCCTAAAAGTAATCTTAAAGAGAATGAGTGTCTATGACTGCTCTTGGTTAGCACCTGTATATGTGATTTTACTGCTGACTTCTTTTGTGGTTATTGCTTTTCCTGTGAGCAAATAATTAGATGTCATTTTGATGACAGTAGTGGGAAGAGGTAAAAGCTCGATGGAATGCACAGCATATGGCTTCTTCAGAAGGCAGAATAAATATTGTCCACACAATTGCAGTTTATCCTTCTGAAGGGAAGGAGAAGAATCATGGAAATAAACAAAATAAGAAAAAATAAAGAATCTAAGAATTTCTAAACTGTTATCTAGAGTTCTGCTGCTCTGTTGGGTAGAATGAAGAGCTTGCAAAGAATGAAAGAGTAAATTTTACTCATCAACATTGCTGAGTGGAATAGCAATCCCAGCTTTTGCTGGTGTTGGTTGCTGAGTGCTGTGGTTGTGTGTTGGTTGCTGAGTGTCCTGGTTGTGTGCTGGTGCCCTGTGACACCCTTTGTGTCCCCAGGGTACGGGCTGAAGAGCCACGTGCGCACGCACACCGGGGAGAAGCCCTATCGCTGCACCGAGGAGAACTGCACCAAGTCCTTCAAGACTTCTGGAGACCTGCAGAAGCACATTCGGACACACACAGGTACTGTCAGCACACGTCTTTGTTCGTTCACCTCGGTGGATTTTTAGTTCTTTCTCTTTCCTCATTCTGTGACTTTATACTGACAAAATCAGCCTGTGTATATTCTCTTCCTGAAGCCCAGTGAGCTCAGCAGCATTTCAGCATGGTAAGCATTAAATCCAGCATGCTTTTCTTGGAAAAAGTGCTAAAGCATTCACACTGCCATGGCAAATGCACTAACTTCTAGCAGTGCCTCACTTACATTGTCACTGGGCCACTCATTGCCTTTACAGTTTCATCTGCAGCTGTAACAGAACAAGGAACTTTCCCTCAGTAATCGGTCTTGCCTCTTAGAAATGTCTTCAGTGTTCCTCAGTTTTGGTGCTTTAATGTAACTTGCATGCCAGCTCCATGAAAGCTGATATTCTGAGCTTGTTATCCTCATTTCCCATCTCTTCTTCCAGCAGAAAAACCAAAATGTCATAGAAAACCAACAGCTACTAAAAGTTGCAAAGGCACAATAAAATGAAATCTTACGTTTTGTCTAAAAACATTAAATTGAAAGCCAAACCACAAATTCTAGACAGCACACTACACTGCAAAACTCTGTGGCTGCACACACGTGTCAACAAGATTGCACAATGTCTCCTTTGTGCCTGTGATCTTCAAGAAAAACAACCCCTAAATGTAGCAAGGACAATCTATCACTGGCTAACCTATTCCATTAAATATATTTATGTCCCTGCTAGAACACTGACAAGCTTTTCCACTCAACTGCCTGAATCTTTGTAAGTCAAGAAGAAAAAATAAAATAAGTAGGGGTGTGGATTTTTTTTTAAATTAAAAATACTTAAAATTTTGCAGGGTAGGATGTACATGTAGGCAATAAAAATTGTAAAAAACTCAGGATTACATTAAGATATTTCTGTTTTTTTGGACTTCCATACACAAAAATATTCTATTGGGATTAGTGCTATCTTGATCTTTCAACATCAGTGTGAGCACATATCATCTCAGCTCTAGAAGAGGACTGTTGATATGCACTGCATCAAGTACTGAAAGGTTTTCTATCTGTGGACTGTTTTCTTTCCTTTTAAACCACCACAGAAGGTGTATGGTAATTTAATCTGTTTTGCAGTTGAGACAAAAGATTTGAGCCAGCCCTATGTAACCTACCCATCTGAACAATATGAGTAATAGAATCATAATCTCCCAGCAGGTGAGGGGCCAGAGGTGTCTCATTTTAGATTTATGGGTTTCCAGGAAGCTAAAGAAGGAGAGGAAAAGTGCAGCACCAGCTTTGTGCAGGTGGATGGAGCAGCGTGTGCTCATGCCTTGTGCAAGCTGCAGCAGGGCAGGGGGCAGCTCTGGGCTCAGAAACCTTTCCCTTCTTGAGGAGGCACATCAGGGTCAGCACTTGCTTCACTTTCTGCCTGTTTTAACCAGAAGCGACTTGTCCCCGTCTTTGAGTAGAGTCAAGTCTTGCTTTCAGTGCCATCAAACGCTTGCCTTGGCTTCCTCCATGACCTCCCCAGCCACGCAGCTCTGGCATCAGGAGAGCTGCTGTGGATGGTGCCTCGTGCTGCCGAGGGGTACAGCCTCAAGGCTTTGCATTTCTAGAGCTGGAATTCGCCGTCACCTGGAAACAGGTCGCTTAGCTAGGAAGTACATTAGAATTTGAAAAGGCCCCTCCAGGGACCGGTCTGGTGACATTCCTGCGGGCATTGTTTCCGAGCGATCTGTCCTGGTTTTTAGCGCAGCGTCTGTTGCTGGGTGGGGCCGGCTCTGCAGCCCTGCTGCTTTGGGACTGTTTGGGGTCCTGGCTGCAGCGAGGATTAGGGGAGCCATGGTAACACAACACTGAGGTGTTCGGGGAATACACACTGCCTTGGCAGGAAGCTGGAAAACCTTCCCAAAACAGCTGCCCGAAGGAGTGAATAGTAGTTTCCTCCGCCAAGGAGTGAACTGCTGTGGAGTTTTGTGGTATTAGTGTCTATCAGGACTTGTTCTTTTATTTCTAATTACCTACAGTTGTATCTGTAGTGGTGTTCAGCTCTTGCTCTCAGATTCTGCTCTTTGGTAAGCAGCTCAGTGTGTGGAATGTACTTGCCTCTAGAAGTGGGAAATTACCCCAGGACATCCTGTCAGTGGCTCCAACATCTCCAAGTTTAACCCCCCTTGCTCTCCTTCTCTGTGTGCTTTGATATATCTGAAAGGTCAGGGTTATTGCAGTATTATTGGTTGGCCTTGTCTGCTATTCACTGAAATGCTGTGGTGCAGTGATGTAAGTTACTGTGCTTAAACTTATATTACACAAAAAGACTTTAAAAGAACAAAAAAGTGATTTGCTTTGGTCTGGGGGTTTAAAACTTGAGTTTCATGGCTGTTTCTCTTTAGAAAGTTTGTTCTTTTTTAAGGTTAATGCTTTCTATAGCAAGTTTTATTAATCCATGTTTATCCTGGTTATATGTTAAATCATGAAGGTACTTTTTTTTCATTTGAAGAATTAACAATTGTCAAATGTCAGTGGTATGTTACACTTGGTATGGGTAATATATGTATGAATTGGGGAGGCTGTTAAACAGTTGCTAGATTATGGGCAGTGTGCAAGCTAATCCAAGCAATTGAGTCTGTTCTACATATGTTGAAGTATTAATCTCAATGCTTCATAATTTAGCTTACAGATTGTATGATTTTCCTGAATTTTGTTCATTTTGGCTAAACTAGAACACTCTAGTGGCATGTTGGTGGAGTTTCTGATTGAGGGATCTCACAGATAAAATTAGGTAGCTTTAGGTTCCTACATTCAAGTCGAAGTGTAACTTGGGATTTTCATTTCTTTTGTAACCTTTGCTTGTGCACCTTTTCTTGTCTTCTTTTTCAGGTGAAAGGCCTTTTAAGTGTCCCTTTGAAGGATGTGGCAGGTCATTCACAACATCTAATATTAGAAAGGTTCACATCAGGACACACACAGGCGAAAGGCCTTATTACTGTACAGAGCCAGGATGTGGGAGAGCTTTTGCCAGTGCAACTAATTATAAGAATCATGTGAGAATACACACAGGTATATGAGTGTTTTGGTGTGTTGTCATTGGGTATAGTCATGTTTCTGTGACTTGGCTTGGTCATTCTGTTTGGGCCTCCTCTCCCTTCAGCTGAGGATATTTAAGCATTTAGATTTCCCACCTTGCTAGCAAGGCAGAATCATTTTGGTTTGGATACAAAGTTTTTTAAACTGGGCATTGGGCTGAATCCTTAATATGATTCTGGGGCTTGTGAGCTGTTTTCTTAAATAAATACCAGTAAAGGACAAGTCTGAGCTTAACTTTGGCTCACTGTTACGAGTCACCCTTTCATCCCAGCTGTATTTTCCTTGCTGCTGGAACTGTGGTCAAAACTTCCTTTTTTATAGACTAGACGTGAAAATACTTATCTAGTGAGCAGAATACTTATTTGGTGAGCAGAAATAATAAGCACAAATTTGAAGATTCTAAAATGTAAAAGCAGTGATAGCCATATCAGCTTGGCAGCATTATGTATGTTATAGAAACACAGACAAGCTTCATAGAGCAACGTTTTATAGCTTAGTTTATATTTTTAGTTTACAATGTAATTTGGACATTGTACCCGTTCCATTGATTTTTAAATTGAAGGTTTTTTAATATGAAATCGTAATTGTTTATACACATGCTTCGTGTGGATTTCCTCAGAGCTTTCAATACTCAAAAGTGGTATTAGTCAATCAATATATATATAGATCATTGAGGAATATATCTGATCATTGAGGAAAACTATGGGCTTCCAGTAATAAAGTAACAAAATTCTCAGTACAATGACAAACTGAAATGGCAACTTTCAGCCTGTATCATTCTGCCTTCATCAGAAGGATGTTTTAGATGGAATGATAGGGAGAAAAATGGGCCAAATTTACTGGCAGTAATTCTTAAAGACAGTAAGATGTTGTATTGATAAACTTTGTGAGGCTGAACTTCTCTGTTGCCTTTGAAATTAAAGTATGGTTGGCAATGAAGGTTTGTCCCCAAATATCATTTGCTGGCAATTTTTCCTATGCATCCTTAATAAAGTTCTCTTTATCCCTTTTGTTTTCCCGTGCAGGGGAGAAGCCCTATGTGTGTACAGTTCCTGGCTGTGACAAACGTTTCACAGAGTATTCCAGTTTATATAAACATCATGTTGTACATACTCATTCCAAACCCTACAACTGCAATCACTGTGGGAAGACCTACAAGCAGATCTCTACCCTTGCTATGCACAAACGAACAGCACACAATGACACAGAGCCCATTGAGGAAGAACAAGAGGCTTTCTTTGAGCCACCTCCAGGTTAGAATTGCAGCCTTTGAATCTCTAGTAGGGAAAAAAAAAGGGTTGGATGGTATTTTGGTGGGGGATTTTGATAGCCAAGGAAAACGTAGATAAGAAGTTAAAGTACTTAATAAAGATATCTTAATTTCTCTGTAAGACTTTTTAGGGTGCTGGGCAACTTGTAAACAGAAATTGCATGGGAATTGGCCAGAAAATAAACTCATTTATAGCAGTCATAGGGTTAAGAGAGAAATTTGAGTTGAAATCTCAGCAAACCTGCTAAAAACATGAATGTGGCTAAGGGACCAGAGAGACTCTAAGCTGATTACAACTTACTGGACTTTTGTTAGGGATTTTTCAAAGAGTGTGTATATATATAACACCATGGCTGGTGACAGTCTTTTGTGTGGGAGTAAAGGTTCTGCCTTGAGAAAAAAAAAAAAATCTGTTTTTGCAGTACAGTGATATGTGCTGGCTTAGCTGTGGTTTAGAGCAGTTTCTGTAAACTGTCCTAGAGGCAGAGATGAAAAGGAGCTGCTGTGCTGCAGTACTCCTCAGAGTTTGCTGCTCATGGTATCATGAGTACTGAATCCTATGCCTATAAAGGATCAGACTGAAGGAAATACTGTGAAAGGACAAACACCACTTGTCAAATTGTGATTTTTTTGATGTGGCTGAAGGTCAGAAATATCCCCACAAACTGTTTTGGTTAGCAAAGTTGTTTTGCACCACGTTCGTGGGAAACTGCGCTGAACACCTCAAGCAGACTTACTATAGCTTAATTCCTTCTTTTAAAGGAATGATAACATGTATTTGCTGAGGTTAAACATTTATCAAGATAATGAATTTACTTAAATCTTCACACAAAGGCACATCACTAGATTCTTCTGTATGTGTGTTAATTAATAACTTAAAAAAAAAAATCCAGTTCTGTTTGCATGGAGTCCCTTGAATGGAGAGGTTAACATTAAATGAATAAATTAGAAATGTTTATCACATTTTAGTATGTGCTTACAAACTGAATGTATGTGTAGTATTTATGTGTCTTTAAACTGATTGCTAGAAGATTATACCCCCTGTTCCCAAAATAAGACCTTCTGACTTGCTTCTGGTATCTTTCCTCCTTTTATTTTTCTCATCTTTACACTAATTTTTTCTCTTGCAGTGTTTAAAACCTTCAGACAAGACTGGGACTTGTCATTGGCTGTCCTGGTAGCATTTAGAGTATGGAAAGTAACCTCTTGCATTTTTGTATCCAATAGGTCAAGGTGAAGATGTGCTCAAAGGCTCCCAGATCACCTATGTGACAGGTGTAGAGGGAGATGATGTCATTTCTGCACAGGTTGCTACAGTTACTCAGTCAGGATTAGGCCAACAAGTAGCACTAATATCCCAGGATGGAACCCAACATGTAAGTAACTCAGTGTCACCTGCTGACAAAACCATGCTGAGAATTGAGGCACAGGTTGTAGCTTCTCCATGGGCTCTCTGAAATCACACAGGATTCTGGGTAAATGTTGGTGGAAAGAAGATTCTCTGGAGCTGTGTCAGGATATCTTTAGGGTTGTACTCCTGTGGAATATCTAAGTGAAACCACATATTCTGCCATGTGAAACTGTAAAGTTTTCCAAAGTTAGGGGATTGGTCTCTCCTTGTTATCTTTTGTCACTCTGAAAAGGGCTGTTTAAACAACTGCTATATATACAGCCTGCTTCTGAGGTTTCTCATAATTCCCAGATTACACTGTTAATATCTGATGGGCATCTTCACTGTCTTCTCTGCACACACTTTGGGGGGTTGAGGAGTGGGAAGTCTTTTCAGTCCAGGTGCTTCCTTCACAAGCAGTTTGGTTGGTAGTGTGCAGTTTCTAACATAAACTAAAGGATAAGGAATCCTTTGATACTATTTTCCACTTGAATGCTCCTATGGCTGTCTTTTTTTTTAAGGTTTTTCATGGGTACATATTTTTAAGGATTTCATGTTAGATTTCTTTGGAAGGGGATTTCAACACAACTCTCTTGATTCACTGTGGCAGTATATTGAAGGCTTTTGGGAAAAAAAAATCTATATCAGCTGGCAGGGCAACTGAAATACCAGTAACGTATGTAAGATATATTCTGAATTCAGACTGAAATAAAATATCCAAGGGGCCTGTTACATTGCCAGGACATTGGAAATTGCAGCAATACTAAGTAACTGGTAATTTTTACCCTCTAAAATGAAGTCCTGCAGAAGCCTTGACACAGAATTCTTACATTTAAATTATCTTTCAGCTTGACTTCAGTTCTGGGATTTATTACCTTGTAAATCAGGCATCAAATTATATATCTGATGCCTTAATGCATTACTGGAGACATCAGTAATTTATATCATTAATTAGTTATGGATTGTTTATTTGTGGCTTCAATTCTAAGCCCTCATAGGGCTCTTTAGTATTTACATCAAGATCAAAGTATGTCAGGTGGTACACTGACCCAAATCCCACTGACCTCTGTGCAAGACACATGCATAGATAATCTGTTATGCTGTTATTTGGGATAACGTGGAGTTGTAGGCTCTGGCATTAGGCTTGCATCCCCTCCTACCACTGAGAGCCATATTCTTTTCTGTGAGCAGGTAAGTGTGTCTGAAAGGTCAGAGCTGTTGGATCCCAGCCAGTGGGGCAGAGGGAATGAGGCTTGAGCAGCTCTGAGCCCCTTCCCTGCCTCAGGAGCTGCTGTGTGTTGCAGGTGAACATTTCCCAGGCAGACATGCAGGCCATCGGCAACACCATCACCATGGTGACACAAGATGGCACCACCATCACCGTCCCTGCCCACGACGCCGTCATCTCCTCGGCCGGCACGCACTCGGTGGCCATGGTCACTGCAGAGGGCACCGAGGGACAGCAGGTGAGGGACACTGCCCTGCACACCTGCTCCTGTCCCCTCAGGAGCTGGTGGCAAAGGGACCCTGAGCCGCCACACTGCTGGCATTGGTGCAGATTCAGCTCAGCAGTTTCCAGCACCTGGCCCACACATTCCCCTCCTCAGTGCCTGATGTGTTCTACCCAGGGCTGTACATCTGCAGGTTTTAATGTTTTAAAATGCTTTAAAAACAAGGGGGCACCAAGAAAAATATCTGAGGTACCG
This sequence comes from Molothrus aeneus, assembly GCF_037042795.1. Lineage (NCBI taxonomy): Eukaryota > Metazoa > Chordata > Aves > Passeriformes > Icteridae > Molothrus > Molothrus aeneus. The sequence continues at coordinate 11,257,624 of NC_089651.1, read as the reverse complement.
GTCCAATGATTCATTTAGGTGTCTGTAAAATAACACCTAGAAATGCCAAGCTTTTTACCCAAAGTCACACAGTAAATGTGTGACAGAACTAAGTATAGAATCCAGTATGAACTATAATTTCATTGGTTAATATTATGGGACTGTAATTTATTTGGCAGATGGGAAACATTTGTGTAAGTCTATATCTGTGGGTTGGTTTTTAACGTACAGATAAAACAGCTAACTTTTTAGTACAAATATGATGTTATCTTTAAGTTAAAATTCATTCTACTGTTCTAAAATTGCACCACATGAAAATGAAGATAATTATTAATCTCTGTGTAGATAAGCACAGGTCTGTAGGTGCATTTCTCAAATTGCTGCAGTCCTGAGGATATTTCTATTTTAAGAGCTAGTAATAATTTGGAGAACACAATTATGGCAACTTTTCTTTTGCACAATACAATTATGCTGATGAGTGATCCCAGTTTTGACTGTAAATGTGAATGCAGGGGTGGTAGGAGGTGAGGGGCAGGAACAGATGTGCCAGGCAGGTGATTGTGTCTCTTTGTCCTGAAGGTTGCAATTGTGGCCCAAGACCTAGCAGCGTTTCACAGTGCCTCCTCAGAAATGGGACACCAGCAGCACGGACACCACCTAGTGACTACAGAAACCAGACCTGTCACATTGTTGGCTACATCCAATGGGACACAAATTGCAGTACAGGTAAGATGGGGAGAAATGGTTTTTTTGGAGTGTTTCTTACTTCTAGAGCTAGAAGCTACCTAGTCAGGAAACAAAATTATTTGAATAAGCTTGGTTTCCCTGAAAAAAAATAGCCCACAACTATATGATCTCATATTTTAAATAATATATAGGGTTAGAAAGAGGAATACACAGCATCTGATTTTTCCAAACCTACTCGTAGAACTCTGAAAAAAGGGGAAGGCTGGGAGAGGTCCAAACTTCAAGTCAACCAAGTAGTTCATGGACTCACAGGTTTTCAGCAGTGCTTTTGTTCATCCTTCAGCTTTACATATAGGATTGACACATACAAAGCCAAACTCTCAAGGATAAATTGCTATGAACTTATAAAATTAGCAAGTTTGTTATTTGAACCTTGAAATGCTAATAGCAAAATAGTGCAAACAGTTATATAGAAAGATTAATAATCAGAAATCTCTGGAAATAGTGACCTTCTGTAATGTGCCAAACCAGCACAGTACAAACAGTCTCTGTAAATAGTTCCTCACATTGTTCAAACACTGTCAGGAAAAGGTAATTTCTAGGTATGAAAGAGCTCTTAAGAGCTCAGATTGAAAGGAATTGTATTAATATCCTCAAGCAGAAACAAGAGATTGTTATTTTACCCTTTGTTAAATGGAAAGTAGTAAGTCAGGTGCTGTTGAAAGTTGAGAAGCCCTGAATTCTGAACTCCTCTCTTTTGAGCTAAGTTGGCACTAATCAAAACTGCCTGTAAGAGAAACCATGTCAGAAGGCAATTTTTGCATGAGAGAAAGAAAAAAGTAGCTAAAAAGGTCCTTTGAATGAAAGGAAAACAGGCACTCTGCACAAGCCCCTCTTCTGTTACCAGCAATGGGGCATTAACTTAAGTTGCTTTACATTAATTAAACTTAAAATACACAAATAGAAGGGAGATATTTTAGAATTAAAATACTATTGATTATTCCTGAGAGATTGATTGGCTTTTCTCTTGTACTTCAATACTAACAAATTAATCCATTTGGTTTCTAAGTCCTGGTAAAGCCAGTAGCCTGATAGTCCTGTTGAAATCCTAACGAGGTGCAAACAGAGGGGATTTGAGTGGATCCCGAATGTAATGTGCAGTGACTGTAAAAATAACAAGTGATACTTAGAATTGTCCCATTAGGTCCAGCAATTTGGTTTTACCTTTCACACTCATATGTGTTTTTTTCTGAGCCAATAGGTAATGGCCAGCTTTACATTTTTTTGTGAGGTTGAGGTTGTCTTCAGTGTTCCCATGAACATAGATTCATGGATTCCTTCCCAAACTCCATGGATTCCTTCCCAAAATTGTGTCAAGTTGTATTTATTCGGGGTTGCTTATCTTACTTCTGGTAGTACCAGATAGTTTAGAGAGGAAATTAACTGTAGAATCAAACAGTGTCATCACAACAGCTTTTTTATGCAGTTGGGATTCTGCAATAAATGAACACTTTTTCTATAAATTCATGTCATGTGGTGTTCCAAAGAGCTGACTTTCTATTAAGAGAGTTAAGAAAAATTAAGATGTTTGTTTGCTTTACCAGTGATAAAATGAAATGCAACAGCCACTGTGACTTCTGTGCCTGGTCTGAACTTTGTAATATCTGCCAAGTAAAATATCACCTACTTTGTGGGTCACGAAGTGTGTTTATCATGCAGCAGTTCTTTGAAGCACATGTATTTGGTGGTTACATATAAACTTGGTGTGATCTCCTAGCAGCAGCTATCTTAATTGTCAAGCTGATTAGATAGCTGCTGTTATATATTATCATCCAGGAGAGGTGTGACAATAATGATCACACTTATTTGGCCTGAAGTATTGTTTGGTATCCTGATCTTTGCTTTCAGAACTTTTTTGATGCATTTATTATCTAAGCATAACGTTTTGGATTTTTTTCTGTTTAAATGTGTTTGTTTCAGCTTGGAGAACAACAGTCTCTGGAAGAAGCCATTAGAATAGCCTCCAGAATACAACAGGGGGAAACACCAGGGATTGATGATTAACTTGTAAAACTGCTACCAGAACAATAGAGTGAAAGGTATTTTATTTTCAACCAACAAAGGTCCATGCCAGCAACAGCCCGTAAAAACTTTGAAGTCCCCCACTCACTGATACTGTGTACACATTTTATGCAAGAGTGAAGAACATTTTCTAAGTTTTGTGTACATAACCCTTGGAATGGACTGACATCATCTACTTCCAACCGTTGCATTCAGGAATATGGAATTAGGATTATATAGTAAACTTCCTTGTTATTCTTTCATCAGATTTCAGACTGGTCTACAAGCAAGTAAAAAATTAGAAGTATTGAAATTAATTTTTAATGTCATGTACAAATAATGAAGGCATTACTGAAGATTTCAGCTGTTTGAATAACCATTTCAGGAACCCTTACAAGTAATAAAGGCAACAAAGCCTTTTAAAATTGCATTCCATTAATGGAAAAGTCTTGGATTTTGAGCCTACTACTGTAAATCTTCGTATTTTGATTTGTTTCATACAGATTTGAATACTCTTTAGATTATCTACCCCATCTCATTCATTGTAAATACAGACTGTTAATGCTGGAAGTGCTAATTATATTATCTTTAAATTGGATTATGTACAAAGAACTGGTTGTTGAATATTAAAGAAAGTAAATCTAATGATTTTGTTTCTTTACATATTTTACTTAAGATGTTACTCTTGAATTATTATGCAATAAAATATAGCAAGATTGTATTGTTTAGATAGGATGATATTGTCATGTGACTTACTGTTTTACTTTTTACTGAGACTGAAGTTCAAATTATTTATTTACGGCCTTGTATAAATTTTTCCAAAGTTTATTTATCATAAACTTAATTTTTTGGCATTAATTTTGATTGTAATCCATTATAGTGTATTAAGCAAATACTGGTAATAGTTATTTCAAACATTCTAAAACACTACAAGAGTGATTTTTACTAAAAGGTGAAGTTACCCATTTTCAAGTGAACTATTTTCAAATGGTGCATTTGCAGCAAAAGTACAAGTACTAATAGTTGTTTTCAACAGTTCTGAGTGCCTGCTGCTACCATTCAGTACCTAGGATGTGCTTGATAATCAGTGCTTTTGAAAATCAGGACACAAGTTACTAGGAAAAAGGGATTAATGATGATGTAAGTACAATGCTGCTCTCCAACTATCATTCTGTAAAGGAAAAAATCCATTGTAGATATGTCTAAAATATACAGCAAAATGTAACTTTCAATTTTTTTTATATGAAGAAGTGTTTTTACTTTTGTCTTGTTAGCAAGCTGGTTAAGCAAGTTAAACATTTTTGGCTTCCTGTAAGATTCAGTGCTTATTTTAGATTAGTGTTAAGAGCACTTCTGACACTGAAACCTCACCTTTAGCTTTCTTCCCTTTCAAGGGAAGGATTGAACATCCTCTGGACAAAGTCTTTATTAAGGAATCCCAAGTATTGTGAGGTACACATCCTACATGAAAAAATAAAGTCCATAACTAAGTACCTTGAGGTATTTGACCTCAGAAAGGCCAAGTTTGAATAGAATGAGCCAATTTATTGTGAATTGCTCTATCAGTGTGGGTTGCAGCCTTTTATGTTTTCTACACAGAAGCAGTGAGAGAATACAGTACTGTGGGATAGAAGGGGACAAAGGAAAGGCCATTCTCTGCATAAATTACAAAGCAAAACTTGGAAACATATAGGTTGTCTGTAACTTTTGTATAGGATTGAGGTTGCTTGCTCACTTAGGTGCCAGTTTTCCTGAAATGTTGTAAATCTTGATATCCCATGGAGATAAATGTACTATGCAAGGAGGATTAATTGCCTGTCAACTAGATCAGTTTCTTAGTACTTATCACCTTTTAGAAATTAAAGTTGTATCATTTGATGTGAATGTTGAAGGGTTTTTTTTTCCTTAAATTTCATTGCTAATAGTTTCTGAAAATGGTGGCTGGAACGGTGACTTTGACTTAGCAAAGCAATAACTTCAGTTCTTATTTCTTTTCATTTCCCAGGACATTTCCTGACCACTGTACAAATGTGAGTATTCTTTCTCTTTCATACAAGTTGGTTTGCTGCAAGGTGTTCATTCACAACCAGCTCAGTCAGGAAAGCTGTGGTATTTTAAAAATTATTTCTGTGACTGTTACCTTATCAGTTACTCTTGCAAAACTCCCAAGTCAAAGGTGGTGCTTCCATGTTTTGCTAGCTCCCTCGACATCAATAAGGTGGAGTGCTTTGTGTTTAAAGAAGAGCTGAGGTGATTGTGTGTGCCTTAGCTGCAAGGCCTGCCTTCATAACAGACCTTGGTGATGCTCACCTGCTGCTTCCATGGAGCCAGCAGTGGAAGGAGCTGTAGTGGAGTCTAGACAGGACAAGATTGGGTTAGATAGATAGGAAAATTTGCAAAAAGGATTTCAGGAGGAGGAAGCAGAGAATATGACAGGACTGGGTGTTTGGCAGTGGAAATCTCTATACTTTACCCACAGATTCTACCCCTCGTTTGAAAACTGTCTCAGAGGGAATGCTGTAGCACACTAGAAGGAAGTAGCTTGTAAAAGATGTAAAGCAGATCAGCTCAGTGTATCACTGCCTCTTGCAGACTGACTCCCACATTTCCAGTCGTGATTTTTCTCTTGTATGTCAATTCCGGGTCTATACCAATTCTGCCCATGAAGGAATGAGCCCAAAGTCTTTCCAGACCTCGCAGTCAACTTTTCCCTTTTAAGTATTTCGCCAGATTTTCCCTCTGGTGGCCTTTGTTTTACTGTATTTTAGTGTCTCTCCTGATAGTAAAGGAGGTGATTATTTTTGGTGCTGCAGGCTGATGACCTATTGTGCCAGACACACTCTACATAACAACAGGACGGCTTTTACCCTGAAGGGCTAATGGTTTTCATAGGAGTAAATCCTGCTGTAAACAGCCCTCATCCTGCTGCTGTGATTAAGCCCAGCTCAGCCGACCGATACCGCAGGTCTGGTGTGAGACAGGCACGTGGTGTCTGCTCAGCACAGGGGCAGGACGGCTCACGGTGCGATAAACTAACACCGCCTGGGCTGGGCAGCCGCTCCTCCTGAGCCTGGCTCTGCTTCCGACCCTCCTCACCCCTGGAATACTGCCCCAGTTCGTCCCACTGCCTGCTCTGGGTTCTGCGAGCATTCTGCTGTAGCAGGGAAATCCCTGTGCCCTGCTGTGCTCTTCCAGTGCACTCAGGGAGCCTTCCCCAGGGAAGCATGGTGTGGAGTAAGGATCTGATAGAAAATGTTTTGCTCAATCTGGCAACTCCAGTTCTACAGCTGTTGAGATTTGTCAGACTCAACACCTTAAGCTGACTAAGATGAAGAAGTGCCCCATAACAAACTGGTTCTGTTCACTCTGAGTTTGTCATTGAATGAAAACAAATTTTCTGTGTAATTTTAAAACATTATTCATTAATATCTGTGTGGGTGACATGCAAACTGATTTTCTTAAGCAGTAAGATTTTGAGAGACTGGAAATGACAGATAACTTGTGTCCTGTTCAGCTATTAACTTAGAGTTGTTGGAAGCTTTAAAAATTTTATTTATTCAGCATGCATCATTTTTGTCTTGAAAAAATGGAAATCGCCTTGTCTTTGCAGATGCAAAAAATCAAACCCCAGACCCTTGTTTATAATAATGTACTCCTACTTTTTTATTTGCACAGTATGTGTTTGAACACCATTTTCCCAAAAGTATCCTGTGTTCTATGGATAAAACCCTTCTAAAGCATAGACACCCATGACAACAAAAGAAAAATTAAGAGCCATTTTCAGTTCCTTTGTTGGAGGTAGTAAACTGCACTCAAACTGAGGCAGAGAAGCAAGCATTTTTCCTTGTTGTGTTATGTGTATTGTAAAATGTCCCATCAGTTTGGCATTCCTTTGATTCTGTTTTTCATTCTGCTGGTGGAGTTCGCTTGGCCAGAGGAAAATGTAACAATCTCATTAGGCCATCACCATTAGCACTAAGTTGTTGACACCTCACCCTATCAGGAAGGGGTGATACCAGACTTTCTAACCGAGGGTTATATTCAAGGCAGACTTTAATTATCCCAATAAACATAAAAGCTTATACAATTATCCTAATAAACATAGAAGCCTATATCAACAAGTGAGCACTTGGTCCTACACAGTCTGTGTATTGATCTCTGCTGGAAATGTGAATTAAATCCAATCCATCTCAGGTTCTGAAACAATAAGGGATTTTCTTTGGGGTATTACTGTTCTCTTTAATTATTTGCAGCACTTTGCTCAAAGGAATGACAAACCATTTACACTTTCAGGGCACAAGTAACTGTGTGGAACTTTTCCTGTAAGTAAAAAGTATCTTATGTGGTAGTCAAAACCCTCCCGGTGTTTTACCCTTTCTTTTGTTTAAATCCATCATCACCCTTTAGGTTGATTGGCTACTGCTTTTTACTTATTTTTCAAGAGACTTTTGGACTCTCCATCGTGTTGCTGCTTGGTTCTGTAGGATTTGCTGAGAGGTTCCTGAACAGGCATCTTAGTGAGGCAAGACAAGGGAAAGAGGCTGACTTTCCAACACCTGGCAGGTCTGCTGGAATAACAAAAACCACCCACAAGGATGTAAAAAGCTCCTGGAGATACAACAATGGTCCAAAGCTACATCTCCAGTGGATTTTTTTCCCTGGTGTAGGGCTAATTCAGATTTTAATATCGGTTGTAATGACTGAAAAATCAGAAAGTGCAAGAATGGTTTGTGGGACAGATGGGATTAGCTGCTTTTTGTTTTTAAACACATACATTCAAGAGACAGATTTTTAAAAAATATTTTTATCTGCACCCCTAAAAATGTTTGTAAAATGTCTTACCTTAAATGATGCACATAAGAGATTATTAGAAGAGTAGTAGATTTGGAAAAAGGCACAGTACCTCTCTTATGGTTTTGCATGTTCCCTGAAGGAGAAAAAGGAAGCAGGTAGGTTAGTGATAGAGGTGAATTAGTAGTGTAGTGACTACTTAGTTTCTGTGCATTAGACATTGTGAGGTTTTTAATTGCTGGTACAAAATCTTTCTATTTTGATAATTTTAACTTGGCCTCAACAGAGGATTGGGACATTCTAATTGTACAGGTTTCAGTCATGGCAATCTTCCACTCTTCAGATGTTTTGGAGGAAATTTCTTTCCTGAATCTCAGGATTCAGGAAAGAAACAACTCTCAGGAACAGACTGTTTTGCCATTTTCTGGTTAAGCAGATTTCAAGTGTTAAGAGGTAAACTTAAAAGCAAAAAAGGAAGTCACTAAAAACTGTCATGAGTGTGTGCTCTTATAGTCATAGAGAATTACTGAATTGTATGTGACTGCTTGGCACAACCTGTACTTTTTTAATGTACTTTGTACATTTTAACTTCTGAGTACCTTTGGATTTTCCCTGAAATTCCTAGATTTTGGATCCAGAAGCTGTTCTTTACTTTGTGGAAACCTTGGTGCTGTCAAAATGACTGTTCTATTCTCTACTTTGTTCTCTTGCTGTTATTATTTAGAGTTCCTGGGTGAATAAATCCCTGAGCAATGTTCTCTCTGCCTACAGACTATAGACTAAAAAGAGAACAAGGACTGGCAGCACCAGCTCTTGGCATGTCTTTGGATATACAAAGTCCATTTTTGATGGGAAACACATTTAACTCTGGACCCTGTAATTGAAGAGAAAGAGGTTGCCAGCTAACAGCAGCTGTTAGCAGCACAACCCCAGATAAAATAATCTTTAAACTGCTCACCTTTAGGCTGTCAGTGGCCCAGACACAACATCTCCCATTTGGCACACTCCCACTGGGACTGTTGTCCCTGAATATGCCAAGTCCCGTGTGAGCACTGGAATGCCATTGCTGGCACTGGTGATAAGCACACTGGTCCCTGGGTACCTGGTGAAAACCAAGATAAAAGCTGGGAAAACAGCAAAGATCTCTCTCTGCTCTCAGTTCTCCACCAGCAGCCTTGGCACAGCTGCCTGTAGTGTTTCTGTTTTTCATAGAAGCAGCTTTACCTTCTTCCTCTTCTGCCATTTACACCTCCCCTGATAAGGTGAATTATGCTGGTTGATGTAGAATGGGTTTCAGCCAGATTTTGGCAGAACTCTTCTTATTTGATGGAAGTGGTTTTGGAGGATTCCAGATGAGCTTGCAAGTGCAGTAATCCTGACAAGATGGCAATGCCACTTCTCTGGCAGTTCTGACAGCCAGACAAATTGGCCATTGTTCTATTTCTTCCTCATTTTTGACTTCCCCTGCTACCCACAAAAGTTGGAAACAATGGTTTCCTTGAGCTTGAGAACTCCTAGTTAAAAGCAGCTGTTTGCCTGTAAGTGTGTACAGCTCCAGATAAATATTTCTAGTAGCAAAATCTTCAGTGCACCTTACAAACAAGTATTATAAGAAGGAAAAGAACCAATTTTGTAAATATATATTCTGAAAACCATTAAACCAGTCAAATTTGTAGGAATATCAGCCAGGCACTGCCTAGCCATCACTCTGTGTGCTGTTACATCTGTTGGAAGAATCAGGGCTTGAGTCTGCAAGATCTGTAGCAGTTCAGAGGTGCAATTTAATCAGCTTCAGAGAATTTGGGATGATTTGGCACAGTGTGGAAACCTGCAGAGCTCCTCCTCACTGAGCTGCTTCCTCCTCTGGTAATGTCCATTGCTCAGGTGCTCTCTGGGAGGGAATTGGCTCTGTGGGGCTCCTCATGCTCATCACAGGTGTCACAGGGGAGCAGAGTTCCCCTCAGTCTGGGCCAAAGTCACCTCTTCAACACAACTGCTCATGGTCCTGACAGACTACAGCAAAACAATGGGTGTGAATTCAGAGCAGCACATACACAGAGCCTGTGAACTCTTACACAGCAGCTGTGCATTTTGTTAGCTACATATTTATTCACTACTTCCCTTTCTTAATTGCTTTCAGATTGCAAATAAACTTTCTTTTAAAATCACTATGTTACTGTCGTCTCCTTATTTCTCTATTCCTTTTTTCATTTCCTCTCCTATGTCTTCTCTTCAGAAATACTTTCTTCTCTGTACAATTCTGAATTGTACCACTTGATTTTGTCCCACTAAACTGTTCCAGTGATTAGTAATTCATTGAATTCATTAGTAATTCATTCAATTACAACAGGGCTTCTGAACTTCAGTTTGTCACTTGCTGTCACCAAATACCTGTGTGTGTAGACTCCAGAAAACATGAGTTATATTAGGTTGAGTTTGGGAAGGAAACTGCAGACTTTGGCATTACAGGGGGAGGGATTTATTGAAAGCTTACAGTCTTTAAACTTTTTCAAAGAAAAGGAAACTTCATTTATGACTGAAGCAAGCCACAGATAGTGGCTGGGAAGTTTTGAGTCAGTTACAAAGCAATTCTTCTATCTCCCTCTGAGCTCTGATTGGAGAAAGAGGTGGTGGAGATTCTATTTTTACATAACCTTCTCTCACATCATCTGTTCTAAAACTTGAATGCTTCAGTTAGTACTTGCTGTACCCCATTTTAAAAAATGAGTATTTTTAATGAGATGTTAGTGTGGTTCTAAATTATTGCACACCAAATGTGTTTATACTTTACTTGATGTAACCCTGTCTCTGTCCCATTTTCATAGGTTATGCTGGCTACTTTCAGTTTTCTGAAACTTGTTTTCAGTTTTCTCCAAAATGCAAATCTCAAAACTTGTGTTCCTGTGGCTCATCACTGCTTGTCCTAAAACCAGGACAGCTCTCTGCAAAGAAATGGGTATTTTCAGGCAGAAGAGGACAAAAAATTTGGAATTGCTGGAAGTGGAATAGAGGACACTGCCATCCCTGTGGGTGCGAGGTTCTGCCCTCCGGGAGTGTGTCGGGGCAGCACATGAGGACTGTCTGCGGGGTGAGCAGGGGCAGCTCTGGCGGAGGCCGGAGAGGGGCTGTGCTGCAGCGTCCGGCATCCCGCTCAGCTCCGAGCGCTGAGTGAATCCCGGCACTGCCTGCGTGTCCGGGAACGCTCTGCGAGTCCGGAGAGCAGCTCCACAGGCGTACCCAGCTGCGCTTTGGGCTCCCGGGGCTGGAAAAAACCCCTATTTTTTTATGCGCTTTGTTACCCAAGGGGCTCGTTTTAAGGCGATGTGCTTCAGAAGAGAGGGCCAGGTTTATCTGGTGGGTGTAACCTGACAGAAAACGAAGCCAAGAGGCAAAGTGGTGGCACGCGTAGGGATGATGACAGCATCCAGCATCCACGGCCTTCGCTGTGCTGGGGCCGAGTCCATCTGGAAGTGTCCTAGTGTCCGTCTGGAAGCGTCCTACGGGAGCGAACGGCGCGGGCCGCGCTGCGGCTGCTGCGCCCCGGCCCTTTAAACCACGTGCGTGCCGCTCCTGCAAGTACAGCAATGGGCCTGGCTGCGCTTGGAAAGGAAAAACGTGCCCTTCACTGGCGCAGAAGGTGTTGTTATTATTATTAATAATTAATTAAATACTGTATTATAATTGTTATGGACATTTTGGCGCGCTCAGTTCCAGCAACTCTACGGGAGCCAGACCACGTTGCAGAGAAGCGGGGAGCGGCAGTCCCGCAGGGCGGCGCGCTGTCCCCGCGGTGTCCCGGGAGTTGCCCGGGCGGGGCGGGCGCTGTCCCCGCGGTGCTCCCGGCGCTCCCGGACGCCGTCTCCAGGCGGTTCCCGCTGCCCGGGCGGGGCCGCCCCGCGGCTAAAATGGCGCCGGGCGCGCGCCTCACGGGCGGACACGTCCGCGCGGCCGCCTCGAGGCGGGGCCCCGGCCCGGCCCGGCCCCGCCCCCCGCTCGCGCCAAAGCGGCCCGTGACGCGGCCGCGCGCGGCCCCGCCCCCGCGCGCCGTGTTTTCAAACCCGGTGGGCGGGCGCGATTGGCCGGCGTGCGCGGCACGTGACCAACGGTCGCGGGAAAGCCGCGGAGTCCGAACGGCGCGCGGCGGGGCCGTTCGTGGGCAGCGCGAGCCGAACCGGCACCGCACGCGGCGGAGCGCGGGCAGCGCAGCGGGACCGGCACGGGCGGAGCGGCCGCCATGAGCTTCCTCAGCCTGCAGCGGGCGGCGCCGCCGCGGCGCGTCTCGGCCCGGCGGGCGGCGGCCCCGATCCGGCAGAAGCTGCTGTTCCTGAGCGGCCACAGCGACTGCGAGGAGGAGGAGGAAGAGGAGGAGGAGGAAGGCTGCGGCAGCAGCAGCGCCAACAGCACCGGCGAGGACTCGGCGTTCCAGGAGGCGGACTCGCCGCTCTCGGCCGCGCGCACCCCGGCGCGGAGCGACCCGCCCCTGCTGGAGGAGGAGGAGGAGATGGAGCCGGCGGCGGCGCCGCTGCCGGACGAGGGGGACTCGTGGGAGGAGGAAGGCTTCGGCTCCTCGCCGGTCAAGTCGCCCGGAGCCTATTTCCTGCTCGACTCGCCCTCGCCGCTGGCCCCGCACAAGGGCCGGCGCTGCTGCGAGCGCTCCCCGCCGCACTCGGCGGCCGGGGGGTACCGGGGGGCGCGGGGCGAGGAGCCCGGCTCGCCGCTGCCCGACTACCCGGGCACGCCGCCGCACAAGACCCTGCGGAAGCTGCGCCTGTTCGACACGCCGCACACGCCCAAGGTGAGCCCGGCGGGTCGGGCCGGCCGGTCCGTTATGTAACGGCGGGGGCGCCGCTCGGGACCGCGCCGGGGGCTCCGGCCGGGGCGGGGCGGGGCCGGGCGGCGCCGCCTCCCGACGGGACACGGGCACGGGGCGAGCCGCTTACTTAGGTGTTAGTCATAGAGAAACAAAAAAGTTTCCCGAGTTTGGTAGTGTTTTGTGGAAGGCGTGTTTGAAAAGTGCGAGCGTGGAGTGTTAAAGGTCCCGAAGTGCGTGCTGGAGTGCGGAGTGGGCGTTGGTTGGTAGGGGTGTCGCCGGAAAGTTAAAGCTCTGCTTGGGGTGTGATCCTGAGCGGTGAGCTGGCGTGTCCTGGGAGGAATTTCTTCACCGGAAGGGTGACTGGACATCGGTATGGAGTGCCCTGGGAGGTGGTGAGGTCACCGTTCCTGGAGGTGTTTAAGGAAAGATGGACTGGTGGCTTTTAGCGCCGTGGGCTAGGTGACACGGCGGTGTTGGGTCATGGGCTGGGCTCGATGATCTCAGAGGCTGCTCCATTCTGACGGGCTCTGCTGCCATCCCGTCGCGTTGGAGCGCTGCTGCCGTGTGCCAGCGCTGCTTCAGCCTCTGCACTCCTCCTGCATCGAACGTGAATCGCTTCGGTGCTGGGAAACTGGGGGAGTCCAAAGTGTAGAGGGAGAGATGGATAGTAGCTCTTAACTCTGTCAATAGCAGACTTTTGGAAGGCATTTCAACTTTTGAACTCGACGCTGTGTAAAATCCCGTATAGTGAATTTAAATCTAGTGATAATTGGCTTCCTTTCTTCATTACTTTTCATATAGCCCTTTAGAAGTAATCCTGGGATAATCCCCGGGGATAATCTCCCAGGGGTCTATAGGCTATAGATGGAAAACAACTGACTTAAGGTGTGAGGAAGGCTTCCTTCTTAATTGGTTTTCTACAGCTTCAATCTCCAGTGAGGGTTCACTGGTGAAAATCAGTGGTACAAGTTTGTAAAAGGTAAAATTGGTGGTGATTTTACACCTTGTCAGAGGCAGACGCTTCAGGGCTGCAGAAGTTTTGTGGAATGTGATACTAGAAACAAGTTCTTAACACAGCACTTCAGTGGGATTCTTAAATTAGGTGGCCAAATTCTGCATAGGTTATCTTTGGAAGAATCAGTTGGTTCAGGTACCCAGTGGAAGTACAGAAATGTGTCCTGAGAAGAACAGGTTTTCATCTAGGGCAGACTCGGGATTGCAGTTGAGATTCCCATGTACTGAGTGTTCTTCCCTGTGGTGGTTTAGGCTTTAGTCCTGTCAAGTCTTTATTTTGTTGTTAGGATAAGGTGATGCTCCTGCTTGTGATCCAGTCATCCTTGCATCCTCACCTGAAGGAGACTCAGGTGCAGACTTTTCAGTGTAACTCCCAGTGTAATCTCCCAGTGTAACTGGGAGAGGTTTTGTTATGTGCCTGGAAGATGCCTGGTCTGGCAAGTTGCCACCCAGAAGATCAGTTTTGGATCTTTAACTGATAGTGCAGCCATGCTGCCAATTCTTGAACCGTTTTTTGTAGGCTCAGAAAATGCACCAGTGCATCAATATTAAATGTTGCATTTGCTGTTTAAGATTGTCACTTAAATTTGTAGAAACCAAAGATCATTTCATGTCTGATCTAGCTTTCACATCACACATGTGCGAATCATAGTGATACAATACAGGATTTTCCTTGAGTTTCATCTGTGTTCATTTAATGGACAAAGATTTGTCCAAGAAGTTTAGGTGATGAAATGATTAAAGACAGAAAAAGGTTACTCTCATCATCAGCTTTGCTATATTTAAAAAATAATTTTAGTATTTGTTTGCTTGAACTGTTTCTGTGTAGAGTACAAAGCATTATGGTTTCTTAGAAAGGCTTTTTGATGGAAATGCAGCTATTTAAACAACTGAGGCTAACTTTAATTAGACAATACTGTAATGATGGCTTCAGGCACGACCTGACTGTTGAATGTCTGAGGCAATGTCAAGGCTATAAATGACTATAAATATTTTTGTTTTGTTTCTTTTTTTTTAAATACAGAGTTTGCTTTCTAAAGCACAAGGTTTAGGCTCCAGCTCAGTCAAACTTCGAGGGGGCTCACTGTTTATGAATGTTGGGAAATCAGAGAAGCAAGAAGAAGATTTTAGACAAACACCTCATGTGAACATCAATCCCTTCACTCCTGACTCCATGTTCCTTCACAACTCTGATGGCAAATGTCGGAGGAGGAAGAGGATACACTGGAATGAGTGAGTGACTTGTAGCTTCCTTTGTAAACTTGTATTTAGAGCTACTTTTGGCTGCAAAAGTTTTGTTACAAATTGCTTCTAAGAATGTGTTTTTGCTTGCAGGTTGTTAGTATTGTATAATACAGCTCTTAAAGGATGTGCTTCAAGAGGCATGATATTATGAAATAATCATTTAGCACTAGATCTTCTGATTACTGTACGGAGAGGATAGGCTAGGCTGTCTGCTGGTCTTTTTCCTCTCATGGAATGGGCCATGCACAGTCTTTTCTTCAGGAGGAAAAAAATGCATTAAATACAAGTGTGAAACATGACGAAAGAATTGACAAAGATATTAGCATGGCAATTTTATGAGTTTGTGTTTATAGATGTCTAGTGTTCAATTAGTTTACTAAAATTAGATAGAATAAAAGAACTAGCTCTCAGAAAAATTCAACAGCTTCTGGGCTTCAGTTTAAAGTTTACTTAAACCATGTTATTTCTGGTGTGAATTTCAGCTCTTGTGGGGAGGACATGGAACCAAGTGATGGAGAGCCTGAAGAGGAAACCATGAGACCTGCTAAGGTACTCCATCTTTAAACCTTGATACTAATTTCAGCAGTTTGCATGTCTGCAGATCTAAATGTTTTCCTTGGTAATCTTTGCAGAGGATAACAATAACAGAAAGTAACATGAAGTCACGGTATGCAACCGAATTTCATGAATTGGAGAAGATTGGGTCTGGTGAATTTGGCTCTGTGTTTAAGTGTGTGAAGAGGCTGGATGGCTGCATCTATGCAATAAAACGATCCAAGAAACCCCTGGCTGGCTCAGTGGACGAGTGAGTACTTCCTGCTCTTAAAACTTAAAAGTCTTCTCTTGGTGTTTCTTCTTGGCTCTTTGTGTTGGTGTCTAGAGAAGGCATTTAAGAGGAAAGTACAAAACAAACATGAATTAAATGTAAAATAGATACAATTTTGAAGCCACTTGATTTTTTTCTTCCCCACCCACTCCTCAGGTACTGTGCAGTACTGGGAAGGAAAGGCTGATTAGCCTCACTCCTGTCAGATGTCTGTCCCGGTATTCTGTGTGGAAACAGATTGCTCTCAAAGTGACAATAACACTTCCTTGCAAAGGTCATCTTTGAGAGATGGAAGGAGGGCACTATTTCCAACTGAGTCCTATCCTTGTCACCTTGAGTGGCATGTAGATGATTTAAGTCAGTTTGGGGGTATTTTTTGGCATTTGTGAATGAGCCTGTGATTCAGGACTTTTCCCCACACTTCAATAGTGTGGGGAATAGTTGTTCGAATAGTTTATAAGTATTTGAACACACAATAGTGTGTTCAGATAGTTATAATATAAACACCAGAAGTCTGAGTTGCACAAAATTGCATACCAGACTTGCAGTCTAGGGAATGTTGAGTTCAGTCAAACCCTTGGCTTATGAGCACTTATATTTTTTGCCTAGAACTTCAGTCATGCATCTTAAAGTTTGCTATTGCTACTGGTTGCCAAGTATGTAATGGAAGTGTGGCTCCCACACCAAACTCTACTTTTTCTGATGTTCCATAGATTAAGTCTTTTAATATAATGTAAATAATTTTAGCTGTTTGGACATAAGTACAAATCCAGCTTAGGGTGCCACAGAATTGAATAGGAAGATTTTAATTAGAAATACTTACTGTAATAAGAAATGGTACTAATTTCACCTCACAATACTCACATGTGCTGTTGTTTTGTGTGACTAACAGGCAGAATGCTTTAAGAGAGGTCTATGCACATGCAGTTCTGGGACAGCATTCCCATGTAGTGAGGTACTACTCTGCATGGGCAGAAGATGATCACATGCTTATACAGAATGAATATTGCAATGGTAAGTAAAGAAGATGTACAGGTATCTACAAGCTCTTCACACTAGTTAGGAACTGATAACCCTACTCATAGCTCATGCTGTCTTTCTCTCAAGTGACTGATATTCCTTTCTGGAAAAGGCATATCAGATGGATGAAGCAAAAACTGTACAAAGTTGCAGACCAAGTCATGCATGTTCAAGCATACTGGAAGTGCTGTGGGGTGTTTGTGAGCAGAAGAGCTATTCTTTCTTCTGTACAGTAGTACAAGCTGGAATAGAGAAAATTGCTAGAGTTTCCATCAAAAAGGAGATTAAATTTGATTCTGAAGCATTTTGCTATTGTTGATGCCCTGACAGAGATTTGGAAGAGAGAGCCCTTTCCCTTGTGTTGATATCCTGTTAGTGTGATAACTGCAGAAGAATTTTATGATATCGTTATATGGCTAAAAAGAGGATACACCATATTTTACACTTACTATATATTGCCAGCAAGTTCTCTGTGATATATTCACTTGGTTTTGGGAGCTAGTTGTCATTACTTTGTCAGCTGTTTGATGCAAAAGTATAACTTGTTTTTTTTAATGGTTTTCCAGGTGGCAGTTTAGCAGATGCCATAAGTGAAAATTACAGGAATATGCGTTACTTTACTGAACCAGAACTGAAGGACTTGCTGCTTCAAGTGGCTCGAGGTTTAAAGTACATTCATTCCATGTCCCTGGTACACATGGATATCAAACCTAGTAAGTTTGTAACTACTTTACTCTCTATTGACAACTTGCTCAGTTCATTTAATCTGCTGTAGAAAAATGAACAGTTAGCCACACCTTACTAACTGTAAATTCTTCCCTGAAGCTCTGAATAGGAGCACAAAGATGTCAGTTATAAAATTGGCGAGCAGACCTAAACTGTTGAGTTTATCTTGGGTCCTTTTTGTGTAATTGACTCTACTTGCATAACACTTGGCTGCCTTCCCAGCAGAGGGGCCACAATGAATCAGTTATAGCTTCTCACTCTTTGAACAGGGTTTATATACAAATAAAACTTCTGCGTGGCTAAAGCAAACTGTAGTGAAACTAGGTCAAGTAGAAGTAATACGGAAATGTTTGTTTTAACAATTCTGCTCTTTTTCAGGTAACATTTTCATATCTAGAACATCAGTCCCAAGTATAACTCTAGAGGAAGGTGATGATGATGACTGGTCATCTGATAGAGTCATATTTAAAATAGGTGAGAAGCAACACACTTATGTGCAAAAGAATTGCATCATCTCGTTGTCATCTGAAAAGTAACTTTCTTTTCTCCTTGCAGGTGACCTGGGCCACGTAACTCGAGTCTCTAGTCCTCAAGTGGAAGAAGGTGACAGCCGTTTCCTTGCAAATGAAGTCCTACAAGAGGTAACTGTTCTGTTTGTGGGAAGCAGTGATGTTAGGCCTGCATGCTGTTTCCTTTGGGGGAAAAATTGTGAATTTATTTTTCCTTTTTTCTTTTGAAGAACTACACTCACCTGCCAAAAGCGGATATTTTTGCTCTCGCTCTGACTGTTGTCTGTGCTGCTGGTGCTGAACCTCTTCCAACCAATGGGGACCAGTGGCATGAAATCCGGCAAGGAAAGCTGCCCAGACTGCCACAAGTGCTTTCTCAAGAATTACTAGACTTACTAAAAGTAAGAACTCCTGTACTAGTGGCTCACTGATAAGTGTCATTTATTGTCTTGCTGGCCTTAACAAGGATGCCTTGTTTTCTTTTTTCCCAAGGTTATGATTAATCCTGATCCAGAGAAAAGGCCTTCGGCTGTGGCACTAGTGAAGCATTCAGTGCTTCTCTCTGCCGCAAAAAAGAGCGCGGAGCAGCTCCGGATAGAGCTGAACGCTGAAAAATTCAAGAACTCCCTCTTGCAAAAGTAAGTAGGTCCTTGGGGTCCTTTACTTCTAACAGGTTCTTACCTGAGAGTGAAGTGATGATAAAACAGGAGTGTCCTTGTTTGTGGGTGAGATCCACAAATCTGTATGCACGTGCGTACCTGAGAGTGCAAAGTGGGTCATGGAACTCTAAAAGGAACTTTCTCCACAGAAAGAACTCTTGAACACTCTAAGGGAATCTGAAGAGCACTATTAGTATTCAAGGCATACCAAACATTATGGTTTTAAACAGCTGTTTCAGGACAGTGCACACATTTGTGACAGGTATAGCCTAGCTTACATCTGTATGATTTGAGTCTGTGCTTTCCTAGGTCATTTGGCTGTTGAAATGTTGGAAAATGACTTAAAGGACCTATTTTTAACCTAAATGGAATGGCACATCAGGAATGTTATTGGACTAATTTGACCTCTATACAGCAGTGTTACTGGGTCACCAGAGAATCATTTGTGTCCAGAGGTCATCTTGTCCTACCTACCCCTTGCTCAAACACTCATTCTGAATTAAAGCATGGAAAAAGAGATTCCCTTTAGGAAAGTCTGATTTCTGCTTGAATTTCAGGGAAAGAGTTAGTAATTTAATAAGGAGCCATCTGACTCTTTCACTACAGTTATCTTTGCACGTGTTATGCATAATGGGCAGGCTTTTATAGGGAATATATAGATCACTGATTTCTTTTTGAGTGGTATGTCTTGAATGAAATGTTAATTTCATGTTCAGGTTCACTCCAGTGTTACCTGGTTATCTTGCCATTGCTAGTCTGACCACGGCCAGATGTACTAGATTAGCTCGTTATCTTTATAATATTATGAATTACACTGAAAGAATAATCAGATAATTTGTGCAGGTTGCTAAAGGGCAGATTTGCTGAGGTAAGTTGCTTGCTTATATGAAGACAACATCTTTTTGTTTGAAAAAGAAAAATGGCAAAGCTAGTGTTTTGTGAAGATTCCTTCTGGCCTGGCAACAAGGATACATCCTTGTAAATCCAAGAATAATTTAAAAACAACACTTAGCCACAGTAATTTTTAACGTTGTGTGGCTACCTAAAATGCTTCATAAAATACTTCAGGTAGTTTGGGGGGGACAGCATATTTTGTGTTGGATTTGTTTTCTTAAACTTGTGCATTTGAACCATTTAAAATACCACTTTTGTGTGTAAGTCATCTTCAGTGAAAAAAATCCTTTTAAGGCAACTCAGCTTTTCTACTGTGTTGTCCTCTTCAGAGGAAGGAAGAATTCAAGATTTCTAGGCAAGAACTCAAGACTTCTAGGGAAGAGTGGAAGGATATTGTAAAACTAAATTTCCTGGTAATGTGGTGTGGTGGTTGGGCGAGCACATGAGTGTGTATTTGTGACTGATGCTCACAAGGAAGAGGACTGAAAATTGGTTGCATTCTCTTCCAGTGAACTGGCACAATGATAATATGGGGGTGATTAGATGGGGCATGGGTGTCAATGAATAATACTTTGTCTTACAATAATGGGAATTGCTTATTAAACTAAAACATGTAGCTTAAAACTGAATACACCTACACCAGTGTGCAGCAAGCTTTGTAAAATTTGATTTTGCTTTGCAGCCAGGTGTGAAGTGAGATTACAAATACTTTTATAGTAGAGAAAGTTCTTTAGTGGATAGTTTTGAGATTGTGGAAGGAAGAGAGTATGGGGGGAGGCTGAGCTTTAGCCATATGTCAGTATTTGAAGAAAGAAGAAAAGCAGTGTATGGGGGGAATCTTTATAAAGATAACTGTGCTCTTTAGTTGGACTACTTTATAATTTTATCCTGAGTTAGATTTAACTTTGTCCTCAGGCTGGGTATTGGTAATTCTCTGAAACAGAGCAGTTGGCAGAATGTTGCACAGGGGCAATGCCTGTGCTGCCTTCAGTGACTCTGCCTCGCAGGCTCCCATTTTTGTTAGGCAAAAAATGTGGAGGTGGTGATCAGCTTTTGATGTGGGTATGCAAAAGGGAAAGGATGCTTCCTGAGCTGTCTGTTGCCAGTTACCCACACCTGTGTTCATCTAAGTGTTTGAGTCTCCCACAGAAGTTCAGGTGTGGCTGAATATGCTTCCTTTGGGCAAGCCTCAGTAATGAACTCTGACTTAACACGTGCCTTGTGCTAGGAGGTAAAAGCACCCTCCTGTGTCCTGGTAATTGAAGTGCTGAGCTGCTTGCAGCAGGCTAGATTTCAGAATCTGAGTTGTGTGAATTTTTCATTTCCTTCCTTTGCTTTTCAAAAGAAAGAACATCTGCACAAGTAATGAGCATGCCACCTCTGCCCTCTGGTTGTAAACAGGGGGATGTGAATCAGAACGCTCTCAGTATGACCTAAAAGTGGCCTAAAGTTATGGGTGTTGACCTGCTGTATCTGGTTTGCTGCCTGTTGCTGTGCTGAGCCGTGTCCCTGTGTTGCAGGGAGCTGAAGAAGGCGCAGCTGGCCAAGGCGGCGGCCGAGGAGCGCGCGCTGTTCACGGACAGGATGGCCACGCGCTCCACGACGCAGAGCCGCCCGTCGCGCCTCATCGGCAAGAAGATGAACCGCTCCCTGAGCCTCACCATCTACTGAGCACGGGGCAGGCAGCTCCTCTGCCCCGCCACAGCTAGGGAACTGAGGGAGCCTTCAGCTCCTGTTCCTTGTCCCGTAGTCAGCACCACCAGTTTGACAGCCATTGCTTCTGGTTTTCACTTGTACCCTATGGCTGGTTCTGCATTCACCATTGGGGTTGATGGACTCGGTTACTCTCCTGTCTGTAGAGGATCCTGGATGTTACTCCATACGCCTTCGGTTACACTGTTAGATGTTACGTTGTCCCAGGGTTAACCACTATAGTGGTGTGCTGCTTTGTAGTGTTACAGCATTGTAATAAGAAGCAATATCCCTAATCTTTTAAGAAGGAGGGAGGGGGCCTTACTTTGATAGTTAATTTTTTTTTTTTGGAGCAGAGGGGAATAAATTTTAAAAGACAGGCTTTAAGGCCACCTACAGTCAATGTACCTGATGTCAGGTAGACTTTTGTTGTGAATTTTATTTGTGTATTCAACTGGGAGCACTTTGTAGGCATTGCATAAACCACAGCTTAGGAACCTGTGGAATTAAGTGCCATGTGGAACTGCTGCTATTTTTAGTTCAATGTCCTTGCTGTAAACTGTAGCATTAAAACAATCATTCTTGTGTTAATAGGCTTCTTGTTAAAGCAATTACGTGAAACAAATGTAAGCTGCATTTTAGTGAAGGCAGCATTTTTCTCTCAAAGCTAGTGCATTGTGAAAAAATGCACCAATTTAATATTTGGACTCTATATTAGTGTAGTGCAATTGTTAATGTCTTGGCTATTGATGTTTTGTTCTACTTTCTAATAAGGTTCTCTGAATGTTCATATTTTCTTCAGTTGCCTATTCTTGAGGCTATTGTATGTTTGGTTTTTTTTATGTTGGAATACTTGTAAATAGTTGTTTAGTGTGTTCAGGTTGTTTTTCATTGTTTATGTACATAAGTTTGATCATGCTTATAGTGTACTATACAGAAACTGCAGTCTGGGATGCCAGCAGACACAGCTTAACTATTCAGTCTGAAGTTCCAATATGTGGAACAGAATGTGGCCATGGAACCAATGCTGATGTTGAACCTAGGCTGACAGAAGAACTGTTCTGATTACTGGCTTGTCTCTTCATTCATTTTACTTAAAACAATGTTTCCCTTTTGTGCTCTATTTGTTCTTACTAGTGTTGAATTTGAATATTAAAGTTAAAAGTTCTGTTTGTTTAATATTGTGTAACACTTATTTAACTTCAGTAGTTACAGAAATAAAATACTGAGTTGGGAATTTACTATGGCAAGTCCTGATGAGATCTGCTTCCCACTCATGCCTGATGCTTGTGATTCCCTCTCCTGAGGGTGGGACTGAGTGAGATAAGAGACTTGCTGATAGTTAGGAGAGAAGGATCCTACTCCATGTGTTAGTGTCCATAGCAGTCTGTCTCTAGCCTCAGGAGTGGTATTGCACTGGCAAAGATGAAACCCCTGGAAGAAGTGGAACCCATGACTGATGGTGGAGGAATAGAAACTATGTGAAGGAATAGCTGGGTCTGAGGTAAGGGAAAATGCAGGAACTGTTGAGAATAGGAAGAGAGCTGCTGATTTAGAAGTTGGGAAGACAACAGTGGGAGGAGTTGGAATATTTCAGGAACACAGTTGATGGCATGTTCTGTGGCATGGAGGTACATGTAAAGAAGAGAGACACAGTAAATAAAGGGTTAGTAGATCTGTCTATTGTGAAAGTATATGGACTCATAAAATTCAGCTTTGTAATTAGCAGAAAATAACTAAGAGTTCTCAGTTTTAGTCATACGACAGTGTAATTCAGAGTATTGGTCTAAGGTATTTGAATACTGATATTTTACTGATAACTAAAAAATTGATACATTGAAGTACCTTTAGGTTTTTACTTTATAAGATAGCCTTGTCTTGTTTGTGAGAGAATTTAAAATATATGGGTTTGTTGCAGTGTTTTAATGTTCATCTACATTAAGTGAGACCTTTAAGCATACTTCTGAACAGTCAGAAATTCCAGTTGGTGGGTTATCAGTGAACTTAAGCCTTTCTATCTCTACAGTGTAAAAACTCTGTTATATCTATTACAGTTCTGTGCTCCTCATCACCGATTTTCAGAGGGCTGCACCAGCGGTAGAGGCATTGTTGTGCAAACAAGCTGTGCTTGTGGCTGGGTAAAGAATGGCCTGGATTGCTGGGCCCAGGGAGGTGGTGGATGGAGCTCTATCCTGCTGGAAGCCAGCCACCAGTGGTGAATCCTCAGGGTCAGTGTGGGGCCCAGTCCTGTTTAATGTCCTTATCAATGATCTGGGTGAGAGGACTGAAAGCTCCCTCAGTTTGACACCAAGTTGTGCAGGAGTGATGATCTGATGGAGGGCAGGAAGGCTCTGCACAGGGATCTGGACAGGCTGGCTCAATGGGCAGGAAGGCTCTGCACAGGGATCTGGACAGGCTGGCTCAATGGGCTGAGGACAGCTGCAGGAGGTTCAGCAAGGCCAAGTGCCAGATCCTTTCCCTGGGCCACAACAACCCCAGGCAGGGCTACAGGTGGGGGAGGAGTGGCTGGAAAACTGCCCCGTGGAAAAGGACCTGGGGGTGCTGCAACACAGGCTGAACACGAGCCAAGTGGCCAAGGTGGCCAATGGCATCCTGGCTTGGATCAGCAATAGTGAGTCTGGCAGGACCAGGGCAGGGATTGTCCCCTGTGCTGGGCACTGGTGAGGCCACACCTTGAGTGCTGTGTCCAGTTCTGGGCCCCTCACTGCAAGACAGACATTGAGGGGCTGGAGAGAGTCCAGAGAAGGGCAACAGAGCTGGGGAGGGGTCTGGAGAGTCCTGTGGGGAGCAGCTGAGAGAACTAGGGGTGTTTAGCCTGGAGAAAAGGAGGATCAGGAGAGACCTTATGACTCTCTATAACTGCCTGAAGAGAGATAATAGCCAGGTGGGGGTCAGCTTCTTTTCCCAAGTAACAAGACATAGGACAAGAGGAAACAGTCTCAAGTTGTGCCAGGGAGGGCTTAGATGGGATATTAGGAACCATTTCTTCGCTGAAACAGTTGTCAAGCATTGGAACAGGCTTCCCAGGGGAAGTGGTGGTGTCACCATCCCTGGGGTTATTTAAAAGCTGTGTGGATGTGGCACTTAGGGACGTGGTTGAGTGGTGGACTCAGCAGTGCTGGGTTGACAGCTGGATTCCATGATCTTAAAGGTATTTTCCACCTAAAAAATTCTGTGGGTCTATTCTAGTGCTGGTCACAGGTTTTGTGTGCCATTGAAGGGGTGCCCTGCTTAAACCATAGGACTGAAGTGACTTTAGATGTTTTCATTTTTTCCTGTCTGCCAAGGACAGTATTTAAAAAGGCATCTCAGAGTTCTAAAGTAATTTATGGGAGCAGTATGAATCGTGAAATTTTATCTCAAGTTTTCATAAGCCTTTCTGATGCAGGTGGTGAGGCAGTGAATCCTGGCTGCAACAGTGGCTGGTGGGAAGGAGCAGAGAATTTGGGAAGTGTGTGTTAATGCTTCCCATGAATATTCCCAGCATCCAGTGATTCATGATTCAGATGTTTACTGAGTAAGAAGTGGTATCTATTTTTACTGACATTGAAGGGGGGTTCTTTTTTTAATAGGAACAATCTTACAGTAATTTTGGCAGCTTACAAACTATTGCAGAAAGAAGGCTTGGGCCAAACTTATCTGTAGTTGAGCAGGTGGAAGGAGGAGCTTCTCACCTGTCACAAAAATGTAGCTGGGTATTAGCTGAGATTCAACCAAGCACAGTGTAACAGGATGAGCTTCAGCACTTGGAGAGGAAAGCTTTAGCTGAATCTAAGAAGCAAGCATTAGAGTTGGGTGGCAAACGTGTTTCAAAATAGCTACATTTAATGTTTAACCATATTTCTCCAGAATTCATCTAGCTTAAATTTCCCAAGCTTAACTTTTTTGATCAGATGACATGACTTCATGAAGAACTCAAAGTGAATGTAAAAATACTTGAAAGCAGGTATTTCATACCCCCACCTCCTCTAGACATTTGTCTGCTCTGTCTTCTCCATCTTCTAATGATGCATTACTGGACAACACCACCTGCATGGTCTTGCTCAGTCTTTCTGCCTCTTCTGACCAAAAAGTGGGTGGTGTGATGGACTAAAGCTCCTACAGACCCAGTTTCCTGTAAAGACACAACACTATTTAACACAGAAAAATTAATTTCAAGTATCAAGGACTGATTCACTGTTTGGATAATTCATCTTTCAATTCAAACCTTTCCATTGTCTGTAGAAATACTGATGGGTTTACAGGCTAAATAATTTAATTGAATCATAAATTGTATACTTTAAAAAATATTGAATCACATCTGGTGTTCAAATACTACATGAAATTCTGTTTATGCCATTACTGTCAGAATACAATTGGAGGTCATTTTTGTATCTTGTTTTGTTTTGTTTTTGGGAAGGCATCCCCACACAGCAGTTGTCTAGGGTTTTTTAATAGTTTTTGTTGGGTTCATTTTTCAGTTTCCAAGTATCCTGTTACCCTCTTAGCTGGAATGGATCTAAATCACTAAAATGTAGAACCTGAAATCTTCCTGTCAAGTTGGCTTATTTTGGAAGTTTTAAGTCCACTTAGAAATGGAGTTAGGCACAGCTTGTATATTCCAAAGTTTGATTTCAGTGTCACAGCTTGCATTACTTTATAACACTGAAAGGTTTCATGAATAGAAGTGTACTTAGGCACCCTGTCCTTGCTGATCTGGGGCAGTGGAGCACCATGTGTTTGACACCTTCCCAAAAGCTGGCCAGCTGGACCTTGCCTGAATGTGTTTTGTAGTCTCCAGCAACACCTGCTGGACAGAATTGTTAACTGTGCACTGAGTTTTGTCTTTGAAGTGTTTGTGTGCTGGTGTGACACTCGATCCTGATTGTTAGAAGGCATTGTCTTGTTCTGCAGCAGTGACTGAGCATTCTTGGCAGCAGTAGCTCAGGTAAGAGCGTTTTCATTTGCCCATCCCCAGTCACCCCTTTGGCTGTGTAGACTTGGAAAGGGCACCCTAGTCCCTGTGTTTGAATATATGGTGTGTAATGTGTGCATGTGTTTAATAAACCCCTGTGTGTGCTACCTCCAAATATCCCTGCTGTAACTGGGCTTGAGGACCCGTGTCTAAACATGGCCAGCAGAGTGAAATCAGGTTGAGCCCTGCTGAGCCCTCCCCTCCTCCAGGGAAGCCTGGAACCCTCGGAGGGAGCTGCTGAGCCCAGGGAAGGTTCTCAGCTCCAGAAACACGGCACAGAGAAAGCAGGAGGAAACCGGGCAGGACAGCACTCAGGAAACTGCTTCTGGCTGAGAGCTGGAACTGGATGGAGATTCTGTCTTCCCAAAGTATAATGGGATTGGGCTAGGGGAAAGGGAGGTGCCCCGAGGAGAGAATATTGCTGGGCCTAATTAAACAGGAAGCAATTTATTATTGTTTAACATGTTGCTCAGAGATCTGAAGCTGTACACGCCTAAAAATGAACTTGAGATTCTGGATAGTCTTGAAAAAGCTGAAGCATTGGCTTCAAAGAGCTTCCTTTTGCCCATCATTTGACTCCCTTACAATACACAATATGAGCATTTAGCATGACATCTGAATTATCATGCTGGTCTAAACTGATTTCTCTTTGAGTCAAGATGAAAGCAGACTAAGTGGCCTGACTCTGATTAATGATCTCCTGTGTATCCCTCAGATTGCTGCCAGACAAGGGAGTTGATGGACATAAAACCTGCTGCTGTTGCTGAATTTATACACAGGAAGATTCTTACGTGTTCAGCCTGCATCCTGATGGAGGAGATCTTGTTCATCTGTTGATTTACAGACAGCACAAGGCACCCCTAATGAAAGTATTTTAGGCAAGGTGTCTCAGAGGATAGGGATGGGGAGACTGGAGAAACACTTGCTATTCCCAACCTTTAGCAGTGTCACCAACCTTAGGAGATGTTTCTGCCTCTGCAGCTCTTTCCTCTTGCCTCTTTCCATTCTTATCTACTTAGATTCAGGGCAGAATCTCCCCATATATTTGATCCATGCCTTAGCACATGGGATTTTAAACTCCTTTTGATCCTGTAGACATTGGGTCAAGGCTGGATTGATGGGCCAAGGCCATTGTATGAGGTTCCACAAGGTGAAGTGACAGGTCCTGCCCTTGGGTCACAACCACCCCAGGCAGTCCTGCAGGCTGTGGGCAGAGTGCCTGGAAAGCTCCTCATGGAACAGGACTTGGGGTGCTGGTCCACAGGGGCTGGACATGAGCCAGAGTGGGCCCAGGTGGCCAAGAATGCCAAGGGCATCCTGGCTTGTGTCATAAATAGGTGGGGAGCAGAGCCAGGGCAGGGATTGTCCCCCTGTGCTGTGTCCAGTCCTGTGAGGAGCAGCTGAGGGAGCTGGGGGTGTTTAGCCTGCAGAAAAAGAGGCTCAGGGGAAACCTGGTTGCTCTCTGCAACTGCTTAAAAGGAGGCTGTAGCCAGGTGGGGATCAGGCTCTTCCTCCAGGTAACAGCAACAGGACAACAGGGAATGGCCTCAAGCTGCTCCAGGAGAGGTTTAGATGGGACATCAGGAAAAACTTCTTCACTGAAAAGGTTGTTAGGCATTGGAACAGGCTGTCCACAGAAGTGGTGGAAGCACCATCCCTGGAAGTCAAAAAACATGTGGATGTGGCACTGAGGGAAATGGTTTAGTGGTGATCATGGCAGTGCTGGGTTAACAGGAGTGCCCAATGATCCTCTTTTCCAACACTGAAGATTCCTTGATTCTGACTGAATTTCTTCTACATTAACCTTGCTTAAATGCCTTTTTCCATTGGCTATTTGTCTTTCCAGTTTCCACTCCAAGAGATGGGATATTGCAGCACACATGGGACTGAATTTCCTCTTCCTCTCTGCATGTAAGGTGTCTGTGGTAAGGTGTTCTCTATAGTGAATCCTGTAAGTTGGTGAGAAATACCTTATCAGCTGAAAGTATAGAGTACGAAGTGTGTTACCAGGGAGGAACTGAAAAGTAACCTGATGTTTTACCCCTACATTATGTTTGTTTTCTGAAGTTTAAATAAAAATGCATGTATTGTGCACATGTGTAAAAATAGTAGAAAACTATAGTGAAATAGTTGTGCCTTGCTGTAATCCCTTTAAAGATGGCTCTGAAAGTCTTAGAATTGAATGGAAAAATCACCTTTTTTTCTTTTTTCTTTTTTTTTCCTAGGAGAGACTAAACTGCCATTCTGATTCAGCATCTAATGCTGCTTCTTGTTTCATCTAAAACTACTGAAGTATTTTAAAATAAAGAAAAGACAAATTCCTCAGATGGCTTGAGGATTGGGTCATGCTATTATGTCAAATATACTTACTGCTTTTTACAGTCTCCCCCACTGTTTCCTGGAGATGTTTTTATGGCAGGAGAAGTCTATTCAGAAACTAACACATTGATAATAAACCCCAGCATTTGCTTCAGTTTTATTTTCTCCTGAAACATTGCTGTCAAGTGGCAGATATTGGAAACACAGTTTGCTGTAAAGTTGCCTTAACAGTCTTCAATTTCTGTTTGCTTCCATTTAGTTTTCCTGTGGAGAATGAAAATGACTGTTCTAGCCAAGGCTGGGAAGATTTTCCCTGGGCTAACAATGAGCAGAGAACTGAAGTGCTGGAATTCTTTCCTTGATGTCAGTTTAACTGACTCAGTGGCATAAAACAAAATTAGTAACGGTTCAAGTGCGTAATCTTTCCTCTGGTTAGAACTTCCCTGACAAATACTTATTATTTGGCTAACAAGGAGTAATTAAGCTTCTGCAAAGAGGACCAAGAGAAAAGTGATTGACCCCTCAAGGCTGAGCCTCAGCAGGGTCTGACTAAAGCTCCTTCCTGAAACTGTGAGTCACTCTGTGAGACAGAGCCAGTCTTCCCTCCCCTCAGTCATGTTTTTTACTGTGCTGAGGAAACAAAATTAGAATAAGCACGGATTTTAAATGAAGTTGCTGAGCTCTCAGACAACTTTCAGGAAAAGCAGAAGTATGTGAAGTTGCATCAGAACTTGCTTTTGTACCAGGCAAGCAATTTTGAGTTTATGTAGTGCTATCAAGGGTTCTTGGTTAAGTGTGATTGCTGTTAATTAATGGTTAATGCATTACATGTCAATCTTATCTTCAAAGGTTCAGAATGTAAAGTCTTTGATAAGCAAAGATCCAGATTAGCATATCAAAATAGAAGGGTTCCTTAAAATAACTCACACTTTGGGTGTGGATACAGTCAGTCCTGTAACTTTGTTAAAGCTATTTTGGGTAAGCATAAAAAACAAAGGTTTCTTTCCACAGCAAGTTTGTCTAAATACGATCTTCACTTTAACTGGTTTTTCTCAGTTAGTTCAATCCTATAAAACACTGAGGATTTAAATATGAGTATGGCTATATAAAATCATGTACTAGGTTTATGCACAACTTGTAAGCATCTCTTGATTAACCTACCAAGTGCTGGAGCAGCTGAGACTTGTATAAACCACTCATTTTAGTGAAACATTTAAGCATGGACCGCTAACCTAGTGACCTGAATGGGACTATTTATATTCTGAGTGGAAAACAAATCCTGTTCTGCCAAAGGATTTTAGCATGTCATTTAAATCAGGAGTAACAGAAGCCAGAAAAAGAAGGAAGAGAAAATGAAAAGCAGCACACAGGGTTTTAGTGTTTTGAGTTTTTTTTCTCCCTGGAAGTTTTTTGTTTGTTTGATTGGTTGTTTGGTTTTTTGTTGTTGGTTGGTTGGTTTTTAAATTTGTGGGTGTGGTGGGGTTTCATTCTTTTTTACAATTTGTGGAGCATTTAGTTTGGATTTTGTTTTTCCACTCTATTGTTTTTACCAAAAATCCAAACTGCCAAAAAAATCACTGAACTCTGTTCAAAGCAGAGATTAAGTCCCTGCCATGAGAAGATTCATGTGTGAACTAACATTAATTGCTTTTCTTTAGTGACTTTTCACTGAATCTAACTGTATTTTAATGCACTTTAGGAAGGGTCTTCTGTGATTACTGGTGACCTTGTGGGTGCTCAGCTACTAACTTATCTGCATATATAAAAGTTGTCTCTTTCGTTCTTAAGTGGAATAGCTGTCTTCTAATTGGGGAAATGATAATGTATTTTAAGATGGCAGATGTTTCTGGTAATAGTAACAGCTATAATGTTAGCAAATCAGATTCATTAGGAAATTTTATCAAAATAATTTTTTATGTTAATAATTTAGTTCAGAGTATCCATCTTGAGGAAAGACCATAAAAAATTATTTGTGGATTCCAGAGTCCTGAATAAATTATGAAGCAAAAGGTTGGGAAAAAGGAGGGGGAAGAGGCTGTTAGGGTATGCTCAGTGAATAAGGCAGATTGTGTCTGGCAACTGACTGTGCTACTGGGAGGCTATAAGATCTCTAAAGATATCTCTAAAGAATAAAATCTGTGGATGATTATAGTCTCCATCACATAGAGGAAACCAATCTTTTAATTTATCACCTGTGAGAATTAGAATTACTTCCTACAGTGGGCTTTGCTGCCTGCTCACCTGCCCTGCTCCTGGCCTGCTGTCCCTGGAGGATCAGTGATCCATGCAAGTTAGGTCTGTGACTGCCCAGCTTGTGCTGAGCTGTGCTGTCTGTCCAGCCTGGCCTCCAGACCCATGGAGGACAATTTCCCTGGCTGATTGTCCCACAGGATTTTTTGGGCAGGTCCTACATGGTACCTGCAATGACAACCCCTGCATGCCCTGCAGTTCATTTGAAAATGGCAGCAAAGGGTTCTGGTGTGAACATGTTTTATATTTGGCCATAGGAAAAAATGTGTAGAGTTGTCCCTTTGGACAAAACTCCTGTAATATCTTGAATGACCAAAATGGTGTAAATTCTCCATAGGCAGGATGTGTGTGACGTGCTGCACCTGGTTGATGCTGGACAGCCCAGGGTTCCTGAAGGAATGTAAGGTTATCTGCACTGTTCTCTCCACTATAATGTTGGCTACAATAAATGGTATTTTAAGTGACACTTTAGAATCTGAGTGCCTTTCTTACTGGAATCACAATAAACCAGCACCACCTTGTACAAAAACAGTTGTCAAACTGTACCTGCCAGAACTATTTCACTTGGAGTGCTATTTTTGTTCCGATGATGCAATTGGCTGAAGACTAAAATTGGGCAAAACCTAATTTTTTCCCCGTGCTGTTTATTATGTGTCTTGAGTTTGGGATCTAAATGGTTCTGTGTGAAATCTGTGAAAATAAAACCTTCAAGTGATCATGAGCTGTGTTCTGTGAATGACAGTCTCAGTGTTTGGAGCAATGTCTGTGGGTTACAGAGAGACAGAAAAGTGTGAACTTTTCTATCAATTGCAGGAAATAGTGCATGCAGGAGTCCTATTTCTCATCCTCTGTCAGTCAATAAACGTTAGAGAGTTTTGCACCTTCTAAGACCATGCCCACCATCCCTCACTTCTCCCCCACTGTCCTCTTCTGCAAAGTGAGCTCACAGAGATGCTCTCAGTGTGTGGCTCCTGTTCGGGCCTACGTCTCCAGTGCATTTGGGGTTTGGATCCTGGCTGTGCTGCTGACATGATTTATGGTATTTGCTCTTCAGAATGAAATGCTGAAGACATCCATCAAGAGGTACAAAAAGGGCCTCCATTTCTCTCTCCAAAGCCAGTCTTTGGGGAGAGAAAGAGATTTTTTTTGGCTAAGTAGACCAACCAACACCAACACTTAGCCAAAACTATAGGGACTCCATATATGGAAAGAAGACCATCGAGGTCACAGCAAATACATCATAAATAATAATTTGCTTTTCCTACAATATGCAGAAGAAATTATGCATAAATTTATTTTAATAATCTCTGTTGAAGTCCTTGCACAGCTGTTGCCCTCACTAGAGCTTATTCCCATCCCACAGCATTAAAGAAGACTTAACACAAAAAACCTACCCCAAACACCCAACAACTCTCAAAAAAACTTCCAACAACACAACTCCTTCCTCTTGGTCACATTTTGCCTGGCTTCAGCTCTGGAGGCAGTGGAGCAGGAGGAGTTTTTAGCTGTCCCCCTGCGCTGGGATTGCACTGCACTCTCTCCCGCTGTGCACAGCCTTCCTTCCGAGCTGTTTGTGGGGCAGAAAAATTCCAAGAGGAAAGCTGCTCTCCTTGCTGTGAGGTACACCCTGCTGGGAACATTGGACCTGAGACTTTCATAAATTCCATTCCCAGACTCAACTGTATTCCTGTTCTTCAAAAACCCACAGTTTTCAAGCGGGGAATTATTTGGAAAGACAGAAAAGTATCAGGCTCACTGATATATCCATGACAGCCTGCATTACCACGTAATGCTTATTTAATCTTTCCAGTAGCATGTCACAATGACAATTTTTTATTGTTTTATTTACTATCTCACCTGACGTGAAAACCCTGAACAGCGTTTTAACTGTGCTGAAGAACACGAAAGCGACCAATGTTAATTTATGCACCCATGTTACACCGAGCCATCAGGAATAAACTGAAAGGGACAGGATCCAGCACTTGTCCATTTAACCGTGTGCATTTCCGAGTAAGAATAAAAGGCAGACCTGGGGCAGCAGAGGAAGCCTGGCGGGCCGGAGAAGGAGGCCGTGAGCCGCAGGGCCGGGCGGCGCTGAGGGGCGCGGGCCGCCCCCCCCGCGCTCCGCAGCCGCCGGGGCGGGACGCGGCTGCCGGGGCGGCGCCAGCGGGGCCGGGCCGGGCCAGGCCGGGCCGGGCCGCGCCCCCGGGGCCGGCGCAGGCCGGGCCACAGCGGCGGCGGCGGGCGCGGGCCGGGAGCGGGCCGGCCATGGTGGGGCTCAAGGAGGAGCTGCTCAAGTCCATCTGGCACGCCTTCACCGCCCTCGACCTCGACCGCAGCGGGAAGGTCTCCAAGTCCCAGCTGAAGGCAAGCGGGGGGCGGCCAGCCCGGTGGGGTGCGAGGGGTCGGTCCCCGCCGAGCGCTGACGCCGCGGGCACGGGGCGCGGGCTGGGACCCGCCTGCTGCCTCTGGGGGCACACGGCGCTCGCTTTGGGGCTCTCTGGGCGCTGAAAATCGCGTTCTCCCCGCCGTTCGTCCCACGGCTTCGCTGTCCCTGCGGGCCCCGGCCACCTCCGTCCCGCGGGCGGCTGGCGCGGAGCCGTCCTGGAGCCCGGGCAGGCTGATTTTCATTCCGCTCCGTCCTCCCCGGGATGTCAGCGCACAAACCCTTGTTGTGCTTCTGGTCCGCTTTCAACCACATGTCCTTGCTACCCTTTCTGGCCAAAATCTTTTGTGGGGTAGCCACAAGGTCCTATCTATAGGGGTTGGCTGCGTCCAAGTGAAATTCACAGCTTGCCAAGGGGAGAGAGAGGTTCCACAGTGCCCTCTTATTTGGATATAAACAGGAGAATTAGTCAAGAGGCTCCAACTGTGCCATTCTTTCCTTAGCTTATATGCTGAAGTAGTGTTTGTGCTCTTAAAAGAGCTCTCAGGCAGCTCGCTGAATCCAGTCCCATCTTGGCCCTGCTTTATGGGACCGTCTTGGCCTGGGAATAATAGCAGGAATCTGGCTAAATAAATATTTTGAATAAGAACGCAACACCTGTTGACATTCGAGACTGTGGGTCCTTGTGTTCGGCGCTGGGGCTGCGTGGGCAGCAGCAGTCAGCCGAGGTTTGTGCCTTTTGTGGGATTAACTCCACCAGCGACAGTGGCCGCGCTCTGGGTGCTGTTCCCAAGCGTGGTTGGTCGCTCACGGACGGACTTTATTTTTAGCATTATGTAATGAGGGTCCGGAGCTGGCAGCGTGCTGCAAGCAGCCTGTTCCTCTTCTCCTTTTCTTCTGCTGGGGTGATGGGGCTGTGAGATAGAGCCGGAATCGGCCAGAAGTGACTGCGGGGCAGGATTCGGGCCAGACGCCAGACCTGGCTGTGAACTCCAGCTGAAAATGTGTGCAGGTCCTGGGTGTCGATGAAAGTGAGTCTTTGTGTTCCAGCCTTGCAGGATGAACTGAAGCAAGTAGCAGAGAAGCCTTTTTTTTTTGTTTTTATCGTCCTGCTTTTTATAGGAATTCTATTTTCCTGTCATGCTGCCCACCACAGCTGGTGTGCTCCATGCACTCACCTGAGAGTGTCTGCAGATGTCGTGGTGCAGGCCACTGCAAAACCTCAGGCGATAGAATGGTCTCTTTGAGCTAGGTCTTATAAGCTCTTGGACATCTATTATCACACCTGAGATAGCTCAGCTACTTCAGATGGTATAAAATCAGCAGTATGGCTTCTCTGGCAGTATTGGAAACAGAAAAGTTTTAATAAAAGGCAAAATAACAAAGCTCGTTACAGAGAAAAACCGAGCTAAGTGTAAGAGGCTCTTGCTCCTAGTAAAACACCTGACAAAAGCGATTAGTTCCCTTGTTGTCTTCTTTTTCTTGTAAATTGCTTAGGCAGGACTTCTTGGCATCTGTCTAATTGGTTATCCTTAAGTTTGAGGTGAAGTCCCTAAGGTCCTGTGAGGTGTCTCTTTAGCTAATTGAGGAGAGAGACTTCTGGGCTTTTTTCCTTTTTAAGGAGACAAAAGATAATTTTGTCGCTCCGTCAGTGAAGGGCACATTCCTACACTCAGGTGCTGGCCTGAAGGAAATGGCTACAGGAGGTGCCACTGTGCTGGTGGGCTGGTACAGTGTCATTAAAAAAAGCAGGGCTTTGTGTGTTTGTGCAGTTCTGTCTGTGACATAATTATTAATTATTCCTGTGGGAATAATTAATATTCAATCAATACCCATAATTATTCCTGTGGGAAGTGTGAGGTGGAGGATCTGTGAGTGCAGAAACAAGTCTGAAACGAGGTTGCCACCTTCTCCTGTGGCCACCAAGAATTAGTTTTCAGGAGGGAGTAGAGGGTGTTCTTACACAGACTTTTTGTGGCAAATGCTGAGGTGTTGAACTGATGGTCCTGCTGGGGAGAAAAGGTGTGCAGGGTGGCAGTAGCCCCACATAATTAAAAAGGGCAGGCAGGACAGCAAAAGAGAAGTTCCTGTATGATAGAGATAGGATTGTGTTGTCCTTAGAAGGTATTTCCCAATGAAGTGTTTCTCATCAGCATGAGGAAGATACAGCACTCCTGTGAAATGGAGCACTGATGATGCTTGGAGACCAACAGGTTAGAGATCTATGACCAACAGTAGAGATCTATGACATTAGAAAAATATGCTTAATAATTGAGTGGAATGGCTGTTTTTAAAAAATGATAAAAACCTTTTTGCTTTGTGAGAATGGCAGTGTTGTAACCTGCTGAACTATTCCCTTCTCAGTAAGAAAACCTACTGGCCATGGGTTTCTGTAATCCAGTATAAGGTGGTGCCATCACATTTCAGAGAAATTCCTAAGGATAATACATTTGGTTGTTAAAGGAAGTGATTTTTAGTTATTCTGCCTAGAAATGACCTTTGAACCTTCCATAAAAATAAATAATTAAATACTATGAGAAAAATAAATATATATGTGTGTGTGTGTGTGTTCTGTAGTTGAGGCCCTACTGCAAAGGGTTTGCGTCACACATTTGTTTTCAGTAGATCTAGAGCAGATGGATAGAGGTGAGTCAGTTTGGTCTGTTTTGGAGTCTGGAGAAACAGCAAATGCTTGAGGGCAAAAATGAGACTTGCTTGGAATAGTAAGGATGTCATGAGATGTCTTTTATCCATTTGTATCTTCTGTATATGTTCTGAGCTGCTGAGAGAGGAGACAGTCAAATCAGTTCTTAGTGTAATTTTGAATATTGTCTTCTTCCAGTATGCACTGATTTTTTTTGTTTGTTTGTTTGGGTTTTTCTACTTTTTTTTTTTTTTCAACTGGTAGTCTTCAGAAGTTATACTGTTATGTTGGCTGCAGCGTTTAAGTCTTTTTTTTCTACATCAGCAGAAACATTTGTGTATTCTGTTCTTAAATTACAGCTTTAAAGCTGGACACAGTCATTGTTTTGCCAGTGTGTTTTTTGGCATGTTCAAACACTGATACAGCAAGGCTCAGGTGTAAGTTCTGTGTACACAGTTACAGCTGCTCCTGTGATTCCAGCACAAGCTACATCCAAATTACTTCCTTTTCTACACTTAGATTCGATTTCATCTTTCTTACAACCTACAATTTTAAAATTAACTTGTTTTAGAAGTTTCTCTTAAGTATCAGCGTTAAATCCACATTTCATCTGGATCTTGAAACACTGTACTTTCAAATACAGTTCCACTTCACAGCCATCAAAATTGCTTGTAGTGTGTGTGTGTATGATGGGATCTTGGAAAAATCCACCAATTAGTTTTTACACCCTCTCTGGCAGCTCTTCCACTTGTTGCTTTGTGACTTGTCTCTGCTTAGGCAGTGGGTTTATTTTGGTGTTCTTGTTTTCCATGCTGCATTGGGGTTTATTTTCTAAGTCTTGGGGTCTTGGACTCCTGGGTGCTATCTGCAGAATGTGGATGGTGAGCCACATGAGCAAATACTGTCTCACTCAGGCCTGTATTATAACTTTGGGTGACCAAAACTACTTGTCAGGCTTAGAAAATCCATACCGGTCTGTTCTCATTTCTGGAGTGTTACAGGCTTGTTGTACCCCTTGCCTTTGCTTTTCCCCTAGATGAGAAGTTGGCCTGTGGGAAGAGGAAGAATGGTGTAATCAGGGGTGAGAGGGGTGGTCTGAGCACAGAGGAAGACCTTGAACAATGCAGTGAGGCAGGGGCAGGGTGGGAGCCTGGCTGAGTGGGCAGGACCCCGTTGGACAATCGGCGTTGTGCAGTGGTGCAGGGCAGTAGGAAATTACTCACAGTGACTCAGGGACAGGGTCCTGCTCTGGGGCTGTCAGCAGGGCTCACAGTGTGTGAGTTAGGGTAACCGTGAGCCGTGCTGTTGGTGAGGTGTGAGGGAGGCATGATGTTGTGCCAGGAAAGCCCAGGCAGCCTGTAGACTAAAACGGGGAGCACGAGGAAATGACAGGGCCATGAGGCTGTGCTTGAGAGGAGCAGCTCCCGGTGGATCAGCAGCCTGTTTAACCTTGAGCCAGCCTGTGCCCAGGTGGCTGAGGCAGCAGTGGCATCCTGGCCTGGATCAGCAATGGTGTGGCCGGCAAGAGCAGGGCAGGGATTGTCCCCTGTACTGGGCATGGTGAGGCCACACCTCGAGTGCTGTGTCCAGTTCTGGGCCCCTCAGTTTAGGAAGGACATTGAGGTGCTGGAGCAAGTGCAGAGAGGGACAGCAAAGGTGGTGAAGTGTCTGGAGCACAAGTCCTGTGAGAAGCAGCTGAGGGAGCTGGGCATGTTAGCCTGGAGAAAAGGAGGCTCAGCAGTGACCTTACAACTCTACATCTGCCTGAAGAGAGCTTGTAGCCAGGTGGGGATTGGTCTTTTCTTCCAGGCAGCCAGCAAGAGAACAAAAACTTAAGCTGCACCACAGGAGGTTCAGGTTGGGCATTAGGAAGAATCTTCTCACAGAGGGGCTGATTAGATATTGGAATGGGCTGCCCAGGGAGGTGATGGAGTCTCTGGAGGTGTCTAAAGAAAGACTGGATGTGGCACTCAGTGCCATGGTTGACATGGTGGTGTTCTGTCATAGGGTGGGCTTGATGATCTCAAAGGTCTTTTTCAGCCTAATGGATTCTGTGATTCTCTTTTGTCAGGGAAGATGTAGAAGGAAGTTGCAGTACCTGGAGTATGTTTACAAGGAGCTCTTCCTAAGGGCTGGGAGCCCCAGGACAGAAAGGCTGTGACTCCTTAGGCAGATTCAGGCTGACCCCAGGATGTGATTGGAGGCCAAGGGGGATTGTGCAGATAATGAAGGCAGAAGGAGGGGTGAGGTTGCTGAAAATGGTGATGAGGGATGTCCAAGCGCCCAGTGGTGAAAGGAGCTGTGTGGGTGAAGGACACAAATGTCAGGAACCTGGGCTGGAATACACTCATCCAGCTGGGAAAGAGGCTGCTGCAGAAACCCTGATGGTGAATAATGAGGCTCCAGATGGGGTATGTGCTACCTGAGTGGATAAGGAAGCTGGACCTTGGGGGCGTGGTGATGCAGGATGTGGTGTGTGTATGGTGTACCCTGGATGAAAAGACCTGGTGCTTGTGACGAGGGGCTTACATGATGCTACTTTTAACACTGGTCATGAAAGAAAAAGGGAAAGTACTTGTGAGTAGCCTTATTTTGGCTGGCTGGCTGGCTGCTGACATGGATGTTAGGGAGAGATGAGCCAAGAATGTCTTGGAATGAATTCACACAAAGCCACCGAATGGAGCTGTTGGGATCTGGGATGCCAACATTTTAAAATCTGAAAAAGAGACGGGGAATGGGCAGACCCCCCTGAAAGATGGAAAAGAAAAAGAGAAAACTACCAAGAAGCTGACAATGGCTGCTGCAGGATTAGTCTGCCCTGGTAAGGCTCCCACTGTCATCTGGGCCAAATTTTTGTCACTGAGCAGTAAGTAGTCAGATCCTCCCTCTCCCTGTAGAAATGCAGATCACTTGTATGGGATATGGTTAAATGAAACTACTCAGATGGTAACAATTCAACATGTGCTGAAAGTTTTGGAAAATGGGAACTCAAGAGAGGAGCAGCTCTGGCAGAGTAGACCTGAAGGTAAAGCAGCATAAAACATGACATAATAAAGTAAATCCAAAGTCTGTGATGACAGCTTGCTTGTATTTGTATTTGGAACAGAACACCTTCAGTGTTCCCAGGGAAAGATGGGATGCCACCAGGCATCCTTCTTAAAAACTTTCAAGGGAAAGTGAAGGAGTTGTTATACCTGGAGTGCACTGGTGTCATGAACCCCCTGCAGGCTGCCTGTGCTGTCTCAGACCCCAGTTTGGGGACCCCACTGTGCCCATGTGCTGCAGCAGAGATGAGTGTGTGGGCTGGGGCAGGAGCTGGCTTTGGCACGAAGGTAAATTGTTAAATGTGGCATCCAGAGCATGATAATTGAGGAAGGAGAAAGCTGCCTAGCAACCCTGTGGGCACTGGGGGAATAATCCTGACTGCTGCAAAACTTCCTCATGGTTGATGTAGCTTCTGCAAGGCAAGATGATTCTTTTGTGCCCCAATTAGTCTAGTGCTCAGCTACTTGTTGGGGTTTTTAGAAATTTTTAATTAACATAGAGTATCTTCAGGTCCAGATAATGTGATTTGAGAGAACAAAACCAAACCAAAGGAGACCTCAGGGCAGAACTTTTCTGGCTTACCCTGCACGTGAAGAATTCAGCTGGCGCTTGGCCGCGTTTGAGAACGGCAGCTTTGGCAGGCGCCGAGGAATTTCCTGAGTTATGAAAAGGGCCCTGGGCACCAGAGAGATCACAGATAAAGCAGATCTTAGAAAATCATTGAAAGTGGAATTCTTTCCTGGTAAGTTGGTCACTTGATGTGGAAAGCACCTAGGTTTCTGACAGCCCAAGCACAGCAAGAACACCAAAAAAAGGAAGACAAATATGTAGAAAGCACATGATAAGAAAGTATTTTATCAAGACTTTTTAATTTACTTTGGTAGTAGGCTGAAATCAGTCATGCTTTCAGAATATTTTTATTAGCTGAGTATTTTTTTAGTTATAGTATTAGCAACTCCAGTGTGGTTGAAAAACAGTAATCATCTCTCTCTCTCTCAGAAATTCAAGAATCCCTCAAGCTTCTATAAATAACAGCAGAAGCCTTAAATAGAAGGGGAAGCACAGTGATAGTACATTCCCCCAACCCCATATGTAAATCACATGGACTCAAATTCTTGATCTGGTTGGAGACAAGGATGGATTGAAGTGAAATATACTATTGATGGAGAGTGCTGTGAAATGTGATAACTTCTAAATGCTCTTTTGCTGCTTTGGGAAGTGCAGCTTTTGTTGTGCTATGGCTGATGCTGTTGTTTAACTCTTAAAAAATTTCTAGGCCTTGTTAGCTCTAATGCCTTAGTGTTAGCATACATCTGTGAAAATATGTATTTCTCATGGAAATGTCTTCTTTTCTGAAAGCAAGTTTAACTTTGGAGGTATGTAGAGAGGAATTCTCCTCTGAAGTCAATATACATTTTGGGCTATCTTTGTAATATTTTCTGCTAACTAACACAGAGATTCTGCTGTCTCCTTATCATGCATCAGAATAGTAAATGTACATTTTCTTCTTTCTTGGTGGTAGGTGGGTGGGGGAAAGCCCAGACATTTTAAGTGTGTAGCTTTGGTTTGATTTCCTAGGCTTTGACGACTTCAGACTTTCACTTCTTCTTTTACAACTACTTCATCTTTGACCATCTTTTGTGTCTACTCACCTAAATAAGCATAGTAGGCATGCTTATAAGTTTTCTGCACATTTGGTTTTGGTTTTTTTTTTTCCTGTTTTCTCTTTGCATCATTTTGGTCTGTTTTAAAAAATTCTATATAAAATCCACAAAATTCAGTTGCACTTTGTCCCATGTAGTTGTCGATTAAAAAAAAAAATAATAGCACTGGCAGCATACCTTTTGAAAAGATGTGATCTGTTTTACCTTTGTATAACTTTTTTTTAGCTGTACTTTTTGCCTTTTTTACATTTTTTCCCATGCAAACCGTGGCATGTAATACTAAATCCTTAACCCAGCTCATGTTGGTGGTACATCATCTTCAGAGGCTCAGCTCTACATCATGCCAAGGGGTGATGTGGGCAGCCTGTTACAGGTCTGACCTGACCCCAGACAGTGTGAACAGCCAGGGGGAGGGATGGTGCTTTGCTGTTTTTTGGGAAGTGCTGGTGGCACAGGAGTTGCTCCTGCCCAGGCTCTGCCTTCCTGTTGGTACTGAGGTGTTGGTCTGTGCTTGCAAAGCTCAGCTTGGGCTGAAGAACTTGAGATGTGCTGGCTAGTTTGTTTTTAGTAATTCAGTACTTCCTTAAAATTAGTCAAGTGTGTAGTCTCTTCTTGAAGGTCATTTCTCAAGAACAGACATGAGTGTTAGTGGGTGTCAGGTTCGTGACATACTTCATGCAAATAGCTTTTTAAAATAAAAATTTGAGAAGCACACCTAAACCCTTCCTCTTTCTGTAACATTACTTTCCTTTGCAGCTGAACCATGGGGTCAATGTTGAGAAGCAGCCCAAAAGCAAGCAGATGAGAGAAATCCATAGTTAATGCTTTAATCTGAATAGTCTTTTCTTTGTAAACTAAAGCTACATATTAAATTGTTTTCTTTGTTACTCATTTTCACTAGATATAAATATTTATAGTTTCAAAGGCTAGGTGATTGTGGTTGTTTTGATAGCTATCTGACTTCACTCGACAAATATTATTCTGGTGTTCCTGCATGCCTCTCCTGGTTTTCAGCTCATGGGGATATATGTACAAAGGGGAGCTTGTGTAGCTGCATTTGTAGCTCTCTAGGGCTGGACCTCTCTGTGCTCACATTGCTTCTGTACAATCAACTCTGAAACCATCAAGTGAGGATTTTTTAGTTACGTTTTGCAAAACTTTGTGGGGCAGAACTTGTGGTGACATCAAAGTATCACTTTGCACATGGTTTCAGAGTCACAGGTCTGCTCTGGAGGGAGCACACCATGGTTAAGGCTGACAGCAGTGTCACTGGTTTATCTTTTGTCCTTAGGTCCTTTCTCACAACTTGTGCACAGTGTTAAACGTTCCCCATGATCCAGTGGCCTTGGAAGAGCACTTTAGGGACGATGACGAAGGACCAGTTTCCAATCAGGGTTAT
Organism: Molothrus aeneus; assembly: GCF_037042795.1. Lineage (NCBI taxonomy): Eukaryota > Metazoa > Chordata > Aves > Passeriformes > Icteridae > Molothrus > Molothrus aeneus. The sequence goes on along the minus strand of NC_089651.1, from coordinate 11,216,026 downwards.
ATGCCTTATCTAAACAAATTCATCTTGGAAAAGGTAAGTTTTGAATTCTCATATTCTGTGCTCCCTGTATCAGCTTTTGTTGTTAGAGTGTCTTTGTGGTGACTGGTGCCTGCAGGAGGCTGCTGCTGGCATGGAAACACTGGCTGGGAGGGTGTCTGTGGGTCCTCATGGCGTGGCTACTCTGGGGAGCCTGTGCCTAAAAATAGAAGAGTGCACTGCTCTCCACATCTTGTATTTCCTGTTACATCTGGCCCTTGCCTAAGCTGTGGTCATGCAGAACTGTGCTAATATTAATAAAGAGTAGGCACACAGTTTGTGGGAATTGGGAGTGGGGCTGTGGCCGAGCCCCATCCCCAATGGGCTGCAGCTGTGAGAAGCAGGTGAGCAGTGTTGGAGGTGATGAGCCATGGGGTGCTGAGGTGTTACTGACCAATCCCCAAAGGGAACAGAGGGCACACAGGTGCAGTGCATCAACATGAGGGGTATGAAAGGTTGGGCTAAAGAACAAGAAGGGCAGAGGCTTGCAGCCCTCTGAAATTGTGCAGTGATACTCTGTGTATTGTGGCTGTCTCTACTGTGACATATGCTGTGACAATAAAGCACCTCAACCTGAATTTATCTGAAAGTGTCTGGGAGCTGGAGGTTGTCCCACTTTATACTGCAGCTACAACAGAATATTGTCACACACTCCTTTGCAAACAGAAAGGGTAAAAATATCAAAATATCTTCACTGTTTGTCACCAAGTACTTTAATAAGTAGATCCCTTCAGAAGGTTACAGTGGGTGACATTAGGGCGTGTTGTGAATGTCTTGCAAGTTCTTTTCCTTTCATGTCTGAGCATTAGTCAGTCTTCTGTTGTGCCTTGTTTCAGGAGAAACTCTGGAAAGCCAGCAGGGCTCTCCCTCTCCTCTCCATCATGTTGTAAAATAGGTGGTCACTGGGATGGAAAGTTAGGAAGCCCCAAACAATGATCTTCCTGCTTTTTTTCTGTCTTCTGTTCACGTACTGGGCTGGGTAGCAAAAGCAGCTCACGTGATGGTGGAAACATCAGCTTCAACACTACTGATTTCTTGTACACTTGAGGGCCAGCCCCAGAAACCCTCAAACTTTGATGTTGTGGCTGCAGAGATACAGAGCTGTTTGCTCTCTTTCGTTATGTGAAGAAGTCCTGAGCTGACATACTGCCGAGAAGTCCAGTGCAGCAATTGCAGATGATGCAAATTCCTCAGCCCCATTTGCTGATTTCTGCTCCTCCATTTAATAGTGGTGGAGAATGTGATATATATAATGCAGTCTGGCAGCTTATGTCTGGCTTATCAGCTTCTATCTAGTTTATCAGCTTCTCTGCCTCTCTAGTCTGTGTTCTCTCCTACCTAAAGAGTGTGAGAGACAGGCCAAGAGGGTCCTGTTTGATGTGTGGGAGTTGTTGGCCTCTAATACAGGTGGAGGTTACTCTTTAATGTCTTGGTTGTTTGATGCTGAAGAATCCTGCTTTGTCCCTAAGAAGTTGTGATAGCCTTTCTGCTTCATCTTGGCTGTCGGAGATCCTGTGGAGACCAAGCAGTCTTTTTCATCAAATTCTGGGATAAAAGGCCTTAATTTATGTGACCACAGGATTACAGTGGGAGAGGCTGAACCACAGTGGGTTAATACTCTTTGTAGACAGTAGCAAGCCATTAAGTAAAGAAAACCCAAAAGAGATGTGTATGGCTTTTTCAAATATAAAAATGCTTTATTGTTAAAGAGTGTTTCTAGGGAGAATAGTTATGGAAATGAAGAGCAAAATGGCATTTAAGTGACACTTTTATATTAAAATTACAGACCTGGCTATGTAAGTAAGTAGGTATGAAAGGGAAGAACATGACTGTGTATAATTTTTTGTTTTGTTTTATTCATATACTGATCTGGCTTCCAGTGATTGCCTGATATATCCATATCATCAGTTAATCTTAAAAGATTGAAGTGTTAAGGAAAAGGATTAAATTATCTATAACTTGATGTTATTTGATCTTGACTGAGTGCTTGTAAATAAGAAAATCAGTGAAGTTGTTTGGACAGAAGGCTGTCTTTTTGGACAGGAAAAATCTTGTCTGTGACTTCTTTTAGAGATGAGTTTACATCAGTGCCAAAAGACAACATGCAGTGGGATGAAGTCACTGATTCATTGCGTGTCTCCTTTGTTTAAAACAAACAAACAAAAAAGCAAACAAGAAACTCCTTCTTTATTTTTCCAAGGCGTAATCTGTTATTTTAGATGGGGTGATTGTAGAAAAATTGCTGTTAGTATATTCTAGTAAGCAAAGCTACTAAAAAAGGAGTGATGCTTTATACCCCAGATACACGGGAAGTTCTCAATTTCCAGTCATGCATCTTACAGTGAGTTAATTGATTCAAGCAAGAGCCAGTGGCTCAAGAAAGGTTTTTTGATCTTAAGATATTTTGCTTTAAGACATTCATAAATATTTTATGGATGATTTCTTAAATTTCTTTTAAAATAGTTATATAGCTGTGACTTAGAATTTTATTGAGAGGACTTTGTAACCTTTGGAAATAACTTGTGTTGTACTCTTAAATGCAGTTGTAACTTTTTCTATTTTTTTTGGTGCTAACTTATCCTGCAATAAAGCTTTATTATATAGAACCAAGGAATCATCAAGAAAGGGACAATTGTGAAGAAAGACAAGGTAGTTAAGTGAGGTACATTTGCTACAACTAATTTCCTTTATTCACATAGGTAATTTCAGTAAATTATTGGAGTAATTAGTATTGTCTGATTGAAGATTTCCAGTGTTATGCATCTTGTTACTCAGCAGATACATCTATCTAGAATTTTCTTGCATCAGAAACAAAACTTGTCTTGTTCTGTAAATGTCTCTTTCAGGAGGGAGCTGTGATTTGCCAGTGTAGTGTCTTCATAATTTGTTTTACTTGGTTCCTTAACCATATTTTAGCATGTTCTGTTATTTACAATGTCTGTCTTTAAATACCAATTGGAAATGTTTCCCTTTCAGTGATGGCAGTGGTGCCATTTTACAGCAGGCCTTATTCAGAGCAGGGAAGAGTCCTGGTGAGGGGAGGCATTGTTCAAACCTTAGGTTATCTCATCTTCCAGGCAACTTCATGAATGCAAGTTAGACTACCAATGCTTGCTATATTTTTGTTATTTTGGAGAGCCAGGGCTTGTGTGCTGATGTAATTATTGTCCTGGATAATTCCTAAACAGTGTCTATGTTCTTGATGACACGTGGGCCCCACAAAGTCCGTTTCAGAACCAAATCTGGATTCTGAAAAAAGGGCTTTCATGTCTAAAGTGGGATTGCTGGCACTGTGGGACCTCTTCCCCTGTGGTTCTGAAACCTCCTGCTCAACTGGTGCACAGTCCTGGTGGCAGGGACATGCTGTAGGTGACCTGGGCTGTGACAGGAGTGTCTGAGGGGCTGCACTCCTGCTTTGCTGTGGTAGCAGAACCTGTGCACCACCAGGACATTTCCAAGGTGGAACTGCTCACTGTCAGGGTGGGAAAAGCACTTCCAGAAGAGAAGTCCTGGTTCATTGGGCAGGGTGGAGAGGACACAGAAAAAGCACAGGCAAGAGTAGCCAAGGAGGGAAGTGCTGGTGAATAGAACAGAGGTGAAGGAATCCTGACTTTGGGCCCTTCATCCAGAGGGTGTTTGTTCATTCAGTTGATGTTTCATTCAAGATCTGTGTTTCTTGTGCAAGCAAGACAGATGCTGGGCTTGTGGCTGGAGCAGCTCTGGCTCCTACAGCTGCCACCTCGTTCAAAGGACAGCTGTAGCCTCTTGCATCTCCACTCAGGTTGGTGGTCTCTGCAAGCATGCAAACTCTATGATTTTTTTTGATAGCCTCACTCTTATGCCTGGAGACTGTTCTTGTCATCAGGTTGGTTTCTTGTTTGCTTTTGTTTTTTTTTTTTTTTTTTATAGTTTTTCCCCTCTTTTTCCCCTGCACCCACATCAGTTCATCAACTTCCCATGTCTGCCACTGACTGAGCCAGTGTGCTGTGGTCACTGTATTTGACTGCTTGCCAGACTGGGCAGGAAATCAGACAGTTTGCATTGGTGCTCTTCAAGCACCTGAGATCTGTGGTTTGGCTTATCTTTAAAAAAACCACTGACCATTACTGGTCTCACTACCACAAGAGGTACAAGAACCTGTTCCTTAGATGTGTTTTCTAAAATCTCAAAGGGGCTTCCATTACTGTGCCAAACATGCCTTACTCAGTAACACATTGGTAAAGAAATAGCGTTGCTAAGTTATGGGGAGATAATAAATAGATTTAATGTATAACTTAAACAAGGGTTTGAAAACAAAACAGTAAATTAGAGCTCTTGCCTGTATAAATAATTCACAGATCTGTAGATGCAGCTGCTAGATATGATAAAGGATAATGAAAACAAGAGGGATTTTTGTATCAATGAGGTGAAGGTTGAGAAAAAACAGAGATTTTAAGTGCATTAACATTTGAGGAAAAAATTATTTTGTGTTTATGAATACTCTTCAAGAGTTAGTTTGAGTAATGTGAAGTAAAAAACATACTAAGGGTCCTTCCCAGTTGTTGCTCCAATATTGCTTTTAGCATATCCACATATGGATTTGGCTATGCTGGTTTCCAAATTTGCTATATAAAATCATCTCAGTAAGTCAGTGCAATAGGATGGCAGCTGGAACTGGGTTCTGGAGATGGTTTGGAAGCTGATGTGCTAGAGGAAACAGAGTGCACTGTAGCCTCTTTTCCATGGAGTCAGAGTGTAATTAACTCAACCAGAAATTGGAGGCTGGATGTCAGTTTTGCTAGGAGGAAATCCTTATTTTACCCCATGCAGGAAGTCAGACTAGGTTGTTACAGTGCTCTTTTTGGGCCTTGGTGTTTTGTGCAAACTGCAATTTTCTTGCTGCTTTTTGTATGATGAAACCTGACAAACATTGTCTATCTGCTATTCTGTGCCATTCATGCATATCAATTTCTTTGTTGTTCTTCAATTTCTTCTCTTTAGGTTCAAGGGAACTTTGACAAAGTTGAATTCAACAGGATGTGCTGGACTCTCTGTGCTAAAAAGAACCTCTCTAAAAGTCCTTTGCTGATTAGTGATGAAGATGCATTTAAAGTGTGGGTTATTTTTAACTTCTTGTCAGAGGACAAATACCCTTTAATCATTGTACCTGAGGAGGTAAGAAACAAAAACTTTAACTCTTTAACTCCAGTTTGCCTAATATCTCAGTTGAACTGTGTTAAGTGTGGTATTCTCTAGAGATTTAAGAGGAAATATTGTTTAATTTAAAATTTTCATTCCCCTCTTTTAGTATTGTAAGGCCTTGGATGCATTTCTCTGTCTTCCAGGGTGGATATATGGGGATTTCCACAGGATACTTGAGATATTGATAGCTCTGTGTGTCTGTCATTTAAGCAGCCTGGACTAAACAGGATAAACAGGACATGCATGGATGTGATCTTTAATCACTGCACTTACTTATAGGTGGTTACAATTTTACAAGGTCCATGTGATTCTGAAAAAAAATGTCCTCATGTTCTGTGTTATTGTGACTTGTAAGGTGTGTCTTCAGTCTTATGTCACCCTCCTGATGGAAAGGACAATACAAAATTTTATGGTGGTGTCTGTTTTCTGATAAAACCAGCCAGCCCCTGAACGCTCTTGCTTGAAATGTCTGAAGGAATAACACCAGAGAGATCTCTTTTTTCTTGCAGTTCATGAACAAGTATTGGCAGCACTCAAATAGGTATTTTAACCCTCAAGCAAGATTTTGGTATCTCCACTATTCTCCCCTTTGGGATGGGTGGGGAAAGAAGCAGAAAGATCAGAACTGTTGGCATAAATAATCCCTTGCAAAACTGTGTATGCAAATCCCAGTGGTTTGCAGTTCAGCACTGGAGGATGGAATAATAAATATTTCCAAGTTGTTGAACAGCCAGGGACCAAAACAGTCTGGTTAACATGCCACTCACAACATAACTGTTGGACTCCAAGGTGTTGTGCCAAACCCTCAAGTACAGATAGCTCTCCTATCAAAATAAACTCTTCAGTTTTGCTTTCTCACTCACTTTTTAGCAGAACACTTTCACTCTGCACATTTCTGATTTTGCCAGACTGGCCCATGCCTGGCATGCTGTATTCCCATGAGAAATGAGACAGTCTTCTTGCTTGCTGTCCCATTTGTTTCTGTTGGTTCTGGGAAACAGGAATCATGGTTATAAAAGCTAAGACAGCTCCTTTCTTAGTGGTGCTATATTTGGCTTGGTAGGTCAGAGCTACTAAAAATGCCAAAACTGGGACTGAAATCCACATCTCTGGTTTGTCAGTGTGTCCTGCTGTGCAGCCTGGCTTACCTGTGGGCAGACATTTCACATCTCCTGAATTGCTGGCATGGTTAAAAGCTTCAGCCCTGCCAGCTCTGGGGTGTTGCTCTCCACTCCTTCTCCACCAAGGAAGCCTCAGATTGGTGCTGCCTTCTGTGGCTGCTGCCAGGTAATGGCAACATGTCTGAGCTTTGGCAGATGTGCTGCAGAGTCAGCACTGAGCTGAGAATTTCCTGATTTCCAGATTTTCTATGTGCTGTTGTTTGCTTTCCTTCCCATCCTTAATGTCCAGGTTAACCTGTACTGCTCTTCTACTTGGATTGTTAAAAAAATTCTGATTGTGGATCTGTGTCTGCATCTCCTTGATGACAGCAAGATTTAAATTGTGCAATTTGTTTAAAGAAAGCTTACAGAGCCTGACTGACAAAGAAAGGCTGCTCTGTTCTTATCCTATACAATGCCTGTATTCACTCCACCTTCCCTCAGACCACACAGGTAATGTAATCATCCACTGGAGGAATGCTGCCTGTTGAACACACTCCTTTCTGCTTTGCACTGGTCCTGCATCAGGTTCTCTGTACTTCTGGAAAATTTCCCATTTGCTCATCTACTCTCTGCACAAAATTCCCAAAGTAAAAATGCAAAGTCTCAGTTTCAGCCAGTTTTGCTTTTTCTCAGATGTTTTGTATCTGCCTTTTTTACAAAATGCCTTGCAGGTCATGTGTACAGTGAGGGGATTTTTACAAAGTGAAGGAGAGGAGGAGGGAGATGGAAGCCCTGCTGTTTGTGCTGTTGATGTTTTTCTGAGAGCAGTGTAAACCTCTCATGTGTGACTACACTTCCCACCCAGGGAGCAGGCTCTCCTGCCCTGCCCTGCTCTGATCCTTGGCTGAGAATATTGCAACAGACCATCTACTGCAGTTCTGGTTCAGAGATCCAGCAGTTTGTGTGGGATCCAGCTGTTCCCCCTCCTCCCTCCCTTCCACTTGTTGGCTTTTGTTTTGGTTTTTTTGTATGGTTTTTTTTTTGTTGTTGTTGTTTTTTGTTTTTTTGGTTTGTTTTTTTGGTTTTTGGGTTTTTTTTGTTTTGTTTGTTTTTTTGTTTGTTTGTTTCTTTTCCACTTTATAAGTAACTGAGATACTTGCCACATGCTTTCAGTTTGGAAGGGTGATCCCTTGAAGACTTTTGCATCCTCTGTTGAAAATTACAAGACTTTGGTCTCCATTTAATGTATTAACACAACTTCATGTGGAGCAGCTGCTCTTTGAGACGTGCTTGGGAGCTTGGGAGTCTGAGTTTCCTCTTTTTTCTTTTTTTTTTTTTTTCTTTTTGCAATTTTTAAAATGAGATAAGTGGTTTCTGCTGTCACTTCATAGATCTCATATCTGGAAAAGCCTACTGCTTGAGTGCAGTTTCACTTTATTTGCACTGTGCTGACTAACTGTTGAAGTCACTGTCTTTCCTTCTTGCCCATGTCATGTACTTTTGCACTGGTGCTGCTGTGCTGGCCCTTTCCTTTTAGGCAGCTGAATGTGGCAGGGTGTTACCCCCAGCTACAAGTGTAAGTCTTGATTCCCTGCCCAAGGGTTCAATGGGCAGCAAATGGCTGCAGCTCATCCAGAGAAGGGAAAAGAAGCTGCTTTGGAAAGGATTCAGAGATGCAGGCTGAGAAGAGCTTTAGGCTGAGCAAGGTGAGGAAAGGAGTTAGGAGGAGAGAATCTGAAAGCAGTGGAGAGGTGATGCAAGGGCCAGATGCTGCTTGTTCAGCAGAGGCCAGGCTGAAAGCCAGAGGCAGTGACTGGCCTGTGCTCCTCACCTGCCCTGGAAGGAGGGATGCCAGCCCTGCACTTGAGAGAGATAAGGCTTGTAAAACCAGTGTGGGGAAGGGATTGGGTTGGGATGTGCAGTTCTGGAATGTGACTTCAAGCTTGAGAGCTCCCTCTGTGTTACGGGGAGAACTCAGGTGACACAGGGACAGGAGCTGGTGGCTACAGGGAGCACTGGGCACAGCTGGGAATGGCCTTGCACTCCAGTGTTCCTTCTGCTGCCTACTGGTGGGCAGCTGAGAGCACTCAGAAGAGCTGGGAAGGAGCAGAGATCCATCAATGTCTATTTTGCAAAGGTGCTCATGTGCCAAGGCAGAAAGCAGGGACTGGCTGGGACCTCCTTCCCCTCCCCACAGCCAGATTTTCCATTAGATCATCTGAGATGCACACATCCAAGTGTGTGTTTCCTTCAGCTCTTGCAGGTATTACCTCTTCCATGAGAGGGATAAAATGAAGGAAAAAAGGTGGAGAGAACTGAATTCATAAGAGGAGAAATATTTCTATTTGTCATGAGCTTTCCTTACAAGTCACCTCTTAGTTGTTACAGACTTATTTGTGTGTCTTGGTAATTTTTAACCAGACATTTTCTGTTTTATAAAAAGGTTTTCAAGCACTTCCCCTTTCTTATTTCTGGACATGTGACTGCAGCCTTGGGAATGCTTTATCGCCTGAGAGCTGTGGTGTGTGGTTAGTTGTGTTTCTGGGCCATTCTTCATGGTGAAACTCAGAGATACACGTGCTGCAAGCTGCATACTCAGTGTTGTAATCCAGTGTTCACAGTCAGTTTCAAGTAAGCCAAACATATTTGCTGCTTTTGGCTTCACAAGGAAAGATTTGTACAGTCATTTTTCACTTGTCCTCCAATTTAAAGAGGTCAGGTGAGACCTGGTACTTCTAGATAATTAACCAAAAGTCTTCAAATTTATTAACAGATGGCATTTCTAATCCTCCTGAGAGGAATAAGCCTTGTGTGGCTTTTTGTGCATGTCAAAATGAGGTGATGTTTTCTTAGCTTGGGGAGGTGAGAATCTGATCCAGTAGTGATTCTTCTGGAGTGTGTTTTTATGGCCATGTTTGCTTCCTTGTTCTGCATTCTAGTACCAGAAACTGAAAGAGTGAATGAAATACTGGGAATTGACCCTTGGCCCTTCAGAAATTACATTGAAACTGATATAAAGAGGATGAAAGCTGCTTGTGTGGGGTTTTAATTGACTCATGATCTCTAAAAGTTGATGACAGTAGCTAGGAAGATTTTTAGTCACTTGGTTAGGAAGACTTGGCATTCTTCCCATTTCACTGCCTTCTTCCTTGGCTGCTGAAATATGAAATAGTTTTCAGCTCACACAGCAGGTTGTTTCTTGAGTTGACCTTTACTATACTTCACTTAACACTGATTCAATATTAAAAAAAAGAAACAAGGTAGTGGCTTATGCTGGATAATGAACACAGTTTTGCTGGTGGAAAGGAAGAAACAAATATTTTACATAAAAGTAAGTGATGTTCTGATGGGAGGAAGAAAAGGAGTTGGTGACTGTGAGAGGGGTTCTGACTGCTTTCATGGCTGTGGCCCAGTAACATATACTCCCACAGAATTTTAGGCAATGTGAGTAGACTTTTAACATCTGCTCTGTTAATATCACAAACATTATTTGAATAGTGTGAACCAGAATAGCCTTGTCTGCTGTGCTCTGCTGGGCATGAAGGCCTCCTGGCATTATTTTTCTCATTCTAAGAGACCTACTCGTGTATCAGAAATATTTGTGAAAAATCTATGATGCTTCATTCCCCATGGAAGCAGGAATACCTGGAAGAGGAAAACAAATAGACATTGGAACGTGGGGGGGAAAAGTGCCCTCTGAAAGAAGCTCCCAAACAGACTCATGTTAGAGCTGTGTTCTTTGTTATTATTTTTGATTTGTCTTGGCAAAATTCTGGCTGAAAATTTTGAGATGGAAGCTGGTTTTGGTAGTGTGGAGCCACTAGGTCCCTACTGGTTTATGTAGTGTTAACAACTCCCTGGTATTTTTGCACCTGTGTTTTGCATATTTTTGACCTGAAAGCAAGGCCCTGTTAAAATAGCAGCAAACATCACTTCACTTTTGCTTTTTAGCCACAAGAGTAGTTTATATTTGAGACAGGAGACTTAATTTGTCAGTTATTTGCTGGGTTGACATGTCTCTGTGGAGGAGGGGAAATGTCATTTGCTCTCAGGGCTTCCTCATTTGAGCACCTAATGGGTGGTTGCTATTTGCTTTCACACTTACTGCAACTTATTTCTTTGTATTTACCTCATACTTCCATATTCATGCTGTGCAAAGGTTACTGTTGCTGTTGAGCAGATTGATCAGATAAACCTTTTCTGGGAACTTTGGTTAGCCATGTATGTGACTGAATTCAAGATAAACCTTTAATTTTTTTAAATTTTAGAAATTGTATTGTAACATGCACAAGTCATTTTTCAGTTAAGAAGAGTTAATGTAGTTTAAAATAATGAGTATTTAATGTACTTTAGTGAGGTTGTAGGCTATTTGTAGTCATGTAAGTGACTTGTAGATGGGGGTTGACAGACTTAAATGGTTAAATCTAATCTATGAACCAAAAAAAAGATTAAAAGTGTACAAATGACACTAAAGGAAACAATGTGTTGACTTATTTTTAGTGTATTCTGTGATAACATGTACTAGCCAAGAGTTCTGCATTGCATCATTTCCAGACCATTAGTTTGATCCACATTTTATTTATATGGCTTGAGCAAAAATGGGAAAAAATTCATTCAGGTGTGCTCTTTGTGTGTGTGTTCCATTGTCTGCAGGTGAGACCTGGTACTTTTAGATAATTAACCAAAGGACTTTGAGAACTTGAGGCCTTAAGTTGCCATGCCTCAAGCAGTGTAAGAGGTGGTGAAATTCTGGAACAATGAATTTTATAGTTGGAGTTCATTTTTTTTTTTTAATTACTATTACTTTGTAGCATTTTGGCAGATACGTCATCTACCTAATTAAGTCTGAGTTATTTTAGCTTTCTTTCCAGTTCAGGATCATAGTTCAGAACTGATGCTCAAAGGGAATGAGCAGACTGGCAGAATGTGTTTTGAACGTGGGTGAAAAAATCAAGGTTTTAGGAGGTTTGAAACAGCTTTTCAGTGCTCCTCTTTTTGCACTCTGTGAAGGCTTTTTTTGGGTTGGTTTTTTTTTTTCTATAAAACATGTTTGGAGTAGGAAGTAAGCTGCTTCCTGCCAGTAACTGAATACTGAGGATTTATGGTAGTCAATGCTTGAAAGCCTTGAATTGTCTTTTAACTTAAGGATTTTGGAGAGTGAAAATCAGCAAAGCTTATTTTAAAGGCTGTGAATTTGAATGCCACTTTTGCAGAGGCCTCTGTTAGACCCTATCTTTGCTACTAAGAACTGCACGAGGAGCTAAAACTTACTGAAGTGTCTTACTTGGTAAGGCTGGCCTGAAAAACAATGCTCTCTACAATTTCTGGAAGCATATTCTGTGCCTGGCTGGGCTGTCTTCTCCTAAGAGAGACTTGAGGAGGATGTGACAGGCACAACTTGGAGGTGTGTGTACTCCAGCTCATTCAGAGGAGCAGGAACTTTCCTCCTGGTGCTGCAGCAGCTTTGCAGCTTCTCCTTTTTCTGCAGCTTTTACCCACATGCCCTGGAGCAGGGGCTGTGACACCAAGAGATGAAATAGTGGGAAAAGCACATCCCTCTGCAGGGTGGATTTGGGATTTACTGTGCTACTGCACACTTGTGTTTCCTGACCATAGACATGGGGGAAAGGAAGGGACTTGGCTGTGCCTGTTGGAGGAGAGAGAAACAGCAGCCATCATATATTGAGGCCTGGCAGTCCTTGTGGTGAAATGTGTGGGGGACAGAAACACTCCTTAATTTCTTTGTACTCCCAAATCTCTTGCATAGAGACTCAAAAGCCTATTAGACCAGCTAAAAGGTGACTCTGAGCTGCAGCAGGAAGGCCCTCACCTATTATTTCAGTTAGAGAGTCATTAAAAGCATTTGCATGTCCTCAGAGCTGGGTTTACTTTAAAATACTGCAGATACTGTAGATGGATTTACTTTAAAATACTGCGAATGAACATTGATGAGTTTAAAACCAACATAAAAAACCAGATTAAAGAGCCCCAGCCTTCTTTGCTTCTTTTTCATTCTTCTGTTTGTTTTGACTGGTGTTACTGTCCTGTGCATGGTAATGCTTACAGAGTGATGAAAGATTAAAGGACAAGGAGAATTTATTTAGGAAACAAAAGCAGATGCGAAATATTTTTTCTTTTATTTCTTTTGATACAACTGTCAGGATTGTGTCCAGGGATGGAGTGCTTGAGAGCTAGAGAAGAGGGGTCAGGTGTAGATCATACCTTGGTCATTTTTCATTTCACTTCTAGTTCTTATTTTTTTGTTATTTGTTTGCTTTCTGCTTGCAAAATACTTTCTGAAACTTCTTGCTTTCTCACGCTTCAGTCATTCACAGTTTGGAAGCCATTGCAGGGAAGGTCCCTTGTGTTCTGTAGGAATCTGAAATATTAAATGAGGCTGTCAGGTTCAATTCTTTTTTTCATGTGAAGAGAGTAGCTGAGGGATGGGCTTGGCAGTGAAGAGTTCAGCTGAGACAGGAGCTTAAAACCTTTGTTAATTGAACCACCTACGTGTGGGGGCCTACATGTGAGCATAGGAAACTCACTGTAATGGGAGTCTCTGGAGAAACTTCCTTTATAGCTCTCAAACACTTGCAAATGTGTTTTTCTGCAAATGATGGATTTCTGCTTGTGTTTCTGCACAGATTGAATATTTGCTGAAAAAGATCACGGAAGCCATGGGAGCAGGCTGGCAGCAGGAGCAGTTTGACCATTACAAGATTGCTCTCAACACCAGTCGAGAGGGACTCTCTGCGTGGGAGCTGATCGACCTCATCGGGAGCGGGCAGTTCAGTAAAGGAATGGACAGGCAGACAGTGTCCATGGCAATCAGTGAGGTCTTCAATGAGCTCATCCTAGATGTACTCAAGCAGGTAAGAGCCACAGAGAACTAATGTTTTAAAGTAGACTTGTTTATTGCTTTAATTAGAAAGTGTTCAATTTGTGCTCAAATTTTTTCACCCTATTGAATGATGAGCAGGAGGAAATTAGGTAAATTATCTGTAAGGGTTCTTTAGTATGAGCTTATTTTTATAAAAGAAATTGTGCTGCTATTCAGATTGTTGTAATTGTAGCAGTATTATGAATGAGTTGCTTCTTGGGAGAGCTTGCTCTTAGAAAGTGAAAAAAGTGGGCTCTGACTTGAAATATTACCTTTTTTACACTAGTACCAGCTGCTTGTTAGTCCACAAAATAACTGCATCATGCTCTCAGTTCTGTTTACAGCTCTTCAGTCTTGGAAATGCTATTCTGTAGTTTCAGTTATGCTGTAGGAAAGGCAGCTGTGCTGGGCACAACCTCTATATTTAAACAAGGGGGTCTGGACCAGGGTATTTTGGCTTCTCAAGTGCCCCACTTCAACAGGGCAGAAAGGTGTGGAAGAGCTCCAGAGGGCTGTCCCTTCTTGTTCTGCTTAGCAGGCTACATGACTGACAGCTTATTTACCTGCACTCAGACTCCAGAAATCATGCTGGCCTTTGTATTCTTAGCAAACTTCTTTCTTCAGGTTTCCAGTGGCTGGATTATCAGTTTAGGAATGCCTTTAAAAACTGCATTTCTTTCGTGGGAATTTGAAGTACCACAGGGACCTGAGGGGTCACAGCAGAGTTTACCTAGACAGCTCTTTAAAATTGGCTTTTACCTGACAAGAGAATTTTTTTCATCTTTGATTTCTTGGTGAGGAGAGAAACTAAGGATTTCTTGGCAGGCTTTCCTAAGCTGTTCTGAAGAAACCATCAGAAGGTCTTGGCACAGGAAATGCTTTCAGAATACCCACAGAACAATGCAAAAGTCTATTTTTGTTAACTGCTGGTTGCCTGTTGGAGGTGAGGGCTGGGGACACACCCACACATAAAGTCAGTTGAGGGCAAAATGAAGTCATTTTGCTGTTTGGTACCATGAAAATAAATTAACCAGTGTCAGTTCAATCCTACTTGAAACTTGTGAGAAAATCTGATTTCTTTTTGGTTTTGATAGTGCATTGTGTGTCTTCCCCCACACCTTTTTTTGTTTGTTTGTTTTGTTTTGTGTCTCCTTTCTTTCCTCTCTTGGTGCCTGGGCTTCTTTCTCAAGGATGTCTGAGTGCCTTTGAATGGTTCTTTGACACTTAAAAATAGTTTGTGTCAAGATTTGGCCCTGTGCCTCCTGGGCACTTTGGACACTTATTGACCTGGTGGAGGGCGGAGTTCTGTGTGATTTCAGTATCCTGGTACCTTGTTGATTCTCAGAATTGTCCTGTTTATTGCAGTAATCACGTAATTGCTTCAAGGTATTAATTAATGACACATGGTCTCATAACCAAGCATTGTGCTACCCTTTTTGTTGAACATATCCTGGATCTCTAATTCTTACAGAGGGTAGCAGCAATAGTTAAATTTGTGGTATTTAGTGTTCTGAAAGATGTGTCTTTGTGTGATGGTTGGTGTGAAAAAGCTCCTGCTTTTCAAGAGCTCTCAGTGGGTTCTTGGAACGTGAGAGGCAGCTGATACTGAAATAATAGGTAAATATGTTGCAGAAATTTGAGGGGAAAATATTAGTCTGACTTGGCTTTGAAAGCAAATTTGGTAATTCAGGAAAGGAAAAAAAAAAACCCTGGCTATGACTTAGACTGTGCAAAGCATGAAAGATTGAAGCTGCAGGAGTCCTTCACATGACCTTGCAACCACCCAGAGCTCAGCCCCAAGTGTGGGGGTGGCAGACAAAGCTGTGCATTCCTGGTGTGGAGCAGGGGAGTGGGATGCCACCTGGGAATAGGCACGGCCTTGGCTCTGGACACGTTTCAGTGGCTAGAAAAGCTGAGCACAGATAAGCTGTATGTGTAGGGGTGGCTTGGGTTTTTGTTTGGTTTGGTTTGTTTTTTAAACAAAAAAGCTTCTTCAACTGTTCTGAATGTTTTCTTACCCCTCAGACCTGTAGAGAAAGAAATCTTTGGCTTAAGTATGCCACAGCACATTGCTATATATATATATATTTAGTACAAGGACATTTGTATGTATTAAAAACGTTAATAGGTGTTTCAGTTATAGATGAAAGCCATTACAGAAAAATGTTCCATGGTCTTCCTTCCAACTTCTTTATCTTCTTAATCTGGAATACTCTGGATACAGAGTATACTTTCTATATGACTTGTTCATAGCTTATATTGATGTTGGTGTTTCAGTTTCATGTGTGGTTTGACTTTTTTTGGAAGTTAACTGTCAGACAAAAGTATGTAAGTATTTGGGGAATATGATTACAGAAATGGAAGGTACAACTGAAATACTGGCTAACTTTGAGATTGTTTGGGGCTATGAGGTAACTTTTCTGTGTGCTTTGTTGGGTCTTTACATCTTTACATAACCAAAAAACCAGATGGTTCAGCAGAGGCATTTCAGCTACTCTGTTGCTTTTAACAGGGCTACATGCTGAAAAAAGGTCACAAACGGAAAAATTGGATGGAACGATGGTTTGTGCTAAAACCCAATATTATTTCCTACTATGTAAGTGAAGATTTAAAGGAAAAGAAGGGAGACATCATACTGGATGGCAACTGTTGTGTAGAGGTAAAACCAGTCCAAAAACAATGTATGTCTATAAAGATCAGAATTAATCATTTTTTGTGTGTGGGATTGACTCCTGGTATCTTTTAACAGAGATTTTTTTACTTCATATGACACCAGTTCATAAACACCCTTTTAATAAAGGCTCTTAGTACTGGTATTTGTAGCTCTGTGACACATAAGTGCATAAATGATGTTTGACTTTATAAATTAGATTTCACTGTTTGCAAAGCTAATCTTTATTGTTACCCATTCTAGGCCTTGCCTGACAAAGATGGAAAGAAATGCCTTTTTCTCATCAAATGTCTTGATAAAACCTTTGAGATCAGTGCCTCTGATAAAAAGAAGAAGCAGGAATGGATTCAAGGTGAGGTTTCAAAAATGCTAGTTATGTGAAAGTTTAGTGGAATTCTTACAGCAGTGCTTTATTCAAATTTGAAATTCTTGTCTTGTGATTTTTTGATATCTCTCTTTTGGGCACATGGAACTTTAAGGGGTCTGAGACTTAGGAAGAACTAAAGATCCACATAAGGGAAATCAGTTTTTGTCATGTAGGTGCCTCAATTCAGGCAGCCATAACCAAAATGAAATGGTTGTTATTGTTGTTTTTTATATTCACTGTACTTCTAGGGATGGGGAAGGGAAGCAACATTGTAAATTGTTGCTTTTGGGGAGAAAGGGAAAGCTTGTTTGTTTTGGCACTGTAAAATACTGGCTTTGGTTGTACAGCTCTGCTTGAAGTAGTATGGTTTGGTGAGCTGAGTATAAAGCTGGGAATTAGGGCTTGCTTTTCTAGTCCCACAGTAAAGGGAATAGGTCTCCCCTGCTGTGAGACCTTCCCAGATATGTGATGGGTACATCCATCTGCAGAGTGAGGTAGAAGCCCTTGCAAAGCTGTTGTTGCCGATGCCATTGAAGAATGTGCAGCAGTTAAATATTTGGAGCTGTGGGCTTTCATTTGCACTTCCCTCTTTACCTGCAGCATGTGTTCATTGCACCAAAGTCAGGTGTATGATGAATGATTCAAAAGAAGACTTTTTTTTTCATGGTTGTGGTATGTAAATAAAATACCAAAATCATCTGCCACTCCTCAGCTTTGCTGTCTTAAATATTTTGTCACCGCATGTAAGTGAATGAGAGCTACTGTCTTACTGGGAGAAAGTTTTCCCTTGGAGTATCTAAGAATTCAGGGTTTAAGTTGGCTCTAGGGAAGGCAGGTAACACCTTACTCCTTGCTAAGTCACTGAGTCTAGGTAGTAAGAAATCCTCAAGGGTTGGGGTTTTTTCTTGCAGCCGGGTGTATGAGTGACTCCTATGTCCATAGTCTGTTACAAATCAATATTGGGATTGACATAGTGCAGTGGAATTGCATTGTGTCAATTGCATTAGACCTTATCCTTGTGGCACGCAGCCAGCACTGAGAGCTAAGTGCCTTTCACTTCTGTCAACACAACTTTGTGTTGACAGCCAGCCTGATGAGAATTAGGACAACTGACAACAGTGCTCTCTGAGTTAAAAATACATTCAAAAATCCCCAACCCCGCAGCCAGCACGGCACAGCACAGCACTGCGAGTCTCTTCACCAGGCCTACCCAGAAAGTTGAGCGCTGCCCTTCACGGTGCTCCCCTCTGTCCCCCGCAGCCATCCAGAGCACGGTGAGCCTGCTGCGGGCGGGCAGCGCTCCTCCGCACAAGGAGGCGCGGCAGAAGCGCAAGGAGCTGCGCCAGAAGCTGCAGGCGGAGCAGGAGGAGCTGGAGCGGCAGATGAGGGAGCTGCAGGCGGCCAACGAGAACAAGCAGAAGGAGCTGGAGACCGTGCGCAAGGTGGGAGCGGAGCTGCCGGCATTCCAGCCCGGAGTTCCGTGCCTGTGGCTGGACTGGTGTCTCTGCGCTGTTCAGGCACATGGAGCAGACTCCTCCAGAGCAGCTGTGCTTGTGTCATGCTCCTGTACTGAGCAGTCTGGTGAAGAAGAGCCTGCCAGCTCTGTTGATGGTGTCTGCAGACAGGAGAAACCAATATTTTCAGTTGCTTTTGGGCTTTTTGTTTTCCTTTTCTGTCAGACACATATGTCAAACATGGGGCTTTGCATGAAGATTTTCTTCTATAGTTTACCCAAGTTTTGTTATATTATTTGTATGTTTATGGGAACTCTTTTCTTCTCACAGATGAATTTTTATAATTTTTATGTTTAAAAACAAAATATGTGGCTTTTCTTACTTTTAGTGTGGAGTGTGCCTTGAGAATAGCTTAGAACCCAATATTCTAATTCAAAACCCTCCCCACTTGCTGCCTTACATTTTGGCTGCTGAGTCCCTGGTGCTAGAGCAGTACAGGTCTTCCTTTGTTTACTCTACATGTCTCCACTACCTCCCTAAATTAATGTAGGTTTTTTTCATTCCCATTTAGGACAAATCTGCATCATTGTTTGGGCTTTTCATAAATAAAACCCACCAGTTTCAGCCCTTAGAAAAAAATTCAGTGGTCTTTGCAGCTATAAATATTGTGAGGACATTTAGGGCTTTAAGTCTAGAAAGTAAACAAAATTTTTAAAACCCACATTTTTTAAAGTCTTGCCATTGTCACAATTTGTGGCAAGGAGAAATTTGTCTTTTTTGAAATTAGTCTTGCACTGATAGTCCTGATGTAGGTAAGTATTACTCTGTTTGCCTTAAATGGAGTCTGACAGTGGAAAACCATTTTTAAATTTAATTTTGGCACCTGTAGTCTACCTTGTGTTTAAGATTCAGAATGCAACATAGACAATGAAGGATAGCCTATGTTACCTTCTACTGCTAAGTAATGTACCCATTAACAGAAATAATAAGGTAGGATTTCTGCATTGTTTACTTTATGGAAAAACACTTAGGGGGGAAGGCAACATGGGAGCAACCTCAAATGAGCAGTGGGATGTTGGCAGGCTCCAGGGAGTTTCATAAAAATCACAGTTTCATAAAAATCACAGAGAGTTGTGGCCAGAAGCATCTTTTGGAGTGGGTTGGATCAAAAAGATTTTTCAAGGAAGGTGTCTTAGGCTGTGACATGAGCTATTGCACTTTGCCTGGGTGGAACTAGGGAGGAGGCACATTGTTGGAGGAACTGAAAGGGTTTGATTAGTTAGAAAACTGTTCTTCAAGGAAAGGGCTTTGTAAATGCTTCAGGAAACTGGATTGTTCTGGGAAGCTCAGAGGTTGATTTGCTGCTGATGGCAGTGAGCCACCATTTATGCAGCATCTGCCAAAGTGCACTCTGGGACTGGTTTGTATTTTGGTAGCTCCTGCAGTAGAGTATTCCAAAAGAATAAATGCTATTGTCTAAAATAGATTTTTTTCATATTTTTTACTGAAATTTTGACATGTGCACATTGAACAGACAGGAAGGTAAGTTCTTCCTTGTGTGAGAGCATGCACAGGACACGTGCACCCTTTTTGTTTCAATTTGAGGTCTTGCATGGGCTTTGGGGACTCTGTGCTGTCTTTGCCTGCTGGAATGGCGTGTTCCTGTTCTATTCCTCCCTCCAACACTTGTGGCTTTTCCCTGAAGTGCACAGTTCCCAGTAACCTTACCTGCTAGGAACAGCTTTGGTGGATGAAGCCGGAAGTTGCTGATACTGAGTGGACAAAGATAATTTTCTTGTTGAGCTTTCTGGCCATGGCCTGGCACCCACCCTTGCCTCTGACTCTGCATGTTCACTCTCTCAGCTCAGAATTGGCAATGTTTGTTTAATTTCAGAGTGGGGAAGGAAATCTAGAGGAGATTTCACTTAAATAGGCATCTTGGATTTGACTACAATGACATGCTTTTGAATGTCCTGGCAGAGGAAGAGTGCTGCTTCTCAAACACTGGCATCATTTAGGCCTTGCAAAGGAGAGCAGTTCTGTGCTGTGTTCTGCAACATAAACCCAGAAACCTGAACCTTCTCCTTCACTTCTTCCCATCTATTTGAGACCAGAGCGGTACAAGCATGTAAAAGAGTGAAAGTTGGAGCTTGGCAGTTTTAATCATTGGGTCATCTCTTTAGTTCATCTAGGTTGGTGAGGGAGCATGGTTTAAATGTGGTACCTTCAGGAGCATGACAGAATCACAGAAAGGTTTGGTTTGGAAAGGACCTTAAAGACCATCCAGTCCCAGTCCCCCTGCTGTGGGCAGAGGCACCTTCCACTACACCAGGTTGCTCCAGGGCCCATCAAACTTGGCCTTGAACACTTCCAGGGATGAAGCATCCACAGCTTCTCTGCACAGCCTGTCCCTATGTCACCTCCTCTGGGCTTGCTCCAACAGGTCTCTGTCATCTTTATGTTGTGCGCTGCACTTGCTAAAGGTCTGTGGAAGCAATTCCCATAACCCAGCATATTTTAAAAAAAGCATCAGATAACTTTCTTAGGAAAATTTTGTGAAAGAACGGTTTTGTTTTCACTACTGGTAAAGTTTAGGCTGGTACTTGAAGATTTCTAACCTTGCAGGGATTGAAATCCTGGCAAAAGGAACAACTGTGACCATTGTCCTTATTTGTGAAATCAAGATTCAACAAAAGTAAAATAAGATGCAGGAGGTGGAAAGGTTTCAGCAGCTGTTTCCCAGGCCCTAGCTAATGTTCCTCCTAATTTCAAGTGATGATTATGGACCAGGATTTTATTTACCTTACTTGGCAGTTTAGGGGATGTTAGAGGGATGATTCACAATAGCACAATCACTTATTCTAGTCAAAGTTCCTGACACTTCTGCTTTCCCATGGCAATTCAGTGCTTCTCATTTCTGTTTCTGTGTGAACTCTGTGCTTGCTGGCATGTTTTCCCTATTGGAAGTCCTATGCACTCCTGCTTGAAATGTGTTTTTTCATGATAAGTTTTCTATCCTATTGAGGTAGAGGAGGAAATACAGTGATTTCTATCATTTGAGCAAAGCAAGACTCAGAGGAAACTTGGAGATAGTCAGGTAATTGCCTTTTCATTGGTAAATTTAAAATTGTCTTGCAAACAATCAAGATAGTAAATTATATTTAAAGTCTGTGAGTAGTCTCAGACATTAAAAAACCCAAACTGGTGCCTTGATGCTTTTGAAGGCTTCTTCAGTTTTTTTAAAAACCAAAAGTTGTTAAATAAAGTTCCATTCCCTCAAAATAATTTAGTTTTGACAAATTGTTTTCTTCCTTCTTTTCTTCCCCCTACCCCCCACCCTTCTCTTTCAGCAACTGGAAGCAGCAGCTGCTCGTGCTGCTGAGGAGGAGAAGAAAAGGCTTCAGACTCAAGTTGAGTTACAAGATCGCTTCAGTCTGGAGCTGGAGAGAGAAAAAATGGTGAGAAGTGCAACGAGGGGTTCTGCTGCTATTCCACATAGGGAGCATGTGTTCAGCAAGGGCTTCCCTCACAGGCAGCCACTGAAAGGATTCCACAGGTTTTGCAGGAGCCTGGAGAATGGAATCTATGTTGCGTTTATTTGAGATGGAGGATTAAAATATTTTTACTGGTGAATTCAAATAGTGGAACAGCTTGGTTACAATTTGTGCAGCATTCAAGGTTTAAATATGACTGGAAAATTGGGAAAAAAAATAGACTGTTTGAAGGACAAATGCAGACTGAAGTTCCCCTTGCAGTTTTCAGAGATGGAGAACCTGAGGCCAGTACTTGCTGTATGAATAAGCAAAATGCATTTTATGTGTTCCTAGAACAGCTTTTTTATGCTGTGTGTTCTTTTACAATTATACACACACGCAAACATAAAAAATAAATAAGTATTGCTGCTTTACAATACTGTTACTATTCAGCTACACTGAAGACTCCCCAAAGAGCTGATTTTCAGTCTTCAGGGGCTGTGATAGGTTGTTCTGTTAATTGGAGAAAAGAAGTAGAAAAAGTGATGTGATGGGACATCTCAGGACATTAATGCACACAGTGCTGCTTTATGGGCTGAGCATGAATTCCTGAATACAATCCCTTTCTGGGTCACTGGGATTTGGGTCAGCTGAGGGGAGCAGCCTGCAGGCCAATGGGGCAGGACATTCCACCCCCCTTTATCCATACTGTGCCATCATCCAGAGACAGAAGTGTGAGATACACTGCTGCCAAGGGGAGAATGAAAACAGTGCCCTTAAAGCAGCCTGACCTTCATGTCTGGCCTCACTACAACCTTTCTCTTCCTTCAGTTGTGTATGTGTAAACTAAGCAACAAGATCAAGATGACTGAAATTAGGTTTGAACTCCTGTAGAAATCCTGTGCTGCAGGAAGTAGGTCAATATAAGTAGCCCGTGTTATTATTTATTTTTTTAAATGCTCTTAGTTCCACATCTGCAGATCTAGCCTCAATTTTATCAGTTCTGCTCTGCAGTCAGCAGGAAGAGGTTTGTCTCTGGAAACATGGCCTGAGGGAAAGCTGGCAATTCCTTTAAAAATTGGAAACCTGAGTTGAATGGTAGCTTATGTGTCCCAAATTTGTGCTGCTAGGTAAGACAAAAAATGGAAGAGCAGGTTGCTCAGAAATCATCTGAACTGGAACAGTATTTACAAAGAGTACGTGAACTGGAAGAAATGTACAAACAGCTCCAGGAGGCACTGGAGGATGAGAAACAGGCACGTCAGGATGAAGAGACTGTGAGGAAACTTCAGGCCAGGTATGGCTTTGACTAGGTGGAAAAGTGTTTCAGTCCCCCCTGCCAACAGTGGGTACCTGTGCCCTGCTACTAATGACTGCTTGCCTCTTGGAATGGGCAACTATCTTCAAGTCTAAACACAGCACAGATTTTATTTTTCCTTAAGATATGAAGGCTGAAGCTGCTGTTCATGATTTTTAAAATATGTCTGATTAGCCTTTAGCAGAGGGCAAGCTCAGCAGTTTTGGAAAAGCAGGTGCAGTTATTTTTCCATCAGGTGTTGTGCATGTCAGCATGTGAAAAACTGAGATCACTCTGTACAGGTTTTTCAGCTGTTTATTTTATAAAGGAGTATCTGTAAAAAGAATTTTCTGCTGTATTTTATCACAGGTTTAAACTGTAAGGATAAAGGGTTAAATTTCCTCTTACAGTGGCTTTGTGGAGTGTGGTTTTTTTCTTCATATACTCAGTCCTCCTAAGACAATGAAGATAACTTATGCATGCCTGTTTCTTCTGGGGCTCTGTGTTGTGTATTTGCATTATTGACTACATTTTCTGAATAGCCCTTTGTAACAGTCAGACTGCTTGCACTGCTGGCATGACACTGAAGGCAAGCCAACAAACAATAACTTTTCCCCTGCTTCCCAAGCTTTTTTTAAAAACAATATTTTCTTTCCTTCTTGAAAAAAAAAAAAAAGAGGAAAGAAAAAATTAATTAATTTGGGTTCCCTGCATGGATACGACTTATGTGAAAAGTGCAGTTAACATCACAATCCCCATTGCAGGTTGCTGGAAGAGGAGACAGCAAAGAGAGCTGAACTGGAAAAATGGCATTTGCAGCAGCAACAGACCATTCAGATGACAGAAGCAGAGAAGCAAGAGCTGGAAAACCAGAGAATGATGAAGGAACAGGCTCTTCAAGTGGCCATGGAGCAACTGAAACAACTTGAGTTGGAAAGGAAGGAGGCTCTTGAGCAGTATGAGGTGAGCTGCTGTGGTCATCAACCTCTCATCCTTAGCAACAGATTGAATTTGAAGTTCTTGAATATTATGCTTCTTTAACGGTTATGGCACAAAAGTTGTAAGAGGTAGGACAGTTGGGTTGGTTGTGTTTTTGTTTTTGTTGGTTTTTTTTCTAGTTTTTACTCAGTTTCTAGACCAGTATCTACATTTGAAGAAGAGGATCTGTTTCAGACACACCTCTGAACCTCTTTTATTTATTTTTGTCACAATTTGCATGCAGGCCAGCTCAGTCACATCCTGAAATACTCTGTGTACATTTGTCTTGTACTGCAGTCTCACTTCATGTGCAGTCCCACTGCTGCCATAACTGGGTGCATTTTGCTTCTGATGTAGTAATTCTTGCAGTGTTCTGATGATGTTATGGCACTGTATTGTCTTCTACAGAGGAAAAGTCAATGTGTTACTGTAGGCACCTACTCCTCAACAATGTATTTCAGCACTGAATGGAAGTTAAGGATAGGTAGGAGATAGTCAGATACATTAGCTCAGATTCTCAGTGTGCAGCAGAGCCTCGTGTCCCAAAAGCCAGGCCTGCTCTCTGCTCTGCTGAGTGCTTTTGGGGAAGGTCAGTAACTGTTCATGGAAGAAATAAGAGCCAGAATCCAGCAAGTACAGAGGCTGAAGCGCTGCAGACTTTCCAGGGCTAGAGAGGTGTTGATCCTGCATTTATTTAGGTCAGGAAAGAAAGCCTGGCTGGGTTTGTGTTTAGCAGGGGAGGGTGTTTATGGGGTGAGCTCTGAAGGACAAGCCTGTCTCGCCTGGCACAGGGCATGAATGCTGCACTCACTGCAAGCAAGGGCCCAGCTGGGGTAGCTGTGGCCACTTTACAACTTCCCAGGGTGGTGTTACATCTCACATCATCACAAGATTGCTTCTGGCCAGTACTTGGCTCTTTTTTAGGTGACATCTCAGGCTTTTTGTATGGGAAGCATCATTTACTACTCCAAAGGAATTGCTGAGTAGAGTAGACATATAAAACCACAAAAAAAATCCACAAAACAATTATTTTAGAAATAATTAAATGTAAATTCTAGCCTTCCATTTGGAATTGTCCAAAAAACCAGTCTAGGCTGAAGAATGAAGACTAGCTTCATTACACAGCTGCACAATATTGTAAAACCTTGTTATTTTAGGATTCTGGTTTGTCAACTTTTTTTTTTTTTTTTTTTTTGGAGTTTGGTAGTGACTAGATTACTTAGGATGCTTCCACATTAAACAGAGAGCTGGGGGAATAAGCATGGTTCTGGCTTTTGGTTTAAAAGGTGTTGTATCTTTATATAAAAGCAGAGTAAAGCTGTTGTTTTCAAGTGGGCTCTGTCTTATTTCAGGAGGTTAAGAAGAAGTTGGAAACAGCAGCTAACAACACCAAGAGTTGGAAAGATAAAGTAGCTCATCATGAGGGATTGATTCGACTAATAGAGCCAGGTGAGTTATCAACAGAAGAGTTACAAAAATATGTATTTATTCTGTCTCATGCCCTTACATCACTTGGTGGCTTACTGAAGTCTGCCTTTTCCTATAGTTTACTGGTTCACAGCAGCCTATAAATATCACCCTTGGTGAGAACTGCTGATGGGGGCTTCCAAGTCTTTCCCTCTATTTGCCCTACTATAATGATTTTATTATCAATATTGTTTGTTTCTTTTATGTTTAAAACAAAGCAAGGATCAGCCTGAACACTGCATTGTGGGAGTGTGATGTCCCTGTCAGAACTGCCTGTCTCAGGTCTTGTTCTCCATCTTCCAGGCTCCAAGAATCCTCACTTAATCACAAACTGGGGCCCGGCTGCCTTCACTGAAGCTGAACTGGAGCAGAGACAAAGGAGCTGGAAAGGGAAGAAAGCCACTTCAGAGTGACAGTGGCAGCTGACACGTGGCCCAGAACAGGAGCCCACCTCCCTCGTCCTGCTTTGCACAGAGCAGCCTCTTGCTTACAAAGTTTAGTTTGCTCAGCAGGTTGGGCCTCTCTGCTCATGAAATGCTGTTTGCCAGGCTGGAGGGTCTGCTCAGAGCTCAGCCATTCCAGTGGGTGGAGTCTGACAGGACACGCTGTTTTCCCTCCCGTTTCCAAGACTTTGCAACTGAAAGTTTGTATTGAAATGTAGCTTGTGACAGAGTTGTTCCTATAGTAGCCTGTAACAATCTGACAGCAGCTAACCAGTCAGGCAGCATCACTTTCATTCCAGAAGGTCAGGGAAGCAGTTGTTCTGCTGGTTCAGTTTAGTGTCATTTCAACCCAGGGTAAATCAGTCCTGGAGGTTGTGTCCAACTCTGAGATGGAGCATTACCTTTCCTTCCTCCTTTTACTTTTGCTGTCCCTCTGTTGCTCTCTGCACAGTGCTTGGTGCTCAGACACATTCCCTTGGCAAGGGGGGGCTGCCATCAGTGGGTGCCTGCTGCCTGCTTGGATTTGGTGTCCTATTTCCCTATCTTTGCAGGAATCCAAACAAAAGAACTGGAGATAGGCATGTAGAAAACACTGCTGCAAGACATTTGGAAAAAGTAGTCGCGCAAGACTGTTTCTGTACTGTCTCATACTTGAGAAGTGCTAAATAAAGCCTTGAGAATTCTCTTCATAGTATAAAAGATGAAGCTTTGGCTCACAGATTTCTGAAACAGATCAGTGGAAGGTGGTAGCACACACAGGGCAAATAGCCTCCATGTCAAGGCTGTGTTTGTGCAAGCAATCTGATTATAGCATCCCACCATTTTTAGATGGAGCACTGTCTTACTTTTAATTGGAGGCCAGATTAAAAAAAATGTAAGAAGAAATGTTTTTTTAAATAAAAGTGATAAATGTGTAGTGATACTGCTTTAGGAAAAAAAAAAAGTAATTCCTGTCAATAAAATAACTTCAGTCTTTCTAGTACCAAGGCTTCCCAAAGAGGCTGCTGTTGTGCCTTACTGTTCTCTCCTGGGACAAAGCCAGTTATTTCTGTTTCTGTAGGGAAAAGGAACAAGGCTGTGACTTTGCTTTGCAGATCTCCCACACCAGCATTGCTCAGTAAAGCAGGATTCCTGCCAAGTTGTACAGACATTTTGAGATGCCCCCTCGAGAAGCAGGTGCCCACTGGTGTGGCTTGTGAGCAGCTTTGACTGTAGCCTGGCCATCCATCCCTCACCTGCTTGTTAGTTCAGCTACATGTTAAATTATTTGTAGTAAATAAGAAGTGAATTTTTCAGGAGGATAAGCAGTGCCTTGCTGTGCAGCACTGTGATACTTGGGTCTTGGAAGAGCAGAAGCTGTACAGAAGTGGTGTCCAGATTTGGAAGTCATAAATAGTATTTTATTTGCCTATTAACTAAGACTCACTCAAATACTGAATCTTTCAGACATTTATTCTCTGGTTGTATTTTTGTACTAATTGAAATCTTTAATGTTTCAGTAAATGGAGTGCTGATTAGAATGGCAGGAAAATCCAGGATCTTCCTATTTATACTCACTGTACAGGAAAACAGTAGTTCCTTAAACTTGATAACAGTGCATTTTTTAAATTGATCACATTTACAGAAGCAATGTGAATAAAAAACCCACCCACCTGTAATAGAGTTACTAATGTACACAAGGTTAAACTTTACTAAGGGAGCTGGAACAGTATTTGTAACTACCAAACATCTTATGTGGAGAGCAGAAGGGGTATTGGGGCTAAACTTGTTTAATTTTTCTAACAGCCTTTATTTTGGACAATGTTTTTTTAAGAACAACAAATGCTGCATGTTTTCGTATTTTTTACTGTTCTTTAGAAATGGCTGTTTAATAAAGTAATATAAAGTCATTTACATTTTGGAATTAATGGATGTCTTATTGCCTGGGTTTCTTTTGGCCTGTTGGAATTCAAAATCCAGTGACTGTTGTGTGGAGGAAGTTTAGTGGTCGGATCAATGGGATGTTAAAGGCATAATAAAGGCAGTGGTCACAGGATAACACAAACAGCCTTTGTTTTAGCAGCACTCCTGCTCTCAAATGTTCATATTCAGTACTCCTTGCTGCAGGATGGGGCAAGGGCAGAGCAGGCTCAGCAGGGAGCTGTTGGGGCAGACACACAGCAGCCCCTCACAATGTGTCAGCCCTATCTGTTTGTCTGTCTGTCTGTCTGTCTGGCAGAAGAGGAAATGAGATAACGTTCCTTTTAGTTTAGTCGTTTCTGCTTGCTCTGGCAAATTAAAAAAGCTTTGTGTGAAGCCTTGCTCAGTAAAGCTGGGGGGTGTGGTTGGTTTAAAAATTAAACTATTTGCATGCCGAGCAAAAATACCACTTGAGAATGAGCCCCTTAGAGCGGCACTGAGCAGCATCCCAAGGGAGCACAGAGCCGTGAGTCACCGCCGGGCATGGAAATCTGCATCCCGCTGTGCCGGCATCCCGGTGGGGCCGCGGAACTGCCCTGCTGTTCCCACAAAGCCACGAGCCTGCTCCTGGTCAGGATATCCCGCTGAACTCTGGGATTAGGGATGCCACTGCTCTGCCCAAGCAGCCCTAACTACGCCTCAGGCTTACACAGAGGCCAGGGGAAAGCTGTGCACTGCAGGGCTCAGCCCACTTGTTTCTGTCTGCCAGACTGAGGTTTCATTTACCTGCTGCTGCTGGAGCAGTCCTGCAAACCACAACCCCAGTACCGTGCTGTTTCCCTCTACAAACAGGATGGGGTTTGGTTTAGGGTTTTTGTTTTTGTTTTCTTTTCCCTGTGACCATTTTATGGAGCTGATTTATGAGCCGTGCTCACTGGATCACACATTCCCAAACTGTAACAGGCTGGCTTCCAGCAGCTCATGTTACTCCTGTTTCACTGTCCTGCATGAGCAGCCACAAAAGCAAAGCCTCTGCGGGGCAAGGAACAGTGTCTTGGGACAGAATCTGTACCCTGGGAAGGTGGGGAATTGGAAGCAGGTGATCATTAGAGTCAAAAGAAGCACCTGTTTGGCCCTGTTAATGGCAGAGAGATTGGAAGCAGGTGATCATTGAGGTCCCTTCCAGCCCTAGCTATCCTGTGATGCTGTGTCTCAGTCATGCAGGACACCTGGAATGGGAGCTCCACCATCCCTCTCAGTGAAAGCGAACGGAGAAGAACTGCTCTGATTTTTATCTCAAATATGTGAAGCAGTTTGTAAACAATTTCTGAGCAAACCGGTGCAGGGCCAGGAAGGGGATATCCACAAGGCCTTTCAGCTGTTTTGGGGTGAGAGGCCATGATTTGTTCCGAAAGGAAGGGGTGCTGAAGGGCGGCAGGTGTACTGTACACTTGTCCTCTGAGAATGGCAAATTCCTTTCACACTTAACAAGATTTTTAGGGGCTTTCCTAGTCTCGTGACTTGAGAATTGTGTCTCTCTCTGCCTTTGTTTTGGTTTTTTTGTATTTTTGTTGTCTGGGGGTTCTTTGTTTGGTTGGTTTTTGGGTTTTTTTGTTTGTTTAACAAATCTTTTGGGGTCACCGTGGCAGCCTCCGCGCCCCGCGCCCGGCTGCCCGCGCCGGGACACCGAGCTGGGGACAGCGGGAGCGCTCCGGGCCGGCCCCGGGGCTGCCTCATCGCTGGGCTGCGGCTGCCACCTCGTGGTGAACCAGCCCAGCGTCCCTCGACCGTGATCCCGCGGTGTTGCCGGCCGTGGCGGTGTCCCGGGACAGCCCCCCTGCCGCTCCTGCCCTGCCCGGGAAAAGCGCCGCGGCTGCGGCACCGCCACCGCCTCCCCGCCCTGGCCACCGCAGCCCTGCCCCTGCTCCAGGAGCCCGGGCTGTTCCTAGCTCAGTGTGCCCACAGACGTCCCGTCAGCCTGGGAAAAATGGATTTTTGTTGTTTTTGTTGTTACCACGGGGCTGTGAGCTAATTCAGACATATTTTCCGAACAAACCGCGGCGCACCGCAGGAGGACAATGTGCGCAGTGGGATACAGCATCCCGCAATCTCGCATCTGCAGGCGCAGCTCGGGCTGCCGTGCGGCTTCCCTAAAAGCGGAACAAGGAAACACGTGAGAGGGAGGCTCCTTCCCTGCACACAGCCTTTGCCCAGGTGCTGTGTGCGCGCCCCGAGGCTGCAGGAGCGGGGCCGAGCCGAGGACGTGCTCAGCATCACGTACTCCTCTTTTTGGGAGCAGGACTCGGGCTCGCCCCTTCCAGCCACGAACGGGGTGGGCGTGTGTGAGGAGAGGACATCAGCTCATGTGGCCGTGAGGGCCAAAATAAAATAAAATAAAATATAATAATAAATGCAAAATAAATTATATTATGTATGTATATATATATATAGATACATGTAAAATAAATAAATGATATACATATATAATATAAACACATTATAAATATAGATATATTAAAAATTAAATAAATTATATATACATATATATGATTATAAAATAAAATGCAAACAGAAACTTTGTGACACAATTTAGACACTACTGTGGCTTCCACACATTTACTCTCGCTGTGAACTCCAGCTACCTGGAAAATGGCAGGATTCAAAAGTGCAGAAAAGCACTGCCTTATGGACTGGCTTCCTGGGTGTGAAAATGCATGTATTTTATGATTGGCTTTTCGCAAATATTAAAATGAATATTATATGTGTTGTGTTAGAAAGTAATGCTGTATTAATTCTCTTAAGTACTGTGTTAAATAGAGTTTTAGGTTATAAAAATTGTTAAAATAGAAACAATGCTATGTAGGATACTTTTCTAGAAAAGACTCGCAGCGAGATAGCAGCCACAGGACACCTAAATCTTTCAGAGAAGAAGAATTTATGGCCCTCTTATCAGAAGAAACCAATTTCTTCCCGCCTCGAAGGTGCTGTTAGGATTTGGAGGAAGAAGTTGATGATTACTAGACAGAATCCTCTGTTTGAATGGAATTTATGCATCATGTATCAAGTGTATGAATATGCAACAGGCTATTGTTTTTAAGGGTTAATCCTTTGGGCTTGTGCTGCCCAGAAAAAGGTACCCAGATGTCTGTAACTCTTTGTCTCTATTGTCTCATATTGTCCTAATTCAACTTGTCCAAATTATTATTACTCTAATTGTATTACTATTTTTATAACCATTTTATTACTATTAAACTTTTAAAATTTTGAAAACAAGTGATTGGCGTTTTTAACACTGGGTGTGCCAAAAGTACCATCCTTCAAAAAAAGGGAAAGGCCAGTGGTTGTTTTAACACATAAGATGAAATGATGTTTGGGAAATGTAGCTGCATCTCACCTCCAGCAGAAATTAAAATTGGAAGGGTATGATGCAAAACAGTTAAACGTTCTGAAAGGCCTTGAGAGGGAGATTTAATGAGGTAGTTTTTAACACCTGTGTGCACAACCCTGGAAGAACCACTTGACAAGAGCCCTTCTCTTGCTTTTTTTCTCATATTTTAACCTAATTGCCAGAGGAAATGTAAAAGGATATGAGCAGCAGGGTCAGAGGAAAGTCCATGGCAGACTGGACAGAATATTGATACCAAGGAAAAAAGAAATCACAATCTCCAGCACAAATGCACTCACTTTCCTCCATAGGCCTTTACTGAGTAGGCTATCAATCCCTTAGTGAATAAAACCACAAAAAAACCCCTTTCTACGCTACTCAGCGTGCTCACAGCTCACATCACTCTTCTGCCCACCAAAGGGCCTTGATCTGGCACCAGCTTTGCACACAGTTGTTAAAGTAATTGCTAATTAATAGAGGTGCTTGCTGTGGCTGCAGCACACCAAGGCCTTTAACAGGATCCAGGTACAACAATGTCCTCATGCAAACACTCACCTGCTGTCACTCCTGTTGTTACACTATTTCTGAGCACACCTCGATATCTCAGATGGGATTGAGAGATCAGGCATAGACATGAGACAGTTTCAAAAGCAGCCTGGACTTGGTGTTGACACAAATTAGCTGTTTCAAATTAGCCTGCCCCAGCATGGAGATTTCTCAACCGTGACTCAAGGTACAAGTGCTGGGGACATGCAGGTCCTCTGGGGTGGTGGTTCTTCAGCCCTGAGTGAAAAAAGAAAAAAAGCAAAACAAACCACACTTAAAAAAACTTATTTATGGTCACACATTGCTTAGACGTTTTCAGAAAGTGCCTCTCACGCTGGGGCTGATTTTTTCCATTTGGAGCAGTGCAAGGTTGTGCTCTCTAAACCACTTCCTTTGCCAGTGATGCTTTGGGCCATTTACTCTCCCCAAACCATGAAGACAGCCACCACATCTCTCTGTGAGGGTGAAACATGCCCCATTTCCAGCCAGGCTTTCCTCCCTGCCAGAAAGATGTGTGTGGCCATGCTTATTCCCAGACAGGAGGTGGGAAATGATGGGAGCAGGGTACAGCCTGCTCACACCCCCAAAAGCTGAGTGTTGTGGCACTGCTCCCTGGGGGGATGGAGGTGGCACCTTCTGTGTTTGCTGGTTTGCTTTAGCATGGCCACTGCCTGCCTGTGAGGGCTGCACGATGTCCAGGAGATGGCTTGCCCAAAATAACCAGCACAGGACAGCTGGGCATGGCCCCTGTGGTGAAGGAGAGCCGCCTGCCCGTGCTCCAGCACAGGCTCCTCGCTGCCACCATTACAGATGGCAAGTGCCCAGCCTGCAGTGGCCCTCAGCCACCTCCAGCCAGCAAATCCTTCCTGCCAGCAGCAGAAAATCCAGAGGGTGCATTCCTTGAAATCATACTTCAAGGAATGGAGCAGGCATGGGGTACAAGAACCAGTCAGAGGGGAAGGGACCAGGAAACTCCACCATGTGCTGGGTACCCATGCTGGGCCAGGCTGCTGTGCCCTGGGTGCAGAGCAGGGACCAGCCCTGCCCAGCTCCAGGGCAGCTCTGTCTCTGCCCCTCGCCCTGCTCGGACCAGTCCCTGCCCCTGGTGTCCCTGGGGCTGCCAGCAAAGCCCAGGTGCTGTGTGCTGCACTCGGGATGGCGCTGAGAGCTCCCGGCTGAGGCCGAGCCGGGCCAACCCGGGCCGGGCCTGCTGAGCCCACAGCACCTCCAGGGGAGCGGAGCTGCACAGCCACTCGCTGCTCTTCCAGTTTTCCATTCTTTTCTCATTTTCATGGAGCCCCAAGTCCCTACGTGCCGAAGCAGGGTGAGAAGACTGACACGATTTTTCCAAAGCCCCCGGCGAGCCGTGGGACCCGCAGCCCAGGGCTCCGCCAGCTCCTGCCCCGGCAGGCCGGCCAGGCAGCGGCAGCTGCTCCCCCAGAGACGGGGAGAACAATAAGGAATACCAGATCTGCCGCAGGAATGCGGGAGATACCGTGGCGGGGGGCCCTGGGAGTCTGGGCAGAGCTTGCTCACGGCTTGGCCGCAGCCCAGGGGATGGCACTCAGGCCGCGCTGTCGCCGGCCGCGGTGGCGGGGGATGCGCGGGGGATACGCGGGGGATGCTTGGGGGATTCTCAGGGGATGCTCGGGGGATGCTCGGGGGATATGCGGGGGATGCTCAGGGGATTCTCGGGGGATGCTCGGGGGATTCTCGGGGGATACGCGGGGCATACGCGGGGGATTCTCGGGGGATGCTCGGGGAATACGCGGGGGATGCTCGGGGGATTCTCGGGGGATACGCGGGGGATGCTCGGGGGATTCTTGGGGGATTCTCGGGGGATGCGCGGGGGATTCTCGGGGGATGCGGCACCCCCCCGGGCGCCGGACAGCAGATGGCAGCCGGACACCGCCGCACGGCCCCGCAGAGCCCGGGGAGCAGGGCCCTGCCCGGCAGGCTCCTAATGAATCACATGTGCGGATCCCGCCCGGGGAGGCAGAGCCGGGGATGCGGCACCGCCGGGGTTTCACCGCGGGCCGGCCCCACGCTCCGGGCCGCGTCACCCGTGTACGTGCAGCACCACAGCGCTGCTGCCTCGCCGCAAACCCACACCCGACAGCGGCCAAAAGCTCTGCCCGGGGCTGCGCCGGCCTCCGGGGGAAGGAGGGAGAGGAGCGGGCAGATGCTGACGGGCCTGTCAGCGCAGCTGGGCACCGCAGCCCCGGGAGTCACCCAAAGCCGGGCGGCCGCGGTGCCCCCTCGCTCCTGGGGACACGCTGGGCACCCCGAGCTGCTCGGGGGACCCACAGCAGGGTCTGCACCCGCCGCTGCCAAGGCCTGACACGCCAATTAGGGAGTCATTACTCTGTTGAGTAACATTTTCCCTCAATGACTTAGGAACTTTAACCCAATTTTGAAATGTAGGGGAGGCTAAGTTGGATTACCTTAGCTCAACTGCTCGTGTCATAAGCCCTTGAGAAGGGGGACTGGAGGGTTTTTTCCTCCAGAAACCTTTTGTTGCCTCAAAAAATCCTTGTTTTTTTTCTTAGCTCAGACACCAAGAGGGGGAGTTTTCAGCTTCCAAAAATAAATCAAAGACACCACGATGCCTGCAGGGTATTTGTTTCTCCATAGGAACGTGAACCTGGTGGTTTAGTTTAAGGGAGGCTAAGCTAACTCTCACATTTTCTACATTCCTCTTTTTCCTGATAGATCAAGATCGACAGGTTTGAACTGTTGTTTTAATGAAAACCTACTACTCCTGAGAGGGTTTCCTGTTTTAGAAAGATGATCTTTCAGAGCTACAAAATTCCAAACAATTTGACTTGCTATCACCTTCGTCAGGTCCCTTAACCTCCTTGTGCCTCTGCTGGGCACTGATGAAAGATGGGTGATCTTTACCTATTAAAAAAGCACACAGACATCTGCAAAACAGTTAACTGTCCCTGAAAGGAGGGCTCTTTAAGTGATACTCTGAACCTGTGTTCACCAGGTGCAAATCAGAGACTGCTGAGTGAGGCCTGGAAAACACCACTTATACCAGGGCACGGCCAGAGCTCTGTGGCACCAGCCCCTTGCAGTGTCACCTCCAGCTCCTCCACCTTTATTCCTGATCCCTGGCAGCCAGAAAACCTCTTGGGTATCAACCACAAATTGAAGCAGCCTTTAGCCTCTAATTAACTGGACTCAAATCACCATTCAGCTACCCCCAAAGTTTCATGGAAATTAGGCCAGCTCTCCCGCCAAGCCCTCTTTTGTCATCTCTCATTCAAGCTGCTGAATCAATTCCAGGTAGGTTTTCCCCTCCCCTGTGCATGTGGAGCCCTGACAACATGCTGGGGTAAATCTAAACACGGCCAACCTCAACAATGCATCTCTGGAGAGTTTTCAAAGCTTAAGCTCTGCATCTCAGAGCAAGTTTGGGGGTAGATGCAAATCCCTTGTTGAAGGTTCAAGTGTTTGTTTTAAAGTCACAAGTACGACAGGACTCCCTGAATAAATTTTTGTCCAGGAAACTGAACTTCAGATCCCAGTTTTGCTAATTCTGCAATTCAAAATGTTTTCTTTCCTGTTTTTTTTTCCCTTGACTTTTAGAGGCAATTAGGATTTTCCAACTGTTCTAACAATTTAGAAGCTCTAATATGTAAAAACACTTTCTTGTGTTACAAAAGTTTCTCCAAATTGTAAAATGCATTACAAAGGGGAGGGAGCCAGCCCCATGTACACTGTTTGGGCTGCTCTTCTGGCAGAAAATGACCACTGGCAGCATTCAAGGCATGGAAAAAGGACTTATCACCCAGATCCTTCAAACAGTCAAAACCGCCTTAGCTGGGCAAACCGGCCCTGATTTCTCAGCACTAATCCCTGGAGGTACAGGTCTGCTGACGTCAGGGCTGCAGTGGTTATTGCAGGGCTCACAGCCCTTCAAACACTCTAGCTGCAAGCCCCAGTCCACTGCACACAGAAGCTCTTCAAAAGCTTCTGACAGGGACACGGCCAGGACATGGGAATGTCGAGGGCTCTCCCCGCTCACCTGCTCCAACTGTGCAGCCAAGGGTTGTAGGGATCTTTGAAATTCACACTTCAAGAAGCCAGTTGCTCTCCTGCTTGACTCAGAAATCCTCCTGGAAGATTGCTGCTTCCTGTCTGAGCTCCTCTTTCAAAACCAGGTTTTCTGCCTGCTCTCTGAAAGAAGCCTATAAAAAAGGAGAAGACAGCAAAGCTCAGGAAAGCTCTTATCTGACATGTAGAAGCTCACAGGTGCAACAGGAAGGATTGCACATGCCCATCAGGAAAATGGAAAAGACATTAATGATTTTCAAAGCTAGACTCTCACTTGTTATTTCTCTCTGGCTATCATTTTTTAAAGACATGAGGATTCCTTTTATCAGGGAATGTTTCCTGAAAAGTTCTTTCAGAAAGAGTTTTGGTTTTTTTTTAATCCCTTTGCATTTCAGGTACATGAAGTACTTCATAAGCTGTTCCCTGAGTACTGCTCAGGGGCAGGAGCAATTGGGA
This sequence comes from Molothrus aeneus, assembly GCF_037042795.1. NCBI lineage: Eukaryota > Metazoa > Chordata > Aves > Passeriformes > Icteridae > Molothrus > Molothrus aeneus. The sequence goes on along the minus strand of NC_089651.1, from coordinate 11,180,328 downwards.
TTTTGGGGGATGCTGAGACTTATCAGCTTGCTGGAGGAGCTGGAGCAGAGCCAGCAGCTGTGAGGAACCAGCCCTGTGCCCGTGGTGGGATGGCACATCCCTGCCCCACAGAGCTGCCAGGGAGCTGTTTCCTTCTGGATGAGAGCTGCACGTGGGCTCATTTTCTGCCTCCCCCCTGCAGTGCAGACATCCCCTGGGGTCCAAAAACTGCAGGATGAAAAACTCATCCTTCCTCCTGGCCTGGATCCTGGGCAGACATGTGCACACGCTTAGTGCTGAGCATGTGAGTAGCAACACCGATCTCCACATGGAGCAATCCACATGCTTGAGCCTCTGCACATTTGGGAGCAGGGGAGAGGAGGACACTGGGTTCTCTGCTTGCCTGTTTTACATACCACTCCTGGAGATCCCACCCAAACGAGAGCGGCGCAGCAGGACGGCGCTGAGCTATACAGCTATTTTTATTTCCATCTCTCGTGGCCTTGCTGAGACCTGCTATGAATTATCTGGGATATCACACCCCAGACGAGTCCAAACAACAGGTCTTGCTGCAGACTGTCTGTGTTCAGAGGGGTGATTTAGTTACTGCTTTCCCCCCACCCCGTCTTCTTCTTTATTCCCATTAGTGACACGTTGGCTGCAGAGAAAACTTATTCATGCTCTAGAAATGTAATATTTACTCAAAACAATTTTTATTTGGCTTGGCTTCTTCCCAGTACCATAAAGTGATAGCCAACCCCAAGTGCTTACATAGACAACATGTGCATCTGAGTCATATTTATGATCCCCGTTATAAAAAGCACACAACCTTGTTGTTTGGTGCAATAGGATGGGACTGAAGGCATCAGCACGTCTTGAGCATAGCCTGTCTCTGGAATCTGCAGAAATTTGCCATGCTCCAAATTTAGAACTTGTGGGTGGGAGCTCGGTCAGGAGCCAACTTTTTATACCATTACATCACAGGAATTGAGGGCTTCGTGCCAAGGATCCAAGGAAATTAATAAAGAGCAGAGGCTGTCCAGCTGCTTGAATTTAAAGTCATGGCAGAGAGTAATTATTAATAAATACGGCTTTATTCGGAACATCCTAATCTCGCCGCTCAAATTGAACATATCCCCTCTCCTTACTGCAGCTTACTGTTCTGTTAGAACTTGCAAAGACAATAGGAAGGAATTGACTTCTGTGAGAGGGAGGCCCAGGGAAGCTGGGATCCTTCTCCACAGAGGCCAGGCTGCAGCGGTGGCTCTCAGCTGAGCGCGCGCGTTTGCCGGGGCATCGCCGCTTCCCCACTGCGGGAGGGGGCTGGAACGTGGCGTGCCTTCTTCCAGCTGAAACACACAAGGCCTCCAATGGATCAAAGCCATAGACAGCTAATTAGAAGAGAAATTCAATTTGTTTGACCTCCCCTTGCTGGGGCAGCCAGTGCAAGCTCAAATGTCACAGCCTCCAGGGAGCTCATGGTGAAGCACGGGGCTGCTTACCAAGAGGCACAAGGTGACCTGAGCAACCTTCCATCCTGTTTGGGATGCACTGTGTGTGCCCACAGCCCTGGCAGGGCTTGGGCCTGGCCCAGAGTGTGGCTGGAGCTTGTGGAAGGGCCGTGCTGGTGCTGCCCTGTGCCCCCACAGATCGTGGAGCCCAGGTCTGCCACACGCTGCTCTCAGGACCTCAAACGCACAGCACACACCACAGGCACCTTCCCAGCTCCAGCCCTCAGCCCCCAGCAGGACAGGCTCTGCAGGAAAACACCTGGCTCTGCACACAGCAAGGGGTCAGGGGTCCCAGTGCTTGGTCTGCATGCCAAGGGCTGAGCACAGGCTAGCCATGAAGCACACAGTCAGGAGAATACAGCAGTGTCTGTGCAAAAGGGGCTCCCCTGATGCTCAAACCACAGAAATGTTGGTATGCAGCTTCAGAGATTTACAGCTTATACTCGCCTCAAGGGTATGCAAAGGCTATGAATAATTAAAAATATGGCTCTGGGTTCTCTAGGAAGTTCCCCATTTCCATTTTACAGATAAACAAGCTGAGGTAGAAAGCAACTGAGAGCTGCTTCAGTGGAATGATACTGTCAGCAAAGCAAACATTAGAGCTCCCAGGGAGATGCTCCTGCACCCACAGATACCTCATCCTGCTTGCACATGTATTTCTTGCAGCAGCACATACCAAACAGCTTTATGCATCCATGGCTCACCAGGAGCCAGCACAGCAAAGACCTGCAGCTTCCTACAGCCCCTGCTTTTGTATTAGCACACACACACATGAAATATTAAAAAATACTGTTTAAAAACCATAGCCAGCAGGTTAAAAAAATAAAAATAATCCCTTCAATGGTGTGGTCACAGAATGACAATTTCCACAGTGGAAAGAAGACAGTCACTGATAGGGATAAAAAGCAGAAATCAAGTCAGTTCAACTCAGTGATCTCAATCATAGAATAGTTTAGGTAGTGAAGACCTCTAAGTCATTCCTCACTTCTTAAACATGGTGTTTCCACCTGCAACACAGGCATGGACATGCAGGGGGTGTTACAAGAAGCCAGGCTGCTCTGGACTCAACAGGCTCTATTACTGGGTAAAACCTCTTGTATTTTACCTAGAAAAATACAATGCCAACCACTCATTCCTGCCAGAGAACCCACAGAGACATCCTGACCCCTGATCAAGTACAATGCCATGTATTTTTTCTCCCAGCATGCAGCTGCTCATGCTGGACTATGTATTTCATATTTTTGTGAACAGCTGTGAACATCTAACGATTAAAAACCTCAGGTTCATTAAACATCCCACTTATGGTCAGGAGAAGCTCTCCTGTGATGCCTGACTCACGGAGAGAAGCTGGGACACTGCAGAGGGTGAGGAGAGCCTTTGGATGCTGCTTCCCTGTGGGATGGGAGACCTCTCTGGGTTCTTTCTGGAAACCTGGAGTTGGACTGGCTCCTGGAGCTGGCTTGTGCATGCTGAGAGCATCTCACATGCCTCTGAAGCACTTCCTCACCTCACCAGCGGCACGAGGAGACTTTGAGGAGGGACAAATGCAGGGTTTTCCTCAGCTGCTAAAATACCTGTAGTACAGGACTGGAAAGGATGAATGGACTCCAGTTATTGGATAACTTGCAGAGAAATTAAAAACCGAAATATTATCGAGGCAGAAAACACCCAAAAAGATTCACCCCACACCAGATATTTGCCAGAGCAAAAAGGCAAGAGTTTTTATTTCCAACATGAATGCCCCTGGTAGGTTCAGGCTGAGGAGTGAAGTAGACATTTTACCTGCAGTCTTATGCTGTTTGGTTCCCCAAAGCCTTTTGGTGTGTGGTCCTGTTGCATGAGAGAGTCTGCAATGGCAATGCCACTGTTCCTTCCACATGTGGGTAAAGGTGGAAGAAAAAAGTCAGCAAAATGAGCATTCTAAAGGGTACTCCATGCACCCCAGAAGTTGGGAATGCCTACCTGTCAGAGCCAGGCAGAGGATGCTCATTGTCCCCAGCCCTTCCTTTCAGATTTTGCAGGACAGTAACCTCATTTCCTGGAGCACAGCATTAGACAAGCAATTGTAATTAGCAAGTGATTCCATGGAAATAGCTGAAGTACTCTAAGTTATAGCCCAACAAATTTCTAACCCATGTCCAATCTCCAACTCTTCCCACTGAAGTCAGAAGCAATCCTTCCTGCCCATGTACAGTTCTTAGAAATGCAGTGAGCATTTAAAATTGTGGACATCTTGCCCGTTCTTATAACAGGGCAGGAGTCAGATTTCCAAAATGCTACTCATGCTGCATGGAAACTTCCTTCCCAGAAGTCCCCTTGTTTCCAGCAGACAATCCCTTGTTTCACTGCTAGCTCTAGATGCAGCCAAGCATCATCCTATTTAAAAGTCATCTTCCAACAGCAGCAGCAATGAACACATTTGGCCAGCTAATTCACCTTCTGCAGTCACAGATCTGGACTCACAACCTGCTTTATCTCCTGGCAGTGTAGCTCGTAAAACCAGCTCCAACTGGTAGCAGAGAAATATATAAAACATGGAGAAGGGTTTTATGAGAAGGTGGGTTGGTGGCTTCTTATTTTGACCTATTTCCATGAGATTCTTAAAAGTCTCAAGCCCTGGAATTAAGGAACCTTGCTTGTGCCTTATTTTCCAGCAGTTTCTTTAGAAGATGAGTCATTTGGAAAGCACGGGAAGCATCAGAGTAATTGCTTTGATGTCTTTTATAGAAATTTGGGATGGATTTGAAAGAAATGAGGGAAGTGCTGTTATTTCCTCTTGGAATGGCAGGCTGACATGACTGGTGCTGTTATACAACCAAGCGAGGAGCAAACAGCGGCGCACACGCGAGCCCGGCAGCGGCCGAGGAGCTCGTCCTCCTGATCAAGTTTGGGTCTGCATGCTGATGGACTCAGCAAACAAACACTCATGTTTATTATAACAGAATGAACAGAATGTACCACAGAGATGATGACTCACTTTTCCATAGGACGCCTGTCTATTCTCCGGGTTTGGAGAGGGAAATGTTGCACCTCTCGCTCACAGTTTATTTTACAAAGCTTTAATGAGCCTGTCCCAGCGAGCTGTCGCCCTGCTATGTAAAACCTGATTCATTTGCCTTTGTGAAAATAAGCGTGGCTTTTGACAGGACACCCTGCACTAGGCCCTGCTAAATCAGCCAGCCAGACTCACTCACAGGTGGTTTGAGTCTGGAGTGCTTTCTGAAACAAAAATATGCAGCCAGCCTCAGCAGCATGTCGGCTGTTTTCCCTTGGGTGACAGGCTGTCCTGCTGCATCCAAAGTACCCCTCCTCCTCCTCCTCCTCCTCCTCCTCCTCCTCTGTGGGACAGAGTCTGCCTTTCACACTGGGCCTCTAAAACCACGGCTTTCCGTAAGAAGAGGGTTTGTTGAAAGCAGAGTTCGGGGAAGGGGCAATGAAAAAATGATCACATTTTTATTTCAAAACATGTAAAACTCAAAAAAAAAAGCTGCCTATTAATTCACAGGAAATTCTGATTGAAGTAGGTGTCCTTACAAGACCCTCCTGCAAGAAATTCAAACGAAGGGAAGGGGAGGGAAAGAGATTTTAAAGTAAACAAGTGAGAAGAGCCAGGGAAAACAAGAGCAATGAGCAGAGTCTCAGGTGGCTGACTTGGCAGAGTGGGGCGTGAAGGAAGGAAGAGGCTGTGGGACAAGGAGCCGCTGGCGTTTACAGTAGTCAAGAAGTCTCCAGAGTTTGTGACTTTAACCACAAGTTGCTTAACAATACTGTATGATCCTTCTCCTTCACATCCAGCCCCAGCCACGCTGGTAAATCCCTCTCTGAGTCAAGAGGGGGGATGCAGGTGCAGGGTGGTGGTGTTGGACAAAGGAGCAGGAAGAGGACTGGCAGAAGGGGTGTTTCACTGCCCCCTGAAATTACAGGAGTCGTGATGAGGAAAGACAGCTCCTGGCTCAGGTCTCAGTCCTGGATAGGAGGAGGCTGGTGAGTAACAAGTTTGGGATTGAGGGGCTGCCCTGTGGTGTAGACAGGGCCACGTACAGCTAGAAAGAATTTTTTTCCCCCCTGAAGTCAGTGAAGGCCTTCCAGTGCCAGAAGAGAGTCAGGAGAGAAGAGAAATGTTGTGTTTGTCCCTTCCCAGTGACGGATGCAGGAGAGCAGAGGATCCACTAGCCAAGAGGTGAATGTGAACTGGTGCTTCAGGGACCAACTTGTTGCTGTGGCTTTCTACCAGGCATTGAAAGTTACTGTGAAAGGCACCATTGATTCATGTTTTTTGATGGAGATTAACCTTAGCTAAGACTCTGCAAGTAAGAAAACCATTTCAGATTAAGAAATGAAATATTCCCCAGGCTAAAGACTGCTCAGGCTATATATCTCATCCCTATGGGAATTTGCAAGGATCTGCAAACACATTGTTTTAAAGCTACCAGCTGCAAGAATGGAGAAATTAACTGAATGACAGAAAAGCAAACCCTAAAATAGTCACCATTAACCCCAGGAGGGCTGGGGGTGTGTTGAGCTGTGGTTTTCTGTGCTCGGTAGCGATGTGTCATCTTAAAGAGCCTGCATTTAACAGCAGAACAATGCTGTGCATGCTGTCACCTTCCCAGGGGCTCACTGTGCAACAGCTTCTCCAAACTGCTCCATTTCCACTGCTGAAGCAGCTCATTAAAAAAAAATCCTCATACAGCTGGGAATTATAAAACTCCGCAAGAGCCTGTGATGCCAGGACCTTTATTTGGAGGCACACCTCCGTTCCCAGTGCTTTGGAAGCTGGCCTTTTCCAAAAATCTTTCTATAGATGCTCAAGAAAGGATGGATATGGCCACAGTCCATTCAGCATGAGTGATTATATCTTAAAGGGATATTCCCTCTCTTTAAAAATTCCAATTCTTCTTAAAAATTCTAACCCATCTTCATGATGGGAGAAAAAAAACCCCATCACAAAAGAACCAGCCCTTGTGCCTATGTCAGTGTCTTAGCTGTATACATTTAAACATTCCATTGTAAGCTAAGATTATCTTGCCTCCTGCCCACTGAGACATGTGGGTTTGGCTTTATAAGGCTCATAACTGGCCTGCTTGAACCCTGTCCAGCAAGTTTTCATCTAAATTGATTAGGACTTGGAACGTATTTTCTTGGACAAATTGTGTTCTAATGAATAGAGCACTCCCTCACAGCTGTCCTGCCAGAAAGCCAAGATTTTTTCTATCTAAAAATCATCCCAAAGTGACCCTTAGTTAAAGTTCAGAATCCGTTTTCATTTTTTTAATTAAGAAAAGGTTTGCTTAATTCCATTCCATACATTTCAGCGCTAGGCAGCTGACACACGATTCCCCCTGAACACTTTATTTTAAAGAATTTGGTTGTGATGTCAGGTCTGCCACAGACAATACATTTCTAAACACACTGTTTACATTAAACACAAAGCATGAGGATGGTTTCAGCAGGAGGAGAAGCCTCTCTCACCCCCCTACCTGTAGATGGCACATAGAGCAAACTCAAGGTCGGCTCTATTCCCCACATGATAAATTTAAACATTAATGAAGACAAACAGGGAATGTCACTATAAAGCCTCACCCAAGCACCAGATATTTCCACAGTGCCCTTCTCCAGGGACAAGGCTCCCCAAGAAACCCCTCCTCACCCCCAGTAAGTATCTTCATGGGCTCACCTTCAAGTCCAAGGGGGCACTGGCTGGGAATTCCTGCCATTAATTATTGCTGGCCAAATGAAGCACTTCCCCTGCTCACTCCGGGGTAAAAGCTGTCCCAGTTAGGATAATTGCACCTTTTCTTTTTAGCATTTTGCTCCATAGTTGTTCTCCCAGATGTCCCAGCTTGAAACCTCAGTAAATGTTTGTGTTATGATTAGCCCATCTGGAATTTTTATTCTACGACCACTCTCATGGTAGAGGAGGATTTCATTCAATCCAGAATACTCAGGGGACATCCATGGTTACATCATATTCCTTATCTCCCAGCAAGAGTATTTCTAGGAACCAGGAGTACAATTTGAGACAAGATCAGATCCTTTCTAGTCTTGCAAAAGATGGTTCTGACCCGTGTGGAAATAATGTGTCTTCACCATGTTTTCAGGACTTAACTGACACGTGGCACTCAGAAATTAAATATGTATGCAGGAATTTAAAGGAACTGGTCTTTCAAGAAACACAACTTCCCAAGTCTTTAAACATTGGATATATCTTTAACAAGACAGGAAACTGAGGCAAAGTCACTTCTCCTCAGTCTTGAATGGAATTTGGCTACTTCATCTACCAGCCATGCTCACAAGAAATTGCTCTGCTGCAAAAGGAATGAGCATCATGGTACTGCTTGTGGAAAATGGGCCATAAAAAGAAAGGGCATGCTGAGCTTCAGAAATTTACCTGGAATTCCCTGGAGAAGATGGTAGCTGCTGCAGTTATTCTCCAGTGCCTTTACTGAAGGCTGGTTCAGTCATATCAACATGATTAGTCAATATGCATCATTAGATAGCAAGATCTTACTCAAGCTCTTAAGCTTCTTTGACAGACTGATTCGGAAAAATATCATGCACCTCTTCTGGAGTCCCTGTCATCTTTAGCTATGGGTGAAGAAAACTGGGTACATCTGCAGCCATTTATTTGAGCCCCATTTTAATAAAATTTCTGTGTGCTCTTGAACCATTAGAACCTAAATATAACAACAGGGAGTGAACACAACAAGATTTGCTAACACTTTATCACACTGTATTCTGCAGCCTGCTATTGTCTGGAGATGTGGTTATAATGAGCAGATTATACAGCATTAAACCCTCCTAAAAGCATAGACAGAAAATATGATATAATCTTGCTCGGAGCAATTATCTTTAAACACAAGAGCAGCTTCAGTGCCCAGTGGAGAGTGGCAAGCAAAGTTATGGGCCCAAGGCAAAACCATGACCAGCTGCCAAGAAACATCCTCCTTAGCCTTTGTTAGAATTTGCCTTTTTAAAGTCATTGTGCAGCATAATTAAGTTGGTAACATGCAGATGAGAAAGTGGAAAAAAATGTGAAGACATAGGGAGATGAAATGCTAAAGCACTGAAAGATGTCACCTCCTCTGTGAAATGGTTATATTGTGAAATAAAAAGAGAAGAAAGAACGAGTCATTTCAGGATAAGTCTGGAATGAGAGATAAGAAGATTGCAATCTTCTGGTAGTCTCCCACAAACCCTTTTTATTTGCATTCTACATCACAAGGGCTGAGTATGAGCACAAAGCAAGGGGCAAGAGGGAGAGAACAGGCAAGATGAACTGCAGCCTAAGAAATGGGATTTCAAGACATGATCGCTCTTTCAAGGTCCTGAGAACTCGATGCACATGTTCCCTGAAATGGAACATGAGCAGCAACAAGAGCTAAAGGCTTGATTGAGACCAAGTCACGGGAGAATGAATAACTTTGAGATCATGGATGTACAATGGGATAGGAAAGTATAAGAGGGAGCAGAACTTGAGTCAACCCTTGTGGTCATCCTCTGGTGGCTCCTGTGTGCTACCAAGCTGATCACAGGCTTTAAGTCTTTTTTGGTTGTGCTCCAGCTTGTTAAACACGCTCAGCTCCTCTCAGTGTTTATATATTTTGCAGTGTGGGATGTGTGAGTAGTTTCGTGACATTATTTAAAGCTTTTAAGCAGAGATAGACAAAAACATTTAGACAGAGACAGCAAACTGTTTCTGGAGTTGGAGAGGAGATTTCAGGCCAGATCCCACGTCCAGGTTATGTTCCCCTTGCACCATTTCCAGTCTTGGGGAGCAGCTGGGAATTTCCTGAAGCTGAGGTGACCCACAGGTGGGCATAAGGCCAGACAAAGCCAGACTTGTGCTGCCTGCTCCCCGCTGGGAAAGCAGGGGCTCCCCAGGTACGTGGTGACAGGAGGGGACAACAGGCATCCACTGCTGCTGTCCCCTGGCTAGGGGCTCAGCAGGCTGAAGTTCCAAAATTCACATGAGCATTTCTTGCCTTCAGCTCTGCTAAGAGCTGCTGCAGTGTGGTTTGAAGCACAGGAACTGAAAAGGAGAGAGCAGTGAGCTGCTCCCAGGCTTTGTGCAGCAAGCAGAGGGCTTTGCCCTGGCTTGTGCTCCTGGCATGACTCAAAGGCTGGCATGGAGTGGCCCCCCTTTTACAGACAGACAGACAGGCAGGAGACTGGCAGCAAGACCAGGCATTGCATTCCCTTTAACCCTTACAGCAATTAATGAGCACCCAGGAGTCACATGGATAACCAACATCCCGGAGCAGCCCTGGCTCCGGCTGGATTTCCACTCTGCTTAAATGACTTCTGCCCAGGGACTCAGTCTCCAAAAAAAAACCCAAAAAAACCCCCAAAAAAACCCCAAAACAAAACAAAAAAACCCAAACAAACAAACAAAAAAAACCCACCACAAAACAGGTGCTGGACACCAGATACACCAGATACAAGCTCGTGGTAGGTGGTGTTTTGCAGGACCCATCCCTGCTGAGGGACTGCACATTTGTACCTGTGCGGCTGGATGGAGGGACAGAAGGGTACAGGAGAGGCACAATACAGCATGATACTGAATGAGCCAAAATGGCAGTGCTAAACAAGCAGAACAGAGAACCAAAGAGAGATTGGGAATGGAGTAGAAAGATCAGAATTATGGACAAATTAATGAACCAGCAGTACTGGAAATGGCAACAAGCTGTCAGACATCTCTTACAAGGAACAACGAAAATATCCTCATTTCTGGCGATTTTGATGGAAATAGAGTTATGCAACACTGATATTGTTCACAGTGATTTAATTAGGAGTCTGTCAGCACGGTCAAGCCTAATTAACCTGGTATTTAGCCTTTTATAGGAGACAGTTATAAAAATGCGCCCTTCACTAAAGTCCAGCATTCTAGAAATGGCCCCAGTCCTAGAAGGGGCATCTTTTTGGCACAGCAGGCTCTTGAGACCATCCCACTAAGGTGCTAAGATATCTCTGAAAAGTTTACAAGTTCATGCTGCATTTCTTGCCTAGACAGTCCTCTCCTTGCAGTTTGGGAATCTGGGGTGTCTGAGGAATGCAGAGTCAGGCGTCCTGGCAGCATCCCATCACCAAAATTATTTCACAGAGAGTTAATCCCCAACCCTGACACTTCATGTCATGTGAGATTCAAATCTCTGCCTTTCCATGCTCATTACAGCTCAGCAAATGCAAAGACTAGACAATGGACTTGCACCACTCCGAACATTTTGGTTTCTGGGCTGGATAGTGACAAAAGCAGTTCACTATGTGGAGGAACAGGCTCCTCTGGATGTCAGCAAGTGCCTATGGGTAGAGTATGCCACAAACCTCAGCTGCTGTCATGCACACCCACATTCACTGGGGCCACAGCACTGCCTCCTGCAGCTGTGGGACATGCCTTTCTCCTTGCCTTGTGGCAGCAAGCACACAGCAGCCTGGAGGCACCAGTGAAATCAGTTAGGTCTCTAGTGGGCTCTCTTGGAGGGTATTATAGATAAGATTCAAATAGAGGCTGAAAAATTAATATAAATGAGAGTAACAACCAATACTCCCAGAAAATCCCATGTTCTGCAACTGTTATTGCTTCATCAGTGACAGGAAAGAGCAGTGTTCTAAAATAGCAGTTCACTTAATTGAATTTCCCCTAAGGCACAGAAAATAAGCTTCCATGAAGTGGTATCAATTGTTCAACAATAACATGTTCTCCCAGCTGAAAACTGGGTTAGGAATTTGTATTGTATTTTCACAAAACATAATTCCTAGCCCAGTTTCTTCCTCCTCCTTGAGATAACCAGGCAGATTCCACCTCAGTGATCACTGAGTTAGACTGTGTGGGTCAGTCAATGAGTAACCAATGTCCAGCTTCTCCATACTCCTCCTTAACAGAGCCTACTGGATCCACCACGGGGCTTTGGCTGCACAAAGCCATAAAATGAGCTCTTTGCTTAAACACCTTTGTATTTAAGGGTTTTTTTGTAAGTACCTCTGCATCTTTATCCTCTCTGCTGGGGTGTGAGGCTCACGACTGTGTCAAGCCCAGGTGAGGTCAGCTGCACACAGGACTCACGTTCTTGTCCTTCCTGGGTTAGAGGGCAGGCAGACCTGTACACCTCAGGGTGCTGAAAAATGCAAAGGAGCACTCAAAACTACAGAGCAATGAGGACTCACCTTTTTCTGGTAATACAAAAAGTGTTAACAACCTACACTCACGTATTTATGTGTGAAATATTATCTTTCTGAAAGTTTGTCATAAATGTAGCTCAGAACGCAGGGATGGCTATGCTTTCCAAATCTGTGCAGCAGGAAGAATATTTCCTAGGGAATAAGGTCAAAATATTAGCATTCAACTGAATCCGTATGGGCCAAATTAATGAAGTTGCTGCTTCATCACAGACTTCCATAGGTGAAACCTGAGAAAGCGGTTGTATCAACAGCACATCAATCCATGGCACTGGTCAGCAGGACAGAAAACCCAACCTCCAGTTTCAAAGTTTCATTCAGCTTTGGCACAGAAAGGTTAACTGGTGTTTAAACAATGCTTCTGAACAGATAATGTTAATTAAATGTTTGCATTCAAATCTCATTACACAGTGCAATAAGTTTGCTTTCTTTACAAACACTGAGCATCTGGCGTGGAGCACAAAGCTGGGGGTGCAGACCCCAATGAGTAATAGTTCAATCCATGGATCCTTCTAAAACTAAAGGCAAGGAGGGGAGAGTGTTTGCCATCTCCAGACTGTGTGTGTGTCTGCCTCTAAGTTTCCTCTTATTCTCCAGAGGTTTGCAAAATTATGTGTTTAAATATTCATTATCCTTCCACTCTAATACTGCTTAAAACTCCTTTTTTCAAGCCCAAGGATGACATAGCCAGTGGATGAAAATTATATTCCATAAAAACAGTCTTTTAGCAGCACTGGGTAAGTCAAACGCCCTGATGAGAAGGGAAGCAGCTAAATCATCCATCCAGATGGGAAATGTTGACAGTCCCTTGACCAGAGCAGCTCTGCAATACAGAGAGGTGTGCAATTTGGCTTTGTGAAGCAGACATCGTGGAGCTATTTATCCTGTCCTCAAGCTGAGCAGGAAGTTTATTAAGCTGGCCTTTTGCTGGACGTTTCACCTGGCTGCTGTGTTTCCTATTGGAATGCAGGGCTGGATGGGCCCTTCCTGCACTGACGTCATGCATTGCCATGAGGAGGATTTCTCCACGAGCCTAGGACCCATTCCTCTGACCCCAGGAGCACATTGGATGTTGTGCATCCAACTCCTGACAGGAATGCTTCATTTTGCTCTTGAGCAACCATTTCTGAGCAAGCCAGGAGCAGAATCCAGCTTTTCTTGGCTGGAGGAATTGGGATGTCCCAAAATGGGGCTTTTTAAACAGATGAGTGAAAAAGCAGAGAGCCCAAAGGACCATTGCTCTCCAAAGAAAATCATACAAATCAACAAGGAAAAATTCCTCTCCATAGTTAGGCTTTCCACGATGGTCAAACAGCTGTGAGCTGTTGGGCTCAGCTCTGCTCCAGCAGAGCCCTGAGTATCCACTGCAGTGTCTGAGCAAAACCCCAGGGGACACAGCAAGGTCCCTGGGCCTGCTCAGGCAGAGGCTGAACAAATCCTCTGAGAGTGCCCTAGACTTCCTGTGGGACACTGCCTTGGTCAGACAACTGCTCCTTGCACATCCCTTCCTGCCAGCCCGGCACCCTCCTCCCCTGGGCTGGGCTCCTTCAGCCAGGCTTGGCTGAGCTGTGGCTTCCTGCCCTGCCAAAGTGGTGGCCCTCAGCCAGCACAGCTGCTGGGGACACCCTTGTGCTGCCACTGGCTGCTCTGGCAGGCTGAAAGCTGCAAATGTGGCCCTGCTTGCCATGCAGGGCAGCTCTTACCTTCCCCCAGGCCCAGGATGGTCATGGGGTGCTGGACAATGCTTGGGAGACAGCATTACACCCACCTGAGGGCCAGGGAAGAGAATGGGGGTGATGACCAAGCCTTTTAGACTTCATGTGGTGACCCACTAAGTTCTCCTGCAAATGCATCAGAGAGAACAAGGGAGCCCATGTTTTGTATTTTTTCTGAGCATGACCATCCCCTACTCACCAGCACAGGCTGTGGGGCAAAAGTGATTTTTCCCCACTTTATTTGCCCTCCAGAAATAACTAACAGGTCAATATCAATCCCAAATAATTTCCCTTTACCCTGATGAAAGTTTTCTCTTCAGAGCAAACAGCGCTGTTTTCAGGCTGCTCTTAACACCTCCCAACACGCGTGTAAAATTGTGCTGAATTTAACCAGTGGACCTCTTTTCAAAGAGGTAATTAAAAAGATGAGTTGTTTTCAGCTAAAACAGTTCAAAATACACTTGGTACTTTGTCCAAAGAATCCCTCCCAGATTTACAGCAGGCCAACTGGATTCATCAACTGCTCACAGGCAAGTAATCAAAGAGATTTAAAATAGGAAACATTTTCTCCTCTGTTTGTGCTGGTTTTTTCAAAATCAGATGGCAGATACAACATCAACAATGTTGTATTTAGATGTATTTCTAGTACATATATAATATGTAATTTATACAAATATTTAAAGGCCCTTCCCTGGCAATTTCTAGCAGCCTGCAGAAGGTCAGTGAAGAGGTAGGCATTTTTGGAAATATGAATAGAAACACACTCATGCAAAGCACACCAATATTTTTGGCTTGTTCTGAACAGAGAAACTTTAACAGCTATAAATATTTCCAGGAGGCTGGATGTCTCCTGAGATGGAGCATCACATCTTCTCACTTCCAGCTTAGCATGGTGGAAGCAGGCAAACCCCAGCATCTGCACAGGCACGTGAGCCCAAGCGGCACCCTCAACACCCCTTGGTGGCCTGATGCTGCTGTAATTATTCCTTCTGTTTCTGCACCCTGCCTGCTTGGCTCTGCATTTTGCTGAGCCTCAGGGTGCCCTCCATGGGCTGCCACAAGGCTCAGCTCCAGTGGGTGTCACTGAGCCCAGCCTCCTGCCCAGACTCTGCTGCTCTCCCAGTCACCACCAGGAAGGTCTGGCATAAAACTCACACCAGTATTCAAACTTCAGCCCTGCCTGAACTGGTGAGCACTCCAAGGACCACTTGAGTCTTTACAGTCCTGACAGTGGTCAGGAATTCCCTCCTCTGAAAAAAACAGTGTGGAATGAAGGTCCTCAGCTACACAGAAGTAGGTACTGCTTCACCAAGCCTGACAACATTATGAATTTTTACAAACTGTAAAAAAACAACCATGTTCCAAGCTTTGGAGTGAGGAGAAAAGCTAACTTTATACTATAATTACATTTTATTTAGACTTCTTTTTCCATACACAAGAGCTGGGGTTGAAAGCACTAATTAGAAAGTACAGAGAAACTTAAAGCAGGCTCTTATTTAAACCAGCCTCCATCACTCTTGCTCAAAATAAATACACAACAGAGATAAAGCTTTAGTGTAACTGGACAATGCTTTCTCAATTGCTGTCCTGTCTGTTCCTTTTCCAGAGGATTAACATCCACCTGTTTAACCTGTGCTGGCAGGAGGGAACAGGGAGAGTAAGACTGCCCAGGACACTGCTCCTGGTGTGTTCCTGCAGCCCCTGAGGGCAGAACCTGTTACATGAACACTTCTCAGCTGGTTCCTCATGCAGCTGCAACCAGAGGAGAGCCCCTGAGCAGCCTTCTGGGCAGGCCAGGTGCTGAGGAACAGACTTGTGACTCCTGACTGTGTGATGGCCTCATTTTGCTCTGAAGTTTCTTGCCATTAGTCATAAGTCCCACGCATTCCATTCACTTGCATGGGGAAAAGGCTTTTAGAGCAAAAAAATTCAGATCCTTTCTGCAAGTTCATTGAAGTTCAGTAAGCTGTTTTATCTCAGTGGTAGGAACATGTCCACTTCAGCTGGAAAGCTTCCTGGCAGAGTGCAGGTCTTTAACAGAGGAGTCAGTACTTGTCAGCCATGCTGGAAGCTCTAGAGCTCCCTTCTCAGCAAAGCTTACACCTTCCTCAGCACTCACTGTGCCTTTGCACATGCCTGCAACTACATGCCCCAGAACAATATCCTAGTTTAAAAAGGTTTTGGTGTGGCTTTTTTTTTTTTTTTTTTTTGAGTTTGAACTTTGGTTTTGTTTTGAAACCTTCCCCTTTTTCTCCTGACTAATGCAGCTCATAAAGGAACACCTCCCTCAGGCCAAAAGCAGGGAAGATGCTTGTGATGATCTGCCAAGGTTTTAACAAGGGTGTCCTCAGCACCTCAGAACTGCACATCCATGGAATGTGGCCTGTATTAATAATACTTTAACTACTCTCAACACGCTCAGAGAGAGCCTTGATGCCAACCCACAGGTTCCCAGGGGCAGAATGACAACATCCACGCAGGCTATTAACCTGAAAGACAAACGTTTGCATTTTTTGCTAATCCCCTCAAGTATTCAGTATTTTGGAATCTCTTTCCTCATATTGGCCCTCACAAGACCATGGAATGACTTATTTTAGACTGAAGGAGGCCAGTCATGTGCTGGCATTAATTGTGAGAGCTGTCACTGCTTTATGACTGCAGCACTGCTGGTGTAAAGACCACGTACCAGATTTACAGTGGAAGGGCTTTGCCCAGGAAATTGCTCAGACTCAGGCAAAACCTCACCCATAAAGAGCCTTGGGGGGATGTAGGTGTGAATCATTCACAGCATGCCTGGGGAGCATTCCTCTGCACATCCAGGAGCCAGCCTGGGAGGGATGGACCCTGCCTGTGCACCCTGTCCCTGCCCTGGGACAAGCCAAGGAGAGGAGCAGCCTTTCCCCAGGGTTACAAAGGTGTCAGCTGCTCTCAGAACTCTGCATGGACATTCTGCAGGTGACCACTGCAGAAAGGGGCCAAGGCTTGGTCTTTCCTACAGTAGATGCCACTATGGCATCAGCAGAGATCAAGAACATCCTGATTTGCCCATACACTTCTGAATTACTTCATCAGAAGGAATATTACAGGCAGCAGGGACCTGAGAGAGTCACGTAGCCAGGGTGATTTTATGCTGCTCTTATTGGAAGATGTTGCAACAAGATCCTCTGTGCATTGTTTACATTTCCAAAATGATGAAACCAGAGGACAGAACAAATGAAACTAAAACCCTGGGCTGCTTCATGTAGTTTCTACACCTTGGCAAATCAAGGTCAAAACAAAACCCCAAAATGTCTCCACATCATTTTCTCCCCTCTCACAAGGTGGTAAAGAAGATTTTAAAGTGCTTTTAAAGGATGACCTTTAGCATCACTTCCTCATTTCCAGTTTCTTAAGAGAACACAGTGGTGACCCCCCTGTGCCTGGAGAAGAGAGCTGTCATAGGAAGGTGAGGGAAATACCAGCAGTGCTGAGAAAAAGAACAGCAAGAAAGCAAGTTTAGTGTTACAGGCTGTGTTGCCAAGTGGAGGCAGATCTTTTCTTGTTGACATGACACAGGCTTTACTCTTGGGCTAGGTGTGCTGTGCAGGAAGGAGCTGGGATCCCCCCCAGCTGCTCCACTGCTCCTGCTCTGGTTAATCTCTACAGAAAGACACTTGCCAACTCTCTCCTTCTTCCAACCATCATAAGTATCGAGGTTAAAGATCAAAATCCAAAACCAAAACATGTTGAAAGACTTGTCTTCTCTGCAAGTGAGAAGAAAGTTTGTCTAACTCTGCAGGCTGCATGCTTTTCAGTGTGGGCATGCTGCACTATCAGGGTTTACATGGTAGCTTTCATCAGGGCATCACAGCACACACTGCAGAGCAGCCACTCTCAACCCTCTACGGCAGCAATAAATGAACCTTTGCTCTATTTCACTGAGCAGAAGCGTGAAGAACTAGAGAAATTTAGGGATTTGTGCAGGACCACATGGAAGCAACAGCACTGTGAAGGGAACATCTGACCAAAACAATGTTGATGCATAGGAAAAAGTCCAAACTCCAAAATTTGTCTGATTCTCATGGGATCACAGGCCCTAACATTTCACCAGGTCAAGTCATGGTCTGCTCAAGGATATACATTCCATTTTTATCATGTAACCACTGTGTGACCCTGACAAGAAGTTCAGAGGGTTCTTTTCTCTAATGTAGGCTCTTACTGCCTTTCTTAAGGGGAGGAAAAAAAAAAATGAAATAAGACCCAGGTAAGCATACAACAACAAAGCAATTCCTCCAGCCTCACTTCATTTCACTTGCAAACAGCATCAGTACTTTTCTGTTTGGGTATTTGTGTGTTTTATATACACTGCAGAGGTATATACTTCATACATCTCTGTTCTGGAATAATAATCTCTGTTCAGGGCACAGCCCAAGCAAAAATCTCACATTAGAAGATAATTATCTTGCTACAGTTGTGCACCAAGAAGAAGCTACTCTAGCATGGATCGATGGACTGTGGGAGTATCCCATCTAGGAGAAGGAAGCCAGAGCTTGGGATTGAAGATGCCATGGGGCAGACACCCAGTCCAGGAGGACTTTTAGTCCCCCTGCACCCTTGTTACCACAGAGCTGTGCTTCTCTGTGAGCAGCAGCACCACACTTCCCTTTCCAGGCCAGGAAGGAGGAGTGAGGGAGATGCAAGGGCTGGTCCTGCTTTGGTTCTAGGAGCATTGCAAAACCATGCCTGCTGAGCAGTACCAAAGAAAAATAAACTAGGCATCCCACAAAGTCATCCAACATGTCTATTCACACTCTAGTAAGTGACAGCTTCTACCTTTTGCAGCCAGTGGCATCAGCAGATGTTATGAATTTAGCAATCCAACATTTCAGTGAAGCGTAAACAAATTATGGTGAACAAATGGTCCTGAAATCTGAACTCAGAGATATTTTCTTAGAACTTTATAGGGTGGGCTTACAGATCTAGCAGGGAACTTCCATCAGGCTTTGGAGGAGTTATAGGAAGTGCAGTCCTCTCATTTGCAGCAGACATCCTTCTTGGGAGATTCATTCTTCTTAAGGAGAAAACATTTTAGCCATTTAAAAGCCCCTTATCATTAAAGCCAGCAGGCATGCTGACACTGCCTGCAGAAGGCTGGGCTCTCACTCATTTCCCAGGAGGCTTGAAGGCTGCAGCCAAGCACAGGAGGATGCCAGAAAGATGCCTCCCACAGACTTGCAGGAACCTTCTAGCTTTTTAAAACCTGAGAAGACCTTTGGTCCAAAGCTTTGCAGTGTGGAGTTCCCAGAAATGGCAACGTGCAAAGAAAAAAAAACACCAAGCCCTGGAGAGCTAACCTTATTAATAATCCTCTTCTCCCTGCTTAAAGTTGGTTGGGATAGAAACACTGACTCCCAAACCCAGGAAATTATGAGTGTGAAGCTGTCATGCCCAAATAAGCATGGCAGAGCTCCCAGTGACTTCACACAGCCAGTTCTCAAGTTACAGAAGCTGGAGCTGGATTTACAAGTGGCATCAAGCAAACCTCCAAACCCAGGTCCTGAGGTGCCTTCAAAGCCTAGACACAAACCTTGCACCTTCTGCCAGTGGCATGGATAAACACCCAAAGGAGGGAATGCTGCTCTCAGTGCACTTGGGTGACAGAGTGCACCCTCACTGGGAAGGTCAGAGACGGAGAGCCTGTGCTGCACTTTTATTGTGCTCGAGGAGGAGACATGGGTGGATGGAGGACTGACTGCTGCCAATAGAAACATTGTTTCTTATTCACAGGGACATGCAGCAGCAAAACCAAAATTACTCAAAACAAATAGTACTGAAATTACTGGGGTCAAGGACAGTGGAGCCAAGAACACCCAAGAAGGGTGGGACACAGGTACCTTACATCATCCTGACATTTAAAAGGACTTTTTATGGTTTAACTCTCCTGGTCTCCTGAAGAGAGTCAGTGGTGTGAGCAAAACCTCTCCTTTCCTCTTCTGGAGCTCTTTGAAGGGCACAGCCAGTGTCTGGTTACAGACAGACCTTTCCTGCACGGCACAGAGGGCTCCGGGAGAGCTGCACAGCAGCTGCAAGTGCAGCCACCACTGTGAAGGAGAGCGGGTTTCCTCCACCCTTCAAACACTGCAGCAATTTGAATTTTTGCCTTTGCAGTGGCTGTAACTGTGAGAGCCACAGCTGCTGACCCAAACCACAGCAGGACCCTGGATTTGCCTGTGACAGTGACAGCACAGCTCCAGCCATGGCAGTGCAGTGTGTGCACAAATCCACCAACAGGTTTCTAACTACAAGCAATACAAAAACAAGCCCATCAAGGTCCCAAAACTGCCCCATTTTGGGCTCAGTGGGCCCAGCCTGGCGAGCACAGCTACCCCTCTGCTCCCATTTGCTGCAAAGCAAAGCTTACCCAAAGCCAGCCAGTTCAGAATCCCAGATTAGAAAGTGTCACCAGTTAATGTCACCTGATGGCATTGTTTAGCTAGGGATATGTGTATATATATTTTTTTTTTTTTTAACTGCATGTTTGTAGCACTGGTTTTGATAGAATAATCACAGCACTTAGTGCTGGCTTTCATCTCCCTCATGTGACTCACCCCTTCCATTTTCCAGGGCTCAGCTGTGATTGCTGGAGTGGCTCAGCTATCTGCCCTGGTGCTGCAGACTGCCTGTGCCACCAGGCTCAGATCTGGAGCAGAAGTGCTGGGAGTCGGTGGGAGTCCAGGTCTGGAGGGTTTAATCACCCTGCCTCTTATCTCTGCAGCTGGCTCTGCTGCCTGTCTGCTGACTGCAAAGGGACAGGGCCAGTCTGGGGCTTAAAAGGTAGATTTGGCTTCAGTTTCATCTTTAAATATGTATGGTCAGAGATATCCTTATATTGCTGTAAATATATATATATATATATTAAGAGATACTTTTGATTATATATCCACATAAATACACGCAAGGTTTTGAAAGCTTCCCCTCTCAAACAGTGAAGGAAAAACAACTTGTTTTGGACATACAAAAATTCTCCCAGGAGTTTGGAAGAAATGTCCCTGCCTCCCAACTCCAAAGCATCCAGAGAGTCCTTGAGGAGCTATTCCCACGTGCCAGGGGCTGGCAGGGCAGAGCAGAGGCAACCAGAGCCCCCTGCCCAGCCCTGGCACAGAGGAACCCAGGGGTGACAAAGTGACAAAGTGGCCGTGCCCCCTGGCCCCAGTAACGAGGTGGGTGGCACAGCAGCTGCATTGAGCAATGTAAAGGTGGTGGGGAAATAATTTCAGTTTCCTGGAGGGTTTCATCATTTTACATACTTTTACAAAAGCCAGTATAAAACCTCTTGGCTTTTTCCAACAGCATTAGGAGCATAGATAAACATGCAGATTTCCATCAACACTCCTTGAGCTCACTTTCTTGCCAGTTTTCAGGAAAAACTGCCCATACATGACTTGCCAATTTTTATGGAATTTTGGCTCAAATAAATTTTAACTACTTAATACAGATCACATTTATTATCACCATCAGTGGAAAATATTATCTTCCCAGATTTCCTTGTATCATAAGCAGTGGGAATAAAATTAATTCACTCTGCAGTTATTCAAATATGTAAATCCATTACAAATACAGCATTGAATGCATTTTCTCAAATTCCTATGCTGTTTGCAGCTTTGTTTCTGGCAGCACCAATATCCTTCTGCTGTTGATTGGATTGCCCTTCAGCCTCAGAATAATTCCTGGAGTAAGATTATTGATTAATGCTCCTGTGACATAGTAACTCATATGGCATTAGGGAACTATTTCTGTTGCTGGAGTCCATTTGCCCCCTGTACGTGCACACATTTTGAACTCACTTTTTGAGCTCACATTTGATGCATCCCTCAAGCTGCCCTAGAGTTTGATGATATCCATCACCCCTATGCAGCTCCAGCTCTCCTGGTAAATTCCATTAAGCACTAGGGGTCGGTCAACTGTATCAGAAACATAAAGCAATTTACCAGAGTGTACATTTAATGAGGCTTCAGGGAGGGAGAGGATGTACATGTTAGTACATGACATGTACAAGTTACAGTTTTAGGAGTCAAACCTAAACCTATAGTGGATAAAGTCTAAACTGTGAAGAGTCTCTGACAAATCCTCAGCATAACCCCATGCCAGGATTCGATCAGCAGACTGTGTGACCTACACTGTATCCTGTGTTAGGACTTACCTGGAGCTGTAATTTACCATAGAAACAAACCCCAAAGAAGTACAACAAATACCTCAAACACCCAAAAGCTGTTTGTGAATTCAAATTCTGTTACTGCTACTGAGGAGCTTTCTCACAGTTGTGCACAAGGAGATGGTAGCTCAGTTTTCTTGCAGTGAAGCTGGAGGCTGATTCCCACCCCAAAAACCTGTGTGATTTTTGCTAGGCACCAACCACTGTGAGGAACAAATGCCCAAAAGCAGACACCCTGATGCCAGTGCCAGCAGGATGAACAGAGCCCCAGGTGACTCCAGTGCTCACAGAAACCCAAACCCTCCTGCTTCCTGAACTGGGATACACCTCCAGTAAAAGCCCTTTTCAGCACCCCTGTCCCTGCTGCAGGGGATTAGGGAGCCAAACAGGACCCATGCAGCAGTGAAAGCCTCAGCCTCAGCACGTTCAGCCAGAGCAGAGGTGCTGAGCAGTGGAACAGGATGCACACAGAGCTGAAAATGGGAATATTTCAGCTGTGTCAGAGCTCCTCTTGCCTTACCAGCTGTGTCTTTAAAGCAGCTTTGGTGCAGGTGCTCATCTACACTATCCCCCACCCTCTGCTTTAACTAAAGGTGGCATCTCTAACTTGTTCCAAGTGGAGGCCAGACTGGAAGAAGTTCAGGCTCTCTGGATTCCTCCTAATGATGGCAATGACCACTTCACTTGCTCACATCCAGCACAATCCAGCTGCTCACACCACCTTCCTTTTAACCCTTCCTCTGCCCCCACCCTCCACAGCCACCTGACTGAAGGCTGTGGCACTGCAGTAGCTGGGCAGGAGGACAAGCTCTCACTGCAGTGGCAAAGCAGCAGCTGAGGATTAGAAAAAAACGGCCAGAGACTGCAAAAATACAAATGATTCAAGGCACCAGGAGGGTTTCACATACCTCTCCCTGGGCTGTTGGGTCACTTAACTGTTGTGCAATTGGTGCTGACTGCAGTGGTTGGGAAAGGTAAGAGAACCAAACAATAAAAGCAACCTTAAGGAAATCTAATTTAGGGGAGAGAATTGCACAGCAGTGCAGTTCTCAAAGTGACTCATAACAGGCAGTACCATTCAGAGCCAGTGGTGTCCTTCCACTCCAGTGCAAAGCTCTGTTTGTCCCCTGCCTTTTGGAAAAGAGATACCTGCTGAAGTGAGGACAGCCAGTACCAAAGTGCAAACAAACACCACCATGCCTCTGCAGGAAAAACTGTTTCCCTTTGCCACAACAAACTCTGTAAGAACAGATGCAGACACCAGTCTGATTTGTGCTGAATTTTACTAAACTCCTCTCCTCAAGGTAGACTGATGCCCCTCGTTCTTTAAAGGCAAAAAACATTTGGAAAATGTCTTGCTGTCTCCAAGACTGGGAAGAACCAGAAAGCTAAAACAAAGGGGGAAGGGGGAGCAACCCAAGCTCTTTGTTCCAGTTGGCATGAAAGAATCATTCTTACAATAGCTCATTTTCTCCTTCCCCCCAACAGCTGACAACTCATGGCAGCTAAGGACAGGGCTGCTATTGTCGTTAAACAAATTCTTGTCCAATCTACGTCGGGAAAAGCAGAGCTCCAGAGATGACGACATGTTCAAAATGCTCAAAATGCTCTCAAGGGCATCCCAGGAGGCAAATAAAGAGACAGAGCAGTGGAGGAAAGGGTTCCTGAAGTGAAAACAGGGGATGGAGAAGTGGCCTTGAGGATGCAGCTGCTGCAGAGGTTGAAGGATCAGCCTGCATGACCCAGACAGGGACTTGGGCTCCAAGAGTCACCGCAGATGCCAGGCTGTTGTCATGCCCCTATTTCTGCAACTGCACTTTTCTGGGGCACACTGCAGCCATCAGCATTCATTTCTGCATGGAGTGGTGGCAAGGACAGTTCTGAGCACTGGGAGAGCCCCTTTTCCTGAGTCCTACCCACAGGGCAGCTTATCTCAAGCATTCAATGACCAGTGTGCACTGAGGACGCATACTTAGGATCTTTCACCAAAAATTGTTTTAAAAACCCGTGAACAATCAAGCAAACAAACAACTCACCACACTCCCACACAAAATGTGTTTATTGTTAGAAATCTCCTCTTTCCGTACAGAGCCTGAGCTCTCCCCCATCCAGAGCATTTCTGCATGTTCACCACTCCAGCCACACACTTCAGGGGAGGATGGGGGCTATACATCACAACCTCAACATGCAGGGTGCCTTCCAAACAAAGCACAGCACACATTTTTCCATCAGCAGTCCTAATCCTCAAAGCAGGGGCGCGAATGACTACAGCCCAGATGTGGCAGCATTTGTTTAGTGGTTGGACTAAGGGCAAGTCTGCCTTCAAGGTTATCAGCCTCTCCTCCCACATGTCCCATAGGGCTGGAGCCCTTCCTTTCATGCCAAGCTGTGCAGAAGAGCTCCTGCAGCCACAGCAGAGCTTGGAGGTGACGTGCCTGACATGGGGACAGCCGGCTCACAATCGAGTCTCTCCTCTGCAGGGCACTGAGGGACATGGCCAGAGCCTGCAAGAGTCACAAGAGTGGCTGGGGCAAGTCTGGCACAAGGGGCTTTGCAGAACCCTCATGCTTTAATACAGGTGACCCTGCAGCTGGGCAGGCTTTGTGGGCTCTTCTTTATGGATTGCTCCAGGGGCTGCAAGTGTAAGCAGGAGAATCACCTAAATCAAAAAACCTGAGGGCTCCCAAATGCACAGACTCACAAGTACCTACTGTGGCTTGTTCAGCCCTGCAGAGGGCTTTGGTCACCAGGGATTTTGCCCATTTTCAGTCCCAGATGTACAAAGCTAACCTGCTGCCAGCCATCACTGACTGTCCAGACAGACCCCACTCCACGGAGCAAGGCTGTCTGCTAGGGGCAGGGGTGACATCCTGTGTGCCTGGTGCCAGACTCCTCCTTGGCTGCCCTTGCTGCCCTGGTCCTGACAGCTTTGCATGTCTTCAGACAAGCTTGCAACAGCCTGTTTATATTCATCCCCACGAACATCTCGGTGCTTGCCAATGTTTTCAAACTGGTGCTGGCTCAGTTGCAAAAAAACAAGATGGATGTGAGGACAAGAAGAATCATGGGAATTTAAATTTCACTCCAAGCCTCAAAATTCCGTCTTCTTCCAGTTGGATGCCACCACACACAGTATGTAAAGTCCCAGGACTTTACACAGCAGTGGCAGTATGTCTGGGGAAGCCTGGCTCAAGAGCCCAGCACTTCTTTGGTTACACTGCAACGCTGGACAGGTGCGGTGATCTGCAGCTGAATCTACTTTGGCTGCAGAGCAGCAGCATTCCCTGCACCATGGCTGGGGATGTACAAGTCAGCTCCACAAAACCACTGTGTCTTGCTGCCAGCCTCATGCAAACCCTTCAGCAGAATGTTGGCTTCACAGCTGTGCTCTGGCAGCAGTGAAGTGGGACATGCAGCACCACAAGAGAGCACAGCCACAAAAAATGGCTTTTATTATGCTGGTCCTCAGAGATGCTTTCACAAAAGGAGGGAAAAAAACCCTCAGCTTTTTCAGTCTGATAGATTTTGTTTCTGAGAACATTATGCTTCAGTTCTCTTATCAACTACTAAAGAGTTTGGAGGTTTTCAGATTGTGAAATACCTAAGAAGCCACAGCAGACAGGCACTATGCAGATAAACAATCTCAGCACAGCAGCAGCTGCACAAAGGCAGTAAACATGGACTTCTGCAGCTAAACATTGTAAGACAAAAACAAGAAAACATCCATGATTAGGGCAATTTATAGCCTAAAATAAATCTGAAGACTGATGAAGAACACAAGACCAAGAGAAACCATTCCTTCCATTTCACCAGTTTTGTAATTGCTTTGGAACAGGAGAGGAGAAGAATTTAAGAGATTAGGGGAAAGTCACTCTTCTTTCCCCATGAGTTTGATCCAAAGCTTATTGTAATCACCTAAATGAATCCTACTCCAAGTCCACTGGATTTTTTCAATCAGGCCACATGAGATGATTCCTAAAGTGGCTGAGCATGGAGGATCAAATTTATTTCAGAAAAATATATTTAATCAGCACTTTCCTTTAAGGAATCACAGAGGCCACGAGGCAGTTAAAACTCAATGCATCACAAAGCACACAAAGGTGATTGCTGTGAATAGCATCAATTTAAGAAAACAACGTTTGTTTTCAACATTTTTTCCGCCCATTTACTGCTAGCATGCCCAGGATCACTAGGAGTGATAAAAGAAAATAGTGTTGCTCTCTGCTCCTTCTCTCCAGCCCAGTGAACCTGCACATTTGAACCTGCACATTTGAACCTTCGCTGTGTGCAGTCAGGCTCATTCTTTCCTCGAATTTTTGTGTTATTTCTTGTACAACAGTGAGGAAAACCTGCAAATGAGAAAAGCTGATAGCACATGACAAAAAAAGGAGACTCCACGTGCAGATTTGAATTAAACTGCTCTTAATTAATCATTTACAGTTGTTTGGCTTGTGAGTCAATGATGAATCTTTAAGTTGGAGTTTCCCCTGAAATTCTGATTTTATAAGCAAGTTTTTATACAGGCCTCTGTCCAGAAGGGGGAAATTAATGGTTCTTGCAGTTGTAATCTTCTGGATCACGTTTTTGGTTTGCTTTGTTGTTTGCTTTTTTTTTTTTTTTCTTGATAGGAACTTTTTGAAACAAAGGCCGAGTCAAGAAAAATACTGGATTCTCAGCTTCCATGATGGTAAAATGGAATGTTCTTCTTTAAGAAAACAAAGATACAAAATCCTAAGCAAAAGAATCCCCCAGAGCCACAGTGTGTGCAGTGAAGAAATGTTCAGCAGTTCATACAGGTGACTTCACTGGGTCAGCAGCTGCCTGTGCTCTGAAGCTCCTTGACAAACATTCCTGGCTTTAACCTTTCCAGGACTGAACTAACTTCTTGTTGTCATTAAAATTAATTAAGATGATTTTGATGATTTTGTTATTTTGGAAAATAAACATTTCTCTTCTTTGGAGCAGGTTCTCTTCCAGATATAACCAGCCCTACAACAGAGATATTGTACAACTCCATCATTGCTGTACTAACAGATGTGTTAATTTTTTCAAATCTGAAATATTCATAATGAATGTGGAGCACAAACTGCCTCCCATATCTGCACTCAAAACAGGTCTTAGAAATAGTGATGCTTATAGAAGGAAATAATTTAATTAGGCCTATCTCAACAAGGTCTCTTTCAGCAATTATAAAAGGGGAAAAAAAATAATTCCATGTTCTGTTCTAACTCTAAAGTTAGTACTGACTCCTGCTGCTAAGGTTGGTCTCAGGTTCCACCTCATCCAGAAAAACAATTAACAGAGCTGGTTTCTTGAGGCATGTCATGTGTACACTTACTCCACTATCAGGGTGCCTCATCCCTGCCCACCCTGCCCAAAATCTTCTTATCTTGCACATTCTAAACACACCTCTCCTGGTGCACTGACAGCACCCCACACTATTGTTACACCACAGCAAAGGACAGCAGCTCATAAATATCTAAAAGACAAGTGGTTCTTTGTGCCCACATGTCCTGTGCTCCAAAAGCTCATCTGTGCCATGGAAGGGAGTGCTTGGATCCCAGGGGAGTCTGAGCTCCACCTGACCCTGCTGGGAGCATGGGGCTTTGACTGGGGGGTGATGCAGCCATGGGGTGCAGCCAGGAGCAGGGAGGACTCAGGGTGCTCCTGCTCAGGTGCCTCTCCCCTGTCTGTAAATCCAGGGTGCTCCTGCTCAGGTGTCTCTTCCTTGTCTGTAAATCCAAGTGCTGTTTTGGAAAGCTATGCAGTTCCAGGCCCTCCATGGACAGCAAGGGAACTGGCTCTGGTTTTAGGGGAGGATGAACTTGCACAAGGACCAGAGCACTGCACTTTGAGGGACTTTGCTGCTGCTTTAACACAATGGGTTTCTTCTCCTCTGCCCCTTTCCAGCTCTTGCCCAGCAAACCCTGACTGTATCCTGTGAGGAGGAGGTGCTGAGCAATGAGTT
The DNA here is from genome assembly GCF_037042795.1 of Molothrus aeneus. Taxonomy (NCBI): domain Eukaryota; kingdom Metazoa; phylum Chordata; class Aves; order Passeriformes; family Icteridae; genus Molothrus; species Molothrus aeneus. The sequence goes on along the minus strand of NC_089651.1, from coordinate 11,152,788 downwards.
TCAGCTCCTTCAGCTGGCATTATTTGTGCATTCATGACCCATTCTCCTTGGCCATTCTCACAGCAGCCACTGCACTACAAGTGGTAGAAAAGTTTTGCTGTGTTCCCACTCTTTCTTTAAGTGAGAACTCCTGTTAAGACAGAAGCAGCTCCTCTCAAATAGTGCAGCTAAGGACAGGCAGCAGGACTCTTAGGAACCCCTAAGGAAGACAAGGAGACCAGAAACATTTTGAGTCAGAATCTTGTTATTAATCCTTGGCTTTTCCATTCTGGAGAGTGCTGCACATATGTAGCACTGGAGCAAACAGTTTATCTTCTTTTAGCTTAGTGCTACCAGGTCTGGCAATCACACCATTGAATCAGAGGTTTACTATTCAGCTCTGCATTAATAGTGGGCTGACCTGCACATTAATTTTCAAACGGGCAGAAACCACAAATGATTAGGACTGAAGTAGTTGTTAGCCATGAATGATGGGTCTTTGGAGCTTCCAAGTCCATTTTCAGTTGTTGTTCAAGATTTCTGGAAGACTTTTCACCGGTTGAACTAAGTCAAATAATGGTACATTTGTGTATTCCATGTGTCTGTTTTTTGTCAGTGTATTTGCACACGTTTTGTTTTCCAGGACATGCTGATTCTGGAGAGACAGCAGACATTTGAGAAGGCTGAACTGAAGTGCAAACTGACCAATATATTAAAGCAGCAGAAGCTGCAGAGGAGCCAAGTTCCTACAGAAGTGAAGACATAGGAGAGAAATAAAGAGAATAAAAAATGCAGTGATATAGCCAGTTAGTCTTACCTAGTTTGGGTTGTTTTAGTTGCATCTCCTTAAGTACTTTTGCAAGAAGCTCCTTGGGCAGGAGGAAGAGGAGGGGAATAGCAAGGCTGCTGGGCTGGAAGTGGAGGCTCTGAGCAAGGATTATTCCCTAGACATGCCCTCCTATAAGGAAACACACAAAGCTGCAGAGCTATTCCCTTGGGAAGATGCAGCACTCTCAAAACAGGTGATCAAGAGTACTTCTGCCACAGCTTTTTATTTGCAATATTCCTGCCAGCACAGCCCCGTTATTGAGCTTCCCTGCTGTCCTGATCTGCTCTGTCTGCTCTGAATTTTTAATTTGGAAAGTGATTTCTAAATCAGAAACATAGTGAAGAAAGAGGGACATGCCATTGGTCTCCATGGCCTGTTTGAACTTCGTGCTACTCTGAACAACTCTGACTTGCCAACAGGATTCCAAGAATGCATGGAGGCTGCCTTATTTTTAAATTTGCTTGGGAATATACTTCTCAGCTGCTGCACAGGAAACAGTCAGCCCATCCATTACAATTGCTTTCGTGAGACTAGATTCGAGGTATTTTATGAAGTCTATGAGGTATATTTGATTAATTATGCAAGATTGGGGAACTGAGTTTCTTTGAGATCCCACAGATGGGCACGTAAAGGACAAACAAAGTAAGTGCTGCAAAAGACAAACATAAACATGCCTGCAAACACAATTGTTCACTCTGCCTTGAATTACAAAACAGCATTTTTTACATGGCTGGAGTCTTAGGTCATAGCAAGTGTCAGTGGAGAAGAATTCAGAGAGGCGAGGATGCAATATTCTAGAAATACGTCTGGTAGGACCTGGCTTTGGAAGTAACTTTTCTCAGAGAAAAGGCTTTAATAATAAGCAAGTGTATCAGATTTCTGCAAACACACTGTTAAGGTCGGCAGAGCAGCTGGCAGCAAGGCGAGTTCTGTGACCTGCTCCTGAACCCTTCAAACTCATTTCCTGTCAAACATCAGACCCAAGAGGACAAGCAAAAAGCTGTTAAGCTCTTTTCTAGAAGAGTCTGAGATTAGAATTCCAGTAATGGCTCAAATTCCTTTCCAGTTGTCCTGAACTGGCCACTTCCAGTGATTGCTGTGCCGTATGGCAGTGCTGTCCTCCTCTGGGGGAAGGAGGAGGACTGGGAGTGGGAGGAGGAGCCAGGCCATGGAAAATGGGATCCAGCTTTTCCAGCAGCAAACAGCAGAGTCAGATGTGCCTCATTTACTGAAATTAGCGCTGCCTCCAGGGATGGGAGCAGGTGGTGGGGATGGCCCAGCTTGTCCCAGGCAGCAGAGGAAAGCCTGGATGCCCTGTGCCTCTTCCCAAAGGCGAGCACCCAACAGGCACCGCGCTCGTTGCAGAATGGGAAACACACAACTGCACTGATTCTGTGGGAACTGCTCTTAAGGTCCTGGGTAGTACCACTCTAAGACCTTCCTCTGTTCCAAAGTGGATCCAGCAGCTCAGAACACATAAATTAACAAAGCCCAGCAAGGAATGCCTATCCAGTTGCTTCTGCACAGAACCTTCCCAGTTTTCTGCACCAGCTCTGCAAGGGAGTCCAATTTCACGAGGAGTCACGGCAAACACCTCAAATGCCTTTTGGGTTTATTTGGCAAGACCATTCTGGAGCCAGATTCTTCCATCCTGTACCATATCTGTGGATAGAAAGGTACTGTTCAACACCAGGACAGATCCCCTTTCCTTCCATCTTAAGGAATCACCACTATTTCTTTCTTTCTCTTTTTTCTTTTTATAAGTTTACTCAGCCATCATCAACCTTTCTGTCAGCACCTCCATCTCTACAACAAAGAAACAAATAAGATGATGAAATTTTGGTTTTCCACATTTCAGAGTTAAGAGGCAGCAGAGATCTGAAAACAAATCTGATAAACTTTAATTTATTGTATCTCAGTAGCTATCTTCAATTTCATCTTTCTTTCCAATTATACTGTTATAAACTAAACAACATATCTAAATATATAGCAGACTATTTGTATTAAGATGTAAATCCAATAATAAAGAAAAATGTTAAGGAAAGCAAGAGAAGTAAACTTTCAGCAAATTAATCAAAACATTTGCTTTCCATGTGGGTGAAAATGCGAATAAATCATTCGGGACAGACTTGCTTGTGATTTTGTTTGTGTTTCTGTATTATTCTGTCTATTATTGGCCAGAGGCTTATATTCATTTCTGGAAATGAGCCAGCTGCTGATAAAAAGCACTTCTATAGCAGGTGTATAAACTGAACAAATTCTACCGTCAACAAAAAGTTAATATTTGGCAGGATTTTTGGATTTGGGTCTGTTTCCTCTAGTCAGTTCATGAATGCAAAGTTTAACTGCCTTCCTTCCCTAACCCAGAAATAGCAAACAACCTCTCCTCTTTCCCCCCAAACCACACAGCTCCTAATCACTGGTTTGTGTCCCAGGGACTCCACTGCTGCACACAAACCACCATGGCCACCACACAATCCTTCATGTCAGGAAGGCTGGAGAATGCTTCAGCAGGATTAGATGTGTTTTCCAGATTTACTGCTGAAAATCCTGGGAAACCTAGGGACGAACAGAGAAGCTAACATTTGAGTTGAGCTTGGTGACTCTGAATTGGCCAATGCAGCTGCTGGCTGAGCAGGGACTGACCTGCAGCCAGCACATAAAAATGCAGGGCTAAACAAAGAACAAATAAATGAGGGAAATGCCACCCTGGGAGAACAAGGCTTGAGCTCCTCCGGACAAGCCACAGCCTAACAAGATCAGCTCCCTCACCCAGGGCACAGCCAGACTCTGCTGTCCCCTCACAGGATTGCTTTCCTGAAAGCAAAGGTTCTGTTCCATGGATCAGGGTGGGATTCCCATGTATTGAAGCAGCCTGGTGAGGAGCTACAGCCTTAACTGGTGAGCTCCACACGGCTCCAGCTGGGAATCTCTCTGTCCCAGTGTTTGTTACAGGGCTCTCAGCTGCTGGCTGCTCTTCCCAAGCATTTGGGTCTGAACCTGAGCTTCTCAAGCCCTAGATGTGTTCAGGAGTATTCCTGCACTCTGAAAAAAGCTTGGATGCACCTGGGGCACATTTCCAGCATTCACTTGACTGCAGTAAATTAAGAGCAGAGGAGGTGTGCACAAGCAGAGGTTTGTACCTATCGGGGCAGTCTGAAGAAGTGTAAAGGACAGAGATTTATAACCAAATCCTGCAGAATGTGCTGAAAACCATGCTCCCAGGATACTAATCACTGAGCATCGAGAGGCCTAGGACTCCAGACAAAAACAAGTTTTTCTTTCACTTCTATAAATCATTCTGTAGCAACCAAATCAAAAACTAAACTTGACAGTGCCAGGTCTCACTGACCTCAGTCCAGGACAGCAGTAAATACATGTCTACCCTAATTAAGTTCCACTTGAGTTAACAAGTTAAAAACATATTTACTGCTGGTTTGAATGAGAACATTTGCATTTTCATCTATTCTTACAATTAGGGCCCTGTGGAGAGCTAAAAACAATTCCAAATTCATTATCAAAGTATAAATAAATCAGAGCAGTACTTCCCTGTGATGATATGGCCAAGGCATTTATGCTCAATAAAGCACAAGATATGTGAAGTTTACCCTACAAAAAAGGATACCAGAATAAAACTAGAAGCAAACTCTGTACTGCAGATGCATTTCAGATTGTAGCAGAAAATGTTCTTGGAAACCACCAGGCTATATTGGGTAAGTTTTTTTGGGAGGTGTTCCATCCACTGGCACCAGCTCACAGGACCAGCCCCATTCAGACACCAAGGCACGAGTGAGCCCCAAAGGAGGGCAGAGCTGAGGACAGGAGCACAGATGGCTCAGGAGGTCAGCACAGATCTGTGCACTGATCCAAACCACCCAAAACACCACTTGAAGGCTTTCCCCATGCCCAGGCAGTCCTGCACCAATATGATTGATTTGACATCCTGTTTTACTAATGTCATAGCTTGACATGGGAGGAGTTTAGGGAAGTGATGCAAAAAGATTTTCGTGTAATTGATAATTTGTTTTTTGCTGGTTTTTTTCAAGCAGCTTTTTTCCTTGAAAGCTGTTTTCTTGCTTAGCAGCTTTCAAGGAAAAGTAACACCTGGGGAGGCCCAGTTAAAGTTGGGTTTGATAGCAATCACCAGAGAATGGTGCAGGAACAGCTTTGTAATACCCTGGATTGTTCTGGAGAACTCTGCTGGGAGACCTTAAGGGTTTGCTTGTTCTGGCTGACCATCATAGGAAGGAGCCATACAGAGCTAAATTAAAATAGGAATATATGCAGGGTGACTGAAATGTAAAGGCTGCCTCACTCAGAATATGCTGAGTTGGAAGGGACCCACAAAAGTCATTGGGTCCCAAAAAGAGGGGGAAGGAAGTGGAGCATGGCTGTGCTCCTGTCCCTCCTGCTCTGGAGCAGGGTGGATGCCAGCTGCTCCCAGAACTGAGAGAGGAATCTGGGCTGCAGGTAGAGGCTTTGAAAGAAGATTGTTTCTGCCATGAACATTAAGGGAATTGGAATGGATGGTCACTGGAGAAGGAGGGAGCTACAGCCGATCACGCATCCAGCAAGAAACACATTTCATTAAATGAGGTTACTGAGAGAGGCAAAAAGAGGACGAGGTTAGAACACTGCAAAAGCCAGTGACTATTTCTGCATTGCAGAGTTCAGAATAATAGCTCCCAAGCAAATTGAAAACAAGAAACTGAACTGGGTTCAGATGGTCTTCTCCTGAATAAACTTTGTTGTGGAAGATACCACAGGGTACTGCTGACACATCAATATCCATACCCAGTGTAAAAATACACTTATCTTTGGGGGTGGGGCATGGAGTGGGGAGGAAAAAACCCCTCACAGGTCTAGACAAGGTTAGATCAGCCTTATTTAATATTATCAGTGAAAGCTAAACTCAATTTATTGCCAAAGGCCACGGGAGTGTGTGAAGTCCTTCAGAAACAAACTAGGTTCATGTTTGTTTCCTCTTTCCCTCTTTCCCTCCCTCCCCCCTGCCCAAATTAAATGTATACACTACAATGGCATTGGCATTTTGGAATCTTGTCTTAGAGATGCCTCAGGGTTTGGCATATAAACAAGTAGTTGTCATCTGGAATAAGGCATCGAGTTAAATAGGAATTGGTTTGAGTCTTCAGAAAATCTGTTTTTTTTTCAGGAATTACAAAGGTAGAATTTAGGATTAGTTGTTTCTATTGAACAGCATGCAGTGAATTTCCCTCACTAGTAGAAAGTTATATTGTATTTGAATACTTTCTGAAGGACATTGTCTAACAATCTGAAACAATTTCTAGGAATTCTCTTGAAAGCATTATTAAGAAATTCTTAATTCTTATTAATAATAATAATTCTTATTATATTAAGAAACATACTCTGTAGTCCTAGGATTCATTTAGGAAGACATTCATAAAACTAACCTCTCAAACCTTTTGCTTTTAACTTCCCATCTAAACAGTATTTGTTACACCCAAGGACAGCATAGTAAAACAAAAACTTCCAGCAGTATTTCAATAGAATGTTCATCTTCCAAAGAGCAGGAGTTTGGTTGCAAAGCAAACATTGCAGCACTGTCATAAATGCTCTAATAGCAGAGATTTTATTACAGCAGAGATATTATTAACAGCGAGAGGAATTTTTAGGTCAAGAGTATCTCTCTAATAAGATTCATAAAGACAAAAACCCCCACATCAATGATAACAAGCAAAATTTACTCCCAAAGCCTTCTCATCCAAGCACTCAGATCCTATAAGGTCATATTTGCAGTCCATAAGTTGTTCTGCATTAAGAAGGGCAAAGAAGTCTCAAGAAGAAAAAGAATCACAACCCCAAAGTGGCAGCCAAGTTCACTGTAAATTAGGTGACCTCCTCTGTATTTTAAACTAGAGCAGGCAAAAAGATAACTGTGCACAGAGTGAAAAAATATCCTAAACTCTTTGTCCTCTTGGTCTTACTACACAAAGGACCAGAAGATCTAGAACAAGGAGACATAAATTATTTTGAAATATGCCACAGCTTTGGAAATGCCCACCCAGAAAAACTACACAGAGTGTAAATTTTTGCTTTAGTCAAGCCAAGAACTTCCCCAGATAATGACAACAAGATGAGAAACTCAGGATAATCAGAATAAGTAGAACATCTGGATAACTACGAAAAAAATGTAGGAGTAAACTATCACATTGCAAGAGTGAAAGCCTGACCCTGGTGCATAATTTTGTAGGACTTTAGAGACTGCAAATGCTCTCTGGTGTTATGGACAAGAGTATTTTGTTATGGAAAAGGCAGAAGGACAGAGTATTTGTCCCTGTTGCTGAGCACAGGCGTGGGATGCTCCCTCCTGAGATTGCTCTGTGTCCATGAACAGTTGCAGCCCTTCACGTCGTGATCCTCACAGAATCCCTCGCTGCTCCAGCTCCTCACATCTCATGGTGGGACACAGATGTGCTTGGTTCCTCAGATAATTGACTGCTAAGATAAAAAGCAGATAAAGAGGACAGAAAAAAAAATATAAAGTACAATTCTCTGCTGTTTCTGCCTCTCAATTCACCAGATCTTCCATCTGTCCCGCTACAAAGCAGTGGTTTCAGTTAGCACTTCCAGAAATAACTGGTGTTAACTTTTAACATGGGTTAAAAACACAAATAATTCATATTCACCTCAAGGTTGTGTAGGCTGTAGAGCAAATTCTTTACAGAATAACACTGTAGAATAACAAAAGAAGATAATACTTTTATTTTGCTATGTGTCCATGCCTTGGTTTGGTTTTGTTTTAAATCATGAAGTTGACCTCATGATGTCTCTGAATTTGTGTCTTTGATAAAATGAAAGAAATATCAAACCTGAGAGTTGGGGTTGTCCAGCCTTGGAGAAAAGAACACTCTGGGGAGACCTCAGAGCACCTTCTAGTGCCTAAAGGGGCTACAGGAGAGCTGGAAAGGGACTTTTCCAAGTGCAGGTAGTGACAGGACAAGGGGAAATGGCTTCAAACTGAAGGAGGGCAGGGTTAAATTAGATATTGGGAGGAAATTCTTTTACTCTGAAGGTGGTGAGGCCCTGGCACAGCTTGCCCAGAGAAGCTGTGGATGCCCCATCCCTGGAAGTGCTCAAATCCAGCTTGGATGGGGCTCTGAGCAGCCTGGGACAGAGAAGGTGTCCCTGTCTATGGCAGAGAGGATGGAACTGGATGATCTGTAAGGTCCCTCCCGACCCATTCTAGGACTCTTTCCAATGAACAGAGCCACAGACCCTTCAGAAGGAATGCCTATAACTTCACCAAAACCAGAATTAAAAGGAAGATGTGCTACTGTTTCTACATTCTAAAGAGTGGATAGTAGGAAAAAGGAAAAAAAATGTAAATTAAATAAATGGTTCCAGAATGCTGAGCACAGATGCCAAAGACACAGAAGCATTTTTGTGGTGTTTTGACAAAGCAATTTTATCTGTGACACACTGTAACAATAGTCCAGAAAACTTGACTGGAACCCTGGCATCGACCAATACAAATCCACGTCTAAGTAGAGAGCAAAGCAGGATGTGCATTGCAAACCATACAAAATGCAATGCAAATGATTTTCCAGTGCAAACCCTATGCAAAGCCTCCATCTGAAGCTCTGAGGCAGAGAAGCAGTGGCAGCACTGAGTCTGGAAGTCTTGCATGTTCCTCTCCCACAGTGAAAACGTCGCTGGCAAACCGCATTGGAACGGGGCCTGGGTCTCAGGGCAGAGCCTCTCCAGCTCATGGAAACACCAACCAGCCCCACTGAATGTCTGGAATGCTGATTTTCTGTGCCATGAAACACTGTGAGTTACATCACATTGTGGGTTCTCTGCCTCCTTTTCCTGCCTCTGTCGGGGTTGGGATTGAAGGCACCTGAGGCGATCGTTCGCGTTCAGCCTCGGGTGTTTATTGTTTCTTACCAATGCACTCTTCCCTTAGCAAGGCACAAAATGGCTATCTCTTGTTACAAGGTCTTTTAAGGCTAAACTATCCAATTATGAACTGACACCTAAATTCTTTTCCCTTTTAACCCAATAACTGATCACTCGAAGCCTGCAATGCAGTTTTCTGTCCAATTACAAAATACCACCCAGACCCATGAAGAAGAAGGAAGAAGAAGGTGAAGAAGAAGGTAAAGAAGAAGAACCTGTCTCTGGCCTAAAACCTCCATCATATTTATTACTATATTCTACAACCCCAAACTCTAAGTTTTCCACCCTGTGATATTACACACTTCTAACCAACTCCACACCCGTAATCCCAGTGCTATCAATCCATTTTGGAGCCCTTCTCCTCAGCCTCAGGTCAGCTGCAGTGTTCTCCTGTGGGTCTGTGCCTGTCAGCACAGAAAGTCTGAAATTCTCAGCATCCAGGGTTCCAACATCAGGTGACTTCACAGCAGTTTCACTGCAGTTTGGTTTGAACCAGAATAACAGATCTCCATTTCCTGCACTTTTAAAGAATTCCTTGGCCCTCAGCTTGGCAGCAGGGAGCCATCAAGCTTGGCCTTGGATTGTGACACGAGGAAATGGCTCTGAGCTTCTTCTCCAGGGGGATGTCTCACAGCACGGAGAGCAAACAGCCCTGCTAAAGTTCCTCTTTGGCTGTGAGTAACTGTGCTCACTCCAAGAGGCTGCACAGGAGCAAAGAGCTGCCCTGCCCTGCCCTTCAGGAGCAGCTCCCTGTCCTACTCCCATTTCCCAGTGCTGGAGCCGTCCATCCTAAAGTGTGCAGTGACACTGAGAGAGGCACCAACACACCCTGGTGCTTTTTGCAGGAAGCCAGCACCACTGGACATTCCTTTATGTGCCTCTAGCTTGGGAAAGAAGGAAAGGAAAGGAAAGGGAAAAGGAAAGGGAAAGGGAAAGGGAAGGGAAGGGAAGGGAAGGGAAGGGAAGGGAAGGGAAGGGAAGGGAAGGGAAGGGAAGGGAAGGGAAGGGAAGGGAAGGGAAGGGAAGGGAAGGGGAAGGAAAGGAAAGGAAAGGAAAGGAAAGGAAAGGAAAGGAAAGGAAAGGAAAGGAAAGGAAAGGAAAGGAAAGGAAAGGAAAGGAAAGGAAAGGAAAGGAAAGGAAAGGAAAGGAAAGGAAAGGAAAGGAAAGGAAAGGAAAGGAAAGGAAAGGAAAGGAAAGGAAAGGAAAGGAAAGGAAAGGATTGGAGGTCTGCAGGCAGTTTCAGGGCTCAGCTGACCCCAGGGGCAGCTGCTCATCACACATAGCAATGAATCTCATACACCTCATAGCACACCTGGCAGCTAGGAATATGTGCTTTACTTCTAAATAATTCCAGAGATAATTGGGAAAAATTCTGCAGCCAATGCTATAAATTATGGCTCTGCACCAGTTTATTCTGAGCTGTGTCTTAAATGGTGAACGTTGAAGGACTGAGCCCCGTTTAACACAGCAAACATAACCAGCCCAAGGGAGATCTCTCCTTGGGCTGGGCTCTCAGGCTGCTGAACACTATGACATGAAAGTTTTCCATTATTTTGGAGTATTTTGCATTATTTTGCAGGAAGCACTGACCAGTTTCTATAGCTGCTGTATTACTGAAGAGCTACAGTCCAGCCAGCTGACTCTGCAATAAAATAGTTCCTGCATCATATATTCATCTTGATACTGCTTGTAACAAACACAATCTCACCATTTCTTTTGTGAATTCATAAATCCACTGAATTAAAAGAAATTTATGGTGCCACTTCCAAACCCATGTGAAGTTTCCCAGCATCCCATGGTTGTTAACATGTATTATTTTTGTTCTTTTTCCAGAACACAGCATTTTGGAAATGATGATGGTAAATCCAGAGAGGACAGAAACATGGTTCCAAAGTACTCTGCTGAAAGAAAAGCAGCTTTAATAATAACAGCAAATACTGGTTTCCATATGACCAGAGCTCAAACTCAATTTAGCAGATATGATAACCTTCATGAGGGATGGAATCTCTGCTTTGCTGAACTCAGGGTGAGCTTTGCCAAATAGTTTGGCCCTAATGGCCAAGCAGGCCATAATTTCAGCCCCTGAAAAAGACTTCAGGAATAGCAGTAAAGAAACAAAGGAACTAAGAATAGCCCTTTTTCTGGTCCCACATGTTCAGCTGCACGTTTTCCTGAATTTTGCTACCTATGACAGCAGAGAAATGGGCCTGTCAAACAACGTGCCAAGACAATGGAGAGCTCCAAGTATTTTTATCATTGACAATGCTATTCAGGAAGTTAGTTATAAGTCAAACTAAGTGCTGCAGTGTGCAATATATGCTGTTTATATTCATGTAATCACAGAGAAATGCTCTAGCTGGCCATGGTATCACTCAAGAGCAGAGGAATTGATCCCTTCTGAGAGTCAGCTAAATCCAGAAGTGCTGCAGCAGAGCAAGGAAAGATCCAGCTCGTGGAAGGTGCTTGGCTTGTCTGAAGTGGCTGCTACATCCATTAGGCCACAGTAGCTGAGGGATCTTTAAAAAGTGCTTTAGGATGGTGTATCCATCCTATTGCACAGAGAAAGAGCTGACTGCAGGCTCCATCCTGTTCCACACCTCCCAGAATTCCATCTAAATGCAATTCACCTGCAGCTTACAGGTAAATTCTCCAGTTTGCCACACACTTATCATGGTTTCTAGCAAGAGCTGTTTAACACCATGTAAAAAAAGATTCTGCCTCTATTGGCATGTCACACACATGTCACTGACTTGTGTAATGCACAAAATGCAAAGTGTGCAAATATACCCTCCCTGGGTCAGAACAGAGGAATCTTCTGAGCACAGCAGATTTCTTGTTGCTCATAATTGCAACAGAATTTAAAGAAATAAAATATTTTATGACATAGCAGAAGTATGATTTTCTTCAGATAAAATATAAAACCTAGTTAACAAGAGGAAAACCTATCAATGCTTTCTAACACACTGCACTGCAAAATGAGTCAAGACTCTTGGTTGGGAGATGGAAGTGTTTGCATCTGTGAAGAGTCAATCTGACTTCAGTGCCTCATGCAGCAATTACTTACACATGCTCTTAGAGCAAATTACAACATCAAAATATTCTCCATCACATTAACAGAATGTCCAAACTGTCTTTTATTCCACACAACTTCAACACGTTCAGCATATGTGCAGATCTGGTGTTTTATTTTAATGTGGAAGAATTCCACTGCCATGATTAGGCTCAGAGGTATTCCTGATCTACCCCAAATCCTTTGGGAGGCTGGGATTGGATACAGAAAGGCTCTGGTGTAATGTACAAATGAGATGCTGAAGGTGGGTTAGCTTCACTTATCTCCTCCAGTTTGTTTAATTTTTATTTGCTGATTCTGAAGCACTTCTTTTCCACAGAGGCACATATGGAACTAAACTGTGCAATCATGTAGTAAACAACAGCTGCAGCCACCTTTTGGCTTGTTTCTATTTCTATAGCATATTAACAGCTTTTGCTAGGACTTGGTAACACTCCAGGTGTTACCACTCAGAGGGAAGGGAAAGCACCTCTGAATTTACCTCAGAGCTGACAGAAATCAGCTCCAGCAGGATGCACTGTCCACAAACTCTGCATAAAATGTGCTGTGAGAGACCAGGGCAACCATCCCAAACACTCCACTGAGTCCTGCAGCTGCTCTTGGGACAGTTGTTTGAATAATTCACAGAAGCTTCTCCTCTCAGGGCAGAATTCAGCACCTGGACCATGGCATTTCAGTCTTGCCCCACACACTTCAGAGCTCCCTGTGAAGCTGGCTGAAGGTGACATGTTAGTGGCACACAAAAACCCCACCAGGGACTCTCTCATTCCACACACAGGAATCCTTTAGCAGTAGAGACATCTGTGAGCACCTTCCCAAGGCAGGCTGCCACAAACCATCCAGAGCAGAACACAGCCTCAGGCACAGCAATCTCATATTCCCAAAATATCATGCTAAAACACTGCTGCAAACTGAGCTGTTACTGTTCAAAAGCCTTCCATATTTTAGCAGTTTCTAGAGGACAACAATTCCTGGAATTGCACCATCGATCCAAACTTGCAGCACTTCCCCCCAAACTCCACAGTTACCTTTTGGAGCACCTGAATCCCATTTAGATCCCTGGTGGCTCCAGCCATTTCCTTCCTGCCATTTCATCCATCCAGAATGTGCCTCTGGCAAGGGCATTAATCACCTGTGGGTCTCATGGCCATCCTCTTCTCCCCTTCAGAATAACAAAATATCAACTTAAATAACAAACACTAAAATTATAACATTAATGGAAATGGTGTATTTTTTTACCCCAATTTCATTCTCAGTCCTTCTCTTCAGAAGAAAATGCTGCCATGCTCCTGAAACATAATTCAAAGGCACTGACAACAGATAAAACACAGTTTGTCATTTCTATCCTTCCTGGGTTTGAGGTTTTAGTCTTCTGTTCTCCCAGGGTCTCTGCCAGCCTGTGCAATTCCAAGCAGAGTGGGAACCTTTTTCAAGTTCTGTAATAAAGAACAATTTTCCCATTTTCTCCATTTGCCTGGCTGCTGCCCTGCCCACTCTCCTCATTCAAAGCCACCTCGTGTAACAGGGCAAGGGCAAAGAGTTTTAGGATTTGCTTTAGACTTTTCTTATTTTGCACGGGTTGTGTCTGCAAATGCCTTCTCATAAAGGCCTGGACTTTGCATTTTATAGAGAAATGTAGGGTAACACCCATAATTTAAAAGTATTTTGCACCATGTTGGTATTAATCCAGCAGTGAAGAATTCAGATGCTGGCTGCTATGAGGGTTTCTCACCTCTCTTTGTAACTGCTATTCGTGTTTGTTCTCAAAAATGACCATAGGTTTCTCTCTCCTCTCCCATTCTCTTCTAGCTTTGCAGAGTTTGATAACAGTAATTTCTGATTTGGCAAGAAATCCTGTATATTAACTGTCCTCTTTTTCAAGGGCTCATGACTATTTCTTGTTGAAGTGCACAGTGTCACTGCTTTATCTTTAAAAGGAGCAGCTTTAGATTTGTTTTAACCACATATTAGCAGTCCAAAAAGTCAGTGCTTGTGTTACCTACCAAGTTCCTTTAAGAGCAGCAAAGGTAGGAGTTCTAAGTAGCATTTCTTTCCTCAAGTATTTATTAGCATATTATATATATACAATATACTGATATTTGAGCCCACCTTACTGCCATATCATGTATTTTTCTTTTTCCCTATGCAGATGAAATGGAACAGGTATGTTTGCTATATGGGTTCTGGTTGAAAAAACATCCACTGGATGTACCAAGGGAGACTTTGTTTTAGGTGTGGTGTTGGTGTTTCAAACTGCTAGGAATGCTGTCCTACAGAAAATAACAATATTAATTACATAATATCTCAAAATAACATTAGAACTAATTAGTAATAGGATACAGCAATGCCGTAGCAATTTTTGGGCAGCTCAGCTACACTGAAGAAAGGCAAGAAAATTTATAAACAAATTGTTTTGGTTAAAGCAATAAATAGAAGGCAAAGGCACCCATATTTTACTGTATGACAAAATCCTGTATTATAAGTTATCCCACATTTGAGAATACCCACACAGCAGATAAGTATGTTACATCATGGAAAGAATTTGGAAATTCAAGAAGAGACTTGAGAGTGCATCCTTTGTACCCATCTCCAGCAGCTGATAATAATTTGGCCCAGCGGGCTCTTGATAAACAAAGCTGTGATGTTCTCCTGGAGAGACACTGATAGCAACATTAGCCATGGTATTTCCAAGGAGCAGAGTTCAGCACACTTGGTGCTGGCTTCACATTGACCTCTTTCCTCAGTGCTGTTAAATCTAATTCCAAAGAGTGATAATCACTTGTCAAATGCTGAGGGTGTTTGAAGTCCAGGCTCAGATCCAGTGTTATTCCTCATGGCAGCCCAGCAGACCACACTCAGCTCCCCAAAATTCCAAAATATACATGCACAGCTTGAACTAGCCACTGGTTCAGAGCACTTAGAGAAACAAAGAGCTTTTTCCTTTTGGCTTGCAGCATTCAGAGCACCTGCAAGTATTCAAGGCACCCCTGGGCCACGAGCTAACAGGGATCACCTTTGCTTCTCAAAAATTTCTCAGCTAAATTTAGACCCTGGTCAGGCAAGAAAAGGTCAAAACCAAAACAGAGAGTGAGACAAGTTTGGAGAGGGGCTTTGGGGAACAGATAAAGCAACTGCCCTGGGGGAAGCAAAGGAGATGGGAAACCTTCCTGTGCTGCTGAAGGTGTGGCTGAATGGGATCCCCTTCCAGGGCTGCTCTTCCCACGTGCACTGTGAGCTGTGCCCACCCCACTGTGTCCTGGCAGTGCCTTTCCCTGTCCCTGCTCTGGCCCTGTCTGCCAGCTGCACCTGCACTGAGCTGCTCCCATGGCTGGTTTCCTCTCTGCTGTACCCTGGCATCAACTCCTTCCCTTGTCAGACCAGCAGCCAGCCAGGGTTTGCTTCTCCTGTGCCCCTCTCCACTCCTGACATGCAGAGTTTTCATAATCTCAGCTCATCATGGCTAGGTGAGAAGAGTTTTATCTAAAATCCCAGCTTCTAATATACTCCAGTGAGAGCAGTGATACAGTAATTTATAATTTGGAGTGTCACTGGAGGCCTCATCACACTCTCATGTAACTCAAACTGATAATGAAAATGAACAGAAATTGCTGGGCTGCAATCCCAATATAAACTGAAGGAACTCTGTCTGTCTGGCTTGCACATATATATTTTTCAAATAAAGTTATCAGTTTTCTTGAGATGCTATCATGAAATAAAGAAAGCTCTCCTTATCTCAAGTATTGTATGAATTTAATTTAAAAGAATTAAATATGCATAATGTTTCGCTGTGAAATGGGGACCAGGTCTGAGGAAAGATAAAGTGGGAAATTGCACAGAACCCTTTTTCCAGGAAATACCTGAACACCAAAAGGCTACAGGCATGCAGTGACCTAGGCCAGGGGAGAAATAGTTTTCAATTGAGGCCTTTCAGACAACAGCTAAAAGAATTTAGTGGCAGTCCATAGCAGCTTGCTGGGGTATGCATGACTTTATTGACAGCAACATTTAGTTCTGGTAGCAAAAATAGAAAATCTGCTTGCATGACAAAAACCTGTGTGCAGCAGCCTTTGAAGTAAAGCACATTCAGCATCACAGGAAATACCTACGTGTTTGGGTTGTGTTGCTAGGCTGAGAAACTTGTCACACCTGCCACTGTGTGGTCAGCTGTGTGGTTTTAATGACTGAAATAATAACTGATAAAACCAGCTTATCTGAAAAATTATTTTTCTCTCCAGAAATTTGTGTCACTGAAGAAGCAAAGCCTCAAAGCCCATGCGTGAAGAAGGGCAGGCAAAATGTAGATTTCTGGTTCAAACCAGAGGTCTGATTGCTGTAGCAACAGACTGACACTTTCTGAGGCTGTCAGGAGACCTAGAGCCTGCCCTGACACTGCTAACATACATCACACACTCACTGGTCACTGACACCATCCCACACACCAAAAGCAGCTCCCCAGTTAATGCCTGGCTCTGGTTATTAGCACTTGATGGGATATTTTCCAGCTTTTTGTACTCATACCAGATAAAGACTTTCTGCAAGCTTTCCTTTCAGTCAGGGGCCTGAAGCAGAAGAAATCAAGTTAATTTTGACTTAAGTTTTGACTGTTCTTTGGTCAGAAAACAGTTTTAAAGATGAAGAAAACTAGTTGTTTTAAGTACAAAAATAGAAGAGATTTTTAAACTTAATTTTGCTTTGAAGCAAATACATGATTTATCCTAATTGAGGAAGCACTGAAAATGAGAGCTCTTTGAAAATTAAAAAAGATTATAAAAAGAATCTTACCAGCATCCTGGAGAAACAGGCTGCCCAACTTCATCAAAAATCAATGGCAATTCCAGTACCAACTCTTCAACAGTATTTTGTTTAAAGTAGGGAATGGGAATTTCAATTCCAAATCATTTGACTGCATGAAATCCTACAAAGATTTGAGTGCTTTATACTAAATAGTCAAAGTATTTTTGACTGAAAACTTAGTGCAAGTACTTGCTTCAACTACGGCATCAAAATATTTAATGTGAGGGATAATGTGAGCACAGCAGAAGCAAAATGAAGTTTTAACTACTGGGATGGCACAAAAGCAATGCAACACAAGCAAAGCCTGGGCATGCAATTAATTAAATTTGAGAATGTTCTACCTGCACCATTGTTCACTATATTGAGCTTCTCTGATAATTACACACAATTTTATGATATTATCAATTTGAACTTACTGGAGGTCTTGACATGACCAGGGATGTTGCACCTGGCATAACTCTTGGACAGATAATAGAATTCAGATGGACACTACCAAGCTTTGGAGTTCCTGTTTGGTGACAGGCTTGAATTCCAAGAATTCTTGAGTTGAACAGTGAGAGAAATTCATTAAACAACAAAGTGTTCATTGATATTTGCTGAATGTACACTGATAAACAAGGCATCCATAAATAAAATAAATTAAGGCTATGCCTCAGGTTTTTCTAGGTGAGTAAAGGGGCAAGAAGGAGCACTATTCAATACCTGAAAGAAGCACTATTTAATACCTGAAGGAACTGCCACCTTTGTATCTCCTTCCAGGACAGTACTGTGGTGCTTTTAGTTTAACTATTAACATCTCCTACTACTGCCTGTTGCAGATAAAATCTGAATCTGTGAAATCTGAACCTGTGAATCTCCCAAAAGACACTTAAACACATCTTCACCAAAGAGTAGGCAATGGAAAAACTGAAAATGTGCCAAAATTAAGCAACATTTCCTATTCTAAGTGGGCAAATTCTGACTTCTAAGCAAAATTTGAAGAGGAAGGAGGAATCCTGAACTATACAATGCAAGCTGAAACTGGACAAAATGTAATTTCCCACTGGATATTGACTGGTAAGTGAAGAGAAGAAACAATACTGAACTTGCAGCATCCTTACTGACAGTCAATTAATGAAAAACTGGATGTGGAAAAACTCAAAGAAGAAAATTCCCTAAATGAGAATGGGGATGCTACCACTGCCCTTGGCTTGCACAGTAGCCAGAAGTGGGGAAGAAACTGATCAAATACAGACAAACCCCAAAAAGTAGGTGCAACAGTGATACTCAGCATGAACTTCAGCAAAACTGGGGAATGGGTAGATTAATCCCAGTTTTCTGACTCTCCAAAGCAACCACAGGATAATCATGAACAGACAAAATATTTGGATGATCACAAATATGAAAAATGAGAAATGTGGTGCAGCCACTTCAATATTCTCCAAGAATATTACAGGATGAAAAGGCAAAATGACAGTATTTGGACAAGATCACTGCATTTTTGTTATGTCTGAAATTCACAAAATATCAGATACAAATAATGTGTGTGGGATGTGACACAAAATTTTGAACATTTGTTCTTGGGTCTGTTAGCTGTTTGTGTACCATTACATAACCAGTGACCCACACGTGTGGCATGCTAAGTATTTTATTTTTCAGTGTAGTAATTCTAAGGCTCCATGAAAAGAAAGGGGTTTTATAGAAAACACTTGTTAGACAGGGAAGAGAAATCACTGATAAAATACCTCAGTAACAATTCTTCAAAGCCTCAACTTGCCTCATTCCTCCACCTACACCAGGGATGTTTTGTTACTGAACACAGAGAAGGACAAACAATGCTCTCCCCTCCTGTAAGCCCTGGGATGTTGTAATTCTCTTTTCTACAGCAGGAATGTTCTGATGCACAGAGTGGAATAGGGATGTGACACAGCAGGGGGAGCACGTCCGCTCGTCCCCAACTCCTGGGTGGATTTTTCTAGAAAATGTTCCAGTAGGAAGTTGAATCCCTTTGTACACAGCATTTTTCCCAGACAAATTCTCGGTCCCTAATTCTCTGCTGCTGCTGCTACAACTCAAGCACGGTGGCAAACCCTGTAACTTAAGCTATGCTGACTTGTCCACTTTTCTCCAAGTCTCTGTTGGAATCTTCATTTTGCAGAGGAGACACCTCCAGGGTGACACTGCAAACTCTGTGTCCTCACACCAGGAGCCTTTTTCTACCATTCCCTACACAGACACCACAAACACCACGTCTCTCAGTTCAGCTTTTATTTGGGTATTTTTAAGTTAACTTGCTCAAGTCCATTTTCCATCAATACAGACACTAAAAACTGAGATCAACATTTAAGGCAACATTAGCATCCATGCCAAGCTCAATATGCAAACCAGGTCCTCTAAGCACCACAGCACCCAGAACTGCCACGGGTCCCCACCTCTGTCACACGTTCCCTTTCCCTTTGGACTCTGCTGTCCCACACCACGCCCAGGAATTCCATTCACATGCACAGTCTCGAGTCAGACCTTGCCATTGTTTATTTTATAGTTTCCTTTTTAGGAACTAGATCATTTTTGCATAAGGTGATATGAGTGTGATACGTCTCAGGGTGAAATTATGCAGTTGACTCATGTTGGTGATACCCTACAGAATCTCTTTTTTTAAAAAATATATTTAACATTAGTATTCTATGACTTCAGTATGAACATTATATGTATTTAGCCTTTTGGTAAAGGCTATACATTGAGACTTGTTAGAATGATAATTTTGCTTTAAATTCTGATTTCTTTAGTGTTACTGTTGACAAGTGTTTGAGTTAGGGATGCCCAAGTGCAACTTTTAGGTCAGAATATTTACAAGTATACAAAAGACCACGTAGCTTTGAATACACCCACTATTCTTAATACAGAGTAAATAAGGATTTGTCTTGTGCCCTGGTGGAATATTTCAACAGGTGGGTCTTGCTTTTTTTTCTCTCTTACAGTAAAAGGAAAGTTTTTGCTTTTCCTTAAGGAGTGTATTTATTACAAGATGGTTAGCATACATATATCACATAACATACAAGCGTTAAAATTGACCAGTTACAAAATAAGCAGTGGTATGTATATCCTCATATAACCTAAGAACAGGATCAGTATTTTACAAAGTACATATAAAAGTACTTCATATACAAAGAAAAATACAAATGTGCAAACACCATTGTCACAGGTGGAAATTTGTCAATTGAAAAATGCTAGAAAAATCCTTCATATTTTTGTTTTGAAATTGCAATTGCATTAAAAACAGCTGCATTTCCTATTGTGTGTGGTGAGAAATCTATGTTCCTTTCTGACAAAATACATTAGTTATAAAAAAACCCACAAAGTTTAATAACTGAAAAGTCTTGTAAGTATAGTCAGTTTGGTTAGGCTGACATTAAATTACAAGCAGAACGTCTGGAAAAATGAGAAAATAGTGAATCATATTTACAGACCTTTTGTAATATTAGTGTGCTATTTAACATATTAACATTTCAAAGTAAAAACAATGGCTTAATTACCTACATATTCTACTCAAAGTCCTCATTGTTTGTAGATTGTAAAATTTCAACTAATTTGGGGCTATTAAAAATGTTTCACCAGGATTTTAAGCAGAACAAACACAAGTTCATCAAAAGTAAAAATCTATAAACAGTCTTCCAATTAATGTGCAAAAAAATGTTTAAAAAGTATCAAATCACGACACCTCAAACTTTTTTTTTTTCATTATGTACATATCTAATATCTGTAAATGCTGTTAACTAGCTAGTTTTGTTTTGTTCTGCTACAAATAACTTACCTCTGTCCTGCAAAATGTCTGCATTGTAAAGATTTCAGTGCAAGTGCTTGCTTCATTGTTTAGTGCATTATCATGTTCGTTATTTTTTATTTTACAGTGAGCAGAACAGCATATAAATTAACACATACAACTCACACACAAGAGATCCTTCATCTACTGAATTCCTAGTTTGTTGTTTTCCATTGCTCCAGGGTAGTGTCAGCCAGTTTTCTTTCATTTATCCCATGGGAAATGCAAACAGAATCGAAAATAAAAGTGCTATCTATGGTCTTCAGGTAATCCCTAGATTCTGAAATTCCGTAACAACATTGCAGAAGCACTCAGCAGAGCACAAGATAGAGAATGACCTGCACACTGAGAAGACACCTGAAAGTCTGGCATCAGGCAATTTCACTTTTTTGGTCTTTAAAAATATCTACTGTCTATAAACATTGGCAACCTGGTGTGTATGTCACTGGACTCACAAGCTTCATTTATTATCTGTTTTTAGGAATTGCAGACATGTTCCCTCTTATTCATGACTAGCT
Source organism: Molothrus aeneus (assembly GCF_037042795.1). Lineage (NCBI taxonomy): Eukaryota > Metazoa > Chordata > Aves > Passeriformes > Icteridae > Molothrus > Molothrus aeneus. The sequence goes on along the minus strand of NC_089651.1, from coordinate 11,131,858 downwards.
TGGAAATAAGAACATTCTGCTTAAAAATCTAAATAAAGTGGAAATACACTTCTGGTTGAAGGGAAAAATTCTACACTTTCCTTTGGACATATTTCCTAACAGAGTAGCTCTGAAATGAGAAAACTGGGATCAGATGCTAGTGCAAATACAACCCACTTTTCTAGCTAGGAATTGTACTGAAGAAGGATGAAAATCAGGATAAATGGATTATTATTTTTTCAAGTCCTCCCTGCAGAAAAAAAAATAGCAGTTACAGTGGTTATAATTATTAAACAGAAAAGAACTTATTATGAACTTTAATGGCTGAAATGTAAGGAAGGCTGGTTGTGTGTCAGTAACATTCCAGAACTCAGTTTCTTCCAGGATGAGGTGCTTTAAATGGGACTTTATCATGGAACATTTTTCTCCTTTCTATGCATCTGAAATGCAGCTCTGGATCCTGTCCATCCATTGCTGAGCACTCTGTGCATCTTGGGCACAGAAGTTATACACACGTTTATTTGTCTTCAGCTGCAAGGGAAAAACAAGGACACAAAGATGTCAGCACATGGAAAAGAAAACCTGCAGACTTCAAACTGCAATACTCAACTGGGTCTGAATGTAACATTTTTGAACTATTGCTGTTGAGAGTGATGCCAGCTACGTAATTTTTTTTTTTGTCTTGAGATGGCACAACAGCTCTTTCCAAGCTCACACCTTCCAGCAGGTCTGGAACCAGGAGCTTAAACACATCACAGGAAGGAAGTTTCACATAAAGATCAAGTAAAGACCAGATATACTTACATCAAAAAATGCCTTTTCACTGGCATGTTTTGGAGCTCCAATGGTTGGAGAAGCAGGAATCACAGATTCCACTTCTGCAAGGTCTATGTGTCCCTTGCAGCTTGTATCCTCACCGGAGTCGTAGTATCGCAGCTGGAACACGAGAGAAAAGAAAACCCAGACATGCTTTTAGATGGACCTTTCAGATGAATTCCCTTTTCCTGGATACAGCCTGGGGGCACTGACTGCTAAGGGTGGGAAGCACAAAGATTACTAGGAGCTGAGGAGGTGGGGGAAGAGTATTTTGTCCCCAGAGCTGCAGAGCAGAGAAGCAAATAGTCACCGATTGCTCTGGGCAGAGGGCACGGGAGGCAGGAAAGCAGAACCATTTCTTCACTGGTCAATTCATAAAATCAACACAAAAGCTTTACTTCACTGAGGCATTGAGAGAACAATTATCCTCTCTATTTCAAGAATTTAAAGTGATCAGCAGAAATTTAAGTATAATTTTAGGTAATTATAAACCACACAGAAAGCTCACATTTTCCTATACTGCACATAGAGGTTGAACAAAGTCTGTGCTTTTTTTTTGTCCTTGCAAAGATACTTTGATATGGATATTAATCACTCTGTAAAGTGAGTTCCAACATGCAAACAAGTTCCAAAAAAGCCCCCACAACAAAACCCCAACAAATTCCCATAAGCCAATGCAAAATAGCAAGAGAAACTTTCACAGCAGAAGTCAAACAACAGAATTCCAGCTAGGATTGACCTGTTTTACTCCTACATCTATCATACTCAGAAGGTTATTTGGTTATACAAAAAATGAAAAAGTTTTTTTTTCTCCTGCAAAATGAACCTTTTCTCCTATATATAAGATATATAGGATATATTAGGGAGAATAATTATAAACAGCACATTTGTTGGTATTTACCACACTGATCTCAAAGTAGTCAGTTAGCATTTCAAGAGATGCCTGTCTTTATCTATATTACATATTTTAAAGTGTATGGACTACAATAAATTAAATTGTTTTTAAACAAAAGCATACATGAGTCTGAGAAGTTATAACCCCCACTTTGTGGAATATTTGGCTCAAAATATTTTACTGCCTGATGACCCAACATTATTTGAAGTAACAAGACCATAAATTTCTACTGCAGAATTCTGGCATATATTGTAAATTGGATAAAAAGTTTAGACCAACAGATGTCTATTTTTGGTGCTCCTTTTTGTACAATGATTAGGTAGACACTTATGAATAATTTTGCTACTAACTTCATGACTCTGACTAATTTAAAATACTCCTATATATTTTTAAAATACAATCATATATTTTTATAAAATACTCCTATATGTTTCTTTCTATAAAATAAAAGGCAAAATACTAAAACTCCTCTGTCCACTCAGAATTCTGTATGAGCTACAAAACACACAAGACAAACATTGATAGGTCACGAATGATGTAGCACACATCACATCTGAAAATCATCATTACTAATATTCTTTGTAAGACCAATCTATACAAACTCAGGCAATAAAAATAATAAAAGAAGTCTATTATCTAAAAAGTTTTACCTGGTGTTTTGTCACATCCAGCACAAACCAGCGAGGTTTCCAACCCTTTAGCAAAGCTCCTCTTTTGTACAGCGTACCTTCAAAAGATCTGAGAGGGACAGAAAATACAGTGGCATTGACCCCATTTTATGGATACTGCTGAGAAATAAAAGTCTCAAAATGACACATATTAAACCCTTAAAACATACATATGAAACACTTATTTTCCTGCAGGAAAACCAGCAAGATTCAAACCAATAGTTTAGCTATTGGTAACTGGGATACACAGATAAAACACCCTTTTAGTACCTTGGATGCATTAAATGTACAACTACAATTTGCTTGTGCATCTAATGAAAGGGAAGGGTGAAGGATGCTGGTAGGAGAGAGAGGCACACCCACTGAGATAACTAAAAGTAATCAAATCCAAAAAGAAGGAATAAGGTAGCCAAAAAACATTCCGTGCACATGAAAGCTTCATTGCTTCCTAAGGCAGAGATTTTAACCAATCTAATAAAATATGACTAACTGCTGTCTGATTATTCAATGATATTCAGATCTACTATCTGATTGTTATTGCTAACTACTGTCTGATTATTCAGTTTACCTATTTTCATCAGTCTTTGATGTGAAATGATTGTACAGTGTGGTTGTTCTTCTGTCTATTCCATTGGAGGGAGAGATGCTTGAACTCTGCTCCTCACCCAGCCCACTGTCAGGTATTTCCAACAAAGACCTCTTCTGATAGGAATGCAGATTAGGTGACATCATCCCTGAGGAGCCAGAAGGATGTCTCCGGAGCTGAAAAAGAGGGAAATAGAAGAGAAAAGGTAATGCAATGTGTCTTGCATTGTGAGATGGTCTCAGTGCTGTACTCATAAGAAATACATGGTACAGCATGTGAGGTGGGAACTACTGTCAGGCCAAAAAATCTTCCTAATACAACTCAGGGCAGCCTCAGAGAAGAAGGCAGAGGGATGGCAATTCCCTGCATTTCTTAGGCAGAAGGGTTCACAAGGTATGAGAAATCAGTATTTCAGAAAAGCTTCACATATTCCAGTGACATAGTCCTGAACAGTGTTTGCCTTGCTTTCTCAGAAGAAACTGGGAAACCAAACAGACATTTTGTTACAATAAATTTCCCTGATTTCAAAAGGAAGGAAGGGGGGAAAGGAAAAACTATGGCTTCCAAGAGCTACTTTATAGATCCATGTCATTTTAGTAGAATATCAATAACCTGGAACAAGAGGGATTCTGTATTTGGTCTTAATCTAAATGACAACACTACTGATACAGTCTTGAACTGGTAACTCAGTGTGCAGAGTTCAGAGGCCAAGCACCCAAAAAGCAGCATCTAGGTGCTCTAGAGAGCACACAGAGAGCAAAGAGGTAGCCTTTGACTTAAAAAGTATCTATACTGTCAGCTCCTCTTGTTGCCACACTGAGGAATTGGCAACACAAGCATGAATACTTCTTATCTCTACTTAAAAATTATAAATCCCTTTAGCTGTGGAAATGTCTTTATGTATCTCTGAGAATCCTTTTGGCTACTTTCAGAAACTGAGCTTGAAGTACTTTTTTAGTACTTCAACAATCTTTCAAATGTATAAAATCACACATTTCTACATTAGTAAAATGCTCATTTTATCTGTACGCCTTCAACTACATTGGAAAATCAACTAGATAAACAGCACAAGTAAAAATACATTTTTCAACATGAAGAAATAAAAAGCCAATATCATGGGTTAGAACAACATATTCAGTTTTTCAAAAGCAGGATTTTACTCCAAGAAATACAGTGATTTTGTCAGTGCCTCAGGTAGCCTATATAGCAGGAATGGAATTATTCCATTGGACAAGCTCTTTTCTACTTACATTGTCTTGTCTGCTGTCATCCTTGAGATTCATTTTGACCCTTTCCCACAAAAGCTGCCACCTCTCTGGGCTCTGATTTAATTTACTTTCCAACCTCTCGATTTCCTGAAACGAGTAACAAGGGTTTCCTTAAGAATAAACATTTCTAACTGATCACTCCCTGGCAGTCATTTTTAAACAACAATTCTCTAGCTAGTGTTTTCACCCAGTGAAGTTCAAACCCCTCTGTCACATGAGCTATAAACTGAGAGCCATCAGAATCAGGACTCAAAGGCACCCCAGGACAGCATCAGCCACATTTTGTTTGTCCTGCATGTCCCAGGTTGGAGGAGCCACCAGGCTTCCAATTCTCCCCCAGTACACACAAAATTCAACACCCATAACAGAAAATTCTGCCATAACAGAAACACAACACTGATAAGGACAGGCTGTATTTTATGAAAATATTTACAAAGAACAAATTCTGTGCTGCGACACCAACATTGGACACTGCCAATATTAACATTTACCCTGGTTTATAAAATGTGATACAAAGCTGTAATAAAAGAAGGAAATGAAACAGAAAGATTTATTCAATCTGGATGCCAAACTGTAACAACATGTTCTTGTTGTGGAACTTGGGAATATGACCTATGTTGATAACCTCCAGTTAGGGTTATTTCCTGTTAATAAGACAGTGCAAAGTTAAGTAAGAAGAGGCAATTTTATGAGTTTGTGTTTACTTGTGGACACTCATTGATACATTTGTCAAGACTTTGAAGTGTGGTCCATATTCCTTGCCATGCTTCCTTTCTCCATTTTTACTTTCAACAGCTACATTGAATCTTCTTGTTAATTAAATAAAATTAAAACCTCAATTTTGCAAATTCAATTAAGAATTAATGATGGAATAAAAAATTGCCACAGGACATAGGTTTCTCATGCTATATAGAAGCTAACTAAACATCTAAGACATTTATTTTCGAAGTAGAGAAAGTCTCTACTTACTTCTGCCATACTTAATAATTAAAGTAGATTTCATAATATTGTCCAAATCCTATTGATCTTTGGATTTTAATTTTTTCCAGGAAATTGTTATTAATTGAAAGACAGAAAATTATTATAGTTTTAAAGTAAGAAAACTTTTTGATAAGGAAATTAACTTCTGAACTAAATTTTGAACTCGGGTGAAAATAAAAAGCCAACATTTGACAATGTAACAGGAACAAAATATTTCTACAAACTTTTCCTTGCTGAAGATAAATTAGAAAACTCCAAAGAGAAACTAAATATAAGAAATGTGGCTTAACAGCAAGAATCAAACAAGAAGCTTGAAATACTGAAGGTAGCTGAAAGTCATATATGCTCTCCTTCTGCTGAGAAATGAAACCAGAATACTTTTGTTTGGAGTATCTTCAGGTAGATAAAAAATTAAGGAATGATGAACACAAGCCAGACTAATGCCTTCTCTAGATGACTTGTTTGTCTTTGAAATGCTGAATGGAAAACACTTCTGGGGGCATAAAACTGAGTCAGTTTACCAGATGCTTTTAAAAGTAACATCCTTTCCAAACTGCTGCAAAAGGATATAAGCTCTTTATTGCCCTAAGTTAGGCAGTTTAATCTGATCATTCTCTTTCTGCCCTAGTCTTGACTTCTGAGTACAAGTCCTTCTCTGCAGAATCTGGAAGTAACTGAAACTTGTTACTTAGCAACTGGGTCACATTCCTTCTTTTTTGGCTCCATAGTGAGTAGTGCTTCCAGAACTTAAAATGAAAACTTAAAATGAAAAACTTTCACGAAAAACTTTCAACCATCTCCTGTATATAACTTGAAAAGTCAGGACTAAATTCTCCTTTAATAGACCCCATGTAAAAAAACATACATGGCAATAAATCACTAAGATTTACTCTTGCCTCTTCAGTTTTAAATTTTACGGAAAGCAGCAGATTTTTTTTTTTCCTTTCCATGTGTGGAATGGATTCTGAGTATATGCATTTCCTTGAAAGAAAAAAAAACCTTTAAATTGAACACTCTGGTTGATCTGCTGTTGTCCAGGCTTACAGGAGCAGAAATATATATATAAGAAAGAAATATATATATAAGAATGTTTATGACAAATTCAATTATGAGATTATTCATTTCCTGCAATTAATAATCAGCAATTAGTATTACTGTGCCTTCCAGAAGATCTGCTAAATAACCTTAAAATTTGAATGGTAGAGACAGGAGTTACATCTGCAGCAGCTCCAGAACTCTGGATATCTCATCTTTTGCACCCACAATATGTCTGTGAATGCACACGGGTTCATTTCTCACAATTCTTACAAATACCAGGATATGATCCACTCTTAAAAGAAGAGCATCACATTCTACCCTGAAAATTCTGAATTAAGGCACTCAATAACTTCTCTGTCTCAGCTTTACATCCTGAAGTGCACTATCTAGTTTTCAGTTGAAAAATATCTTTAGAACAAACAAATTTGGGCTTATCATTATAAACTAAGCAAGACTCAATCTTCCCCAGTAATTTATGATGCTAAATATGGTCTCAATTGAAACATTTTTTGGATACCAACACATTCTCAGTGGATTTATGATTAAAGGAGGTCTTTCTCCTATATCAGCAATAGCCCTAAATTAACAACTTGTTTTAAAAGAACACTTGTGTTCACTTTGCTTTTTAAACTTAGAAGAATATTTTTGTAACCTTCATACAACCTCTCCAAAGTTTTCCAACTGTTCTTTCCATTGCTATCTTTTATTACTATAATCTAATTCACAAATAACATTTAAACTCCATAAAAGCTGACCCACATTTCTTCAGCCTGTAATATGGCTAATTTCCCTGTTACATGGCAGTTTCTCACAGTTGTGGACATGGATAGTCTGGCACCTACCCTGGGAAGAAATGCAGGAGAACATCGTTGCGTTCCTGATGTGCTCCTGGCCTCTGGTTACCTGATACAAACCTCTCTGTGCTTTGCTGAACAATCCCCAAAATGTTCCCTGCTGAGAGACTGCTCTCCCTTTGCCTCTGGGAAGTTTTGACTCTCTTACAGGGGGGGGTTTACATGAGATTCTCTTGATTTATTATTTTTTTTTACTGAGCATTGTCCTGCGTTCGATCAATCAGGATTGGAAGGAGCAGAGCAAAAGGAATTTGAGGAATGTGCCAGAATAAAGCCAGAATAAAGCTAACTCCCTATCAAAATCTTCAAGGACTCACATCCATTCAGAAGCTTCCTGCTTTAAGACTTGCTAAAAAACACCTTTGAATCAGGAGAACTAGGGGCCTAGAGCATATCCTGATTTTCCAAGCATTGCAGTAGTGGGCTCCATAATCCCAGTTTTAATTTAAGGTAAAGTTTGCAAAGAGTGTTCAAAATAAAACACTGCACACAGGGATGTGTATCTGGACATGCAAGTGGCTGAAAACAATGGAATTGAGGAGTGCCCTTGTCATTTTCCTGCACTATCAATTATGATGATAACTAAATGTTAGGCTGTTAATTAATTGTAATCAACAAACACCTTCATCTTTAAGAGAAGACAGATGTTAAATCACTCTAAATAACAGATGTTAAATCACTCTAAATCACTACTAACAATGATGATAATGGGATCATTTTTCATCTTCTAATGAGGACAGAAACTAAGCAGCCTAAGTGAGCCCAAACAAGAAAAAGCCAAAATCAAGCATCTATTTCAAGTACCAAAATATTTTGAAGATATCTAAATTTATCAGTTTGCTTTTAGTAAACATGAATAAACTAAAAGCAATCATGGCAAGCTTTTTTGTGAAATGTGGGCCAAGATGTTCAGTTTATGTTTGTGTATCTGCTTCCCAATTGTTACAATCAACAAGTGTCAGATTCTATTTTCTGATCTGTCCAAGAAGCTGGGTTGTTATTTTACCACACACCTACTTCAAAACGAGGAGAAAGAAGTCAAGAAAGGAAGATTCACCATTTGCCCAAATGAAAATAGCTGCTCCTGCATTTCCTACAAAACACAACCTAAAATTTTATTTATTCTTTAAAACAGACAGTGAAGAAATGAATCCATGAGTAGTTGTTGACTACAATTAAAGCATGCTCCCAGGGAAGCGTGCATCCAGAACAACATCAGCTTTGCAGGAAATCTGATTGATTCCCAGAACCTCCACCACATCTCCAGATCAGTCTTATTAAACCTGTTTTGACATCTATCATGATCCTTTAAGAACAGTACATCTGTAAGGCAATAATTTCAGTAAAAAGCAAATATGAATTTCATGAGCATAAGAGAACTCACTGTTCTGTGCAACACAAGTACTCACATTTAAAAGGCTGGTGATGGCATCAGGCTGTATTTTTTTTACATCATCATAACATGGCCACACTATTTTCCTCTTAGTCTGAGAGACTGAACCATCTGCTTGGTCATTTTCTTCTGAAACACTGCATTTTGCAGGTACCATGGTCCAATCATAGGAAGGACCTGTAGCCAGAATCTCTTCTACATAATAATCCCACTTTTTGAGGCTGGACATATTTACATTTGGCTTCAGTGCCTATTTGAAACAAAGTGTTAGTAAAATGACATAAAGGAAGCCTTTGAATTTCAGATTTACAACACAATACCTGTATTTTCCAGATTATTCTAAATTGAATTCTACAATGGTGAGTGCACTGTGAATTTTCTAGAATTATTCAAGACACAGCCCAGTCTAGGGGACAGACATTGTCATATAAGACAGAAATGTAGATAATGTGAAATGTATCCCATTATGACTCTCAACTCAGTTCCCCTTTAAAGACAGTTTTAATAATAATTCATAAAATTTAATGAAATCAAACTGGGAACCTCATTTAGTTTACCAAGATGCATGAATACCTGTTCCAGAACTTGGCCCTTTAAATTACATTTCCATGCCTTTCAGATACTGCTCCAGTCAATCAGGTAGGGTCATTTTTGTCCACCAAATACTTAACTCAGTTCAGAACAATTAAGATACCAAAAAGTACTGAAGAAATCACTCAGAATCACTCAGAACCACCTGTATTTTAAGAAAAATCATACCTCAATTTCAGCAGGGGCATAGAGGTAATTGAAGAAAATAGGGCTCCTTTTGTGCATCTTTTCAATACATTCCCAAATGCAAATTCCTTTCTTGGCATGTTTATCTCCTTTATCTTCAAACAATGTCCCTGGGGAAAAGAAGAGCAGCAAAAAGATGGCTTTGGGATGATGCTCAACAAATGCTAAAGCACAGCCCAATGGAATTTCACAGACTGAAGGTATAGCAAACTTTACTATCAAATGCCACTGCAAAAGGAAATAAAGAAAGAAGATAAATAATAGATATTAATATTTTTTTGGAATAAAATGGTTGCTCAAGTCTAATCTCTCCCACAGCTACAACACTTTTTAAGCATTACAATTGATCATATGCCATGAGAAGCAGCCCTCAAAGCAGAGAAATTTGGAGCGTGTTTGAGTGGACAAGTCCCAAGAACAGCCTCAGCTGGGTGATGTAGCCTCAGTAAAATGGCTCTGAGGGCAGCTAAGGCCTTGGAACCAGTCAGGTTGCACATGACAGATGGAGTAAAACAGAAAATATAAAAGGAGAAACACTGAAGATAATGCGGGAGGAAGAAGTGGGAGGAAATCGATGGAAAGGCTTTTCTTTCTTGAAACTTTGTGCACTCTCTGATGGACTCACAGAGACTTTGTTTCTGTTAAAAGAAGGTATTTAGTAGGGAAAATGGAACTACCTGGAAAAATTGCTAAAAATGTAGCAATTTATGCCAATTAGGCATGGCACTAATTGCTTCTACTTTCTCTTAGGGCCATCAGAGGCACAGCTCAGGAATCACTGATGCAGGAAATGCTACATGTTCTTCACCTCCATTTTCCCTTCTACACCTGAAATGTAATTTCATGACATGGAAATTCCTTTTGGGGTCACCACTCAGCTACTGGACCATCTTAACCCAGGCAAAGATTTTGTAGTCCAAATATTGAGGAGAAAAATATCAACAACTACACAAGCAGTATGCAAGACACAAAGATCACACATACCATGTTCTAGTCTCTCATAATCTGAATCCAGAAGAAATGTTTTAAATCGATTTGATATGTGATGAAAAGCCAGAAACTTCAGATAATATTGATTGAACTCAAACTCTGTCGGGTATTGGTTATGAATCTAAAAAATAAAATTAAGAAAAAAAAAAGGAAAAAAAGTGGATATTGAGGATAATACAAATAGATATGTAAGAAATAATAAAGTGAAATGACAGCAAAACAATTCCCCCATGAATGCTGAAAACAAATTGCAAGTGTCACAAAAATCCTTCTAACATTTTGTCCTAGAATACTTTTTGGCTAAATAAATTCATGTATTGTCTATGCTGCAAGAACATTTCAGAGCAGATAGAGTGAACTGTGTAACAAGCAGTATCATACTCTGTACAATCCCCATGATTCTTCCAGGAAATCCACCTGGATATAAACCTTCTATGATAATTCTTGAGTCACCACATAACTTCACAGGTAAAGATGCTACTCCTGGATGTGGCTGGAATGAAACCTTTAACTGAAAGGTTTCACACTGGATTTCTGTCTATTGCTGAGAACCCCACGAAGCAGACGAGTACAGAGACAATGCTGCAAATGAGATTCCACCTACCACTCCTGAAACAGCCAATTTCTCAAGTACTTACTAGTCTACACATATTTCTTCCTTTTCAAAATATGACCAAAAATATTAGAGTATGAAAAAAACCACACAGTGAGGAGGTGTCTTGCCATTATTCTTTTGAAACAGTAAAAACCATGTCATTGCTTAAATTGTTACCCTCATTAGGCTGTGGGTCTGTCTGATTCAGTGAATGTCTCCAACGTGAGTCAGGAGACTTTATTTAAGAAAACTATACAAGATTATCAGAGTACAGCACTGTGAAATTGCTGGTTCTTCACAGCAGCTTCTCTTTAACATAATCATAAAGAGCCTCATGTAAGATTTTAAGCACAAAGTTTAATATTCATGGCAAAAAATTTAGCATTAGTTACAGATATTTATACTTGATATCCATAGAAAATGAAAGATTCTAAAAATCTTGATGAGAGAGTGCTTGGAGAAATTTCATGTGTTAATTTAAAATTTACTCTTCAAATAAGGTTATGACTCAGGTTCTTTATTTTCAGAATAAACACAGCAATTAACTGAAAATTTCTAATTGCAGTGGAAATAAGTACAGCTTGCAATTGAAAAAGAAACTGCTGACTGAATTTCACATTTGAAGTAAGTACCACTGTTCTTTGTCTAGCTCCCCATCAAACCTGTAATACACCTTTAGTTCTGCATTCTGCCCCTGCCTTGTCTTCTGCACTCATTTCTCTGTCTGTTCCATATTTTCTCTCTAATCTCTTATCAGTTTTCTCTCAACCTCTCAGTTACTCCATGGGGTTTTTTCAGTAATGATGGGAATTGTTACTAAGATTACTTGAAGCTCCTTACATTTATATTTCCACACAGACCAGCTAAATAAAGGGGGAAATATGTGTTTAGCAAGGAGAAGTTTTCTACTGAACATACAACACTGACAGGAAAATCCCTTGAAATGATCTACAAACACCCACACAGCGTTTAAGTCAGAGAATTTGATGTTATTGTATCTCAATATTATCTTGGGGCTGGGCATTTTAAATGCTCAGATACTTTAAGACATGTCAGTTCAATAAAACCCACTCTTATTTAATCCCTGTTTTCCCCCTGATACAAATACTACATTCCTGCACTGATTTGTAAGAATAAAAGATGTAAGAATAAGCAATTTTTTTTCTATGATACATTCAGGACTTCAATTTTATAGACAAATTAAGTATTTAGCTCTATTTATAAAAAAGAGGGTTTTTTTCCATATCTTCTTTAGAACATATTTTCTCCTTGTGTTAGGAGAAGGTTTTTTTAATATACTGTAAGAAGGAGAGGCAACATTCTGCTATTTGACATGAAATATATACAGGGTCTTAACTTCTACTTATGGTCCAACAATTATTTTAATACATGTAAGAGTTACAAGAACAAGCTGCTGATAAAATTCTGTCATGGCTCTAAATGTTGTGGGTGATTCCACTTCTGAGATTTCTGGATGCAGAAATATTGTAATAACAGTAAGTTATTATAATTATAATTTACTTTTAAAGAGAAAACATCTATAAAACATTTCTCTGATAGAGGTAAACAATGTAGTAATTATTGTTGTCTTAATCTCCATAGTACACGAACATTTGAAACCTGATTAAAGCTGTACATGTTTCTAATGTTATGATTAGAGAAACTCAGCATTCTGGAGCTGTTTTTAAAATTACCATGGTCCCACTGAAGTAACTCCAAAATGTATTTAATAATCTTACAGATCTATCAGCTTTCCTTAGTTTCCTAATACATTTTTGTTTTTTTAAATCAATTTTTACTTATCCTGAGTGAGGAATACAACACTCCAAAGGTGCTGTGCTGGTGATGGCTACGAGGTTTTCCTGCAAACCCTGGAATGCCTGAGCACACCTCCCATGGGAGCAGCACTCACCTCCTCTTACACAGGGTGCTGGGACACAGCTCCTCACTGGGCTTAAAAGATGTCAACTCTAGAAAATCATCCTATTTTAATTATAGTTAATAAATTACCAAACAGATTCAGAAGAAAAATAAGAGAAGCTTCCTCACTGACATCACTTGCATAAACTCTGTCTCCCTAGAAGCAGGGAAAGCATCTGCCAGATGCTGCTATTGTGAAAGACTGATTTTGCATTAATAATTCAGCTGACACCTGGAGATATTGGCATAAACAATGACTTTTTATAAGATGATGCAGTTCTAATTTAGGAATCACTGCTTCATTTGTTTTCTCTGGATCTTTAGTTTAACCCTGATATTTAATGCATGTACTGGCTCTGTGGTAATTTTCTTACTGCACCTAGTACATGGATTCTAAAGGTTAAAAGTACTTGGAAAGGACCAAATGTTTGCTTCCAGTTAATGGGTAATTTTTTTTGAAAACTGATCATACATAATATATTACACTTCAGGGTTAAGTTGCAATTGGATTCTGTAGTTGTGTAACAATTTGCACAGAAACCAATGAAAATTCACAAAAATTTTCCAGTACAGATGTTGAGAAAACTTATTTTTTATGATAAATTCATATGAAATTTCAAGCAATAATTTGACTTCAAAATCGATTTTCCTAGAAATTACAGCCACACTGCTAGAATTTGGTAACTCAATACTATGAGTTAGAAGAGTTATCATTAGAAGGATAATCTAACTCTAGTTCTAGAAAAGTTACTCAGAATTTCCTTCTCCATGGGACTGTAGGTCATTCAGCTTACAGTCAAGTCTATATTATCAATATTAGACTGATTGTGCTTCCCATGCCCTGTCTTGGATGAAGATAACACTGGGCAAAATAATTATAACCCCTTCACACCCTTATCTTTCCTCAGAAGAAGTTACTCTCTCCTTCAGATGGACAAGCTGAAGTGCTTCTAATGGTCTTTTCTACCAAATTTCCCCCAGCATTTTGGCTGGGAGCTGCCAAGAAGCCCTGAGCTCTCCACGAGAGCAGCAGTGAACAGCTCCTGATGGGCAGCAGGAGGTACCGGTCCTGCTGGCACAGCTGCACCCAGGGCAGCTCAAACCCACAAACACAAAATGCTCTTCTCTCTAGAAAATGAACCTGCTCATAACCTGTGTATTTCCTAAAACAGAGGCAGATACCTGCTGAGTGACTGTGGTAATTCACTTGGGGGGAATTTTGGAAGGAATTAGAGACGAGACCTCTGAGTCATTTTTGATGATGCAGTTTATTTTTTTTTATCTTCTACATAGGCAGGAAGAGTGAATTTGGCTCAAATCATTACAGGATCGTTCAGAAGGTCACAGGACCCTTAGTTAGAAGACCTTTTAAGGTCTTCTTATTGACCAATAAAACACTGCCAACAAGGATATTTATGTTTTTGACCCAATCCTTAAATATTCTGTCTTATGGACCCATGCTGCAGTGTAAGCTTTCTTAGCCAATCATGTTATGACACACAAACCTACAATACTGCATTCTAAACTCCTTCTTTACCTCTGTAACTACTTTTATTCTTTCTATCTCTTAAACTCTAAAACTCTAAACTTCCCTTTACTTAGCTGAATGTGTCTCTGCTTTACACTATAAATCCACATTCTTGCTCCTAGCACCTAAGTTTGGAAGCCCCTTCCAAGGTCTCAGATCAAATCCTGTGTTTAATTCTAAGCTTTGGCTTCCAGGCTCAAAGTTCTGAGAGTTCCTTGCATTTGGATTCCAACAAGTGACAGGCACTGAAGCTGCTCCCTAAGGTGAATTGCAAAGGTGATGTTCCTGAATTTTCCTGACACATTCACATGTGTGCAGCCTGGGGCAAAACTGCACCTGACAGTTCTCAACAGCAGGGATTTGTCCCACTTTGCATTTCATTCCAACTTTTAAAGATGGAATGACTATAATCCATTATTCTATGTCCTTAGAACTGCAGATTTTGTTAAACATAACTTAAAGAAAAACCATGAAGAGAACATGGTCCATTCTATTTCATGGCAATAAACCCAAATCCTTGCATTTAATTTTTAACTTTCTTCTGGATAACCCATTTGTTTCCAAAACCTGTGTCATCTCTGAATCTTGAGAAGGAAATACTGCACGGGCATGTGAGGATAACTGTCTTGTAATGACAACTTTCCAAGATTTATTACAGTAAAACTGAAGCAAAGTGTTTCCAGGGGCAGAAACAGGATGTAGGTTATGTCTACATTAGCAAGAAATCAGAAGGAGCCCATAGTAGACAGACTGAAGTAGCTGCTGCTGAGGTCCCTGCAGCCATTCCACACAGCTGTGGCTTTACCTGGACTGGATTTAGTCCAGTTGGGTGGATGACTCCACTTTACATTGATGACCCCAATGGTTTTAAGCTAAGTGACAAATCATTGGTGCAATTTCAAATTCTTCCCAAAAAATGTAGTGCACAGGCACCAGAACAGCATCAAAACATGGTAAGGGGAGATGCTGGAAGGATTCCAACTCCAAATTTACACTACTGCTTAAAATGAGAGGTAGGTTTCCTCCATTGTACCAATGGATGGTATTATCCAATCAGCCAATTTAAGCTTAGAGAAGACACCTGAGAGCAGAGAGAACACAGCACCATGACCAAGACAAATTATTGATTTACAGAATTGAGTGAACTACCAGGCAGATGGGTTTCAGAATTAGAGCACATGGCAATTTTGTCCTGCTGTAGTCATTGCAACCAAGAATATGGGTTTTGTCCTACTGCAGAAAAGGAGCAATAACCCTAAGCCTATTGTAAGAAAAAGCGTGACATTTGGGCAACTTATTTGAACAAAAAATGCATTACTGATTCTCTTTAGAGAAATCTCCCAATTTCAAATAAAAAACAATCTTTTGACTACAACCACTGGGAAATGGATGAAACAGAAGATGTGACAAATATTTCTAAGGTTTTCATAAGGGCAGTGCTGTAGCAATCAATGCTTATTCCAAGAATAGGATTTATTAACTCCTGAGACAGCAATAATGATGGCTGTTTGTGTTTACCACTGGGACACAAGCAAAGCTGGGGATATTTTCCATAACATGTTTTTCACTCCTCTTCCTCTAAGCTCATTCATTATCAATCTCACATAGATATATCTGAAGATTGCTTTCCATTGGTTTAGCAAATTATTTAATCTGTGGAGTTTTCTTTGGGTAGCAGAGTAGGACCTACTCACAGACTGCTCTTTCATGCAAGTATTCACTACGAATGTGCATTCCCAGTAAAAAGGCTGGTGCCTTAACAGTTAATTTTCTGTGATACACAGTCATCCATACAATTTAACACAGGTTAATAATGTCAAGGAAACTTTCAGCTTTTTCAGTGAGAAAAATCAGAGAAGTGGGAAAAGAAGGACACATGTACAAGAGGAACTGTGCAAGAACCCTTTATATTTGCATACACAGAATTTCTGCAAACAATTTACATTTAGTGGTTTGAGATGGAGAAAGGGACAGACTTCAGAATTAATCCAAAATGAATATAATCTTCTTAACCTAATTTCTTCCTACACAACACAACTGTTGGTGTCCATCTTCTTCTGAACATGTACTAGACATAAAAATCAGAACACCTCAGAATCCCTGGTTTATAGCTGTCATTGTTCCCAGAACTGGTGCAATACAAGGCCTCTTCAAGGCTCATCATCAGGCACAAGGAATTAAAAACTGTCTAGTCCAGGTCCTAGAAACCAGGAATAAAGGGCTCTAAAAGCCACTCATAGCTTAAAAACCTTTTAATTGAAACCTCTACATAAATAACCTTAATAGAGAAGTACCACCAACCATCCCTCTGAGTCTGCTTTGGGTCAGTCTCCTCTGTGCATGCCAAAAGAGAGTAACTTCAGTGTTATCTGCCCTCTAGACAACCATTCCAGCTCTTCTTGGGGTGAAATCCATCCACTTTATTAACACCTAGGGAATGATGTTACTAATCTTCTCCCAAACCTGTACCCGTAACACCTGAAATACTGGAATAGACACATTTCTTCATGAAACCTTCTTGTAAATGGAAGTTAGAGATTGGCTCACCTGATGCACACAGTCTAAGAACTGTAAGAAAACAGGAGCAAATCCACTGCCCTGGCAGTTGAGGGTGAGATTGCTGCGCTGGCTGAATTTATGGCCAAAGGAGAGCCACTCCTTCTCCACCAGCATTCGGAATCCTTCCAGGGTCCTGTAGAAGGGGTCACTGAGCAACTGCACCAGAGACACCACCTGCATCACAGGACAGCATATTCTGGGTTACCACTGACAGAAGTCAGGGGAAACCTTTAGCAAATGAATGCAAGCATTCAGTAATCTGTTCATTGTTCAAGAAGACAAAGGCTTTCGTATAAACTCAATGACAAGTAGTTTATCACACCCATTTTTATGAAACAAGCCAAATATTCCACATGAAAAAGTTTCAATTGTATTGAGACTTTATGGTATCTGTAGAAGTAAAACCTAAGCACCTACACACTTGGGAGGTGGTTACAATGTTTGCTACATTGAAATTATGTTTGAAATAAAACCCCTTTTACAATAAACATTTAAAAGATAGTATCTACTACCTCAGCAAAATAAGCCTAAAAGCATTGGTCCTGAGGTTGACTTTAAAGGTTTTGCCCCAGCCAACTGCAGTCTGTTTTTATACACAGCATCTCAGGAGATTTTAAAATGCAGCACAGCCTTCTTGCACTTCCAGGCATGTATTTCTCCTCTCTACTCTTCATTTCTTGGCAATGATTCCAATAATTATGGTCACACTCTTTTGTGTGCTTGTTTACCTGGTACTATGATGCTGGGTGCACATGAAGGTTTCATTTACTAGAATTATGGATATCTGTGTTTCTCTTCTGAACGATGAAGCAGCAGCATGGACACAATGCATCGATTAAATCAGGCAGCAGATCTTGATTCACCTAATTTACAGTTTGAGGTGATCTGCCCTTGCAGCAGGTGTTACAGGCACTTTGGCACAAATTCAGTTTTCTCCCTGTGTGGTCTCTTAACATTACTTATGGAAATTGAATGGAAGACAATAAATTTCTCCTGTGTTTAAAATATACAGTGTTTAAAATGATAAATGAACAGTTGTGGTAACTTCTGGCATTCATTCTTACACGTGGTCAGGTGCAGGAATGCAGATCTTACATCCAAGCCTTAGAACTGTTAAGACCATCAGGACCTTTGGAATGAATTCATTTTAAGGAATCATGTCATGAAATAAATTGCAAATGAATGCAAGGATTCATGCATTCTGGTCTCTTCTCTGCTGCCACAACACAAATTTATTCATGTCACACCTAATTATGTGTCACTTGTGTAAAAAAGTGTTGCCTGGTGTTTTTTCTTAATATTGAACTATTTCAAGGTTTTAATAGCAGCTTACTTGAGCAGTAATATCCCAGCCATCTTCCAAACAAACCATAACAGAAGAACCATTTTCCAGGAGCTCAGAGATGATCACACCCAGTTGCATTATCCTGTGAAGCTATAAAATATTATGAATGAGTAACACACTCTAGATAAATCTTCAGATAATATCAATAAATAGAATATTTTCATATTTAAAAATGCATTCCTGGATCCACATACAGAGAAATACATTGATGCAGCTGATTAGGCAACAATAAAATGCAACAGTCTAAGGATTTCCATCTGAACTACAATAAAACTAAGGAAAGTTTTGAAGATAGGAGCTTAAAGCATTAAAGCCAATGAGTACTGTAATAAACTAGCTGTCATAAAAAGGAGAATGGGAACAACACAGCTGACAGATTTACTGGAGAGAAATTCCATCCTGGGCTTAACACTAAAATAATTTCCTGTGAAATATTAAGATTCCATAAAGTCACTAAGTACTTTGATGGGAGAACCCATGCAGGATATTTACAATATAACTAATACCCAGTACCATGGAAGTTGGAAATTAATGAACTGAACAATAATAACAACAACAGAGAAACAGTTTAGATAGTTGGGCAGACAGGCTAAAATATATGAAAGTGGACACTTTAATATTCATGACACAGTGATGCTAAAATAAGCAGGTTAAAGAAGTTCAGGTCAATCTGGGTAATTTTATCTTACCATGAGACTTCACATCATTATTACTAAAAAGAAAAATCTGTATGATGATTTTACCATTTTTGTATACTATGACAGCACTCTTGGTAAACAACATAATAGGTAATACATAAACAATTCAGTTTTTTACAGCAGAGTGAAATTGTTCTTTGTGCAGCACTGAATATAATCCAACCAACAGAAGCAATGGGAAAGATGAAAGTCTGAAAGAAGGAAGAAAACAGTACAGGAAAACAAACAAAAAATGGTAAGAAACATATAAGATCATTTATGAAAGGAAATAAGTAAGTTCAAGAAGTACACAAGGCACAGGAAAGTGAGAAGAAAATTAAATTGAAGAAAACAAGAGCAAGTTGTTTGGTTGTGCAACCAAACAACAGTTAAACCTTAGAAAATTTATCCTTTTTCATGGCAGTCTGCTTTCTTCCTCTTAAAAATCTGATTAATATTGCTATGGAAATTGTGATAGAAAAACCTTGACTCCTCTGAGCATTCACATAGCCATTATTTAGGCAAAAACCTCAACCCAAACAGATTAATTTTCCTGCAATTTTTATAAGAAAAGACTGAAAAGAGAACCACTTTTAAAACCAAGCTTGTTTATTCTTTTATGCTTTCTTAGGCAGTAAAACAGAAGAGAGGCTGTTTCTTCCCATCTTTAACGAGGAAACTGATTTGCAATCTGGTTTTACAGATTCATTGTTAACAATGCAAACCACTATTTTTTAAATTTGTGTTCAGGGCAGTGTTCAATTTTCCTCTATGCATTCACATTCTTATAAAGAAATAGTCCATACAGTGTTAAAATCTGTAATTTTAAACTTCTATTGCCCAGAAGAGGAAAGCTTAACACAATGAAAACATTTCTGAGATGACAGATCTATGTTCTTCCATGGGAATAGTAGAAAATGTGCCAAATCAGTCATAAATTAACTTTATCAGTCATAAATTAGCTTTATCACATAAGTCAGATATGACATGATTTAAACCACAGAAATGTGGTTTAAATATAACAAAGCCAGTGTGTGACATGATGTCCTAGCCCTCAGCAGAGTGATGCACCCAAAGCAAGGAATGATCCTCTGAAATATGCCAAAAGAGAGAACCCCAGTGTTATCTGCCCTCCATCCCTGGGCTGCTGCAGGGAACAAGTTTATTTCATTAATTCAATAATGAAATTACAGTAGATTAATTTATCTACACTTATGAACTTGCTCAACCACTCTGTAATGGAAAATATTCACATGCTGAGGAAGTCAGGTCTTTTTCATGCTCTCCCAACTTCTCCCCTTCCTGCAAACCTTGGTGGGCAGCCCCAGCCATGAGCAGCTCCTGCTCTCAGCCCAGGGAAGAAGCTGAGCCCCTCCTTGCAGCACATTTCAACCAGGAGTGCATTTCCTGATCTGTGATAAGTGACAAGCTCCTCACAAGTATTTCCTCCTTAAGAAATCAGCATAATTCTATTCTGCTTTCTGTGATTAATTGCATTTGAGAAAAGTATATTCTGCAGGGGTTTCCAAACATAACAAGCAGCTGTTAAAAACCATTCACTGTAATTAAAGTGCTTTTAGATTTACAAAGAGCTGGCTTTCCCACATCCTTCTTAATTTGAATCTTGCAAAGTTTGCTCCAGTCTTGCCTTTGTTTGGTGAATATTTATGTAAAAGAATATGAGATAGGGAAATAAAGGTACAGATTCAGAGAGAAGAGAGCGACATACATAGAATCCTCTCTTCCCCATATCCCACAACAGATATTTGCTTGTTTTTTAACTTGTGCATATCAAAATCCAGGGTGGGAACACATAGGAAGACTCAAATATTAGTTTTAAAATCAAAAAGCTCATTAATTATCCCACACTTTCTTTTTCTGATTTTTATCCCACACTTTCTTTTTCTGATATTTAAAATATATAAAATAAGAAAAATAATTTAAAATCAAGACCATGAATGTATACAGATAGAAAACCCAGTCACCTCTCCTTGTGTGTTCCATGCTATAAAACATAAATTTTGTTACAAAAATGCCTCCCCTATTTGTAAATATTATGATGGCATTAAAATAATAGTAATGCCTGTGTAATGCCAGAATAGAGAGCATGCAAAGAGCCTACAGTGAGCAAAGAGCAGCTGGTTAGAACACAATAGTCCTCTGTCACAACAGCTTGGAATTTATTTTGTGTGAGCAGCACTGCATATAGATTATCAGAAGTACCTGTCAGATGAATTACCTGTGGGAACCACTCTGACTCCCCAAGAGCTTTGAGGAATGTTGCCTCAGAGTCAGTGGGAATAGTGCTGGGAACACAAGCTCTCATCAGCTTTTTAAAGCTCGCCTTTGTCTGCCGGATGTCACTGAATTCAACAGGAACAAATTCACAATTCAAAGCAAAATCTAGTTTGAACCCCTGTATGAAAAGGACAACAGCAGATGTAATTTAAAAGGGAAGCATATTTTTCACTGACAGTCTCCTTAAATCCTAAAGCCTTGCCTGCTTTATTGCTAAGTAATTAATTCCTCATGAAAAATCAGTGTAGTTAAACACCTGCCCAGGATAATAAAAAATAGAATAAAAATCCTTGCAAAATGTACCACAATAAAGCACCCAACTATAACCATAACAGCAGAATGTACTGCACAGCAGCCATATTTTCAATAATAGAATTATTCAACAGTAATAGTGGTGAAAAACCAAAGTCCAGTTCTGTTCAGTTCCTTATATACAACATAGTATACTTCCTTTAACATTTTTAAAGCTAATCAACAATAAACAAATTAAAATATCTGTGTGGATGACATATGAAGAATGCAGGGCACATTTTGGGAGTTCAATAAAGCAGAAAAAAGTAACCTCCACACCTAAAAAGCAGCCCCATAGGTGCAAAGCAGCTGAGTCATCTAAACCATCACTGGGCTTTGAGGGAGTTGTTTGGCTGAGTACCTTGTTCAGCACAGAGCAGCAGCTGGATGATTTTCCTAGCAGAATTCCTCATGTTTTATTTAACTTACTGCATTCAGCAATAAGAGAGGAGGACTGAATTAAGAGACCAAGTTAGTTGACTGAAAAAAAACCCCACCAAACCCCAATGGATTATGATGAAAAGGATAATATGGAGAACATTACTAGGAAAAACAATTCTCATGTATGAAGCATCACTGAAGATGTGCATGCCAAACTTTTGGAGTTTTCTTCAATATTGCTTTCATTGAATTAAACTTGGCCTGCAAATAATCTTCATTAAGCTCCTTCATAGAATGCCAATCGAAAATGCAGGAAAGTGAAAGCCTGGTTTTAATTCTGTTTATACTTTGCATGGTTCAAAAACAAATTCAATAACTCAACAATGGCAAGTGGTAATAATGCATGACAAAAGCAATTGAGGAATGTAGCACCATTTCTTTAAAATGTTGTGTATTTCTGTTTGCCTCATCAATTTCTTTCATGTGATATTTAGCAGAATAAAGCAGTAGTTTCTGCTACACAGCTGTAGATGCATGACTGAACCCTTCACTTATCATTCATTAATAAATCAAACAAATAGAAACAGTCATTATTAGTGGAATATAGTAATTTAATTCTATGTAATTGATGCATTATTCTGGTACAGCATGTCTCCTCCACCTCTTGATAGAAAATAATTTCAGAAAAAAAATGAATAGTGATGTGTTTTCCTACTACCATTAATGGGGTTTGGACTTTTTGTATTTCAAAAAATACTTTAATATTTTATGTATGTTCATATCTTGAGTAAGAAAGTAGAAGAAACCAGGTTTTTAAATCTTTGAATGCAGAGATTAAAAAAAAATCTGAAAACACTTTCAGAAAACAAGTAAAACTACTAAGAATTAGAGGATACCTGTTTTTCGAACAATTTCGAATTGGTTTAGATTAAAATCTATTTGATAGATTTTCATCTAAACCATTAAAATCTATCAAATAATAAGTACAAAACTGTAGACACCATGGTCCTCTCCATGCAATCAAATCAGGAGTTCTGGGCTGGCTTTATTCTCATCAATTTGGCTTTGTGTGAGTTTAGTGCTGCCCACAGTAATGAAGGTTTCCTTCTCTTTTAATTGCTTCCCCAGCTAACAACATTTTGTTTCCTTCATAACAGATTTCCATGTTATTTTGAATACCAGTTACTGTTTGTAACAACATGAGAATAATTAAACTCAACCAAATAAAAACTACATTAAACATGAAAAAAAATTAAATTGTCATTACCCGTAACTGAGATTTTTCTCCAAATATGTAGAGGGCTGCTTGTCTTCTCAGCAGCTGACTTTGCAGAAAGGAGCTGCTGCTGTAGGGAGGGGGATTATCCTTCCCTGCAAGCCTTGCACCAACATCAATGAATGGAGTCTGAGTGTTGATAAATCGGTTGCTTGAACGAAGACTCGCCCATACACCTTCATAAGGATGAAGAATATTTAAAAAACATTTTGTGCGAGGCACTGGAGATCATATTTACTTACATAGATGCTTAAACGTGTCACATGCACATTTAAGGACATAATTAAGAGCATGTACTGGAAAGAAATCGATTTGTAACAGAAATTGTCAAAACCATCCTACTGCATAGTTTAACCTCAGACTCTCATCTAACTCTGCTTTCTACTGTAGAGAAAAGAGTTGCTATGATATCAGTGACACAGTGAAAAACCACAATTTGCAAATAGCAATGTCCATGTAAGTTCAGGGAAATGAAATTTCTAGAGGGACAGAAATCAGGAAAGTGCAGAAATCCCAAAGCTGGCAACAACGTGAAGTGCAGTGGGATGTGGAAGCAGCAATCCTTGAATGGTGTGGCATTCACATTCTCTGAACAGAGAGACATAATTCTCTCTCTCAGGGTTCTTTCCTGGAAAAGCACAGAGAGAAGAAGAGAAAACAATTCTTATCTCTACTTGCTGCTCCTGTTGCTTTTGCTCATGCAGAATGTGTTAGGAAGATTGTTTACCTGAAGGGAGTTCTTAATTGGGTTCTGGTGATGGTTGTTTATATTCATTGGCCTATTGGGTCAAAGCTGTGTCCTGGCTGTCTCAAGACAGTCATGGGTTTTTCTTTAGTGTGTAATTTAGTATAGTATAGTATAGTATAGTATAGTATAGTATAGTATAGTATATGTATCTCTTGAATATAGTATAATGTAATATAATCTATTTTACCAAAGCAATTGTTCAGCATTCTGGATCAATGGAGTCAGATGCCAATCATTGCATTTTACTACAGAACAGCATCATCCCAACACCCCAGCAGCACTCTGACTCTGCACAGTGTACACCTGGCTGCTGCAGCTCCATTGGCACTGCCAGGGGGGAAATTCTGCAGCACACAGCCATGCTCTCATTTCATCATGCTTGAGCAAGCTTTAGGGACTTTAACATAAGAAAGTAGGGATTTTTAATCTGATTTTTAAAATCAGATTGCCAAGGCCTGTTTAGTGCTAGAAGAAAAGACAAGCAGTAAATATTTCTCTGTTT
Organism: Molothrus aeneus; assembly: GCF_037042795.1. Classification (NCBI taxonomy): domain Eukaryota; kingdom Metazoa; phylum Chordata; class Aves; order Passeriformes; family Icteridae; genus Molothrus; species Molothrus aeneus. Next base: position 11,107,493 of record NC_089651.1, on the reverse strand, counting down.
CTTGTACCTCAGTTGATAACCAGGATTTTGTGAGATTGTTTTTGTGTGTGCAATGTGAGGCATGGGAAAGGTATTGGATTCTCAGAGTATGAATAGCACTACTTGAAAATCAAATCCCTTAAAGTACACTAAATTTGGCATCCAAATGGCAGTGTGAAATTCTTTATCCTAATATGCAGTAAATCAGATTATCAGAAGAGACTCTTGTCCATAAATCTGTGAAGCAAGATATCCAAAAGAGGCACCAGAAATACCTCATAGTACTAGAAATTTAGATACTGTAGGACCAACACCCACCCCTCTTCAGGAAAATCCAACAATGTGCATAGTTAACATTTCTTGCACACAAGAAAAAAGATGCAGATAACAGTAAATTCCATTGAGATAGCTCAACCAGCAAAATAATTTTATTCTATTTTTTAGAAGCAGGATTGTGTTTCTATTAAAAAATAATTCTGTACAGTAACTCTTAACAGGGACTTGTCTGTACAGCTTAGCTTGTCTGCCTGTCTGGCTGCTAGTCTGAGATGTGAGGAGATGAACTGCAGCAACTGAGAGTGGCTGGCAAGGAGTTCTGGGCAGTAACACCTCTCAAAAGCTCCCACTTCACAGCCAGCCACTTTTATAAACACCTCAAGCAGTAAAGGAGGGTGTTTAGTACAAACTTTTATTCCATGTCTCAGCTACTACATGTGAAATAATAGAGACTTTAGCAAGCAGAAATCACAGCAAATACTTAATAAGAGAAAGAAGTTCTTATTCATTTGGTATGAAAAATTTCCAACACAAACTGCTGTCCCCAAAGATGAAGAGTACAAAAATACACAGTGACACTTTGGAGCATTTCACAAATGCACTCATCATCAGCACTTGTGGCACACCAAAAGCAACAAAACTGGCTACAAAAACATGCAGATGAAAATGCTTGCCAGCATGGACAGCAGTGATTAAAAGGCACAATTATGTTTCTACTGTACTTTTGCCTAGTACTTTATTTTTGTTAGCAGTAGCTTGTGTATTACTGTATTATTATGACTTTCTGATTTGACAGTAATCCATTTTCCCCTGTTCATTAAAATTAATAATAACTATGGAAAGAAATTCATTGACTAGGTAAGTGTTTCTTAGCTATTTTCCTAAATCAGTAGGAATACTAAACTCTTTTCCAGAACTGATTTCTAGTTGTTTAAAATTTTCACACAGAAATTTTTCTGTATATCACTCTGTGTTACATCACAGTCACTGTGCATACATTCAGTGGGCAAAAAACCTCCAAAACATAACAAATCCACGACACTGAGCTAAAACCCTCAAAATTTTGTTAGTGCAGAAACAAAGCTTTCTGTCAGTATCACTTTAGAATGAATTAAGACATAGTAGCAGCAGATGGTAGAAAAGAATGGGCTTTCAGGACACAGAATACAGTACCTTGGTGGACTCTTTCCTTAGTTGCTGATTTGGAATTGGAATGAGTGAAACATTTATCTCTGTGCCCAAGCACTGGCAGATAACAGTAAAGACAGAAGGAGGAGGAATGGAATGCACATTGCAGCGAAATACATTGCAGGAGAGAAGAAAAGGGTTACTTATTAATTTCCAAAGATCTGGGATATATTGCATTTCTTTATAGTACATGATTTATCAGACAGCACAAATCTCAGGCATCACAAGACAAAACATCAATCAAGCCACAAAACCAATATAAAATGGGAAGGAGGTATCCATTTATCAAACAGGAATAATTTCCATTGTCATTGCAATAGCTTCAGACATGTTGCAAAGCCACCATGTGTTTTTCCATAATTATAATACCAAAGGAAATGTAATGATTAAATCATTCTGTTGAATAATTTATTGAAAGTTTCTATCCAGCTGAAAGTTAGTTTAATTCAAAATCCCAACATTAATGCCTGTTATAAAGAGCTGGTTTAGTCCAGGGACATTAAGTGTAGAATTTGATGGACCTCAAAATTAAAGCAGAATGCAAGATATTAGTTCTGTACACCTGCAAACATTTTTAAAAGCTTGTGTACAAGTATAGAATTTAGAAAACATGTAATAACTACCACAGAAAGAGATCTTCTCTCCTCTTGCAAAAATCATCATTTTCTGTGGGAGCCCTATGTGTTTATCAGTGCATTTATCTTTGGCCCAAAACCCACATCAACATAATTGAGTCCTTTTAATACAAATATTCTATTAAACCATACTTAAAATGTTAATGTTTCCTCCTTTGGAAATAATTCTCTAAAATTTGGAAATAATTCTCTAAAAAGTTTTTAATCATAAATATCCTACTATTTCTCCAATAGTGGTAAAATATACTGAGGAAACTTTTTATTCTGCTAAATGACACAGCAATGCCAGGTAAGAAGTGCTGCTCTGAAGAACCAATTTATGCTTACAAAGGAAGGAAGAGGAAAAGCTCTAAGTTTTGAGTGAACTTACAGCTCTCATGAAAGTATCAACCAAGAAAAGGTCAAAGAATGAAAATATATTATGAAAAATAAGTATTTGACCAAATATTCCAGATCAAAACCAACTTGACTGAGCTTTGGGCAGATGCTTTGTGACAATGTTCCAGATAAAGTAAAAAAATCATACTTGACACAGACACAAATATTCAGAACAACTGATGAGTGTTCAGAACAATGATGGTTTAAAAAAATTAGAAGTACTGTTCACGCACTGGAACATATATTCTAACTTATGTTTCAAAATTATATGTATTACAAATACATTGTCTGGCACAAAAAAATAGAAAATGTAATTTTCTACTGGTGTGTCATAGCTGAACCTGGCTTTTGAGCCTTGGTATGTGTGATAATAAACACAAGGAAAGAAAGGAGTGGTCCAGAATCCAAACCACAAAACCACTGCTATTGTATTTTGCACGGTGTATAATCCATAGCTGCTTGCTGCTTCACATGTGAAATATATCTAGCTGAGAACAAGTATGAGGAACTTTGTGATAATGGATTTGAGAACAATTTTAGTGATTTTATATACTCTGTGTATTTTTAAATTTCTTTTAAAAGAATTGTGTCAGCTAATCTAAAACCCCCTAGTGTTTACATCTCTCCAGGGAGATATTCCCTTTCTCTGTTCCCTCTTCCCCTGTCAACTTCTCACCTTCCCCAGGGCTCCCACTGTACTTGTCAAACATTCTCATGTTTCAGCAGAGTCCTCCTGTGTCCTGCTGAACTGTGAGCAGACACCTTTCAGACACACAGGGCAGGTGTGGCAGAGATCCAGCAAGACACAAGATAACTTCCCTGCCCTCCTCCTGATTACTGCTGAAATTCAGCCAAGGGACTCCACTGTCCAATAAAACACCATGGCTGTAACCTCATACTGTCTTCAGGCTCCTTTTTTCTTCTTTGAGTAGCAACAAACTCATCCCATCACACTTAGCACGAACTCTAATCCTAGAAACCAGCAGCAGTTATTTCAGTAACCCCTTTATCTTCAAAGGACAATTTCCACCCAGCACCAGGAGAGCTTTCCCTGCCTTATCTGCAGCCCCTTCCCTGGCCCTCAGCACCCCTGGGCTGCACCAGGGGATGGAGCAGAAGCAAAGCTCTGCTGGCAGCACTGCCAGGGCTGCAGGGCTCAGCCCCATTCATTCACCCCAGGGTGGCAGCCCCCACTGCCTCCTGCCCTGCTCAGCCCCAGCTTCCTCACCCACATCACCTGCTTTATTCACCTCAGCTACAGCACAGGAACGACACAGAGAGCACAGAACATAAACAAAACTCTCACATAGAAAATATGCATTGACTATGATTAATGAAAATGCACAGAATTCCTGTGATTCATGAAAATTCCCCAGTCTTTGGTGATCCCCATGTCCTCTCCTGCCCCTCCTCTCTTCCCTTCTGCTACAATTCTCACATCACTTCCCTACACATCCCTGAGCATTTTCCTTTCTCCCTCCCTCTCTGTTATTCCTTCCTTCATTTCCATAATCCCATCCCACCTCTTCTAGATTTTTTTTCCCTACAAAATATTTTCATCCTTCCCCATATGAGCTGTAGGTCTTGCATCCCACAAGAAAATTTAGGTTGCAATGAACCTCAGCAGATCAATGTAAACCTAACTAATTTCAGATGCTAAAAGTATCAAAAGAGAAAAAAACCAGCATTTAGATTCTTAGAAATAACTGTTGAAGGAGCCTTCATGGCTGAAAGGTAATAAATCAAATATAAAATGCTCTCTTTTATGGAATAGATTCATCCCTATTTTAACAAACCTACATTTAAGAAATTTGATGCACTAATTTATGTACATGTTGCACATAAAAAAAAAATCACAGCTTCATCAGACTAAAGGTGTAGAAGTAGATGGAATCCCCATAATAGAAAGAAATGTTCTTGTAGAAATGGCACTGATGAGCCCCTGTATCTAGGAATAAGTATTACCAAAAAATGCACTGTATTGCCCTACCTACTACACCTGGCCACATAAGTCCTTACTACTTGGAGTAAAATTATTCACAGATTATTTGTAATGTTATAAAGCATCAGCAAAGCTTCAGACACATATTGGAGTGATTTGTAATTGCAGATTCTAAAGTCTATAGAATTCTTATATAAAAATATGCATTTTCAGGCCATACATAGACAAATTAAAAACATGAATGAATCCCAAATTATTTAGAAACATAATCCCTATCTGACTGCTTAATTTTTCACTAATTCCAAATGAAACTAACTTTATTTCAATGGAAAGTAAAGAATTTGAACAGAAATTAGATAATATTGTGGACTGAGGCCAATCTAATTTCTGTTTTGTTGTTTCACAGAGCAACAAATCAATAAAGAGTATAATTATTTTTATTTCACTAACAGTTTTCATCATTTATTACTTCAAAGAATAGACTTTGAGCTAGTCTTACTAACCTCCTCGAGCAAAGCTATTGGATAGATTTACATCCAAATGTCCTGGCACTACCTGCTTAAACACAGTGGACATTCTTGAAGCCCTCGTTTCAGTGCCTAAAGTCAGCCAAAAAAAGAATAGAAGATTAAAAAAAGCTACAGTGTTAACCAGACTAATACTTAATATGACTGATTAAATGCCCTTTTTCACCCAATACAGCGAATTCTTGCCAATTTTGTACTTTGGATTTAGTTTTTAACACAAATGCGTACATTGGCAACAGTATGGAGGTGTTAGATACAGCTAAGCAATCAACATATTTTACAATAAATGAAGCAAAGCACACACACTTTGGGATGGTGTTACTTTACAAGAAAAGCCACTGTTTGGCAGTATTAGGGCAATTACAACTGAGTAAGACAAAACAGACACAATTTCAAGTCACACAGTCCTTCCTGACACGTTGGGGTTACCCTCACCTAAACCTCACTAGGTTTCTTCATAAAATAACTGAAATAAAACATGGGTTATCTTCTTCATGGCTCCACCTAGGCATAAATCAAATAGTGTCTTTTGAACTTATTTTCACTGCAAAAAAAGCTCTATTTGGGAATTACATTAAGTAGAAACCCATTTTGAGTATGTAAAGCATGAAGAGGCCTCTATGCCTTCCATTGCTGCTGCAGCTAAACAATGTTATCTGTTCTGATCTTGCAACCTCATACTTCCTCACTATACAAAATAGAGCAGATTTTGCCTCATTATATAAAATAGAGCAGATTTTGCATCCTTTTAAATCTGGTAGTCTTTTATTCAATATGCAGTTTATGCTTCATTAGTTATAAAAGAATTTACTGCCAGATTAATATTGAAAAGTATTTCAGGAAAGATTACAAATATCCTTTACACAGAGAAACATATTCACTGAAACTAAGAGTGAACAGGCTACCTGGAAAGCCTAACAATAAAGAAACAACAGAATTCCTATGGAACACTGAACTATCACTAAATCAGAGAAAAGTCTCAGCTGAGCCAGAGCAAAGCCCTGTACAGAGGAGTTTTACCTGGAGACAGAGCAATGGTTGGGCTGACAGTGAGGGTGTTACTGCCATTCCTTTTGCAGTGGACGGATATCACATTCAGCAAGGCTTGCAGGTATTTCTCCTGTTCTATACTGCTTGAAGATTCTAGAGAAGTGGGGGCTAGAGTCACAAGAAGAATGGAATGCATTAAAAAAGAAAAATACAATTTGTAAATACACAGAATAAAAGGCTTACTGTGTAAAGCAGAGCATTGAAAATGTCCTGGTTTGTCTATCAAAGGTTCAAAAAGCCTCTCCTCTGATGACAAGCTGTTTATCACTTGGCTGCACAGCAGGATCCAGAAGTGTTCTCTTGCATTCCACACAAAGCTGAACTTCTGAAACTTTCACCTCATGGTCACTACTTAAAACATTCATCACTAGCCATAACATCAGCACAAACTGAGCAAAGATCATGCAGCTTTTCCTTCAGTCTCCAAACAAAAAGTAACATTTCTAAGGTTGTGGTGCTTGTCAGCAAAATGTGCAGAGAACAGATAGAATTATTTCTTTAACAAAAGTAAGTCAAAACCATACTCAATCAGTTCTTCCTCATTCTAGAAAAGGGTTACATACCTGTACTTGGAGATTCCTTGGGATACAGTGCCCATTACAAAAGTTAAGTAACCATTAACAAAACACAGAACCCTCAAAAATAAGAAAAACAAATAATGCCAACCATTGTGGTATCCCAAAAACCCTCAAAAAAGAGAAAAACAAATAATGCCAACCATTGTGGGATCCCAACCATAAACTCCACCCATTGTGTCCAGGTGCAAGGACCTAAGGAAAGGAGATGAAGCTCAGGTCCTGGGCCATTGCATGATGACAAAATAGTGTTCAGTATCAATGAGTCAGTTTGGGTTTTTTTTCAAATACCAAACAAAATTTTTGGAATTCCAGTTTATTGCAGCCATCTTTGGACTTACTGTAGGGCAAAAGTTTCATAGCTGCTTAAACCATGACTTGGTATCTTGCTCACAAGAGCCAACATTTGGAATAAGAGACGGAGTCAAAGAACTCGATTGAGCACATTTTGACAAAATACAATGGTAATTTGTAAATAGTTTTCTCCAATGATGATCCAATCAGATTCTATGCTGGAGACTAATAGACAGTAAGCTAATTAGCTGGAGGTGGCAAAAGAAATTTCAAGATAGAAATTAGTATCTAAATTGAAAGTCCAATTAGGAAGTGATGATGTTTCCTGCAGGATACATCATGCTGTTTCTTTCTGAGCAAGTGGAAAAAGCCTGAGCAGGAACATTATTTTCTCTTCTACTCCTAAGCAGGATTTACACACATCCTGAAATCTACTGAGATGATCTCTGGGTCCCCTAGCCCTTGAAATAATACTACAAAAAGTCAATTTAGGTCTTAACAATTTAGTTAAATTAAAAGAAATGAGCTGTCTAAATGAAAGGATAATGTCTATACCACTTGCACTTACAAAGGTTTATTTTGTGAAGAATATTGTGTGTATTTTAGAAAACAGCTCAACTTACATCAAAGTCTGTCATTGGACCATTCAGATACCAGAATTAAAGACTGAGGGCAAAAATGTCCTTGTGATGGTTTAGAGATGGAAAATCTGTCCCGTCATCCTCAGCACAACTCATCCCATCACAGCAGCATACAGAGGTGACTCAAAGCATTGCCCCTACCAGCAATGAACTGGGATTTCCATGAAATCACCACCTTTCACATGCTGTATCCCATGGGAAGGTCACCACAGAAACATGGATTTAACAAAAGATGGGGGATGGAGATCCTGGTAGCAATTTTATCCCATTTAATTTTGTTTTTGTCTCAGGAAAGAAATGCATTGCTTAGTCCTGCATTGCTAATATGTACTTCATATGCCTGGTCACAGGTTGCTCCATCTTTATCTTACAAGTCCTGTTACAATCAATAACTCAGCCTGAAGCAAGATAACTGTTCTTGGGTAGTGTTACTACATCCAAGATACATAAATGTTCTTTCCATAGGGTAGCTGACCAATAAATGCTAATTTAGGTGTAGAATGTCATATTTAGAAGTACAGTGTTCTGGAACAGAATTCCCAGAGAGGTCAAATTCAGAAACCAACTTGCAGAAACATTTCAAAAGATATATACTCTCCATTTCATATCTGAACATCTGTTAATAATCTTTTTTTTTTTGATAGATGTTAGAAAAGACAATTCTGTGGCACATGAAGTTTGGTTCCACACAGAAATTAAGTACTGTGCATAATTTCTCAAAAAATATGTTCTGTGCTTCTTATATAACACAGTGACCTCCAACTATGCTTTGAAAGCTTGCGTAACACACCACGTAACAGGAAATCACAAAAATGTTCACCAAGTTCCAGCAGGCCCCCCTTGTTTCTCTGTATCAACCCAGAACTGACCAATAAAAACCTACTCCTATTTAGGAAAGAATGAATTTGTCAACTTGAATTTAACTTCAGATTCTCTTTGTCCTCTCAGTTTGATTCACAACGCGTTTTCCATTATAGACTTCCCTTCACTGCACACAACTCCTGCTGAGACAGCTGTGTACAACTACCTTTGCTGATCACTTTTGTTTCAACAAGCTTCAACTCCATTAAAAGTAACATAAACACCCTAGAAATATTCTCCAAATTCCTTGCTGTGCCTTCCTGAGGGAAGTCTCCATCTTCTTCACACTTTAAAAGGAGCAGTAACTCCAAAAGCAAGTATCTGTCAGACACAGCTATTGTCAATCCGTTTATCTACTCCATAATATTCTGGTGGAGAATATGGCAATGGCAATATAAAAGTCTATATAAAATATAGACTTATATAAAATTAAGTGTATTGGTTTGACAGTGTCAAACCATGACATTAAGTTAGAATTATATAAACTTTATATAAATTTAAGAAAAGAAGCCATCAGAAAAGTACTTCAGAAAACATCAAAGTGTTTGTCTTTACATAATTTTGAGACAATTCCTGCAATAGTCTCAAAAAACCTATTTTTTCTATTTATTCTAGTTGTACCAGGTTAAAGATGCCTCATCTGTATTTCATCCAGGACAACCAATATTAAATCAGCTGAAGACTAACATTTGAATTGCCTGGGATTCACACCATAAGGATGTGGGAGAACTGGTGTAGCCATTAGCTTTGGCAGCTGCTGTGTCAACTACTGCTGGTACTTCACTGATTCATTCTATTAATCCTTTCAACAAAAACACATTATATAAATTTCAGTTCATTGCCCTCATTGCTCATCACTCCAACTAAAAAATGTTCCCACAAAACACCGAAGAGATACATTCAATCAGTGTTATAGCAATGAATATTCAGCAGATAATTAGTGATTCGCGAATTAGCCTTAACAGTCAGTCCAGATACCGTCTAACATTAAAAACATTTTTCTAATATCTTTGAAATAATGAGATTTTAAAGGTGCATTTGACACACACAAAACCTCAATATGTCTGATAAAATTGCTCTTAAAAGTAAGAAGAACATGGGTTACATAAAGGCATTCTGTGAAGGAAAAATTATGGAGGGCTATGTAAAAATATTTAAATCATAATCTTCAAATGACTTTTATGGCACTTGTTATAAGTGTACAGTATGCTTCTTATAGGTTTTGAAAAATTCTACAGAACACACTTGAATAGAGTGAAAACTTTTACTCACCTTTTAGCCATTACTGGGGAAAAATGCAAACATAAACAGGACATAAGAACCTCTCTGATACTTTAATGAGTTTTTGGTACTCCAATTCGACCTCACATTTCCTTTTCCTCCAAAAAGCAAAATTATGGCCTAATTCTGGAATAATTTCTAAACAACTATCAGTTTGATTAAAGAAAATACTGACTCATTCTTGGCATGAAATTAACTCTGAAAAAGCCATTAGCATGAGATGGAAATCCAGGCAGTCAGAAGTATCCTAAACACTGCCTGTGAATGATGGAAGTCGATGAATGTTATTTCCAAAATTAATGTTACCCTAATATTATACTCCTCTGAAAAACTAAAACAAACTATTCTGATAAATCTTGTGTTGGTCCAATCTCTAAATTATTCATTCACATTTTTTTGAACTGCTTTCATACCATTCAGGATTTTGACACATGGTAACTAATAACATCAGATAACCGCTTACACCCTGAGACTTCTGGTTCAACCAAATCACTGATTTTCCTCTGGCAAAATCAGCATTTCCACGTGAAACTCCTTCTACAGAGAGCCTGGCTGCACCCACTCACCCGTGGGATGTGTGTTCTGGGATTTGAAGAGGCCCACCACACTTTTCCCATGGAAGCCCCCAGACCTGAGGAGCAGAGTGCTGTTTTTGGTGTTCTTCCAGCACACCACGGGCAGGCGGTTGTGGCGGTAGCAGCGAGCCACCCTCTGCAGGCTGCTGTCCTGCACAGACTGAGGGACCACCAGCAGCCCAGGATAGCTGCATGGACAGCAAAGGGAAAAAAAATAAAAAAAAAATAAACAATTAAAATTGCTTTCAAAATGCTCAGCAATAAAAAGAACATTTCTAAAATTACAAGCTGAAAACACGTCTTAATGAAATACACTTGAACTGTCTTAATGAACTTAATGAATAGCACTTTAAGCCTTAATGAAATACACTTTAACTGTTAGAATGACTTTTATTTTTAAAGTAATTTTTAGTCCAAGCCTAGCAAATACATTAAGCAAACTGCATTTTAAATAGAAATTAAATTATGAAAAATTTGTAAGACTCTCATTACTAATCACTTTCCATTTAAGGTTCCATTTTATTTGGTAGTATTTTTCTTCTTAGCACATCTCTTATCTATCACTATAATAAAGCCATATTTTTAAGCATGACAGAAAACACAATTTTGAGGTACACAGATGATGCAGTAGTTCCATTTTGACAATTGTATATGAAATATGAGAATTGAAAGGAAAGAATGTTAGATTGCCTGAAGTATCACAATGAAAACAATAGTCTTTCGTTTATGGAAAAATATATTTAAATTTTACAGTTGGAGTCCTTGGAACAGAGTGCTTGACACTGCATTTTTGTGTTCTGTTAAAACATTGCAATGCACTAAGAGATTAGAACATTCACTGATATAATACTTTAAAGATAGAAAACAAAGCAAGATGGTAGTTTTGTTCATGTTAGTGAAAGAAGGCTTCAAACAATATGAAATATAATTTTCTATTGCCTCCAAAAAAAAAAAAAAATCAACTTAAGTGCCAATTTCATGTGTTAAGAAGAAACTAAGATGAGGAACAAGAAACAGCTGTTACTAGATAACTGCTTAGTAGATAACTTTTATTCCCTCTACAATATACACTATTTCTGCAAATTCAATTCTTGGACATTTATTCAACTGCCCTCAGACAAAATAAATGTACATGCTATTTACAGTCTACACAGCAACCACAGTAATATAGCAGTAGGTAAGCATTTATATACTGAGATCTGTAATTCTTTCAGATACTAATTGTAGTTAAAAAAAAGCCTAGAGAGTAATAAAAACTTGTGGTTTTAGGGGAGGAAAGGGTTGTCCACATAATGTTCAAAGCATAATGAAAATGGACAGATTTCATGCCTTCATCTGCGTTGTACTCCATGGTGACTAAACAAAACCTGTACTCTAGACAAGTCAGAAAACAAGAAAGGATCTAGTATTTTTCTTCTGTGCCCTTCTTCCTGGCAATTCCATTGTCCATAATGAAAGCAATGACCAGCCTAAACTGGCTCTAGAGAATGCAAATGTCTTCTGATATGACTCATGCAGATAGGCTTTTGTATTAAAAGTAATTTTTGTGGGCAGTGTCAGCAAACTACATCAGCTTTCACAACAAAAAGAAAGGACTTAGTAACACTGATGTGCTAAAACACAGCATGTGACTTTCAGCACATGACAAACTTTGAAAGTAAATACTTTCATGAAGTGAACTCTAACACACATTTTTTAATTTGAAGAAAATAGTTATTTATAATTGCTTCTGAAGCTTGCTTTTTTATTTTGGAACAGAAGACATGCTAAATGCAAATACATTAATGCAGCTATACATACAAGTGTCTCTAGTTTCAGCTACTTCAGAGAATTGACAAACTCACCTCCTGCAAAGGGAATACATCCTGTTCAGTGCAGTTATTCTCAAGTATTCTGTTTTGGAGCGAGAGGAATTGGTGCTGATGGTGCCCAGCCCCAAGCGCTGATAGTCTCTGAAGCAGGCTCTTTCCACTAACTGCTCCATGGTTGATTTTTCTGATGCTTTCAGGGTACCACTGGTGTGCAGCTCACTGTCATCTGAAACTGAAGGGAATAATCTTACTGGGGAGGCCAGCAGTTGCACAGCAAACAATGCTACTTTCTTCCAAACAAGTTTGTGCTGCTCTCAGTGATGAATGGCAAGGTCCAGGACATGCAAACCACAAACCCCACTAAATTTATAAACACTAAAATAGTATTTTGTCAGCAAATCTGACTATAGCACCAAGTTACCTACTGGCATGGCTGATATCTCTCTAGCTAAAATCCTAGAGAAAGTTATTCACATATTCATTTGAACTGAAGACAGATAATCTTTCTTTACCAATTTACAATTTCTTTACAGAGTCATTACACATTCAATATAAAAGTGAACAACACAATTTTTTTAAACTATCTTCAGAAGAGGTAACAATCTTTTTAAGGCTTTAAATGTTTCAGTGTTGTAATTTCACAAGAGATGACTGTTGGGTTCTGAATGTCTCAGTTTCAGTGTCAGCCAGCAGCTTTCTTCAGCCATGCATATCAGCTGCCCTTTCCAAAGCAGAAAAAACTTCAACCATGAGAGATAAAAAACTATGTCACAAGTTCAAACTACTCTGAAATTCAAGTCAAGCAAGATCTTTGTACAAAACCTGCCACCTGCCTATTAGTGACACTTTCAAGCATTTCCAAATACTTCTGAGAGCAGATTTACTGCTCACAGCACGTATCAGTTACTTGCTACCACCTCAAGCATTGAAATATGTGCATATGAGACCTATTTCTTCATGGATGAGGCACTGAAAAGTATATGAGGATTTAAACTTAAAACAGGACTTCATAAAAGTGGAATTTATTTAGAAAATAAAAATTATGCTATGATTAATATTTCACTGGCAGTAGACAACATTCAGAATTTACAGAAGTAGTACCTCTGATTTTTTTTCTGTACATCTTAAGCATAAAAGCTAAATGAAAAATTTTCTTTGCCCTTTCAGCTAAAGAAAAAAAAATCTTTATTTTATCTAAATAATAAAGTTGAACACTCTGGATCTCCCCTCTTTTTCCTCTTTTTTCATATATGTCATGGTAAGAAGAAGTCACAGAACATCTGAAGTAGGAAGTGCACTAATGAGAAACAAATTTAAATGAGCTTTAGAAATAATTCTTTTGGGTCATACAAAATCTTGGTATTCAAAGGTTTTGAATGAAAAGCTATAACTGACTCAAGATGAGGGTGCATTTTGTGAAGTATTTTTTCCTAAATGGATTTTTCTCTCATGAAAGCAGGTACATTGGTGATTAGACTTGGCAAAATACTCTCCTGTGCATAAAAAGCTAAACATAAGAGCTCCTATCCATGTCCTTAAGCTGAAGAGAGAGATGAAGACATTTTGCTGCCTCAAGTTTAACACGATTTATTTGATTTTGAAAAACTAAGGAATAATCCCTCTATTTTACTGTTCTTGAGATATGACTATTTAGAAAAGAAGGTTTCAGTCTCTTGTTTAATTGAACACACCCATATGACTACTATAAGAAAAAGAATTTACTAATGATTGAGATATTCTAAACTCTGAAAACAAAGAGATGAGGAGGAATTTGAGGGAAATCAGATGTTCATTGGCAACAACTCATAACTACAGTACTGTACCCAGTTTTCAAAATCACATTGCAAGTTAGATGTGGACTACCTAAAGAAGCCTGAGAAGAGAGCAATGAAGAGGATCAGAAGTCCATCAAGACTAATAAACAAAGAACTGAAAGAATAGATTTAACATTGAGAAGATAACAGAAAAATACTACAATAGATCATAAATACATCATGCATTGCAATCAGAACAAGGGGAATCATCTCATCTATCTGTATACAGTGGCAGAGTAAGAAAGGGTTTAAATTGCAGCAAGAGGATGTTTAGTCCTGAATCTCAGAGAATTGCTTGTTTTCTCCAGCATTAAGGATGGTTTCAGTATTGGTATGAGCTGCCTAGAACTGTGGAACCTCCACCTTTGAAAGCTTTTAAGAAGAAGTCTGGCAACACCTATGAGGAACAGATGAAGTATGTTGATCTTGCCTTGGGGCAGAGAGTTGAACTACTTGATCTCATCAAGTTCCTTCCAGCCCTATCTTTAACAATTCTTTTTCAAGTGCATCACCTGCTGTAGATAGTTCATTGTTGGCAGAGCTGCATAGTTTCCTATACTGCAGTTTTTGAGACTTGCAAACAAGTCAAAACCAAAGCCAAAGCCACAGCAGTCAATACAAAAGGAATTGCAGTGATTGCTGCCTGTGCTCTCTGCACTCTGTCTGGAGCAGAGGCACTGCTGCTGACAGCTCCCTTCCCTGATGTGCCAGTGCTGCATGGAGAGAGCAGCAAACTCAGCCTCTGGTCACCTTAACACATTCCCAGCCAAGACACCTGGAAACCAGGTCTAGAGACTCACAAGTTGTAATTTTAGATTTTTTTTAGGGAAGGAAAAAAGTGACTGTCACTAATCTTATACAGCACCTGTGTTCATGGAAGAATACTGCTGTTTTTTGTATCAGCAGTGCAAAAATTCTGCAAACTTCTTCATCATCAAGAGACTGTGAGTACACAGGTGTACACTGTGCTTGGTGTCTCTGGGTGAAGGACACAAAATCATCCCAAAATCACCCAGTTCCAGCCTGCAGAATTGCTTCTGACCCAAAGAACACATAACATCAGAGCACATGCTAACTCAGCACTTCAGGAAGATGCTGGAAATTCAATTAAGAAGGTAATTTTTTAGCACTCTAAAGACACTCTGTTTTCCAAAGCTTTCTTTTTGCTTACTTCTCCTCACTTTATCTGGAATGAAAGAAGAGAAACAGTATTTTGAAGCTTGCCTGGAATGGCTTTCTTCCATTTCAGAGAGAACAGAGGCTTCATTCCTGCTTTAGACAACTCTCATACATCTGTTCTTAAGTCACATGAATTGCCTTGCTCAGTGACCAAATATTCAACAGCAAAATTCGGCTTGTTTGATGTTTGGAAGAAATTATCAGTGTTTGAAGAACACTTCATTATCTGAGATGGCGATGTTTTTTTTTTTAAAGAAAGAATGCTTTGACAAAACAACACCTGTTTATGTACAGGAGAATCTGGTTCCCTCTAGTGGTTTATTATAAATTAGCAGTGGTCCAGAGAAGAATATCCAAGCAGCATTTGGGAGAAGGAAAAGAGGCTTTTTGGGAAAAGTCAAATGCCACACCATCACACAAACTGCACAAAGAGCCCAAACCTCTTTCTACCTTCTACCCCAAAATAATTTCAACCAAAAATACGGGAAGTAGTGTTTTCAGTAGTAACGAGTTCTGCTGCTTTCAGAAATCATTTCTCAGTTCCACATCCACTAAAGTCTCCAATTTACTCCCTCTTGCACCTCACCAGTTACTGCTTCCTGATCACAGACTAGCTGCAGGTGTCAGATGTCTAGAGATAAATGGAAGCTGCAGCATGCTTCTGTGCTGTTTCATCTCCACTAGCATGATGTAAAAATGATCTAGAAGATATCATATCTAAATAGTTTGATAATTAAAAAGCAATCTAGTACTTTGCTGTACCACTGAATTAAGCCAACTTCCTCTTCTCATTGCAAAAGAAAACACTCACTAAACGCTTCTCTTGAAGCCCTTCTCTTTCCTGTCTAGGAAAACGATTCAATTTCTTCTTGAAGGCATTTTTCATTCAGTATGAGAATGGAAGCATAACAGGACAGGTTTATTAACCAACATGGACAGAGAAGTCACACTCTTACCAGAGATATCATCCTCTTCATTCCAGCCAGGCCGATTCCCTCTCTCCTCCACTATGGTTCCTGTTTTCTTCTTCAGTAAGTACTGGCGCCCTATTGTCATCTTCCCAGCACGTTTTGCTCCCTTCACAATGCTTTTGGAGAAGGTACTGTAAATCCAGAACAACAAAAGCATTTGGAAACATTCATCTGATTCTGCCTGATAGCATTTACAGATTTCTAGAGAGAATGCAAATAAAATGGATTGAATCGTTCTTCACTTAATACAACAACCGTAAACTTCAGAAAAATTGCTTCCTATGTTAATTTTTAAACGAAAATTGTATTACTTTAAGATAAATTTGTGTCTTTTTTTTCTACTGGTAATGAATATCATCATTAAAGAGGTTCATTACCAGTAGAAAAATTCTTTAGGTTTTTTTCATTCTTTAGTTTTTTTTATTTTGCTAGTACTGTGATAAAACTAGAAAGTTGCCAAAGTAAAGGCAGGAAAGATAGAAATTATATTTAAGTTTTAGGATTTCATGACTAGCTTGGGATTCTATTTCCTGTGTCAACAATGCACTAATCAACAAAGAATCACAGGAGCCACCACTCTGGAACAGACTAATGGTGCAGCTGGTCCAATAAAAATTAACATGGAACATAAAATTTAAAAGAGGACCCAAAGCTCAAACTCTAAATTAAAAACCAGTCGGGCAAATGCACAGGGTAAAATTAATCCTAATTCTCATCAGGCTTTAAGTGGCTAGTCTACTAATTATAAAGTAATACACATTCTTCTTTCCATGTTGAGGTTGCATAGCTCAAGTTGCTACTTCTATTTTGTCTGTTTCAAAATGCAGTAATTCAAATCTACTGCAGCCAGAAGTTTAGATCAATAATATAATTCCTATCCCAAATAAATATCTGTACCCTACTAATCTATTTCTTACTCAGGAAAGACAAAGAGATGCAAACTAGCAATCACTTATTTTGACATGATCTCCACTTGTGCAGAGCTTTCAGGTTGTTCAGTGCATTTGGATAACACAAGACAAGAATATCAGTAGGAAAAGATAAGAAAGGAAGAAAGGCTGTACCGGAATGAAGTGTTCTTTTCTTTCTGTTTGGGGAGAATTATCTGTGGTGCTGTTTGCCCAGCTGCAAAGGCAAAAGTGCTGAAGATGGACTGAGGGTAGCGGAACTTCATCAATTGTTTCTTAAATATTTCCACCACTTCAGGACTGACTTCTTCATCAAATGCTACTTTAATTAACTGTGTATTAAAGACATGACATGTTAGAAACTGGAAAACAGTCTGAGAATTTCAGAAATTGAAAGATTCTAATATATAGTAGCAAAATTCCCATACTTTCACAGTATTATGACCTTCAGAAAATACAAGTACATGTACATATGTCTCATTTATTTTGACAGCTATTACACATTTTAAGAATTTTTTTTTTCCTTTTTTAAATTCATGTCCTAATACTAAGGTATCTTCACTAGGCAGCATCTGGAATTCTCATAAGATCAAATACAAAATATTTTGGTAAATCCAAGTTGTAGCGCTGGCACTAAGACATCTGCAGCAGTTCAAATTCTGGTCACATGGGACAGCTTAGCTGGGAAATAGTGTGCCAGCTCTGCCCCTACACTGGGAGCTGAGGTTGGTAATGCACTTCAAAGACTCAGCAAACCAGCAATTTCAGCATTCATGTGTCACAACCATTATATTTCTATTACTAAGATGTTCCAATTTTGGCCTCACCTTGCAAAGTATAGAAAATTGCTAGTAAAAAAGGTGATAGTGAAATCTGCTCCTTAAAAAGGAAATAACCTTGTGCTATTCAACACTGATCCATCCACTTGATTAAAAATGCTTTTTTGAAAGGTTCTGTGGGGGGGAAAAAATCCCATCCAATCATCCTCTGCTGAAAGCAAGTCAACAATTCGGGGAAAACAAATAAGAGACAGAAAATATGGAATCCATAAAAAGGCCCAGAAGAACTCTAAGAATGTGGAGAAAACAAACAAAGAAATATCCTAGAGCTCTGTTTCTGAGCACATACCTAGACACCTTTTAAATTCCTTTGCTTGCGATCTAGGAGGTGGATTTCATCCTTGCTTTTCCAATTTCACTTGTTTTGTAAATACTTTCCAAATGACTAATGGCTCTGTTGTTCTAGGACCTCCTTGAAAGGAGCCCTTCAGCCTTTCAGGGTTACACAGATCTGAAGTTTTAAAGATACCAAACAGCATAGCTGCACACAAACCCATCTGAAAATCATAATTAATAAAGAAAGGGGAGGGGCTATTTCATCCCCTGTGTTGAACCCTGGCTGTTACATAGGGGACAGGGAATAAACTGTTTGTGGCTTGTTTTTGTTCTCATAACCTAATACAAAACTATGCTAAACAAAAGCAAAGATGATGTTTGACCAGAATCCAGCTCTGAAAACACTGAGCTGTGTCTGTATTTATCACATCATTGAAGCATGCTAAGTATTCTGGTAAAAAGATTTCTGGAAAATAAAAGTCCCCTCAAAAGTCCACAAGAACAACTTTTTTTTTGCTAGTTTTACTCATTGACATTCCTAATTTTGTGCTTTTGAAGAGGATACTGAAGGATGAACAGCTAAATCATGTTCATTACTGTAAGGAATTAGTAAAATGCTGTTTTGTTATGGTTTCAAATGTTGGAGTTATTGTTCTCAATGAAAATACGCTTCTGCAGTCAGTCAACCCAGCAAAGTATTTCATATCTTAAGCACTGCAGTCTACTTTCAGTCCATGATACAGAATTCTTTGCTTGCAGCTTCTGATCTCTTAGGGTTTGACCACAGTTAAGATCAAAACCAAGAAGGAAAATTCAGGAAAGATTGCAGGATTCCTAATTTTTACCAGCACATCTCTATCAATTGCCCTGCAATACACACTTCTGCTGAACACACTGATGGGACCCTACAGAAAATTCCAGGATCTGTGACTGTCATATAGAGGCTCATTGGTTCTATCCTGAAGATTCCTGGAGTGCAGCTTCCATGTGCAACATTCCAGGACTTTCTGCCATGGATTTTAACAGAAAGCTGGTGAAGTGATAAACCTTGAGAAGAAAGCAGCACTCAGAGCTTTTCCATATTGATTCCATGTAGCTGGAGGAGAGAGGAAGCAGGTTCTCCCTAGGCCTCTACTTACATGCAGGGATTCTGGACCAAAACCAGCCCTTTTCTGGTTCCAAAATAGGTGAGGAAAGCAGTGAAAGAAATCCAATGTGAAGATAGCAACCCTCTGTAAATACCAAGAGGGCCAAGAAATGCCAGGGTTTCTATGAGTTCTGCCTTGTCTATTGACCTTACAGGGCAGAGAACCAGACTCCTCACAAATACCAGGGCAAAGTGCTGCTCGTAAATATTCTGAGCTGCCTGTAGCCACATAAATTTTCACAAAACTTCCTTTTACCTGAAAAGTGGCTGAACTGATCTGCAGCCCTTCCTGCATGCTCTGCTGCAGCTGGTTCTGGATACTGATCTTCTTCTCCTTGGTCATGGAGGCGATGGGAAAGCTCCGGATCACGGTCTGCTCCCCAACTGAGGATACAACACAGACACCTGTCAGACCACACAACCTCTGCTCACACTCTCACTGGAATAAACAACAGTGAATAAGTACCAAGCAACATGAACATGATGGTACAGGATTAATTTCAGGCAAAATACCCAAAAAGTTGGCAAATTCCTAAAGCGTCATTTGTAATCTGAATTTCTACTCTATTTCAGCTGTGATTATTAGAAAAATATTCTCCTTCCTTCTGAGTCTTTCTACATAATGGAAATGCACCCCCAAAACCTAGGCTGCTAGGGGGTAAAGAAACAATTTCAAGTTTATTCAGATTTCAGAATGCAATACATAACTTATAAACAGAAATTATATACTTGATATCTTTACATATGACCATGAACTTTCCACTTTAATACTTCTGACTGACAATCTGATTAGAAATAGCAATTGTTAAACTATGAAAAAATATCATTCAGAAGAGCTGACATATTAAGAAAATACTGTTATTTCCAAGCAATAATTTTAGGTAGAATACCAACTCATGAATATTTTTCCTTTCACTTGCTTCCAGTGTCTGAAAAAAACTGCTTAATGATGTTGATGCTTGAATAGGCAGACAGGCCAGCTCAAAATCCTGCCGATCTGAAAGACCGCAATTACCACTGTTTGGATTTTCTTACCCAGTTGATCATGAGGAGTGCCTTTAAATATAATTCTGTAAGTGGTAAGGAACAAAGCTCCTTCAGCAGGGAGGATATGAGGCCCTCCAAGCAGTCCTCCTGTGGCTTCTTCTCTGCCATCAGGATCCAGCAGCACACGGAGACCTTCACAAACAAATTCTTCTCCTGGCAGTAAAGTTGGCCGTAGAATTTTGGGCTGATGCAAATAAATGGAAGTGCAAGTGTAAATCAGTGTTATACCTCAGGCTAGCAATAACATTTGGCTTTAAAAGTTTAAAAACAAAATTGTTATGACACTTAGTCCAAAGAAGGGAGATGGAGTTTGGACTCAAGAAAGAGAAATGGGTCACAAAAAGCAGTGGGCATGCAACAGCTTGTTTATGATCAGAGGTCTGGCTCTACTAGTTTCATATTTCATGAGACCAAAGCCAAGCACTTTATTTATCACTAGTGGAAATTTTCTTTTAATGTTTTGATATTTCCTCATAACATTATGTGAGGAAAAAAAAAAGATGACAAGGTTTAATGATTCAACTACTTGTAAAGAATACAAATACGTTTCATAACACTTGCCTTCTGTATTGGTGGAAGCCTCCTACTCTCACGATGGACAGCCTCCAGAGTCTCTATGTGCATTGCTACAATGCCTGAGAAGTAGGAACACCATAAATGAAGTCTCACACAATGGGAAAGAGAAAGCTGCCCTGAAATCAAAACTCTGATAATTCTGAAATTCTCAAATTTTGACATCAAGAAAATAATTATCTGACATTCAACAGCAATTACAGTCTGGAAAAGAAATCTAACGCTCTAACTTATTTGAAGGTAACTCAAATTAACAAGTGCACTAGGAAAAGAAAGAAGACTATAAAGCACCTCTTTGTGACAATTCCTACCTGGTATCATGCAGTGCAGACCCTTGATGTGATCCTGTGTGACGCCACTTTCTGTGCAGACCTTGTCAATAAATCTGGTGATGAAGCGCACGACAGCGTTCGCAACATCATTGTTCTCTGAGTCCTCAAACCCACTCTCAGTGTCATAACTCTCTGCAACACTGCCTGCAATGCTAAGGGCAGAAATAAAAGCAGCAACAAGTGTGAACAATTCAGCTGGTGATGCACATGTGACACTTGAACAGACACTGACAAGCTGTGTGGGTTTTTCCTAGTTACAATTCACAAACCATGCTAAAAGCATATGGTGGTACCACAATTACATTGTACTTTCATTGCCAAAACTTCATGAATGATGATATTGGGCAATTTTCTCTCCATGAGTTCAACACAGATAGGCCCAGAAGAAAAAAACCAGGTTTTTGGAAATAAGCTCTGTGTCTTCCCTTCATAAAGTCAAGTAAAGTATTTGCAACCCGTGGTAAGCAAATACCCAGTTATATAGAGAAAATCATTAATTGTATATTTTGGTTACAGAGGAAAGCAATCAAAAGCTAAAAAGATTCTAAGAAAAATTTTTTGTGCATTAGATAAGCAAGCAAGTCAGTGGGAGATGTACTTTGAATGGCTAAAAATGCCTCCCATAATAATATTTGGGGTCAAATTAATAGATTGCAACATACACCACAAGCAGTCTACTGAGCACATCCTAATGCCTGAGATTAGAGGTGTGTAGTCAGCAGAAATTAGTAACTCCACGGGGAGCTTCATTCTGATAGTCTTTTACTTGATGCCAATGTACTCACATAGTGTTCTATAATTTTATCAAGTGAGAATTTGTACAGAGAGGTGATAATGAAGACAATAAACAAAGAGGGAGGAAGGCTTGTTATGAAATGTCCTGGATTTGCATGCTAGGGAATGAATGGAACTGGTGTTATACTCCTACTGCTTCCTTAGTAATTTAACCTTTGCCATTGTGGTTTAGTCCTCTTGCTTTTTGTGACCTCAGTGCCTTTCCTCCTTTGCAGCTGTTGCACAGAAATGATGATTTTATAGATGCTATACAAATGCTGTCTCGATTTTAGGTTCATACAGTGGTTTTTCAAGTTATATAAAAACTAACAGAGTGGGTTTGGGGCTGCTGTTTTCTTTCTCATCAAACCCCACGTTTGTCTTCAACATCTTCATTACTAGATTAAAAATTCTTACTGGGACAATACAATGTTCCTTTAAATGGAATCACTCCAGACAAAATTCTGTTATTTGAGAGGAATCATGTTAGACTTCTACTCAACTACTGAACTTGAAAGGAGGTGAAGATGCTGAAACAATCTGGTATTTAGAGTACAGCCATTGTGCAAGCTGTGGCCTATCCTGTGGCCTTGGGTACCCACCTGTTTGTGACAATGCTGTTGCTTCCACTCTCCCAATCCCCAGTGGCTGATGTCCTCAGCAGCTTGTTCTTACTTGTATCCAGGGGTACCAGCAGGTAGACCATGAGGTTGGCAAAATGAATGGCCTGGCTGAAAACTGTGCTTTCCTCATTCTGGACCAGCTCCTGCTGTGTCTGTTTATTAAGGGTTGGCCATAACCTCAGCTGCTCAGCAGCCAGGTCCATTGCTGTCTTCTCCTGGTCTGCAGGAGGTTTCTCCTAGAAGACACAGAGAAAGAAATATAAAGACATAGAAGAAAAGATAAAGCTACAACAACAACAACAAAAAAAATACTTGGCCAAAGCTTTACTTATTACATTGCTAATTAAACTTCTTCAGTTATTTAAATAATATATTCATTTAAAAAGAAAGAGCAAATAACTACCCTCAACAGGGTTTAAGGAGAGTTCTGATTATGGGAACTGAGGTTTGAGAGCAGTTTACTGAAATGCACCAGTAGCACAATGTGGGCAGATCTAAATAACATCATTGCTTTTAAGGTTTTTTTAATGCCATCCAATCTTCCATGTTTCTTCAGAGTGGTGATTTTAACTGATTTTAACACAGCTGCTCTCCTCAGCTTATCCACTTAGCTCAAATAAGAACAAGCATAAATCAGATTGAGAAATAACATGCAGCTCATGGCTCAATGCTGGCAATATTCTCCAAATTCCTAGGATGTTCAGGTGAGGGAAACTTTTATATAAATAGCTTCCAGACCAGCTGAAACATTCGTGTTTTTATATGCTGGAGTCCAATTCTAGCATTAGCTTAAAGCAACTAGGTAGATGGCACACAGTCAAAGTAGAATAAAGGAATCTGGCAGCTGATATTAGTGACCTAAAGCCTGATGTTAAATTAATGAATGACTAGGTATCTTGCAAATGTTTTTTGCACACTAAGCTGAGCTAACATCAAATTATAATGCTTTGCAGATAAATGTAAATTTCTATTATTTCTCATGTTATTGCATACTGTGTAACGCAGGAGAAAATGAAAGAAAAACATGTAAAATTGGAAAAACCATTACTTAACTCTGTGTAACCTAGGAGACAATTAATATGTGAATAAAAATATTACTTTAATATTTTAATAGAGTCTCCTACCTTTTGTTTCAACTGCACTGCATGGTTGTCATCTTTGGCTGTAAGGTAGAGGGAGCGAACTTGATTCTGCACGTTGCTATAGAAGGTTGTTTCCCAGAACTGCTGGTTAGTCCAGATAGGATGATCTTGTACACAGGTGTAAGCAAACTGACTAACCCCAGGTGCTAATTTCTGAAAGCAAAAAATGTGCAAAGTTGACCAATCAGTCCTATTATTCAATTTCTTTTAAAGGCTATGACTTCAGAACTGACACACACATACGTGTATATATATATGATTAGTAGTACAGACTGAAATATGAAGTATATCAACTTTTGTACTGCAATATGGGCTAGAGAAATTATCTCCAGTTTAGTGCCATTCAAGAAATTAACACACAGGAAGGTTGTATACAAGTCTAATGCCAGTGCCAGGCATGGTCTTCTTGATTCAGAGTAGAAAAATGAGAACTGAGGTAAGAATTTTGTGATAACAGTACAGAACACACTTGTAATATAAAACATCTTCCTTGCCAACAAACCACAGTATTTTTAATAACCTTGTTGTACAACACAGAAATCAGTATTCAAACAGATGAAAATGATTTTTCATTTTATTTAGAACGGTAGTAATGAAATTTAAAGTAAGTGTCAGCTGAGTCCTTCCGATAATCTGCATTTGTTGCAACAGCAGAAGATGAGATACATCGTTATCTTCAGTGTTATTTACTGAACTGCATGACCCAAATCCAATTCCTGAAAGACTGCTAATTTGGGTATGTTCTTTGAAGTCACAAGGGTCTGGATCACTGTAAAGTCTCAAACAAACCCAGAATTGTTACAGCATTAGTCATTATGAATGAACCATTTTTTTCAAGTACATCTATTTATTTAGGTTGCACTAGTCTCTCAGGGAGTTGTTTAATATTCTTGATAACCACATACAAAGAAAGGAAATTTATTTCAATGACCCAAATAATGAAATCTTTAATCATATTCTTAGTTTTTAAAAAAATAAGGCTACTACTTATTTAAAAAAATAAGTCTTGTATACTGCATGTGGCAAAGAAGCAGGTAATCTAAATTTGTGCTTACAATAATTTCTGCAGTAGACCTGAAGAATGAAGTAATAAAGTACATTACTGGGTGCCTCATTTAATGGCTTTCACTCACAATACCACCTATTACCTGAAACACACAATATCTAGAACTTAGATTTTACTGTAGTGATTATGTTCTGAACCACTTTCCTGGAGGGCATGAATACTACTCCAATTAATATTTGTAATTGCAGAATTGTACAGAACAGTCAGTACTTTCAACATTTCCCTGGCTGGCAGTTGGGCATTCAAATGGAAGGGTAGGAAATTACAACCAAAATTTTGCAGTCTGGTTTACAGATTTCCGGTTTTGCAATTCCTCAAACTGTGTTTTCCTCTCTAGGCTCCTCCAAGTACAGCATGAACTGAAAGTCCTGATCATGTGCCATGTACTTATTCCCTATCAAAGGTTCTTGAAAATTCCATAGCTGAGGAAAGGCTATGTGACATGCTAATAAAATTTACCCAACTGAAGTGCCTTCTTGTGCTTAGCCATCTAAAAGTGAGCAGAATAATTTTAATTCGATCATAAAGAATTTAATAAAAATTTCTTGGTAACCTGTTAAGAAATCTATATCTACTCAAATAGTGTTCAATGTGACTTTGTTTATTTAATGCAGACTGAGAGAGCAGATATCTGGTTTGTTTACCAGATGCCTCAGTTTCAGTTATGGTGCAGCTCATGGAAGATCACAGGAAATGATAACTGATCTCCCACGCCTGATCCAGCTGCTAAATCCCAGAACAGGTCAGCACAAACAGGGTCCTACTCATCTTTGTAGGGACTGCTGGACATTCCCTTGAAAAAACCTAATCATACAAAAGACACACCACAGGGGCCACAAACTGATCTGGCCCAATCATTGGCCTACCTCGAAATACAGATGCACAAAACCTGTGTTACAGAGGAATAGGGATGATGGGTAAATCACGGAATAAAAACATGGACAACATAGCTTGAAAGCAAAGGTTAGTGCTAAAGCCATGTAATGACTTTTACTTTCATTTATTATTTGTTTTTTCACTGGGACTGAATTCCCAGTCACAACAGGTCTACAAAAAGGGCGTATGAATGTCAAGAAGAGGGGGAAGGTAAAAGGGGAAAATAAAGAAAAAGGGGAAAGAAAACTAAGGGAGAAAGAAAATAAAAAGTCTGCTCAAGCCTAGCTAGCTGGTAGAGTTAACTCATGTCAATTTGTGCAGTAAATGCACACAAAGGAGTGAGCTGGCTGTCAACATCCTCAGTTGCCTTTGATGACTCAACCCACATCAGGTAATTGTGGAAACTGGGTAGAAAAGGGGTGATCTTTGACACAAACTCAAAAGGAAGTTTAAGCTCCTAAAAGTGGGTCTAAAGAAATAAAAATGAGATAAATTATTTTCACATGGGGACAAACATGACAGGAAAGCTGAGGGACTTTTAGATGCTCTTCCTGTGCTCATAATTTAAAATCATGAACAGCCATGTACAAAATGTAATTTTTAAACAACGGAGATTTATGTTCACATATAACAACATAAATCAACACTGACAATAACTCCTAGACCAAATTAAAAAAAAAAGTTTGTTTACAAAAGCATGAAAGAAAACACATCAAAAACATCAAAAAAAGCTCAGTGATCATAAATATTATCCTTCTCATCACCTGCATGTGTTGAAACAAATGGTAAAACCTGATAGTGGCCAGAGCACAGAATCAAAATCAGGACTTGCAGTTCCTGGCTCTGCCAGTTATTTTGGGCAAAATCACTTTGGATTCTCTGCTTGTTTGGGTTAGTTTGTTTGTAAAAAAAGCAGTAACAATACCAACCTCGAGAAGCACACTGCTCTTCCATGCAGCCTAAACCCATGGACTAAAAATACTCTTGGTACAAACATAAGCATTCCATGAAGTTTGCAGTGTCTATATTTTCTATGCTGAGAGTTCTTAGTCAGCCCATTTCCCTAGAATGGAAACTCACCTAAAACATCAAAAGGGCCCCCATGTTTACTACTGCACTCCAAAGAATTTGCTCAGAATTTCTCCAGTTTAAGTAGAACAGTAGTTTGGTGTTTTCCATCATGAAATACTACATATATAAAACATATCTTCACCTAGCTCTCCACAGGGCAGCTAAACTACAATGATATTTGTGCTTTCCCTCTGTCCCAGTAACTCACTCCTGCCAGACAGAATGAATGCAGGAGGCAGCAAAAGAATTTCCTACTTGTAAGGGAAGATTTAGGGACTGAGAGCTTAAAAGAGACCCCAGAAGAAAATAAAAATAGTTCTGTACTGATGAAGTCCTTATTCTAAAACTGTCAGTATGACAGAAAGAGCATGGAGGTGTAAATTGTAACAACCAGCAGAAAATCAGTTAACTTCTGCAAAGGACACTGAGTCCTTTAAACAAATTAATGAAACTTAAAACCCCCAAATGCTCCCTTCCCAAAATTCTGTATGAAACAGACATTACCCCAATCAAAATAATGAATTACATACTACAGTTTGTGAGAACACAAGGTAGGTTTGGGACTTGCTATGTAAGACTATACAGGCAACTTCCTGAATTCAGGAATTATCTTGCCATTATTTCCACCTTACTGAGAGGTACTGGGTAACACCTGCCTAGAATTTTTTCCCTGTTTCCCTACACTGGATATTTCTGATTGTGAAAATGATATCTGCAGCTCACTAATATGCACCAGTTCCAGGACTCCCAAACTTACTGTGGGGTCCAGGCCCTCAAAGAATGTCTCTGTAACATTGAATTATCTAGATTGCTTGTTTCAGATAAAGAAAAGCATCTGTTGTGCTGGTCACTCAGCAGTTACTACCCTTTACACCATAAAAGTTTAAAGAAGGAAGTTTATTATAGCAAAGCAGAGCATCCAGCTATTGATTGTGAAGTTAAAAAGTGATTTTCAAACCAAAAAGAATAACATATGAATATACCTAATTGCTCTTTTGTCACAGGATTTTGCTGCATGTCTCTCAGTTATGGAAATGAAGGGGCAAACTCAACAGTGCACTGTTTTTTGGAGAAATCCAGTTTACTGCAGAAATAAAATGTATTTCTGTCTCCAAATGACAGCCGGAGCTATTGGTTAGGATATATTTGCTGAGAAGATGCAGCAGAACAAGTGAGAAGGAGGATGCTGCTGAAGGCAAAGAGTAGCTTCCTCCTCAGCTCCTGGAGGAATCACTGCCTGTGGTCATCATCTGACCCCTCTGAGGAAGCTACTGCAGCCCCTTTGCATGCCCAAGCTCCTTCTCTCCTCTACTGGTTACACTTATCCCTGCAATCTGCAGGCTTGGAGATCATCAGGACACAGTGCACTGCTAATTAAAAGAGCTGCTCCCTGTCCCTGTCCCTGTCCTTGCTTAGATAAACATCCAGTCAGCACCTCCAGCATGCCAGGAGCAGGTACCAGTTACTGCAGCCACCCTTGCCCAAGTGATGCAAACCAAATTCTGCATGCTAACATGTTCTACCAGCCAGCCCTGCAGGCACATCCATGCTGTGCCCACACAGATCCTGCTCAGCCCAAAAAACTTCAAAGTTGTCCCCAGGATCAGCCCTGACTGACTGACCAGCAGGACAGAGCCTTATCTGCGTCCCACCTGCAGATCCCACTGCAGCACAGAGTGTGTGGCACAGAACCACAGGATGGCTGCCTTGAGGATCATCCAGCTCCAACACCCCTGCCACAGGCAGGGACACCTCCACTCTCCCAGGTGGCTCAGAGCCCCATCCAACCTGGCCTGCAACACTCCCAGGGATGGGGCAGCCACAGCTTCTCTGGGCAGCCCTCCCTCATGTCTCATCCCCCTTGCATTTAACAATTTATTCTTATCACCTATTCTAAATCTACCCTCCCTCACTTTAAAGCCATTACACACACATATTCCAACAAGTGTAATTGTACATGAATATGCTTTCAACTCTGACTTTGTGCTGCATGGATAACATCAGTCAAAAAATTCAATTCAGTTGATGACTTTCCTATTTGATCTAAACTATAAAATTATACCCACACTTATTATGCACACAAATGTGAGGAAATGTCATAAAAACATGAAGGAAGAACTGCAATGCCTCTATTAATTTCTATTTTACTGCTTTAGAAAAAAATGGTGAAATACTAAAATGAGCTTCGTCTCCAACCTGAAAATCTCAGCAACAAAAAAAAGAAAACATTTGCCCCCTTTCCTGTCACCAAGTCAGACTCAGGATTGACTTCTATTTTAAAATAAAATAGTAGTAAAGTAGTCCACTAAAATGTTTATCTGCTATTATTTCACCATGAAAAATAAAAGGAAGGTCAATTCATTCATAATTCAGCGCTACCAAGTCACAGCCAGGTACACTAAACCAGCAGAGGGCAATAGAATTCTAGAATTTTGCAAAAATGGGATGTAGTTCTGGATGGAGCTTTATTTACTGTATACATTTTCTGGCAAAAGTCACTTAAACATCTAATTACTCATGACCTCTAATCCTAGATTCCTGAAGGTCATGTGTCATTTACTAGACATTACTTAAAGCCACGCAGAATGCCTCAGATTTCTACATGGATTTCTCAAGATGGATAGATGCTAATACAAAGTTCCCAGTAACATTAAATAATACACATAATAACATACTTCTTTCTCCAAAGAGATAAAAAGAGATTTAAATAGTTCTGTTATACAAAGAAAGAAAGGGAACTAAAACCTAGAATGATGTAAGTCTAGAATGATGTATGTTCAGATCCCACAAAAAAGAGAAGACATTTTCATACTAGAACTTCACAGTTCTAAATAAGGTTAAATTCCACAAAGTGGATGAGAAATAGTTTGATTTTTCTCTCTCTATACATCACAATGAAGGTTTGGTGTGTTAAATCCATTAGTTAAGATACAGATTTCACAAATTCTCAGTTAAGTGTTGAATCCATCTGAAGAGTTTTTCAAGTTATTTTGACACACTTATTTTGAAAGAGTTTTTGATACAGTTATTTTGAAAATATCTTAAAAAGTCACTAAATCTCTTTGGATCAGGTGGTTTAGCAGTGAGTGTGCACCTGCGAGTGCACTGGAATGGTGGCATTGGCTCTACCCACAAAAACAACCCACAGCAACAAAGTTGTTATCCAGGTCTGTGCTCAGAAATAAATAAACCCTGTAAATCTCACAAGTTTATGGGTTTTACCAATATTCAAATAATGGTTCTTAGAATTATTACCTGATACATAACTTAAAGCCCAGCTAAGTAGAGCATCTAAGTAATCCCCCAAGGGGGTAGTAAAGTAACTACTTGAAGTTCTTCTGTTACTTCATTCTAGCAGTTCTTTAATTACTATTTTCCTTCTTCTATGGGAGCTTTCTCTATCTTCACCGATCAAATTATTTCTGAATTTCTCTCAATATGCAGCATTTCCTTATCTGAAGAAACTATTAAAACAATAGTCCTCAAGTAGCCCTCAAGAACAGGATGAGCAAATTTGAAACATGTAAGGGTACAATACAGAATACAAATTGCAAATACATAAAAATTTGACAGTAGTAGATCTCACCTTGGCAATACAAATTATATATATATATATATATATATACTACATGGTTCAGGTGAAAGAAAGAGGATGGGCAAAAATAGGAACAGCAGCATTATGAAGAATTCTGAAAGTAAGGATGAGAAAACTGAAATTGCACTCTGAGCTAAGCCATTTGAGAGATCAAACAAAGTCCAGTTTGACCAACAAAGAAAATGGCTGTGGAGGTGCTGAATGGAAGTGCCTTACAGAGCAGGATATTGTCAGGAAGAGTTCTGCCAAATGGTAAGGTGCAGTTTGGGCACGTGCAGTGCACGAGGAAGAGGAGAGCCACCACACACCTGCCCTGTGAATTCTTACTGGCACAGTGTTATGAACTCATGACAATGAGCTGATGGGGAATGCACAAGTTCAGAGGGCTGTGATTAATCAGAGGAAGTCAAGAAGAGCATCCTACCAAGAATTCCAACTGCAGGTACCATCATGAAGGGTACAGAACCAGCAAATGGAAAAAAAATGCAGGGATATGGATGAAAGCAAGAGTAGGAGATAAAAACTCCAATTATGGGCTTAAATTACTTGACTGTGTAAGGAAGAAAAGCATTTATGACACCTCAATTCTTTGGTCACACTCAGTTTAAATTGCTGGTGAGCTATCTAGGATGGCAACTGAGACATTCACAGAGCAGCAGGCAATACATGCAAATATATCAGCAATTTCTCTGCCTTACCATCTGTAAGCATCTGCTCTCTCATGGAAACATAAAATAATGGTGCTCAAGTCATGACAGATAATAATGCCACAATGAAATGGAACTCAATGAAGGAAATTGTGTTTTCATGCAGAAAGTTCCATTCTACTGGGATAAGGATGTGGTGATGAGGAGGCAAAGCTGAACTTACACATATGGAAAACGCATGGGGGACTCTGTTACTTCATTTACATTCCTTCACATTAACCTCAGAAGCTTTACTAGATTTTAATTAAGCCACCAGAAATTCTTTCAGCGTGGAAATTCTAAGTGAATCAGAATTTCTGTAACACTGTAATCCCCCTTAGAAGTAACAACGTAAAGAGACGGGCAACAACGAACTCAATATTCTTAAACCAGAGTTATGTATCATTTCTAGAAAACAAGCTCAAGTGAAATCAGTTACAAATGATGTGATCCAATATAGAGGAAATGCAACAGAAAGATTTCTCCTTATTCCAGGCAATAGTGGGTCAGTCCCTCAGTAACACGAAATTTACAAAAATTAACATTACGTCTCATTTTAAATTGGGGGAAATTTCCTTTTTTTTCTTCCTGACTAAGTACTTCCTCCCACAAACCACTAAGGAAAGGAGCTACAGATTGCTAAATGATGTTTTCCATTATGTTATCATTCTGGGAAAGCCAGCTTCTTGAACAGAGCGATGTTACCACAGTAATTGAGTTCCTAAATTCCTTGTAAAGACACATGTTAAAAACATTCTCCAGTTATTCTCTCCTATTAATATGCTAACCTGTTGTATTATACTTTCCTGTTTCTTTTTCCCCCACCTAAAAATAGTTTTGGAAGTGAGATATTCTCTACTGCAAAGACATAAAATGTATTCTACTGGCATGTATTATGTATCTATCAGAAGCAAAGTGCACAAGTTAAAATCTTAAGGACCAGAGATGACATTTGGGTGCCCTGTTTGCAAGGGATACTGCAAAAGCACTCGATCATAACTAACAAGAATCCTCAGATTCCTGTTTT
Organism: Molothrus aeneus; assembly: GCF_037042795.1. Lineage (NCBI taxonomy): Eukaryota > Metazoa > Chordata > Aves > Passeriformes > Icteridae > Molothrus > Molothrus aeneus. The sequence goes on along the minus strand of NC_089651.1, from coordinate 11,075,534 downwards.
AACAGGAAAAGTATGTTTGCTTTTACAAAAATAATTTACTGAACTATAATATTTCTATGAAAAGAACTTTTAATGGATGTAATAAAAACTTTTGACTGGAGGAGTGTTTGGAAATATTGACAGAACTTTGACCATTGCCTTAAAAATGCTCTTCCATGACCCCACTCGTATTCATAAGCACCCACCAAGAAACCACATTATTCTCTCTCAAAAGTCAATAAAACCCTGCTTTTAGGTCATGTCTATTGAAACTCCAGCCCTAATTAACCTACTGGTGCACAGAATCACCAAGAGTAATGATTATTATTATGAATAATGATAACTGTCATGAATCATGAGCAATAATGATGCCTCCACAGCTTCCTTCCAATACTTCAAACTGGCTTCAAGTATCATCACTTATTTCAAATACTTGTTATAAGCTCTTGAGGGTAAGTATCTTCATTTTTCTGTTCTTTTGTACAAAAGCAACACCACCAATTCTGGTCCACAATTAAGGCTCCTGGATTTTCCAGGAATGTAAATAATGCTCATATAGACACTTGATAAGGTTGTAAATGTTCCTTTGTGGTTCAGCTTCTTCTCTATTATCCATTATATGATACAGCCATGTTCATTTTAAGCAGGTAACCTAATGTATTTTTATATTAGAGGGATTAGCATTCTGAGAATGGATAAATAAAATAATTTTAGTACTAAAAATAATGTTACTTAATACTATTTCAGTCACAAAAACATTTCCATAGACTAAGATAGTATCAGAACTGGCAGGATAGAGATACAAAAAGAAAATTAATGGAAGCAGACAAAACTCCTTGCCAAGACAATAAAGGAAGTCTTTCACGATGGGAGTTTCCTAAATTAAAGCCAGCAATTCAAGAGTGAAGAATTTTAAAGTAGAAGTGATTTTAATCCAAGCACACCAGAGTAGGACAGAAAGTTTTAGAAGGAAGCACAAAAACTAAGTGCAAGAATGAAAATATTCCAGTTTAGAAAGCTAACACATCACAGAAAATCTTCCTAGCTTTCTAGGAGGCTAAAAGCATGCTGCTGCTGATGAGAATTACTTGGAACAATCACAGTTGGGCATAAATTAAAGTTAAAAATCAAAACTTATGTTAAATGCAAAAAAACTCCACTAATTTTGCTTTTCTAAGTTACGTACATCATCCAATAGCTTTATGCAATTCTCTGGTATTCACACAAATTCTAAAATAAACACTAATGTAATACTGTCATTGAGTAACAGAGATAATGTTAGTACCAAATTATGCCACTGTTTTCCACAGTAGGTGGACCAATATTCCCCTGATTCCAGCTGACACTAACTGTAAAATCTGCCTGACAAAGACACAAAAATGCAATCAACTCTTCACCCATCATCACAGATTTTCCCCATCAGCCTTTCATGGACTATCTTCCCTGTGACTTCACAGCTCCTGCTACACAAAAAGGAGCACAATTCAAATTATGAAGCTTCTGTTACACAATTAACCTTATTAACCTTGAATTGGGTCTCTCTTGGAAGGGGGGTGGTTAATGATAATGATTAAAATATTATAAACTGTTCTAAATTTCACTAGTCCTGCCTCCAATCTTCAGAGCAAGCCTTCATCCATGAAACTGGGAATCCCTCCTACACCCAGCTCCAGGCTCTGGAGTTGAGCAGTCATTTACTCAGGCATTTCAAGGAGTAAAGGCTTTCTTCCACTGAGTATCTGCCATAGCTGTTACTGAAACTTGGTAATCCATTTCAGCTAGGAAAGTACACACTCAAATTACTTTCATTTTATTACTGTGCTATGCAAAACACCACATATAATTCACTATGGAAAACATTCAAATGATATCTATTGGTGCATTAACACAAAACACTTCCAGTTTCACATTTTTTTATTAATTCAGCTTCTTACTTAACTCACAATTTTGTATTCTCCTTGAAGATTATAAAAAAAGCCCTTGGACTAAAATCCTTTTCTTTACAAAAATGCTGCCAGAATAATTCTTAAGATGACCTGAATAAATGTTCTGTACTATATCGAAAGATTTTAAGTTAAATTATTTACACCAAGTGTTGTTCTTTTAAAAACTCTGAAAAAAAGTCTCTGATTTTATGTAATTCTCTTTCCTTTTCAACAAAAGTACAGGAACATGGAGTACAAATGAAAAATGGGCAGCCATGGAGAGGAACAGCCCAATGATGCCATTCCTAAGGAGTTCGGACAGCCCCAGTTTCCAAAGCTGCAGACTCATTTCTCTCATTCCATTTCAAGCTCTACAAAAAAATTCACATCAGTATCCAACTGAAATTTTATTTGAAATTTTGTGGCTTAGAAGCATTAAAAAAAATCAATTAAAAAAAATCAGTTTTTCCCTCTCTCCCTCCCAAGAATTACATAATTTAGACACATAAAAATTCAAAAGCAGTCTCCAGTGCATCTTGCTAAAAGACAAATGTTAATTTGAATGTAATACATCCAAACTGAGAGAAATTTTGTTGCATTTGGGTTATTTTTTGCCTAAACTAGATCAGCACTCTCCAAGCATACAGCAAACCATTAAAAACAACTGACTCAGAAATTTTAATTAATTTCTCATTTTCTAATTAACCTGTGATTCTGAAAAATATTACTGCTCTGAATACTGCCATTTAAAGAAATGCTTGTCTATAAATGTGCAATCCCATTCATAACATCTACACAGAGAAAACTTTGCTCTCAGAATAGTGTATTTTTATGATGATATTTCCTTTATTCAAACACTTCTGAATGCTGAGCAACGGGAAATTTGCAAGTGCTACTGTGGACTGTGCAATGTGGTAGAAAGGCATGGGAACACAGATGATCATACACAGTTTAACCATGACATTTTAGTCATAAAATTTTGGAAAAGATCCCTGAGGGGTGGAAAATTTTACTATAATCTGCACAATCAGGTTGAGAGGGGAACACAACTGTGTCTAACATTTGTTTGTCTAAAATTCAGCGGGTGAGGGATGCGAGAGGGACTGAGCAGAGTGCCAGGGATCAGCTGAGCTGCAGGGAGGGCAGATGGAGAGGTGGCCCCTGTCTGGGGCAGCACTGGGGTGGCAGCTCTGCTGCTGTGTCATTGTCACTGTCATTGTCAGGACAGGCTGGAGCTGGAGCCTGCCCTGGTCCTGCCCGCCTGCCCCGGGGCTGCCAGCAAGGCAGCGTGGGGCTCACCACATCCTGCCAGCCTGGCAGGGAGCCAGGCACCAACAGGGAGCCCAGAGCCATCCCTGCGGATGGGACAGCGCTGGTTGTGCAAGCACCAAACTGTTCCTGCATGAGTTAATGCAAGGAAAACAGGATTAAAACAGGTCCCTTGCCTCTCCTCCTCTCTTCCCCCACACAGAACAGGACCTCTTTTCCACAGCACCAAGGAATACTACATTTCCACTTTAGACACAGAAGAAGTGAGCACATACCAATTAGGCATGGGTCACTAGTACCATGAAAACATGGAAAAATTCTTTTATCTTCATGTATAAATACATTTTATTTATATTGTTTCAATTTTAAACAAAATTCCAACGGTATTACTAATGGTAAACTAAAACCTTTTTCTAACCCAGAAGCAAAAATTTGTTTGTTTTTGTGACATTAACAGTACACACCAAAGTCCACTGTCACTGATGAGTCACATTTTGCTAACAGCTTGTGTCCAATATTTAAAAATTTTAAAAAGCATTGGGACTATTTTTTCTAGAAAAATTCAATTATTACTCCAGGCCACAAATATGCAACCAGTGCTGACTTCCTGTCTATGACTTTAATCCCATCAGCTCTGACTTAGAGTGTGATCAAATCCTGCCTGATCAAGTTTCACAATAGATCACTCACCAGACTTCAGGGAGAATTCTGAAATTTCACCAGACATCCCAAGAGCTCCTAGCACGCTGTACACAGTGTGATGTTTCTTGTAATTTTAATTGGATCTGTGTAGAAATACCCTAGACTAGTTTTTAAATAAGCAAAGGCATTAAGACAAGATGGGTTACATCATGCCAGCTTGCTCCCTCCTTTAAATTTTCTGCTGTTTTACCAAAAATATTTTAAAATCCCTCAAGGCTAATGCATGACACAACCATTCCAAAATCTTACCAACATCACCTCCAAGTCTTAAGTTGTGTTACTGCTAAGTTCCTTGGTTTATCTGTTGGACTCAACCATGTCCTTCTCATTATTTATACACCTCAAACACTTGTTGACTTGCTCTGTGTTCAGATAAAACACAGTGAAGTTATTTAGGAAGAACAGGTAATTGTTTCATTTGTGCTCTGCTTTGTCTTGGATAAATAAAATGAAACCTAACATTTCATGAACACAACAGTGTTTCCATAAAGGAACTGTGAAGTCATGTAACTTCTTTATACTACTTCATTGGAAGCAAGAGGAATTACACTAACAATGAAATGCTGTGACATGAAACCCCATTACAATTCCCCATCAAAATGCTACAGCAAACATAAATGGTAAAATATCAGACTGGACTGAACTCCATAGACTCTTACAACTCTACTATACTTTTAGATTTACTACAGATTTTGTCACTGATAACTTGATTTGGAGCAGTGCCTGTGCAATGACACCGATGTGCACACAAATGGAACCCTGTGCCACTGTCAGATGCACAATTCCTGTCTATTCCTGGCTGCTAAGAACATTGCCCAGTCTCAAAAGGGGTGGGTGAAATGAAATTTAACAGGCTGCTGGCATTAAACATGGTATTCTGAGAACAGAAACACCAACAAAACATCTGCACCCTGCCAAGCACTGCTTCATCCCTGGAATCATCAACACAATCGTATGGCAGAGGTAAGAGAATTCTTCATGTTGAAGCACAGCCTCACGCCAGGTAGAATAGATTCACTCCAGTCTATGACACAATTTTGAAAAGCTCTAGAGAAGCTGAAAGGTCCTCCAAAAATATAATTTTTTACTCAAAAATATTCAGTTTACTCAGAAATATAAGTTCTACTCAAACTGAACATTAAACTGTTAACCTGACTTTTAACTAATCACTGCAAAGTCAGTGCAATAATCTTATGTTCCGAACAGCATGTCAGTTTGTGTTTAGTATGAACAGTTGTATGCCAAAATAAGTACTTTTGCCAAAGAATTGTATCTAATGGGACATACCAAAGGGGACCATCACTGAACCTGAGGATTAGATCTGGGAAAAACAAAATTCTTTTTCTATTATGCATTAACAGCTGGCTTTTGCAAGTTAATAGTCAGGTTATTTTAATTTTTAATTCAGGTCAGGCACATTAAAAAACTCATCATGCTTCTTCCATCAAGGGACTCACAGTTTCCTGAGTATATTTTTAGAGTTAAATAGTCCAGGCTATTAAAAAAAGATTTCAGAGAACTTTCTGTGAGAGAAATGGTGTGAGATCTTGGTACCTCTACCAAAAAATACAAGTGTGTAGATGAAATTACTTAAATATATTTTATATTCAATCCAGATTTTTGCTCTGCTTGATGGTGAAATCAAAACTTGTTTAAGCTTATTTCAAAACTCCTGATAGTACATTAAAAAGTCTGGTTTTATTGTCCTTCTTTTTTTTTTTTTTTTTGCTTACTTGATCAAACTTTATCGAGGTAGGAATCTAACCAACCTGCACCAACAGCCCAAAATACTCCCTGTAGCTCTCAAGGTAAAGAGCTATGTGGACTCTCTTGGCTATTCTTATAAGCAAAACTAAAAACCAGAAAATAAAAGAAAGAAGAAGCTTCTTAAAAATGTAGAATTTATGCAGTAAATAAGTAAGTGTAAAATAGGGAAGAGGGAAATTTCTATAGCTCCTTAGCTCTTCCCTCAAATTAAGTATTTGTGGCAGCAGCAAATGTGAAACTACAATTCTGCTACTGAAGAACTCAAAACAGAGGGAACAGAGAAAGATAAACTTGGATCTAAAGATGGGAGAAAGTCAATTTGCTGGGACTGAAAAATTTAACATCTCACCATGCTACTTTACATAAGAGAGTGAAAATACTCTGTACACTCTTCCCTAAAAGCAGTTGTGGGGTATTATGTACAGCTGTAAACTAAAACACACTTAAATAAAACTTTTTTACAGTTTGAATAATTAGAAGAGGCAAAAACCCTGCCACTTCATGCTCCATACAAGTTGTTAAGTACTATTCTAAATAAGAAATGTCAAGAAATCTACACATCTAAGTTTGTCAATATGCTCTTGCTTTCAACAGATGATTCTGGTTTCTATGATTGGTAAAGTTTGACATTTTTTATTCTAAAAACAACATGACAGAATCTTTTTCTAGTTCAAAAAAACCCAGAAATTGATTAGAATATATAATTGAAACCAAAAATGACTGACTGAAGGTGGAAGGTTGCATTTTTCAATTGCTATATTATTAATGTGTAGATAAGCTGTCAAAGCAATTACTGTTTTGCATTATCCCAGTGTACCAGGTACCAATGATCAAGCACTTATTTCCCAAACTGGGCTGTACAACAACATTCACATTAAACAAAGCTTATTTAATACTGCAAGCCAGTCCACATTCTGAACTTATCTCCTCAGGTATGTACATCCTAAAAAGCAGGACTGGAGCTACCCAGAACTGGTGAAAATGCTATTGTATTGGGACATTGAAATAAGTACAGTCATACTACAAGAGTTCTGCTTCTAAAATAATTGCTTACAAAATTTGCATTGTTTACATTTTTGTATTTACTATTATATTGTAGTTTGCCACTACCAAACATTATGTACTTTCCCCCCAAAAAGAAACCAAAACAAGACATTGAAAACAAATACATAGTTAAAACAACCCATTCACAATATCCTCCAAAATTAACAACTACACAGCCTGAAAACTTCACTTGTACTTTTGCCAGGTACTTTATTGGCCAACTGTACTACAGTGACCATTGTATTATATTGGCCAGTGCATGTTTAACATGCCAAATTAAACACAGTAGTACTGCAAAAAATAGTTTTTACACAGTAACATCAGAAATTATTCTTTTCTATTATTTTAGTGACTAAATATAATTCAATGACAATTCTCTAACCCATCATATAGCCTGCATTTAGTTCTGGGGGTATGTCTCATAATCATAATGACCCAACATCAATAAGCGTCCTTCTGGAGTAATGTCCATATCAGTCCATTTGATGATTTCCATTGACATTAATAAATTTTAGAATTAATCTTCCTGCCTGTCATGTATCTCCTGTCATCTCTTTCTCCCTTTTAACAATGTATGTGATGTAAAAAAAAATACAAGATTGCAGTGGTTGCAATAGACACTTACCCTATAGAAGGCAGTTGTCAGGGGCAGTAATGCTGCAGCAATGCTGTATTCTTCTGAAGATGAGCAATCCTGCAGGAAAAAACAAAGAAGAAAATAAGCAAAACCATTTTATGCACTGCAAATTCATTTCTGCCTTATGGAGTCCCTCTGGCATCCTCCTGACACAAAACGGAATCTTTAATCATTCGATAGCATGTAAAAATAACACATATTTATGAATGTGTGTGTATATATATATATATATACACACACACACACATCCACCCACCCACCCATCCATCCATCCATCTATCTATCTATCTATCTATCTATCTATCTATCTATCTATCTATCTATCTATCTCATGATTTCTCATAGACAGGTATTACTGTGATTCTTCCCACTTTAGAAATTCATTAGCCCATTTCTCATTCATACGTCTGAACTACAAACCCACTGACACAGTTTATACATAATAAGGAATGTTTTCCTCATTTAGGAAACAATAAAAAGGCAGTTTGCTTGCATTTGGGTCAAGAGCAAACCTGACTAAAATGGAAGTGATGTGATGACCAAGGAATGCCCTTTCAAAACGTCTATGTGAAGGAAGTGACATTTATGCAACATGAAATAATCACCTCCACAGCCTCTACAAAAGTTTGGCACAAGGTTAACTTTAAAAGAAGATGAAAACCCATTCTCTTCAAGTGTCTGAATGCCTCATTCAACAGTCAAGTGTGTCATTCATGTCTCTCTAGGCAGAGAAGGGTATGCCAAAGTAAATCAACTAGTAATTGTGCTGATGAAAGTCGTGATTTTATTACGGAAGTCTTTTAAAAGAAAGCAGAATTGGAATGTAACTTGATATTTAAAAAACAAACTACTTGAATTTTTATGACCATAAAAAAAAAAAGAACAAAAAAGACCCAACAAGAGTTAAAAATGATACTTTTTAAAAAAGTGATCAGGTGTTTTTTCAGTAGCTCTTTTTGCCACCACTAAAGAACACAATCATGCACACACTCGTACAGTTGACAAATGTATCACCATTGTGCCCCTGGATGATCAATGGACAACCAACATTTCCAGTTGAACAACTAATTATAAAATTTTTAACATCACTGTTACAGTGGGCACCCTGCAACTCAAACCACTCCTATTAACTCTAACAACTGACCAAATGCCAAAATTGAAATATCTCAAGTGTTCCTCTGCCAGACTTTACATTTATGACTTCAAAATATCAGACTTATCTAAAACAGAGCAACTAGCAAAAACACGGCACCAGCCAATTGTGATAGCAGAAATATGAAATCTGCTTTACAAAACCAACAATGTTATGGATTATTAGGATGTTATTTGTATCCATCTCATTCTTTATTCTTAAATGGCTGCAGAGTGACTATGGATTGCGGGTTTAAAACAACAGACCAAAAAAACTCTTCACAAGACTATTTTGCTTCTCATCATTTTGAAGTCTATTTCGACCTTTGTGATTTGTCAATAACAAATCCTTGATCTTCTATTGCTTTAATCAAGCTCACCTAAATGGAATAGCAATGGCCATTATAGTTAAATACAGCAGCATTTACAAAACTGCTTACACATAAATTCTGGAAAGGGACACAACAAGTTCACAGTTGTGAAGGTTTATTTCTGCACAGAGTTACTGAGGGTTCCAATGTGTCTAACTCTGCACAAATGCATGAATGCTCACTGTGCATGAACAACACGAGTTTGGCAAGTGTTCACACTTCATAACACACTTCCAACCTGGGTAGAGGAAAACTAACAAAAATGGACACTGAAAAACTCAATAAATGTTTCAATGATGCCTCTTGGTATTGCAATACGTATGTAGTAAACCCAAATTAGTTTGTAAGATCTCAGAGCATAAGGCTAAAGGACACAGCCTCAGCTGCTTTCAATTTTCCATTTCTACATTATTCCCTATTGTTATCCACAGCCTTAATCCCCATTTGGAAGTTAGCATACATATTTTTAGTTCAATATATGATAAATATTCTTAGTACTTTTTTGCTTAACAAGAACACTTCCCACTTAAAATTTGACTTTCCAATCTTTGGAAATGTGCAACAGCTTTCAAAGAAATACATATCTTATTTCTGTACATGATTATTTATAACCAGGTATAAAATAATCCATCCTCAATTTCAGGTTACCTACTTAATCCCTTAGCTCAAATTATTTGAAAGAGTTTGGGCTTTTATCCAAAATATACATAAAAATATCTTTATAAAAACTGAGCAATGTATCTTCACCTAGAGAGCATTCAATACTCCAAGAGCTAACATATGTCTCAAAGATATATATCATCACCATATAAACAACACATTAGATTATTTTTCCATTCCTTCCTTCAAGTATGAAATTCTCCACATATTCCATGTCAGCAGTACATGGACTTGTAGTATGGAAGTATTATCTCTCTATATTTTTTTTTCTTCTCCTGTATATGACAAGGAATACAAAATTATCTCAGTTAGGAATGAATTGCAACACTGTTGTTTTAGGATGAGTGGAACTAATTACTTGTTTACATGCATTGTAGCTGCAAGACAGAATGCCATAGTTAAAAGAGATGTTGCACTGAAATCTCAGCTTCTCAATTTTACAGACAAACCAAAGTACTGGAAATGTCATATATGTGTTGTAGGCAATTAATTTAGACCCCCGAAACAATGCAATCCAGCTGCCTTATATATAATGTCTTTACCAATTGTGAAAAATACTCTTACTGCTGCTACAGAAGTAGACAAAAATCAAATACCATAAAATAATCAAAGCTTTTCCACCTAATTTGCACAAAATGAAGCTGAAACACATCTGGGGAACAAAAATTATTTTCAGCAAATTAATCACCAAAAAACCAACGTACTTTGACAGTGAAATACAGACTTCCACCATGACATATGCAGAGCGCTGCTTTGAATCCATGCCTAATTGAGTGAAAACCTGGCACATTGTTCTGGCCATACTGATCCTATATCCAGACAGTTGCTGAACTCTGTAGCAGATTGGAAGGATTACAGAAATTCATGTACACTCAAAATAGCTTTGCTACACTGAATTGACAAGTGAATAATAAAAGCAGAACGTTTTTCCTTACATCACTTATTTTGACAACGCACGTGAATTACTTTTATACTCCAGACAGTTTAAATATGCAGCAAACTTTGGTGGCTCCATATTGCCATTAGATTGCAGAGCTGAGAGCTTGGAAGTTACAGATTTTGGCTGCTTGGCTGCTCACATGGGACTGATATGGGGGAGCTTTTGGAATCTGGTAGGTGGCTTAGGCTTCTGGGGCTGGAGGAGAGAGTCAACTCTGCTCCTCACTCTTGACTTCAGAACAGGTACTGCCTGGAATGCCTGTTTGGAAAACAAGGTATTGTACACCATCAGGAACTGTTACACCATCAGGAACTATACACCATTGTGAACTGTACACCATCAGGAACTGTACACCATCAGGAACTGTACACCATCGTGAACTGTACACCATCAGGAACTGTACCTCCTCATGAACTGTACCTCCTCATGAACTGTACCTCATCAGGAACTGTTACACCATGAGGAACTGTACACCATCAGGAACTGTACCTCCTCAGGAACTGTACCTCCTCATGAACTGTACCTCCTCAGGAACTGTACCTCCTCATGAACTGTACCTCATCAGGAACTGTACCTCATCAGGAACTGTTACACCATGAGGAACTGTACACCATCAGGAACTGTACACCATCGTGAACTGTACACCATCAGGAACTGTACCTCCTCATGAACTGTACCTCCTCAGGAACTGTTACACCATGAGGAACTGTTACACCATCAGGAACTGTACCTCCTCAGGAACTGTACCTCATCAGGAACTGTTACACCATGAGGAACTGTTACACCATGAGGAACTGTACATCCTCATGAACTGCACCTCCTCATGAACTGCACACCATCAGGAACTGTACCTCCTCATGAACTGTACCTCCTCATGAACTGTACCTCCTCAGGTACTGTTACACCATGAGGAACTGTTACACCATCAGGAACTGTACATCCTCATGAACTGTACCTCATCAGGAACTGTACCTCATCAGGAACTGTACATCCTCATGAACTGTACATCCTCATGAACTGTACACCATCATGAACTGTACCTCCTCATGAACTGTACACCATCACAAAGGTGAGATGCCCTCTGCAGTGTGGTCCTAGTGATAATCAGCTGGGAAAAGTCACCCCAGGAGAAGATCTCCCCTGATGTGCTCCTGGACATGCAGGTTCAAGAAGGCTGCTAAGCCCCCTCTGATATCCCACAAGAGCAAGCCCAAGCCAGTGAAACACCATGACAGTACAGAAAAATGATGTGTCTTCCTGCATTAAACAACAACTTATACTCAGGGATTTCTGCTTTCTCTTAGTCACATGATAAAAATCTAGAAGACATGTATGGAACACTGAAATAACATTTGAGGGGGAATTTTCTTCTTAAATTCATCTCGATAGTCTCTCTCATTAACTGCTACCTGATACAGTATTCCAGCATTAAAACCCATTCTGCTTTAGGCACTAAGCTTTTTAAACAGACCCCACATTTTTAATAATCTGCAGAAATCCGAGTATGCCAAAAACTTGGGATCCAATTTTGCCTTACATTCAGGAACACCACAAATACATGGAATTCCCCACAGGCCTGACTATCACATGAAATCACTGTAGCATGCAGTGAATGCATCCAAACTAAAAAGCTGAACATGGCAGCACTTGATCCATACCTTTTTGGCAGTACAGGAGGATGCGTGCATGCTCTGTTAAAAATGCTGCTCAACACTGCACTGTCCCTCCTGAGAATAACTGAAGTCAATTTTCAGGCTTACAAAGAGCATTTATCACCCTGCAGGACTAAGTTCAAAATGAATCCAGAAAAAAAAAAAAAAGCCAGAAACTTTAAGGTCAGATGTGTTTTTAAAGCACTAACCCAAGAACTGTTAAATCAGCATGTGTAACTATGTGCAGAGCATCAGCTACAAATTACAGGTGAAACATTAGTTACAAATTCAACAGATTACTTCACTGGTGCCAGGTTTTAATCCCAATTCTTACAGCTGTATTATGTGGGCAGAGTTTTACTAAATCACAGAATTTTTATTATTGATGCAGTTTATATTTTGGAAATATGAACTGTCAATCCTAATGCACAAGGTACTACTTTTGTCTACAGCAGTAAGATAATTCAATAGCACAGCTTAGAAAAATGTTTTGTTTGCTAAAAGGAATAGAGATTCATCAGGTGGAACTGCAGTGTTATTCATAATCATACCTTAATATTAATGAGGTTATTTTTCATTTTTATTAGATAAGCTGCATAGATCTTACTCATTCACCTACAAATTCATCTTCCCATTCATCTTCATCATTCAACTAATGCAATTGAACTATTACAAATGAGTTTTGATCAAAGAAAACTTCTTCTATGTAAACTGATGTTACCATCAATGTCTTTTATATTCAGTCTTTGCAGAATCAAAAATGCAAGTAAATAAACTGACAATTTAACAATATCTGATTATAGCAAATATAATTATATGCTGTCTTGAAAAACCAAAAAGTTATTTTGGAATTTCCAAAATAACTTTAAAAACTACTTACAAATTTTAACTTCGCAGATAAACCCATAGTTAAAATTACAGAGTTCGTTGAAATAAATGCCAATATGACAATAATCACTTATATTACCTTTACTAGCATCCCATAATTAACTTCACAAGAAAGTTTAAATCTTACTATTAGAATGATAAGCAAAATTGCTTTTTTCAGTGAAAATTCATGCACATTTGCTTTCTTGCTGATATTCATATATAGCTTTGTTTAGTGAAGTCACCATGAATGCCAGCTGTTGCTTTGCTTTACAGTGGGACCAAACTTTTCCTTTTTTTTTTGTTGACAAAGGTGAAATCAAACATTATTGAAGCAGCTACAATTTTATTAAGTGGAACTCTTCTGGGACCTGAGAAATAGGATGAAAAGTAGACACACTGAGAAAGTCCATAGAGCTGACTACCTTATCTTTTGACAGAACTGTAAGAACAAACTCAAAACTTGGGAGATACTGCCCTAGAAAATTCTCATTATTTTAAAAACTTCTTGTCTTGATAAGATTGTAAAGAGCTTTTCAAAAGTATTAATCTGCAAAGACCAACTCTTCCTTCATACATGACTCTAATATGTTTTATGTGTCACTCATTAACACAAGCTTTTAATTTTATTTTTTGTTCTGCCTAAACACTGGTGCAGGGATTCACAGTTAATAAAACCAAGACAAGGACACTCTTATTGTCTGTGGTTTCCAGCTTTAACACTGATCAGATCTCTGGGCTTTTGATGAGCAGCTTCTCATACTGCTGCCTGGGCTCACAGCAATAATTGAACACAAAGTCCAGATCACAGACTTGACCCATGCTCTGAATTCTGCCACATGCAACAATTTCTTCACCATCTATGGCCATCACAGAGTAATGCCAGGGCAGAAGACAACGGAACAGTGCCCAACCCAGGAGAATCCTCACTGATTTGACTTCTTGGTCTTTCTGCCTGATCAGAAGCCTTTGCAATGGCCATTTAATTAAGGAACCCATCCTGCCAGCAACAGGATGCAAGATATTGTAGAGCTGTCATTCCAGGCAGGAGATCCAGTTTTATTTTAGAGCTATTTTACTTCCTGAGGAACTTCATGTTTGTCTTCACCTGTGTCTGAATCGTCTTAAGTTTGCCTGCCCTTGAAGCACAGTGGTAATAAGGAACAGGATTCAATCAAGGCAGACCAGATGCAATTACACAAGCACAGAGTGTTCAATGATTTTTAAGTTTCCTTTTGCTTTACTCCACACATTCACAAGCTAGCAACAGATTTTCTCTGTGCAGCCCCATCCTACTCCTGATCCCACAGCAAGTGAAAACAAGAAACAACATTTCACTCAAAGAAGAGCCGTCAAGCCCCCCCAACCCCCACGCTTTCTCAATAAACACATTTCCGTCTAGGCTTGAGGTTAGTCATTTCCTCCTCCTCATTACAAATTACATCTAGGAGATCAGGAACCTCAATTTTTATGTGCATAAATTACACATTTGTCACTGTATTTTTCTGTACCCTAGAAGCCTAAAAACATGTAACTTTTTTTGCAAGATACTGATAAAAACAAGAATGCCATCCCTCGCGTCTCAGCACATCTGAGTTTCTTTAACAGAAATGCCATGCATGTTTCTGAATACTGTCATGAGGCCCATGGCAATAAAGTTCAACATACTCAGGCTGTAATCTTCTCCCAAGGAAATGGTTGGGATGCCAAGATGCCTTTTGACTTTTATTTCACAGCAGGGCTTCATTCACAGTGACTCTGTCCAAACCTTAAACTACACCAGCTGTGATACAATGTCCTGCACAGTAATTTGTAAAAAGTTTTGACAAACAACACTCAAATGATAGAATACATTGCAATTCATGATAAAAAAGTGATCAATATCCATTAACTGCTCAGTTGGAGGGGGTGATTAATTGATAATATCTCTAGGAACTGCAGTGTGCTCCTGGAGCCCTGGTAGACCAAAACACTTCTGCAGCCACTGCAAAACATTAACATAGGATACTCTGTAAACTGCTGTACAAACAGCCTGTTTAATTGAGCTAGGGAACAGAGAAATGCTTAAGACATTAAAAGAACTATTAAAATAGATGCCATATTACAGTATAGTCCAGTTACACATTTCCAAATCAGTTCACAAGTACACAGGACACCTCCTTACTCCCAGCAGCATCTCCTCTCCTAAATTTTAAAGCAAAAACTTTCAAATATATATACTTTCATAAAATTTCAAATATGTACAAATACATTCACCTTGCTTAATTTAATTTCTCAGTTCTTTTCTAAGTTTCATGTGATTTTCCAATTTCACATACCTTTAATAAAAATGCATCACATCATCAGAGCACATTCTATTCAATTTTTACAGCTTAATAGGAATGAACTCCTAAAAAAAAATTAATCAGATTTACGTGGGTATATATGGTAAAGTGATTCACTGAAAAATCAGTTTCTCACTTTAGAAGAAAAACATTTGGATAGAAATGGAATTTTACATCCATCTTCTGTCATGCAATGAGCCGATGCTCAGTTCAGAGCAGCTACCAAAAGATTTTGGGTCTAGTTCACCATGGAGAAACTGAACAGTGTCTGATGAAATGTAACTTGGAAGTAGAGCTCACTGAAAATTTTCCACTGAATAGCACGTGATAGCAAAATAATTTTTTATTTATGCTAAGAACCCTCAAAGACATCATAGGAAAGAGAACTTCTAATCCTCAAGGTTCTTCCCTTGGGAGACTCAGTCTCTTGCCAATTGATTTTCTGGGGAACCAGAAATAAAACCTTTGACAAAAATTCAAAGAAGGCAAGGAACAGGCTTAGGGGAGCTACAGGCTGGACAGTAGGGAGCAAGTCCTCATAGAGAGCATTTCCAGACACAGGAAGAACACAAAAGTGATTTAGAAAACAAAAAAACAACGGACCAAGGAAAACAGGATCATTTTCCTCAATGAAATACCGAGCTCTGTATGTAAGGAAAGAGCAGCCTTTTGTGTTTTGCAGGCTCCTTTGGTACCCTTGGGGACAAGCTGGGAGAGAAAGTCTGGAGGAAAGAGTGGAAAGCTGACTGCACTGTCAGGCTCGAGGTTTAGCAGGCAGGTGGTTCTGAATCCTGTTTTCAGGGCCTGATACTGTGGTGAATGTTTTCATTAACAACATGGAAAATGGCATGAAATGCACCCTCATCACATTTCTGACTGACATCAAATTTGGGAGAGTGGTAAATCTGCTGGAAGGCAGGACTGCTGCTGACTGGCATCACAGCCTGGCAGACAGACTGAAAGAGCCTCCTGAGCCTCCCAAAGAGAAAGTTCTGTACTAGGGACAGGGTAACTGCATCTGGAAACACGAACTACATAGGGACAGCACCAGGAGCCATGTGCTGTGCTGTATATGTCAAACCAAGTCAGAAATCCTGTAACATTAGTCTCACAAAGAGTTATAGCAGGGGCAAAAGAACAAAATAATTAGGAAGTTTATGGATCTTAACCAAGAGACTATCAGGAGAGTGCACAACTGAAAGAATCTCAAAAAACCCAAATAAATATATAAAGAGAAAAGAGTGTGCTCAACCAGCACAGACAGAAATTATTGGCAAGAAAGCTGATGCCAATTTTATGTATCTTTATCTATGTCCAATGCATCCACAGGGTTCTGGGAGGTGAACCCAAGGCCATGTTTGCCTGGCTGTAGCACTGCCCCTGGCAGAGGCATTTCCCACCAACTGCCCACAATGGGGTCTCTTCAGTACGTACTTGACATCATGCTGCAGGACAGCTTTGGGCCTTTTACACCAACCTTGATATTACTGAAAAGCTTTCCTCCACGTTTGGCAGGGGCACCAGATGTTCTGTGCACAGCTGCCCCAAAGGACAACAGGACCGACACTGAGCAGCTGCTCCTGGAAGAAGTTTTCTTGGATCAGCTCTGTTGGTGCAGCCCCATTTCTGGATCCATTAAACAAGTGTCAGCTGCTGGAAGAGGATATTTCTGGGATGACCTGCAATGGCTGCAGAATTTCAAGGATGACAAGGGGAGTTTTGTGGGTTTTTCAGAGGAAATTGTGATTAAAAGGTTCTGAATCTTGAATGCAGCCAGCGAGGGCTTTTCCACGCTCGGACACAGATGATGCACTGCGTAAGCTGTGCTGGTGAACTTGACAGAACCTAAAATCCCCCCTGCCAACTCCACTGCCAGACCTCTCTGCTCCTTAATAGGCTGGAATATAAATCTCCAGTTATGTTTCAAAGAGCAGTGCAGCTTTAACAACGTTAATGGAAGCTGTTGTAGAAATTGCTTAATCCAAAACCAACCTTGAAACAACAACCAGAATTAGGCACACTGCACATCATGAAAAAATCACGTTACTAGAGCAGTCATCAGAAATATCCCATTTTTCTGGAGAAAAGAAATTCCAGTGATAAAGTAATTTCAAGGATAAACAGTTCATAGAAAAGAATACTGGAAGCAAATTTGGGAACTGAAAGACATATGTTGTGCATGACTAAGTAGCATGTTGTAGAGCAGTGTCCACCTTGATTAACACATCAAATCTGTGTGATCAAGGAAGAATGTTGCTACAAAGCCTGAAAAGCCCAAGAGATTCTGAGATTTCAAGCCTGCCTGATTTAGTAAAGTGCTCCCTCCAAGACAGCATCCATCAATGGAAAATATATTCTAATACAAATATTTAAACTATGAAAAAGGAAAACATAGAAAGTACAATATATTCATTTAACTTAATGTTAAGTATTTTAAACTTTCTGATTGTACTTTTCAGTGCATTGACAGCAGCCACCTTTTGCACACAGACACAGATTTTATTTAATATCTTACACTTTTTGGTGGTTCAATGCACAGAAGATGTGGGAACTGTTTCTTATGAAACATTTATTAAAAATTAATTTCTTGATAATTAACAAAATGTTTGCTTTTCTAAGAATCCAAGTAAAAACAAGCATGAAGAGATATTGTAAGAGATAAAGACAATGGAGAAACAGTAAACCAATTTTGAACTGGCAATTGTAGAGCTACCCTCAAAATCCTTCAGTCTTAAAGCTTGCTGAATTGATATTTTTCTCTGGAATTTTTAAATGGCTTCAGGAAATAAGAAGGTTATATAATTCCAGGAGGTAATTCCTCTAACTTTGGTTACAGAAGTGAAAAAGTAAACTCCCAAAACATACTAGTTGGTCATCTAGCTGAAGAGGCATGTTTGGAAGTCCTTTAAAAAATTCCTGTTCTCTGAAAAACCTGTCTGGCAGGGCAGACACAACCTGAGGAAAGAAGACATCCTTGAGCTTGCTGTGGGACCAAAGATGCACAAGTGTACTAGATTGCCTTCCAGCAAAATTATTTCTTTGGTACAAATTCTAGGAAATCTTGGTACAATTCCTTTCTGTTCCACAGCCTTCTAAACCACTGCTAGCAGCAACATCCAGCTAACGAGCCACAGAGAAAGCCTTCTTTGCCAGATTTTGGATTGCCAGCTAACCCATTTTAAAACCCTGACAAATCTTCTCCTAGGCTATCTGATCTTCCTTCCAGAAGGTTTTGTTCCAAACACCTGTTTTGTTCTTATTTCATTGACATTTCAAGAAAAAATGCAGAAAGGGTAGTTCTGCTATGTAATCACAGTACATGGCAAGGAGAAGTTTAATAAAAACTTCTGTACCTTGGGGTACAGTGAAATACAGTGAAGTTCTAAGTCCAAACTATAATCATACTGTTTGAAATTCTTTCCTCACAATTCATATTTAGAGCTTTCAGAAGGGTGAGCCAGATTGCAATGGCTGGATAAAAAAGAACGGGTAGTGAAAACAAAAACTGAGAAGTTCAAGCATTAGCAATGGCCTTGGCATCCCAAAACCAGCATGACTCCAACTCCAGAGAACACACAAGCAAATCACCAATGAGTGCAGAGTACAATTCTGAAGATCAACAGATAATTTCTGGACAGTGTGGCATTATTTAGTGCACATACTGAATGAAACACACTGTATCAGCAAGAATAGCAGCCATGTACAATAAATGTGATGACTCAAATGATAAGTATTTGTTATCTTTGTCTCCTCCTAACAAGAAATATGAGTAGATATCCTGATGCATGTGACCATCTTCACATTCCTTTTATCTTACCTGCAGTTCTAAGTAGCAAAGAAACCCTCAAGCTTTCAGGAAGACCTTCACTACCACAGCTCACATTAATCCCACAGTTCCTTATGCTGCTAAAATTTTAGATCTTGTTCTTTCCTGTTTTTCAAGGACATTTAGGAGTGTAGCTTTTGGTTCATGTCCTGCTAGTGAACAACTTACTAAAAATTTCAAATACTCTTACTTACCACCCTTCTTCCTTCTTCAAATCTTCTCTTATGCACAGAAACTAAAATAATGCATTTTCTAAATGAACACACAGGGTGAGAGCTGGGTGCATCAGCAGGATGCTGCTGTGTCATCTGCTGGAGCCCATTTGTGCAACGAGACGTGACTGTGATGATGCAGCCAAAATTCACCACTGCTTTAACAGCAACAAAGGTGCTACATACCTGATTTTGATGAAAATCTCTACCAAAAACCTTATCATTAAACTGGTTGGAATAATTAATTGATAAATTTAATGTGATTTGCTGGACTGATTTTAAATTAATCCATTCCGTTGCCTACTGTTATCATGTGCAGGTTGTATCTTGAATTTGGAAATTAGAATATTACAAACAGTGTATTATAATGCAGACAAGGAAAAATATGAAGTTTCTAAAGAAGAAGTGCTGAAAATCATGGCAGCCTCATAATCCAAGTTGATTTTAAGTGTATTATTATTATTACTACAGTTATTATTATTACTAATAATACAGTTATTATTATTATTACTACAGTTAGAGTAAGATCTAGAAAGATATTTCATTTCATATACCTGAAAGAGACTATTACATGCCAATTGTATGGAATTTCCTTACGTATAACAAAGGATTTGTATTCTCTAAAGTGATGTTTAACCAATTAACATTCCAAGTAAAGATTTTACAAGGTGTTCAACTGACTAAAGGACTTAATTTAATCAAAAGAAGCTGGTTTTGTCCTCAAAAGTCAAATAATCTGTATAGAAAATCAAATCAATTTGTTTATTTACAAACATTGTGGGACTTTAGACCGTTAAACATCCAATTCCAATTCTTAGCTCCCAAGTGGGGTTTTGGACTTCAGAGTTCAAGAACTAGGGGAGAGGTGGGGAAAGGGGGTTGTGGGATTTGTTTGTTTGTTTTATGTATAGACATTGGGTAAAGTAATTTTTAAATACTTTGTTGGATCACTAGGTACCAAAGCCTGCCCCCGTGACTGAGTACAGGGAGGGAATTACTAAAAATAATCCTCATTAAAGCATGTTTACATGGCATTTTCCATGAATCCTAAAAGCCAATTAATTTAAGTCATAATTCTGGGCTGTAATGTTGAAAAAGAATGTGAACAGCTGCAAGAATTTTTTACAACATACGCAGATTGTCAAATGCTCTTTTGTTTACACCTTTATTTTGTGCTCTTGTTCTAGAATGGCACACACTTTTAATGTAACAGCAGAGGTAGGTCTTTTACTGTAAAGAAATTGATCCTTATGCTTTTTTCCTTAGAAATCATTCTAAAATGTCACACAGTTCACTACTGTTTGTTTGTCATATTAATGCATTTGTCAAAGCTTACACAAGATACTGACAAACCCCAGAACTGGCCTGTGTTTTATGATATTTATCTCAGCACCACACTTCAGTTTTTGAATGCAAGCTGCTGAGATCTCAATTGTTTAAACCAAAGGTTATGCAAACATGACAGCAGCCAAATGATTAGAAGGCTTTGGATATTCCATCTTCTGTCTGCTTCAGAAATGACTGCATGTGAAAAATAATGAGGCTCTTGCAGCCACCCATTAGGAATTTTTATGCAAATTTCTGTAAAATCAAACACTTAGAAACAGAAGCTTCATAAAATTCCTTATAGAAACAACAAAGCAGTTGTCCACCTGGCATGTTTCTGCAAGGTGGTGGCCAGGGCAGCACACCTTGCAGAAATGTCTCACTGCAGCTTCTCTACCTGGGCTTACCAGGTACTCGGAGGGTGAAGTGCAAGTGAAGGAAGAGCAGACACCACAATCCACAGGAATTCTTTCCTATAGACTGTGCACATGTGGTACAGTCACTGCATGGGTACAGCAAATCAATACCATGCAATATTCTGCCACTTGTACACAGTGAATGGCACCAGAGCAGATGAAGTGCATGTCACATAATTAACAGTGTTTTATACACATTTCTATAGGGAATGATGGACCTGAACTGAAATACACTTTATAAACATACCTAACATCTTAGATAAAACCAAAATTCCATGTGTTACTTCCTCATTTTTAGCAATGTGAAACCTGTAAAAACAGAAGTCACTGATTTCACATAGCTTGTTATATCAGCAAAGTGCCTATTCTTTCCAACATGAAAGACTTTTTAGTTTGGTTTGTTTTTTACCACCTTTCATGAGTTCACCTCTTTCCCAGCCAGGCTGGTGAGCAACTGCACAGCAGCACAACACAATGCCTAAGCCAGACTTGTTTTATTTACAGCAGTGAGCAGAGCACAAACACATGTCTGCTTTTCATCACGACGACCAAAAATATTCAGAACATGGAGTTATTAGGAACACTTGGCAACCACAAGGCCACAATTAACAGCAAGGATTGCTCCAGAGCAGTCAGAGCTTACCATGCCAGCACTCCAAGGAGCTCCATGGCTTCAGTGAGGTACCTGTGTGTGAGCAAACACAGGGGAGCACATCCTGCACCAGCAGCAAATGTCAGAGGCTTGAACACAAGACCAGCAACAAGGAGACATCTATGAAGAGTAAAGCCTGAGTAAAGCCTGAGTAAAGCCTGCTCCAGCTGCCCAGTAGCACAGAGACCCATCTGGGATGGATGGGTTTGTACCACCCTCTTCACCCTGCTCAGGGAAATTCCCCTGTCAGCCCCAAAGCTGCAACCAGCCAGAGCAGCTGCTGGGGCCACTGCTCATGTGCAGTTCTGCTTGTTCTTGTACTAAAACCAACCCTCCCCTATCATTTGATATTTTTATACAATATTAAGCAAAGACCCTTAAACCAAGGCTGGCCCTGCTCTGGCATGCCTGTGCACATGTGTGTACACATGATGTGCACACATTAAGGGCAGGAGGAAGTGTGTGAACACCACATGTTGTGGGCAGAAGCCAGGAGGGAAGGGAGGGAAGCTGAAGGCAGATGCAGGAATGGACAGCACACCATGGGACTCTCATTTCTGCTAATCCCTCTCTTTTCCTTTCCTCAAGTAACAGTCTTGGGCAATAGTCATGCAGGGCAGGTCCATGCAGGAGTCAAGATCAACAGGAGCAGGGGCTCGGAAGTCTGCAGGAAAAGAGCAATTCAGGAATTTCCCTGCCACACACCAGCTCATTCCTGAACAGCACTGCTGGCACAGCCCCTGTGTGAAAAGCAGCCATGCTTTTCTGCTGCCTGGTCATCAAAAACCCATCCTTGCTAAAACCACAGAGGCAGTTTGACAGAGCTGGAGACACCCCCTGGGGCATGAGCACACATGCAGCATCAGGCAGACACCTCGCTGGGGACACCACTGCACACACTACGGTCCCCAAGGATGTCACAAGAATTACCTGGATTACCTGGACACTGGCACTGACACAGGGAGAGTCCTGGCCCAAGAAATGGTTGCTGCCATGCCAAAGGGGTCACCTCCCTTGGCAGCTGTAGGGTAGGGAATGCTGACTGGCCTTCCAGCAGGGGTAGGGAAGACACAGACACACACACACACTCACACACACACACTCTCCATGATACAGACACAGGCAGCCCTGCAAAGAAATCAACTCTCTTCTCTGGGTTTGACAAAGAGACACCCTTGACTGCAATCTCCCAGGACTCTGCAGCCATCCTATGATGAGTATAACAAACAGAATGTTCCTCAGAACAAAGGAAGGAAAAATGAAAACTGATCAACAATACAATCTTTTACAGTGTGCTTCCACTTTCTGACTAGAGAAATTATGTGAGCACTATCAGTTCAATGTCAGTGCAATGATATTCTGATACTGTGCAATCTCTTGGGAAAAAGACATTATCAGAAAGATTAAGGAATAGAAACTTCTTTTACTAAGTCCAGAATTTTACAGGTGGACCCCCTAAAAAGTCAGCAGTATGATAATGCTGTTATTTCAACTTTTTGGAATCATGTATCAGAGAAATCATATGATGTGACCAAAAAACTCTACCAAAATCATGTTCAGCACAACACAGAATTAAATCTGGAAGTTTGAAGCCCAAGCCTTAAACACTGAAATCTCCTTTTTTCCCCCACTTAAATAATACCATTACTACATCTAACATGATGAGAAAGTTCAAACTGGTAATAACTGATGAATTAGTAGAATTAAGTGTGGATCTGTTGAATTCTCATTGATTTCTCTTCATGTCTGACCTTCTATGCTTTAAAATACCTTTAAATATTTTTAAATAGTGATGTTTTTCAAACATGAATTCTGAGACTCTGCTTCCAGGAATGCAAGTCAAACTGAGTAACAAAAGACAGGTCACAAAATAAAAATCCAAAAGGAGAGAAATCTACTGTAACCCTCCAAAATAAAGATGTTTAGCAACATAGTTTTCAACATAAAATATGAGAAATGCTATCTCATGTAACCTTCATATTGCCAAGAATTTGAATCATATGACACACACACCGAGCTGATTTTCTCTCAGGAATAATAAAATCTTTCTTGTTATTGGATAGTATTTGCAAACCTCTGAATTCTGAGAACTGACTGATAGTTTTTTAAACTTTATCTGGTGGCAAAATACAATACAAAAGTCACTTGCCTTAGAAAAATAAATTTAATATTAGTTATAGAATACCATTGGTTTTAATCTTGCTTATCAAAGTTTCCTTCCCTTCAGACTGCATAGTAAGTGTGACAAGAGAGGCCCTTATTACATTGAAGTGACACAGAAGAATCACAAGCAAAGTTCTAGAGGCAAAATAAATCAGTATTATCTTCCATCTGCTTCTGGCCAATGTTGGAGAACAGATGATGGCCCAGATGTGCCTTTACCGTAGCCTTATGCAGGTTACATTTTTAATTTTGTCCTGGTTGCTACTAAGTTGTGCTTCACACTGTACACTCCAAGTATACTTCTAGAACATTCAGTATAATCCATTTGAAAGATAAACACCTGGTTGTTGCCACTATGGAAAGCCACAGTGATCCATCAGAAACTACCTAAAGCACTAAAGCAGTGACTAATTAGTTGACTATTAAAGATATTCTCTCAGTTACACTGGCACAAGACGTGTTTACTGACACAG
Organism: Molothrus aeneus; assembly: GCF_037042795.1. Lineage (NCBI taxonomy): Eukaryota > Metazoa > Chordata > Aves > Passeriformes > Icteridae > Molothrus > Molothrus aeneus. The sequence continues at coordinate 11,051,198 of NC_089651.1, read as the reverse complement.
ATGTGACACTGGAGCAGGTCCCAAACCAGTGCTGGTGACTGTGTAAGTGTCAGATTAAATCACATCACAAGGAGACCTCACTCCTTCCCTGCAGCTTAAGATGAGAATTTTGAGTATTTACATATTTATCAGTTTTATGCACAATTTTTCCACTTGAACCACATTTAGATTGAAAATCCAGATGTCTGGGGCAGATGTGTTTTCCAATTTGACTCACATTTGCCAAACAAAAGCATTAATATGCAGCAAGGCAATATTACTGACCAACATCTTAGAGAGGCAGTGCTGTACTGCAGCATCCTGGAGCTCTTCCTTTGAAACAAAAAATTTTATCTGTTCCAACTACCCAACAAAGGTGTCCTGCATTATCTGAAGAGAATCTTTCCCCAGAAATAAATTTTCTTCGGAAGACTTACTGTTAAATATTTTATGCAAATTGCTTTGAATGTCTTTTTAATATCAAAATCATTTCAGGTTATCAAATACCGTCCCCACAGTGTATTCAGGCCTCTTCTTGCTGTTACTACCATTTAATTTATCAAATTAAGTGCAACTACATTTCAAAATACAGTGTTCCCTTGTTGCTGCCAGAGGGAAGTTAGAGAGACAACTGAAATTCTGGACAAGTTATGACTGCAATAAATGAATAGAGAAATATGCAAATAGAGCCTTGAGATGGTTTCTGCCACAAATTCTGAACAAGTATTAAAAATACAATGTGTTGTTGTATAGAAGTGCTTCCCTGCTAAAAAAAAGGCTTTTTAGTTGCAAAAAAAAAAGTTAAGTATTTATTTCGGAGATGTCAGCAAATGTTATCATAGAAAATTAAAACATAAAGAAAAATGTTTGAAATAGCAATTTATGTGGAACTGCAAATTTTTCTGAGGTAACCACAGCAGAGGAAAACAAGTTTGACTGAAAGACTGTTTAGAGCTATAATTCCACATTTTTATCTGCAGTAGTATCTGTTGGAATAAACTGAATTGTCAATCAATATTAAGCTTTCACAACACTTCAGGTTTTTTAACAGTAGTTTAGACATACAACATATGGAACAGAACATAATGCTCCTGGCTCCTCTATCAAAGGTAATAATCACTCTGGTAAGACAGGCTGATTTAAATGTTTGCCACAGTACATGATTTTTCAGGGGAAAAAGTCTTACTCAGGGCATGACAACAAAGTTTTCAGCAAGTGGTCAGGGACAACTCCTAGCAGAGATAAAATAAAGTGACTGGGGATTTAACTGCCCTCATCAGAAGGTCTTTGCTTTAATCCATGACCATTACAATCTCCATGTAATTTTGGTCTTCCTACTACTAAACTCTATCAGAAATACTTCTCTCATTTCTGTTTCAGCAGCAGTAATTGCCAATACCTCTCAGACACAGAAGAGCATGTTTAACATTTGAATACTGACTTGCTGCATCATACTTCACTTTAATTTTATTTATAAAGCCTCCTATAGTCTACCACAGGTGCTAAAGAAGGCAGATTAACATGAAACTCTAAAGCACTATTCCACAAATCATAAGCCTATTAAAATCTGCAGGTTCTACCTGTTATCAGTTGAAAGAACAACACTTTAAAACAAAACAATGCCCCTCTTGGACTGAGAGAACTCAAGCTGACAACCACCAGAGAAGCGGCAAATCCAAGTTTTGCCATCCCTAGAGAAACTGGTAAAATACCACCCTCACTTCTTCCCAGCTGCAAAATGGCTAGATCAGATCCTTGGGGAAATACAGCCTATGGAATTGTTCACTCAAATCAAACAACTATTCACTTGAAGCAATAGTAGGAGCAATTTATTCCATTTCCTTTATCTTTTCTCAAGCCAGACAGACATGAGACCAGCAAAAATATACCTGGTGGGATTATCACAAGCATTTTGTTAACATACTGCTCTTCATGCACAAAATGAGTATACAGGAGCTCTGTAAAAGCATCTGACCTTTATTTTTGTGGACTCCACTAAAAAAAAAGAATAGATTCTATTAAATGAAAAAACCTGCCACTAGACAATCAGAAAAATCTTGACTATCAATGGAGGGCTCTGCATTAGACTTGCAGAGTGCAATCTTCCTCATTTTGTAACACCTGGCACTTCACAGTAAGACAAAGAATTCAATCTAAAAGACTTCCCAGAAATGGCCAACCTGCATCTCTTGAAATTGTTTATTTTTTGTGTCTTTTAACAGACACTGCTTAAATTACTTGGTTCTGCGACCTGCAGCTAACAGAATTCACGAGTCTACAGCAAAATGTTGACTTGCTGAGCTTGCAACAATTCATCTTATCATGAGCAGAGGTTTGGTGGCTGGAGAGCATCAGATTTCCCAGCTGGATGAGCAGGTGAGACTGGAGTGCCCCAGGGCAAGCCATGGGGCTGGAGCTGGCTGCACACAGGTCCCCACTCACCCAGTGTGTCCAGCAGGGAGCCAGGGCTCTGCCACCCTGCCAGGGCATTCCCCTCCCCTCCTGTCCATGCTCCAGCCTCAGCAGGATTCCAGTTTCCATCTTGCAGAAGCCAAGGGGAATGTGCAATATCATGAACAGAAAATTCTGGTGGTAGAACTGAGGCAGTTTCTACAATGCCAGTAGTTCAGTGAGGTCTGAAAGCCCTACTGCAACCTAACTCTGCCCAAAAACCCCATCCATAATTAATGTGGTATTTCCCTAAAGCTTCACTACATCTCTAGTTAAGACCACATTTCTTAAATTAGATTTTTGTGTCTTTTAACAGACACTGCTTACATTGCTTGGTCATATGACCTGCAGCTAACAGAATTCTTGTGTCTACAGCAAAATGCTGACTTGGTGCATCCCACTGCAGCAAGGGCAAACTTATTTAAGTTCTCAATAAAGTGCTTTTTTCTTGAATTGATACAGGGAAGCTCCAAAATGTCACAATTTACACATTGTTTCAAATACCACACTTGAGCAAAGTGCACAGACAAATTATAAATCATGTTTTTATCTTAATAAATAACTTCATATGTCATAAAAGTAGATGTTAAAAATACTTGCTTCCAATTCACTGCCCAGTGTCAGGAGTTCAGATGTTTTCATGTTGGCCATGCTTACTTCTGAGAAATGAAAACTTTCATTTCATATTTTCAAAGATATGAAAATACTGTTGGTGGGGGAAGGGAGGCATAAAAACTGTGCCTCATTATTTGATCTCTTTCTCTTGCATGATTTGAGTTATATTTGCTAGTTTTATTGAAGAAAAACAAGCCTATTTTAATTTCAGTAACTCTTCAGACACATTCATTTCCTTGAACTTGAGCTCTTTCTTGGGCCTTCAGATCACCAAGATGGGAAAAAAAGCTTTTCTTCCAGAGCAAAATTGGCTTTAATTATTTTATTAAAAGGTGATGTCCTTTTAATACTACTTTACTATTTCTCTCCTCAGAAAAGCAAATTTCATCTTCTTCTGCTATAATTTTTCTAAGATACAGAAATGAAGGGGATTTGTATTTTGTTCCTATTTTCTAAAAAGAGCTGGATATTTTTTTAACCAAGGAATGATCGAAAAAGTAGGAGCAAAATCTGTGACATGTCTAGACAATCCTGCTTTCTGGTTTGAAAGAAAATTTCTAACTCTGGAATACACAGCAGGTGCAATATTCCATTAGTCATGATTTTGGACAGAGAAATAGAGTTTCACAGATAAATTCAATTTTTCTTCCAACTCTAAGGCTAAATTTAGGACTTGGAAAAGGTGAAGAACTGTGTCAAAAAGCAGATTCTAGGTGCTGTGTAATTTTAGCCAGTCAACTGCAGTTTTCATCTGCTGACTGCAGTAGTTTTACTTTTAAGAACACTGCTCAGACAAAGATGGACTTCTTTCACAACAGTAGAAAAATACCTTACTGTGAACAAACAAGAAATGCAACACACAGCAAAACTTGCATTTGATGGTGACCTGAGGTAGCATTTGCTCAGTCAATGTTAATTTATTTCTACACTTCAGTGAAAGTGGCATTTAGCACTCATCTTTTAAAAAATGTGGGTCAACCTCTTATAAATTGTTGCAGAATAATTTCAGTGGGTTTTAGGTTTGAGGAGAGTGGGATTAAAATACTAAGGCCTCCATCAAGTCCCTAATTTGATACAATATCTTAGACAGGGTCAACAAAAGAAAAATTATAACCAAATGTGATCACATTACAAACTAATAAAAATACCTCTACATTCTCAGACAAGAGACATGTAAGAAAACATTTAAGACTATAAAATATTTCAGATGATGAATTGAGAACAAGTGAAGGTAAAAAAGACCAAATATTGAAATGAAAGTCAAAAGAAGTCACCCACATATTTTGCTTTCATAGGTAGCTGCCCCATGTGTTGATGCTTATTCAGCACATAATAATTTGTCAGTAGAATTAACTTTGGAGATGAACTGCAAGCACTTGCAGTGAGTTTCTGACAAACAGAACTGCCACCATGCAGTTCAGACAAACAGAACTGTGACAAGCAGAACTGCCACCATGAGCCACAGAAGCAGAAACTATGCTTTCTTAAACTCTGTTTAAACAAGGAAGGCAAACTTCTGGGATTTTTAAGTGACCAGTGGTTGATAGACATTTTAGGAACTCTGGGTTGAAACTGACCTGGAAAAGCCAAGACCCACTCATTTAAAAAAAAGCACTTCAAGCCATTAAGTTAAATCATTTGACTACCTATCAAAACTAAATTGTATCTAAATTATTAATAATGGGAACAGTTTTCTTTCTGCTTGTCATATCAGGCAGATCTGTACAGACCTGAGTGTTTAATTCTTTCAACCACAAAGTATCTTCAATCCACCATCAAGCAGTATCTCCTACATCACTGTAGGATGCGCTCGAGTAATTTAATTATTTTGCTTCTCCACAAGAAGCAAATTTGCTCCTCTAAGCAATTTTGCTTATCCTAATCCTAAAGAAGAGAAAGACAATCAAGGCCAAAGCCCTGCCATGCTGTACCTGCAAAGCACAGTTCATCATTCTGACAATGTAGTCGAACTGCTGGTGGTCCAGGATGGCTCGGTTCTCCTTGACGTGCTGGCCCAGCTCCTGTGTCAGGCAGTGCCGAGCTGCTTTGCCCTTCAGGGCTCTCAGAGCTGCAGGCAGGGTCTGCAGAGAGCAACATCTCACTGATGGAAATGGAATTCAGTGGCACTACTCATACTGAATAGCATTCATGTTTTATTAAGAAACTGCAAGTGACAGCAAAGAACAACTCTGGAAATTATCCTTTAGCTTGACTATCAAACTTTCACATAATGGCTGATTTAGCCTGAGCTACCAAGTACTAAATTTCTCCCTTTTTTTTCCAAATGCATTAAACAGCATTTCTCACCTATATGTGTAAATAGAAATCCTTTAATGTGGACAGGCATTGATGGATGTGAAATCAGAAATGGATTATTGTGGATGAAAGCAAGTGCTCTGTTCTGTACAGCCAGGCCAAGACTGGAGTTTGCCTGTCAAGGCTGAGCAGCAGATTTTGGGATAAGCAATGAATGACACATGGGTTTAGCAGTGGCATAGCTCTCATAGCAGTGAGGCCACTAGATTGTCATGCAGTTTATCCTAAACCAGGGCCACCAGAGTATTTATATCAAGGTTTGAAAGATGCAGCAAATGCTACAACAGTGATTACCAGCTGTGGCCCCTTAGGCTGAAGGTAATAGGTAAGTAAGAAAAGGCAGCCTATTTGCTAAGGAAAAATTTACCATATAGAAGGACAAAAAACCCACTGAACTTGTCCATGTGTCTGGAAGTTGAAATGAGGTTCAAAACTACTGTGCTCTGCTTGGATGAAAACTCTTTAAAAGTGTTACACACTGGATTAGGACTTTTCCCATGTGCATTTTGACACCATAACTTGTAAATCAAGCAAAGCTCATTTTCTATCTTGATCTGCACAGCATCACAGATATACAGGTGATACTTCCCTGAGAAGTCAAAAAATTTCTTAGAATAATTTTACAGTCATTTTCAAATGTAGAATTAGATTTGATTGTAAGTTTGAGTGATTGTTCTACAATGAATAACAGAAAACTCTATGGACAGAATCTACAAAACCTGGCAACTTCTCAGTGAAGAGAAAATAAGAATGTCAGGGATAAGAATTCACTAGCACATTTCAGTGAAGGCAGACATGCCAAATATTTATATTCATCTCTGAGTTCTATCAAATTACTGGCTTTTAAAACCAGCAAAATTGACTGTACTGAAAATTTCCAAGGAACATTGGCTGTTAAACACCAAAGCACATACGTATGCCTTTTGTTTGCATTCCTTCTAATTAATGCTGCTAGACCAATATACATCCACCTCTTAAAAAAAAGTTATGCGGACAATGCTACTTACAACAGTAATGAATTTTGCAAAAAGGGTTTTCAACTCACCCATGTAGGATTAGAAACAGGTTTTCAAATCCATTAGCCTCATATTACACACAATATTGTATTTAGATGATGATTTTTATTGCTTACTTCATTCATGTAAATGGCCAAAATAATCCTTAGCATTTGTAACAAGACTTCAAAATGTACTTTGTGATTAGGCCAGTCTCCATTTGCTCATTAACAGAACAGAGAGTAATTTGGGAGAATTAAAATTTCATTTTATTACCTTTTCAGTCTCCAGAAATTTGTTTTCAAAAATGAACGCGATGCAGTTTCTAACAACTTCCAGCCTTTGAGCACTGTTGAAAACTGTGCTTCCTTTTTCCATTATGGAAACTAACAAAGAAAAAGAAGAATATACATCTGTGAAATGCCTGCAAGAACCACAAAGAATACCACAAATTTCTTTAAGAAAATAATTACTGTGTCCTCCCTTTTATTCTGTTAGGCAAATGCCATTTGCAGGCAGATGGGAACACAAGATCCCAAATCTCTGGTTTTCCTATTCCATCTGAAGAGGAGAGTGCTCTGAATTGTAACTGCATTGGTTGATTCTCTTCACTGTTTGTTCTTGTTGTCTCATACAGGCACAAAGAGATTATAACCTCCAACATACTGATGAAATACATAAATAAACACAAATTAATAATAAATGTGTGTGATCTGCAGTGAGTTACGTAGCCTTGCACATTTTGTAGCAGTAGATAACTATTTTTAGATGGCCATGACAAGAATTCTGCAACATGGAATTTAACCTGACAAACCTGTTCTCTTATCTTGATTCCAAACTGTTGAGATCTTATTTTCTTAATCCACTGTTTTGCCCTGATTTTTCAACAAAATTCAGAAAGCAAGAACTAACATTCTCTTTTTCTTTATAATATCAAATAAATAGTATCTAAATTCAGGATATGCCTCTCTAGTAGGTAATAACGAGCTACTTATATCCAAGGATTCTGAGACACAGCTCAGCAGGGAGTGTAAGAGTGAAAGCTGTTCCTCAGGAAAAAACCAGCAAACTCCCTACTTTGACACAGAAATTAATTTATTTTAAAAAATCCCTTCTCCTGCAACTAGCCTTTTGAAGAAAGACAACAGAACACAACCACACATCCTTTAAATTTTCTGTAAGTATCAGATTCAATGATACAGTCAACAGCAAAGGCAGGTGAAGAGAGTTCATCCTCTTCTTGCATAAACCCAAAGAGAAACAGGCCTGGGCAGGGCCTCAAGAGGCCATCTAGTTCACCCTGCTGTCCCTAGACAGGATCAACTCTATTTATGTTATTTCTCATGTTTGTCTAATATGTTCCCAATGTTCTGTGATAAGAGAGACTCCATGGCTGCACAAGAAATCCACTCAACTGCCTCACCATCCTCATTTTACCATGCCTTGCTGACAAATAACTCTATTTTTGTGCTGCAATTAAACCCATTATTTCTTATCATTACAGATTATTCCCCTTCTTTTTCTCACTGTCTCTTGTATAATTGAAGCCTGCTATTCTGTGTCCCCTCAGTCTCCTAGTCTTCAGTCTAAACAACTCCCCATCATTCCTTGTAGGTCACATTCTCTGGACCACTGGTCATTCCTGTTGCTTTCTTATGGACTCCCTCCAACAGAACCAAAAATGGAGACGGTCTTCCAGTGTCCAAACATGGACACAAACATCCAGCTGAGGTCTTACTGAGCACAATGAAAAGATTTCTCCATGGGGTTCACTGACTGCACTCCTGTTTATACATCCTACTAAGATGTTTGGCTTTTTTGCCGTAGCTTGATATAGCTGGGTCATGTTTGCCCTACAGTCATTAAAGTTCCCAAATTAATTTCTGAAGAGCTGCTGCCTAGTCAGGCGAGTCTGCCTATGCAAGTGCCATACCCTATTTGAAGAAAAGCAGTAGAGAAGGAAAGAATTCATTGGAGTCTTGTGGTTAGACATGTAATTTTTAAAGATGGATTTGAATTCTTAGCCCATCCTTCAAAAGTTTTGCAAGCTCTTCACGTGCAAGTTGACTAATCATACTGGTTTATGCCACCATCCACATCGATGAGTGTGACTATGAGTAATAGAACTTTCTGGCATTAAAATGAAAATGACAGGCTTACAATGTCCACATCTGCTCTTTATGCTTAAATATAGGCATATTTCTTTTGACACAGATGTTATATTTGCTCTTTGCCTTTTTCCAGTAATTTACATGCCTTTTACTGGATATCAGAGGAGGAACTCAAACAGTTCAAAGCTTGGTTCAGCCAGTGCTACAAGTGACCTATGCTGATATTTAACAGGCCTGGCCGAGTACAATATCTAGTTTAATTGTTCAGCTCAACATCTAGTTTAATTGTTCAACTCAGTATCTAGTTTAATTGTTCAACTCAAACTCTAATTCAGATCAAATCCACTGTTGTTGTTAGCAGTTACACCCATCACTCTCTGGATGCTTGACTTCTTAGTAAAGAAGGCAGCAGATAGTATCTGTCTTAGTAAAGGCAGATAAAAAAGGGCCTTCAGAATGGCAAAGGCAAACACTGGAGTCTAGGCACCAGAGTTTGCCACGATCACTAAAACCACAATATGAACCACGAAACTGGGAGCAACACGCTGCAGAAATGCTAATCACCCACGAGAACCAGGTAGGACAGGGCACAAATGAACATACCCACAGGGGGACCTGCTGGAACCACGCACTTCTTGTCCCCCCGGGTGGCAGGGGGTGCCCCCTGGCTCCTGGCCAGCCCCTCCTGCAGCAGCTCCTGCACGCGGCCCTCGTTGATGCGCGGGAAGGGCAGGACGTGCACGCGCAGGTGTGAGCCCTCCGTGGGCCGCGGCACCTTCTGGAACGCCATGTGGGGGTTGGGGTTCTCCTGCAGGGCAAGAGCAAAGGGTCACACACCAAAGCAATCCTGCAGTGCTACCATCTGCCCCATCGAGCTTTGCTGCTGCTTGGACAATCTCCCATACTTGAAAGATTAAGAAGTCAAATATCTAATGCAGATGATTGATAAAATGCTTCATATTCATATTGCCCTTGACTCATTAACTTTAATATTTCCAACTTTCTTAAAGGCTTTTATAAACTTCTTTTGCCATCGTGAAAAATTCAAAACAAGAGCAAAAGAAAATCCCTGCTTAACTTATGCTGATTTTATGCAAATTTATGAATATTAAGGACTTGAATATAAGCTGGTGCGACAGTCAAGCTCTTCATTAGAGAGATTATCTACCACCATGCATAGGATGACAGCTCACATTTCCAGGGGTGCAGTAATAAAAAAATGGGGTATTTTCGTCTCTTCATTCAGTTATTCTGGGGTTACTATTAATCACATCTGAAATTGCTGCTGTCCAATTTGACTCTATGCTGTTACCCATTACTGGCTACATACCACTGCCAAAGAGTGCTATCCATCAATGAGGGCTCTCTGTAAATGCACAGTAAGTTTGGAAGAAAACTTGTAAACAGGAGCTTAATACTGTTGTTTACAGGAGCAAAAGGCAACAAGGAGATCAAGTGCATCAACTTGAGAAACAGCAGACAAAACAGAGCAGCTCCTTAGCCACATGCATTCTCTGCAAAGGAAAATTTTATGGAACAAGCCAAAAATCCGGGGGCATGAGAGCAGCAGATGCAAGAGGAGGCAAGAAAGAGAAAGGGAACACAGATTCAGGAGGGAGTAACAGAAGACAGAGGGCAGAAAACTCCAGAAAAGGAGAGTAACTGCTCCAAAATCCATTTCAGTGAGAGGAGAGATTCAGAGGAAACACACAGGGAAAGTTACTTTTATCTTGAACATCACAAATGTCATGTCAGATGTCCATGCTATTGGGCTAATGAAAGGTCTAATGCCTTGGATTGTCCACCTATAGCAGCAAGACTCATGCAGACATTATCTCTCACCAACAGACCTTGTCTCTCCCTTGTATCTAAACTGTCACAGCTACAATACTGTGATTATTAAAACAGTGAAACAAGATGTCAAAACACAACAAGCCATCTGTTTAAAATCAGGCAGCTCTAGGCACAGCTTGAGCAGTGTTACCATTCACCTATGTTCAGTCAAAACAGGTGCATGCACAAACTACCAGAAATCTGACTTCTCAATGCACAAAGTCATAGATTTAGTGAATACCAGTGTGTGCTCCTGTGAAGTCACTGACTTAGTGGTAGTGAAGGAGCAGGTCAATCACAATGGTATAAATAAATCTCATCATCAGAAAAGACATACAGAACACAAAAGAAACCCCAGAACTTAGTAGCATTTGGTAGTTCTTGTGGGGTGTTTTTCAGAATTGTAGATGTAAACCACAGTTTTGGGAAAGTGGGATGTAGAAAAGAAAGGGTGACAAAGGTGTCAGCTGATGGTGTACCAGATAATGCTCTGTGGAGTCTGAATAACCAAAGAAGCATGAGGGGGAGGGAGATCAAGATGCTATGCCAAAAAAGCCCACAAGCCTCAAAGCAAACAAAAAATCTAAAACCCACAAACAAAAAAACCCCATCCCAGAACCAGCTAAAGGAATGGTAAGAGATTTTATAAAAGCATTTTGTAAAATAAACATGATATGAAGGCAAAAATTAAACTGGAAATGGAGTTGTTCAAGAAACAGGCTGTAAAAAATGAAATAATGCCTGCTGAGCATGCAAACCAGGGTGACTGGGTCAGGAGAGAACTGCTGAAAGTACACATTATGCCACATTGTATAATATATATGTATTAGATATATTATATAATACACATTATAAATGTATAATTTTCATATGGAAAACTGTTGACAGGCAAGAAAAGAGATATATTTGGCATAGACAGGTTGCAGCAGAGAAAAATAGCAGTTTACAGACCTTATGTGAATACACACTAAAAATAGATAAGTAGTTGTAGCTATATCTAAATCAATATTAGCATTAATAAACCACTGGTATTACATTGAATTTCCTTTGCATGTACAAATGTAATAATCTTTAAATTTTGCCATAATGTAGATGATGACTACCACAAGCAGTCACTTCCATTTTCTGGCTCAATCTGAGAAATCAGACTTTTCAATGTTACCATCTCAACTCTCCAGATGCAGCAGGTACAGACAACTTACATTTTTGAAGAGCTGTTCTGCAAGTTCTCTGACATGCTTTATCATTTTTGGTGGATTGCCCTCTTCAGCTTTAATTCTTTCGACTTCAAAGGCCACCAACTTTTTTTAAAAGAAGAAAGAATAAAAAATGTTGATAATTCAACTAAAAAAAAAAAATTTCCTATTTAAGTTATGAAATGTTAATCTTAAATTGAAACCAAGGAAAGAAAGCTGAGCACTGAAAAATGTGTGAGGCCATGTTGCTCTGGAACATGAGACATTTTCAGTTCCATGTGCAGCATTTGTTACCAGACAGAAAGAAAGTCCTACATACCTAAACCAGTCCTGTCACATTTCTATACCTCAATCCAAATTTCTCATAGGTACTACTACTACAACACAGAATTAATATCACACTCTATTTTTACTCTACCTTGAACTCAAAACCAACACAGTAAAAGAACTGCAGCATTACTTTTTAAAATGAATTTTTTTGGTCTCAGTTTACATTCTTGGATATGTATTTAATGTAATATTTTTCTGTGAGGTTGTTAGCATTTCAGAGAATATAATTAAATTACTGAAAATAATTCTGTACTAGCACATGCAATGTATTATGAAGCTGCAGATCTGACAACAGGAAGAGCATTACCAAAATTTATACAAGTATTTAACTTCATACATATAATGGTGTAATTTTATGGAAGTAAGCTAGAAATATCTCCTTAGCAGAAAATAAGAGTTGAGATGATTAGTATAAACTTGATCCAATAAACATTGGGGACTCAGAAGCATTCCAGTAGTTTTTCCCATGCTGAAATATCACAGTAAATTGCAATTTACTTGGGAATACAGAAACAGTTTTCACCTCATCAAAAAGATCACAGGTTCTGAAGGGAGGACCCCTCTCTGACACAAAGCCAGCAAATGCCATTCCATTGAGGACTTTGGTTAGAAAGTCATTCTCAATTAAGCCTCGCTGGCCCAAGAAGGCTGCCTGCAACAAAAACAGAAAAAAATTCACCTTTTTTAATCAGCATCAAACTTGCAATTATAAACAACTGTTATATATTAGTTAAACATTTTCACCGGCCTATCAGCTTATACTAGTAAGTGGTACTTTCTAATTCAATTTTCTACTGTACATAGTACCTTTTTATACCTAAAAATTTGCAATTTGATGCACACATTTTTTAAATCTCACAGGTAATAAAAGAGAAAAGTAGTACCTTCAAATAATGTGTTATTACATACAGAGGTTTTCAAAATTCCACAGTGATTCCTCAAATATTTATTTGTATTAAATTTCAGTGTTAACTTTGTTGTACATTTCTGTCCTGTCCCTGCAATTAGTCCCACTAAAACAGACTGATGTGCTATGCCAAAATGATGTGCTTATCACATGGAGATAACTTTATTTACATTTTTAAACTTCACCACTTGTTCAAAAGGCAGGCTTGTGGGAATAACATGGCACAAAGGAACACCATAAATACACAGAACTGCTCCTCCTTTACCTTGTGGAAGTGAATGACAGGTTCAGCATGAATTCTGATCAACTGAAGACACGACCTGTATCCTTGGAAGAGCTGTGCAAACAGCCTGAGGAAGATTGCTCGCACTTCTTTGTCCTGCAAGCAGGAATTGAATTGTCAAAGCATCCTCACATCCTAAATTTCTCCAAACTTTGTAGGAATCTGTATGAGAAATGCCTACAGCTCCATGAGTGTAGCAGTGCAGCACATGAAGCAGAGATATTTGCACAGGGGTGAGGTTGTGTCACAGAATGGTTGGGACTGGAAGGGACCTTAATGGCCACCAGGATGCCCTGCCCTGTCCCCAGATGGCCATGGCAGACCCTGTACACAGCCACCCTCCACCCCTGCTGGTCTTGGCTGTGCCTGCAGCACAGGCTCTGGGCAAAGCCAGGGGGGCTGAGGGGTGCTCATGTCCTGAACCACTCAGATGTGCTGCCATGAGAGAAACCTGATGTGAAATAAAGGAAAAAAGGCTACTTTAGCCTGGATTCATTCCCTAAAATAACTGTAGCTTGAAGCACTACACAGGCAGGGGCAGCAGGGAATAGCAGGAGCCTGAGGTGGCACTGCTGCTGCTGCCACCAGTTACTGTAAAAAGTTTAAAATAGTAGGGCCTTAAAGTCTTGGATTGTTTATTTAAGAGAGTGTTTAAATACACACCACCAGATTAATGGAAATGATGTGAACAGCTGGGGCAGTGACATCTCCACCTGGTGCCACTAAAGACTGACATCAAATCCTGGGCCACCCTGTTATTTTATCTCAGCAGCCATCTCAAAAAACCTGAGATCCCAAAAATTCCTTTATTACCTCAGGTTTTATGGTGTTATGTTACAAACCGTAATTTTAAATATTACACACAATATTTACTAGCAGATAACCAGCTCATCAGTTAAGTAACAACCAAATTAAGTAAATTACAGCCTGGAATTTATTTTTAAAGATAAAAGGAATATATAAAATGATATAAAGCTGGAATATATTATCGGAGTATTTTACTAGATGGTTGTTTATTCTGCACTGGAACATGATCCATGTTGTTCTATTTTTAACTTAAATTTTGTATGGCTCACTTTACTGACAGACATGCTCATTTTCTCCTGCTCTCTAGGATTTTAACAGGTACATTTGTACCCTGACTTCTTTGACTACTTGAAAACATGGTAATTTCTTCAAATTTCACAAAATTCTTGTTTTGATACAAAATTATATTAATTTGAAACCTTCCTATTCAAACTGAGGTCTTAGCTGAATTCTTCCATTAGTTTAGATGAAGTCTGGATGACATTCCCTGTCTTCAGCAATGAAAAATCTCAATCTTAAAGGCAGAAATAAGTACAACAAACATATTGTGCACCTAAGAGTTTCACCTATTCACATAATCCACATATCTACCCAAAGAGCTCAAATGTGTGTTCCTAAATTGCACTGGCTTTTGGATTTTATAAAACTTCTAACCCATCAGAATGATATTAGAGGGAAAAATGCATTTCTCTAGCTCCACCAGTAATACTATAAATACAGGGGAAAGCAAACATACATTCTTAAAAGGAAGCTACTAGTCTAAAATTTCAACAGTTTTCCACTTATGAAAGTCAGACACAGAAACTAAGACAGAAATCTTACCAGCATTTTTGAGTGTGATAAAGCTGTTCGTGGGGGAGGGAATGCATAATCTGCTGTTTCCAAATCAGGATGCAAAACCTAGAGAATTTTGAAAACATAATCTTTTTTCCTTCATTTTGCTGAGAAAAAGACTTTTTTTTTTCCTTTCTCAAATTCACTGACATTGAGTACCTCAAATAATAAATTGAGTTAAACTGTGAAGACTGTGTGGAAATAAAAATGGAATTAACTTCTCAGCTTCAGGATTCTATATGTGAGTTAGTTATCAAAAACTCCTGTCACAGTCCATGAAACTGATCAATACCATTAGGGATTTTAGAGTCAATGCAGCTGAAACAGATTAAGAGAATAAAAATTCTTCTATTTAAGATAAGATTTGCTCAGAAGCCTCCAAATAAGATGATTTCTATTTTATTACAATGATAGCAAAAAGACAAACTGATGTACTTTTTATGGCAATTCACTAATGTAGAATCCATCATTCCTAAATTCTGAAACAGAGGCATAACAAAGATAAAATTTAAAGGGTTATTAATTTTTTAGTTTTCAAGAAAATGTACAGTTGAAATGAATTTATAAACATAGAAAGGGAGCAGAACTGAGTAGTAATAATGTTGCTCAAATACTCTTATTAAAAACCATTACAAAGGAAAAATCTCTACCTCTTGAACAGTGAAAAGACATTTTAGATTTCCATTACTGATGATACCAACTTGAACTACAGAGAATTAACTCTTCTAAAAACAGGAATGATGCATGAATCATTCTATTAAATCTCATTTCCAGTGTGCTTGAAAGCTTATTATTGAAATTTTTCATTCTTTACAAATAGGTGAGAGGGTGAAATGTGGGGATTTTATCTAAACATACCAGAGAAAGTGCCATTTGAGTCTGGTGTAGCAGTGGCTCTGGCAGCTGGGACAGATGAATACATTCAGGAATTTTAATTGTTCCTCCATCCAGGTCTGCTATGATTACATCTAACTGTAAGGGACAAATTGTAAAAGTGCATACAGTGAGCATAGCTTAAAAAAAACACAACAGTTCAAATTTCTGAACAATGATCTGCACACAAGTTTACTAAAACAAATTAAAACAGTACCAACTTTAATGTACAGAATGTTTTTGATACAGGAAATACTCCAAATACTTTCTATTACTGAATCTAGCCTTGAAAAATGAAATTAAACCAAAGAAAATGAAATTAGGCTAAACTTTCAAAAGTGACTTTTGTTTCTGGATATTCCAGGTCTGTGTTCAGAGACATGAGATATCTAATAAGCTGTTTGCAAAGGAACACAGTGAGGGCAATTAGAAGTAAAATTTCATGTTTCTAAGCACCTTTTGCAACCCTGGTTCAGTTTCTCCAAACACATACTTAAAAAGGGTAAAATAAAACAATTGAGAATACACTTGAAAATCCTAAGTGAATTGTTCAAACTCAGGACAAATAGATGACAAAGCCAGAAATGGATCCATTCCTTCCCCTCTGGCACCAGAATCAAAATCATTTCCCTCTACTTTACAGTCTCAATGTATTTACAAAAAAAAAAATTATGCTTTTTTTCTCTTTTTTCTTCCCCTGACTGTCTTGCTTTCTTAGAGTAATATTTTGAAGAGATGTGAATTATTCCCAGAAGGACCTCCCAAGCCCCCAGGAGGGCTCAGAGCTGAGCACAGGGCAGGCTCTGGGCTGGGCGGGCAGCAATACCCACCAGCTCATGGATGTCATTGCGAAACACAGAGTGCACCCCGATGATGAAAGGCGTGGGGGAGCTGAGAACCTCCAGCAGCTGGGCAGGGAGAATTGGGATGTAGGGATAACTGTGAAAAGATGAAATTAAACAGAATAAAAGCTTCTGAGTATCCTTTCACATAAGGCAACTTTTTTTCTTAAAAAAATCTTCCTGTTAGTAGTCAGGCACACTAAGTTATAAACAATACCTTAATTTTAAAAACATGATTCATTTGTGGCCATACACCAGCACTTCAGCCTTTTGTAAAATATCATTTTATAAGAAGTCTATAAAGGAAATATTTTGCTTTCATCTTGAAATGACAACTAAACAACACTATTTCAGGCACTGTTTACTTGGTTAGACAATTTAAAAAACTCTGTGTGTTTATCAAAACAACATCAAGAGCTGGATCTAAATTGATCAGTGAATTTCTACACCTAATTTACAGTTATTAGAAGTTTACATTATTAGTTAAACATTAAGAAACATTAAGAAACATATTCCAAAACTCAATTTCCAGTTCTTCCTTCTTATTCTGTATTATAATGAAACTAATCTCTGAAGTATTTTAAATAAAACAAGCTATTAAAAATACAAAAATACAAGCATAGTTTGAAACAGGTGAGTCGGAATTAGATGTTTTCTTCCTAAAAAAACCCAAATTGATTGACATTAAGTTTTCCATTTCAAAATTCTGGATCCACCTGTGGCTTTTTAGAGAGGATCAGTTGACTTCAGAGAGGATTTGTTGACTTAAATTCATTCTCTGGTGGACATTTGTCAGTGACTTAAAGCTGACACACACTAATGTAGCTGCTATCTTTGAGCTACAGAATGTTCTGGATTGTGAGGAGTGTTTCTACCCTACATTTGCAGGTGGAATTTCTCCCTTAATTGTTTCCACTGCCACAATGCAACCAGATTTTTATTAATGATGTGCACACACCAGGATTAGCATCATTAATAGCTTTGCTTATTTTACCAACTATAGCACAACTCCTTTTGTCTGGGACAAACAAAAAATCCAAGTAATTTGTTTTTGTAATAAATTGTATTTGTGTTTGTAATAGAAGTTATAAAATGAGTAATAAAATTATTTAACAAGTTCAAAGAAACCAAACTTAACTCACCTGTATTTGAGAGGAAACATCAAAGACTCCAGAGCCCTACAGGCATCACTGAGCCTTTGAAAACTTGCTGAGTGAAAGAGAACCTTATTTTCAGTAAGCACGGCACAGAATAAGCTGAGTACATTTTGGATTCCTTGAAAAAATAAAATAATAAGAAAGACCTGTAACAACATGCCAAAAAATTCAAAATTACATTAAAATGTACCATTTCCTGGAGGGATTTTCAAAAGGCATATGATAAACACATAAATTGCCAAGTTTCAAGTTTTTCTACCTTTTATTTGACTCGTGCAGCTTCTGTTTTTCAGCTTGCTATAATACCATCTGAATGTATTTCTACATTTTAGATATACTGTATTACATCTCCCTTTCAATACCACTTGCAAGGATTTCCACTTCTCAGCACAAATCCCAGCAATGCTTAATAATGGCTTCAAACAGCATTATGTGCATCTTCTGCACAGCCTTCTGTGTGTCCAGCACTCAATTCTGGTCACTGATCCAGGCTTAGCTTCTAAACCTCTTAGTGACTCCAAGCAGGGGGAAAAAAAATAAAATCATACTGCCAAGTTCCAAAGAAAATGAAAAGATTCCTAGTGAATACATTCATACCTTATCCATTCTAGGAGTCAAGAGGTTAAAAGAGGGCAGTAAGAGGGTATTCATCATTAGAAAGATAATTAAAGGGAGATCTGAATGTTTTAAAAAGTCCCACTAGATTTGGAGTAAGACTCATGAATCAGATGATGGGATGCTTTTGGGGATTTTTTAAGACAGTGTAATTTACCTAAAAGACAAAGCCATGTGCTTTCAGGGAAAACCAAAAATATATTTCCTTTAGAAAAAAAGTCCCATCCTGAGAAGCAGACATGCCTGACACATGTGAGATATGCTGAAATTTATGAAATTTCCTGAAATATGCTGGAATGTATGATGTTTCCCTGAGGACATGGCTTGTGCTATCAGTGAGACAGCCTGCATTACCTTCCCAAAGCTACTGCTTATCCAGCAATAATGGCCCCTAAAAGAAGTGTGACTGTGGAGAGCCACTATATTCACATGACAATTAACACTTGGGTTTTTAAAGTAATTTTAAATCTTTTTTTTCTTCCATAATGTATGCAGATTTTCTTGGCTGGAGTAAAGCTCAGTTCATAAACACAGTGGGACAAAGATTGGGAGAGGGTTGTTTAGGAAAAGAAGAATTCATTCTAAGGACAAAGAAGTCAAACCACAAAATAACAGCTTGTGCTTCCAATTCCATTCTCCAAGAGTCCCACAGAACTCACACAACCAAAGGCTGGAGAGGACTGAGGATAGAGGGCTTTGCTACAAGGCTCAGTGAATTACTGCTCCAAATGTTTGATATTACTGTCAGTGGCATAATTAATATTGTGCTAGTAGAAAACAAACTGCTGTGGAACACACAAGGTAAGGATGATGATAAAAAGTCCAATTTGTTTCCTCAGGTGAATGAAACAGCACCCAGCAGTGAATGGTTAGAAGGGAACTGGAAATAGTGTCCTTTGAACACAAGATTAGAAACTGCTGCCTGCTTGAAAAAAATCTCAGTAAAAAATTTAAGTCAAACTGCCCCTTTTATGCAGAACCACCCATTTCTTTCCCAGAAAAAATTTGAAAAATATTTTGGAGTACACTTTCTGTTTTAAACTAAGTTTTTGTTTTCAATTGGGCTTCTCACTCCCTTTCAATCCACACCAAATGTCTTAAGACATCTAGGAATAGCAACTTTTTAAACATCTGACAATTTTTTCCTACAATCAGATAGAAAGATTTTCAAACAGTGCTCTAAAAACCTACAACATTTTGGCAGGTATTACTGAGGAAAATAACACCAAGAACCCTCACAAATATTCAAAATATTCAGTACAATGAAATGCTCTAAAAAAGCCCTTCCTGTCATCAAAATACTTCCAATAAAATTGAAAATTCTTGAAAGAGATGGTTTTCAGTCCTGAGTTCTGAAGGGTAAGAGTTCTAAAATACTTTCTGGATGTCACTGACTTAAAACTTTGTTTTGGAAAGAATTAGAACATTCACTTACTGATGTAGAAGACTCAGTTGAAACCAAGCTGTGAAAAAACCCCAGCCCTTTTAGCTATATGATATTATTTTGCTGTGAATTATGATGATTCAAGAGTCTAGAAAGAGTATTTTAATTCTAACACCTTTGAAAGTCATAAAACTTATCCAGTATCAGCATTTTTAATTTCAAATCTCTTCTGAATACAGGCTTCCTCATCAGACACAAAACAATACTCAGTTCTCCAGAGTACATAATAACTGAACACTTCTTCAAAAATTTTACTAGCAAAAAGCATAAATGAAGAGGAAATCAGAATTTTTCTTATGCATAAAGAGGACACCTGCAAGTACTTCACAGTATTTGAACACAGTGGTTGTAGATGACAGTGTCTCTCCTAGGGTCAAGTAAAATGATACACTTTTGTATAAATAATAAAGGTAATCTTCATGTTCCTGTATAGTGTTAAAGTGTGTATCTGTCTGATTATTATCTGCTTTTACCACTGTAAGAAATGGATTTTGTCAGCATCTTTTACAGAAAGTTTCTGGATGTCAGTCAATGGAACACAAATTTATTTAAATTACTAGCAGTGATGGTATGGCTTGTGAGGCTTTCAACATTTCACTAGGGAAATTAAATCTGGTTTTGCTGCATTTTAGTGGCCACAGATAAAGCTTCAGCTTGTACTCCACAAAGGCATTTGTCAGTGCATCTTAACCAGCACCACTCTAAGTTGATATTTAAATGACTGCTTTCAGCAACTGTTTCCCACAGCTTAACTTGATGTCCCACAGCAGAACACAAAGTGCAAACATGTTTGTTTTCACTGCATTCTGGGAGCTGGTCTCCCAGCTGTTCACTACACTCCAACTGGCCATGGAAGGTGAATTTGAAATGTCTACTGGGATATGTACCTGATGCACCCGATGCAGCCCCAGCTGTGCTGAGCTAGAGAAAAACACTTCTTTACTTGCAGAACCTATGCAAGAGACCAAACTTGAGAGCATCCAACACACTTGGGCAATAAAACCCAGGCTAACCACTTCCACTGACTGAAAAGCTTGCAGAGCCCACACAGCTTCTTTGTACCAGTGTTTTCCTTCTCTTTCCCTCTTGCTTTCCTCCTTTTTTCTCTAAATGCTCTGTATGCAATACAGAAGAATATAAAATATATAATATAAATAAAATTAGGTGTGCAATATAGACAGCTAATCTGGAACTTTCTTATTTTCAAGATGACAGCCACTAACTCAATACAAAATTATTGCTCCACAAGTACTTTGAAATGCATCTTTTCAGGAAAACCAGGGAAATTTCTGTTTGATAGAATCAAACAAATTATAAACAGTAGGACTTTTGATTACTTTCCTTTTCTAAACCATTGATGAATCTGTTTGAGGAAGCCACCAAGGTGTTGTTCCAAGCCTTCCAAGTTGTTTACTGAAAACAAACCATTCCAAATGACAGCCTGAGCCCAGTTTCCTCGTGCTGCAGGACACAATCGTGGCTGGCTGTAACCTTGAACCCTCTGCTGCTCTGCAGACTCCACACTACATCCGATGCTCATTTGTCAGGGCATAAATAGACAATATGAAAAACAACAAACAAGTTGATTTTTACAGATTACTCCTTTGCAGTCCACAGACAGACATCCTGTAAAATATTATACATACGCTGGAAAATTTTGAATGGAGGCTTCCTGACCTTCACTGTTTTCAAGTATTTAAAGAATCTGTAATTTATACTAAATTATCTGACATCCTACATCAACAAATGTATCATTCTGCCTGCTTCCTGTTGTTCTAGAATTAAAGTACTTATTTAAGCATGATTAAAAAAAACCCACCAAACACAAAGTCTACTTGACAAGCTACTGTCTTTTATATTGCATGAAATCAAATTATTACCACTTACTTCTTGAGACTTTTGTAAAGAGTTATAAACATGGATTCAGAAACTCAACTAATTGAATACATTATTATGCCAATATGCCATTCTTGAATTACTGGACACAAGAAAAAGCTTAATAGACAAAATAATCCATAACTTAGCCAGACTAATCCAGGAAATGGGTCAACAAAGTCTGAAAAGCTTTTCTGAAAGGCCACTGGAGACTGCATAGTACAAGTTCTGTGCCAGGCAGTGTCAAGCTCTAAAGATAACTAGGAAAAGAGTAGAGAAAAACAAAGCGCTTTTCATATTTATTTTTAGATGTGGCTGCATAACTCTGCTAATGACCAAAATACAAGCTTAACTAGTAAATAAGAGGCAACAACTGTACTCAATACTCACATAGGTAATCTGTGCCAAATTGCATTGATTTGTCCACCCAAAAATCACACAATATCTCCAACAACTACACAGAGTGAAACCCAAATGACTGCTCTGTCACTCAGCTGAGGATCAATCTGCCTTTAGGAAAGCATGCAGCTCTGTTATTAGAGCAGGACTGCACACTCCATGGCTGAATCCCAGCCAAGCTTGCTCACAGGTGGGGAGCAATCTGCCTGTGCCAGCAGAGAGCTTTGGGAGGGGTAATTTATCCTGCTTCTGGCTGGGAAACAGAGGACATGAGTCAGATGAGAACTCCACGAGATTAACTTACTTGGGCTTTGTCAGACTCAGGAGGAAGAGAAGCAATCCCTACAGCATGGAGCCTTCAGCTGAGACTCACTCAAAGAATCCAGCATTCCATGAATACATCCCCAATTCTGAGCCCACAGAAGGAAACATGGGTGTCACATGCACTACTGAAGCCAACCTCCATTTTAAGGGATGCATTTCTGATTTGGGAACTGAACTGAAGGCAATTCAGAATCTGAACCATGAATTCTGCATGTTCTTTGTAAGAAGGGTGGAATGAAGGCTTCCCTACAAACCAGCAGCTGGGGAGGGTGGGAAGAGGAAACAGAGGGACCATATAAAGAGATTCTGGTATAAACACCACAAAAGCCAACTGATCATTAAAAGCTATCAAAAAGACTGTGAAAATGAGGAGATATATATAAAAAAGATGTCTTCAGCTGATGGATAAATATTCCTCCAGCTATCACTCCCCCAAAGTTCAACAGTATCCACTCTGTGCTGTCTACACTGAGCCAAGCAGATGGTTGTTCTCCAAACCCTAAATCACACAGGCACAAAGAAACAGGGATTAAGCCCAGCATATGATCTGCTCAGAGAACAGTCAGTCTGTCTGTCATTTGCACGTTGATATCACTCCATTATTGCCAATTTCATTAAATCCCTCTGCAGACCTACTTAAAGAAGCAGCAAAAGCCCTTTGGCTTTTTTGAGCCTCCAAATACAACTCTGCCAATACACTGAACACAAATCACTAATTTTTTTATTTTCCAGAGACAATGATAAAACTAAATACAATTTTTAATAGAAGATTTAGATAATAAGGTTTTCATCCCTGAAAAAGATAAGTGCAATACCATTTCTTATACGTATTTTAAAGCTTTACATACCCAAAGGGAGATTGATAAGCTCAAGATGAATGTGACTATGTTAAGTGAATTTTCTTGACAAAGCAGAAAAGATATAGGAAGGTAAACCAGACAAATAACCCTTTCACATAGAGAAAGTATTCATGTAGCAGGGAGGTAAATGCCAATTTCATGTGAAGGCAGCAAGCTGAATTACACAAATTTACAAACATAACCTGCATTACCAGTTAAAAGTTTGCTAATGATTTTATGTCTGGCCCATATAAACAAGCTATGTTTGAGAGATGCTACAAAAACCAGATTCATTTAAGGGGAAGAATCTTCACAGAAATCAGATATAAGACTAACATTTTTCCTAGAGGGAGGGTAGCAAGCAGTATTACTATTTCTAAATATTGAACTGTTAAATATCAAATTAAACCAGAAGGTTTTGTTCTCCTACTGTGTGTCCCTATATGCACACAGGTGTTAAGATTTAGGTAATAGTCTATTCTGCTGAAATATGGTTTCATTTCTTGTCTGATTTCACATCTCATCTGCTTAGTTATTTAGGTATCTAGAAAGGTAATTAAAATAGGATGCTATTTGTTTTGGATATTAATTCCATAAATATCTATTATTCCAAAATCATAAATAAAGGTAAACAGTAATCCCGTATAATTGCTGGTAACCTGTGTACTAATTGTTAATTACGTGGATAATTTCTAATATCAGGATACAGAATTTCTGTGTAACCCTCACAGGTCCACACTAACAGAAACTCAACGAGATTCTGTAAAAGAATTTCGAGGGGACTGGGATAATGGATACACACTAATGAATATAAATGCTGCCCAATTTCCATGAGTAGAGGTGGGAGAGTGCTACTGAAAGACTCCCATATTTCTAGAAATTTTTACAGGTGAATTTCTTTCACTCATTCTTTAGAATTGCCCCTTCAAGAATGATGATTTTATTGTTTGCACCAAATGTTTTGTGAAACCTTTTTTCCCATTTGCATCAAAAGATATGTCATAAAAATAAGCACATGCTATAAAAATTATTGATAGCAGTTTGATTAGCCAAAATTATCTCTTTGCATCCTGATAGCAAATGTAAAATTGAGATTTGAGATTATTTGCAACTGCTGATGTATTTAAGTAATCAAAACCAGAGCAGTTTACCATCCCTCCAAATTGATTCATAGATGGTAGAAAGTAAAGGAGGATTCTGTTCAGCTACCAACAGACATTTTAAAATCCAGAAGGAGCATTAAAACTTTTTGAGCAACCTGATGTGTCCCTAAGTTTTTATAATTTGTCTGGATTCACTTAAAGCAGAAAAAGTGTTCTTCAACAAAGCAATTCAGAGTGAGGGCAATACCAGTAGGATCCTTAGAAAGTAAATATCTAAGAATGAGAAGAGTATTGTCTTTCTTGAACTGTACACAGGAAGAATGGTCAAGGATACACCAGGAACTGCAAACATACCTGTTTCCTGTCTAAGGACTACAAAGTCTTTCCCCACGGAACTTTACTACAGAAGTATTCTGTGAACATAACCAAATAAATGCAAAGCCAACAAGAACAGATGTGGCTGATCAGGATATTCTATAAGACCCATCTTCAGCCACTGCTGGTTGATATTCAGGGAGCATAAAGGACAGATATTCAACTGAAGAAACTGTGAAACAGTGTAACCATGAAAAATTTTAAAAATCTCTTTATTTTCTCTAAAGATCATGCTTGGATCCTCTTCAAAACATCTATGAAATTTTAAAAATTCTTTATCAAATTCTCTGAGATTTTCCTGACCTCCTGAGACAGTGATACTTCAGCTCAAAATGCAACTAAAGAGCAAAACTTTAAATTGAATTTACAAAACCAAATATATGGAAGTAAAAGTCTATAGAAATGTTTTTCTTTTCCTCTCACTATAAGTATTAACACCAAAGTTTGGAAATTGCAGTTTTGCAAGTTCTTATGATTTGACAGCTACCAAGCCTGCTTTGGAATAGTGAGAAAAGTTCTGCCTGCACTCATACCAGCAAAAATAGAAAGAAAAGCCATCTGTTCCCACAAGGATCCCCCTTTCAGTATTTTCTATAAGCAGAGACAAGCTTCTTTTGTGTCTTTTTGAATTTTGTCTATTTATTAGACATTTGCTTTTTGGAGCTTACATTTTGCTCATCTCTGAAAAACAATAATTTGTTTACACTCTTTGGAAATGTGTTTTCTGAAGTCCTGCTGTGAATAGAAAATAACTCTCCTCTCAATTATCCCAAATTTTCACCTAATAGTTTAAATAAATTTCATTAAATTGTTATAGAGCAAACTGCTCTGTACATTTTTTTCTCTTATTTGAAATATTTTCTTTTAAAAAAAAGCTCATTAACTACAGCACTTTATCAAATACACAGCTTTAAGCTGATTAACTTATGCCAGGTAACTTTTCTTTCTTAGATTTATAATTTGCTTAAAATAAGCTACTGCATGATTTGTCTCAGTAGAAGAGTAATACAAGTTCAGAGTGGATATAAGTGAGCATCTTATGTCATGTGCTTTGCTGGGCTGAAAAACATGGAACACTGCAAGAAATATTGGATATAAGAACTACAGTGCCTCCAACTCATTTCAGACTCCTGCCACCACCACAGCAGCAGCATCTCAGGAGGTGCTGACCAAGCTCCCAGGGTACCCCCACGTGTCAGACAAACAGAACCAGAGCAGGATGCACTGGAGGAATGGTCTGGCATTACCTGACTGGAATCTCTGGCTCTGCCTGGCGGGGATGCTGCTGCTGCTGCTGCTTCCCTTGCACCTGCAGCAAAGCTCCGAGCAGTGAGCCAGCTCAGGCCAGCAGAGGGATGGGTCTGTTCCCACTGCAGCCCTTGGCCATCAGGGTTTAACCACAGCATCAAACCAAACCTGAGACTGCTGACACAAAACAGATGTGACCCTCCCTCCTTCCACCCTCCAAATATTTTCTGTTAACTTGGTGAGCTGAAACTGCTCAGTCAAGCACCACTTCAGCAAAGGAGATGGGCAGCACTGTGCAACTGGAAATGGACATTCCAGACAGGATCATCTGCTTGGCTGCTGGGGAAATGAAGCCTCAGTGACTGTCCACTGAGAAGTGCAGAAGAGTCCCTGTATAAAACTCACTATGACAATGTCCCTTTGTTTCCAACAGCACCTAAAAGAACACTTTTGTTCTGCTCTTGCAGCAGTAAGGCCCCATTAGCAATAAATGCCACATCAAATCCCTTCATAATCTATTTGTTCTTTGATGGAATACACAAATCTACTTGGAAAGCTTGAATGGTAAATTCCCTCTGGTTGGGTTATGGAGCTAATTGCAGTGGGATTTAAACTGAAACTAGAACATAAGCCAACAGCATCCACTCATGTGATGCCAGGTCCCATAGGCTGGAGAGTATACAATTTATTAAGATCAAACACTGATTAGAAGTGTATACACTTAAATAAAGCAGTCCTCATTTAACATGCTTTAGTATGTTAAACATTTAACATGTTCTTAGCATTTTATACATGCTGCTAAAAACCAACAAAAGTTGTATTTGTTCCCATCACGGGATACATGATATTTCATGGAGAGGAAAAAAACGGAGTGAGTTGGGTGAGAAGTTTGTAAACAACCTGACAGTAAAAAAAGTTCTGGTTCATATCACTGAAATCTCATAAAGATAAGATGTGGAAAGGGCACCACACTGACCCTTAGTGCATTTCCCTGTTATAGGTATTGATGTACTGAAAATGCCTGCACTTGGACTCTTCACATGCTCTGCAGAATACATCTCTCATTGCTTTGCTGCCCTACATAATGAAATATTAAAATATTCTTGCTGTATGTCAAAGACACCAGGATTTTCTTAGTCAACAAGTATAAGCCAGCTCACGTGCTGACTGTGCAGTGACCCTTTCATAAAGTCTCCCAGCCACACAGATACACATATATATTCATCAGGAATGTCTTTTCCCATTTATACAGTAATTTGGTATTGTCATCTGTTGGCATAAAATACATTACATGAGAGGCTGAATATTTTATCTCTCCTAAACCAGAATTAAAATAATGAGAAGTTATTTTATTACAGAAAACATTACTCAAAGTGTCAACAAACGAAGCCAAAAGCAAAAATTCTGGGTATTTTAATATATCCTGGATTTAGAAATATGGGACTGAAGGGCCTATAGACAGTGAAAGATTCCAGCCTTTTCCCATCATGGCTTTATCAGACAACCCCAAACTGATCAAGTTTCATCTTAAATGCAGTGATAATGCTTTGCTTTACTATTCCCAACAGGAGGTGTTTCAGGATATTTCTTGTCCAACAGTCAGAAATTACCTTTAAACTTCCAACCTTAAATAACTCATGATCTTTTTGTATGAGCCTGTTCTTGGTGCTCACCTGTTTCTCTAACTTGTGACTTCTCCCTGAACAATACTGATGTAAAAATCAGCAAATGGTAAATACATATGGTCTGTGGTACAGAGTAAACTAAAAAGAGAGAGTACAGCAGAAAACCCTAACACTGCTCAAAAAGCAGCCTCTAGAAGCCAGGATGAGCTGTAACATGACCAACAATTTAAATGTTCATTTCAGACTCTACCTTATTTGGGGATTTATGTTTTCTAAAGGAAGCTACACTTTTTAAGCAGTAGGGCTACTTTTACTTTCATTCAAAATAAAAATGTAAAGCATTGCATGTCCTACAAATAGTGTGAGCTTAAAAATTAGCTACCACAAAAATAAACTCATTTGAGGCACACCATGATTCAGTTTTTCTCTTTTTGCTTTGATAGGTTATTTTCTAATTATCACAGTAAGGTTACACTGTTTATGTTACTCTATAGGCTGGACTGTTTATAGCCTCAGTAGCTCACATCATAATTTCTGAGGCATGGGAAGCAATAAAACATTGCAGTTAACAGATGAAGCCATTTTCAGTGCAGAATGCAGAAACTGATCAGTGCTCATATTTTAAGATGAAGAAAACAATACAATTTTAAAATCTTGTTCTCTTCCCCAGAATCAAACTGTGGTGCCCTCCCAGCCAGGAGGGCCTGGGGCTGCCCGGTGCCACGAGAGCTTCCAAAGGAAACAGGGCTTGTAAGAACCAAGGACAGAGCCTGCTCAGCTCCCAGCCTGTGCACAGATTTCTTCTGAGAGCAGAACATCTGCTGTGTGATACTGGCACAACTACAGAACCATCCTAAAAATGTGGTTTTCATGACTTAGCCAAAGCTGTAAAGTGCAAGCGTGTCAGTTCCAAATCCCTTGGCACATACAAATATCTACTTCCAAACAGTGTTGGAGCAGCACATCTCAATTAAAAAATAATTAAAATAATGCTGCTGCAATTAAGATCTCATCCAAACAAATTTTTGAACATAAAATAATTACAGTATATTCATTATATTAAAAAAAAAACAACCCACATCTCCACCATTCTTCATTAACTTTTAGCAAATCTGAAAAATTAGAAAACACAGCATTTCTTTCACTTCTGTACACTTGAATACACAACTCCAAAAAATTCTAAACGGGTATGACAACTAATATATGATCCCATCATTTTGTTTTGACTGGGTTTATCACTATGTAACAGTAACAGGGTTTGGCCCCACGACTGTTCAAATCAACAAAAGTCATCTCTGTCAGTGTCACTCCATGGACACATGGAAAATAATTCACTTCTTTCTGCTTGCTTCTTGTTGTTTAATTATTTAATTTTAAGCAGCTCTCTGTGGTGTCAGAGAAGTGTCTGCTCTGATGCAAAAGAAAGGCAAGAACATGCAAGCAGGGCAAAAGGACAGAGAACACTCTGAACTTCTGAGTCCCAAGTCACAGTGTTGAAATTTGGAATTGAACAGTCACTTTAAGAAAATACATCAATGCTGGAGTGGAGCATTTTAAAGTGCTTGTACTGAAGTACTTCCCTGCTTAGCAACTCCCCCATCACCACAAACATCTGCCCTAGTATTTATATTTTGTGCAATTGTAATAATCCTTAGAAGTTTCATCAATCAATCACTTTTGAGATCTGGAATTACAGATATTTAATGGCACTGCAGTCTTCAACTATACTATATTATTTTTGAGTACTCTTTTTTTAGAGGCTCCATATACTGTCTAATGGTACACACACCATTTCTAGTTAAAAATACTTTAAGACACATAAAAAGGCTGAAGGATAATGGTGTTTAACACTTCCAGTTACATCATAGTTTGGACAAATCAAAGACAAGTTTGCCAAGCATCCAACCTGGCTCCACCTACCATGACCATTCATGTTTGTGTCATTCCACGTTTTAATCTCTATTCTACACAGCCCAGGATTCCAAAGCGTCCTTACCTTGTGTCTTCATCCAAAAGATTCAAAGCAGAATTTACTTCAAAGAGCCATTTTCACCACTTAAAAAAAATACTTTCTTTTTAACACAAAGTCCATATGATTTTACTGAAAGTACTTGAGTGGTGAATTAAGATAGGAGGAAAACAAGCACAAGCAAACAAAGCAGTACAGGGGAAATAAGGACATAGGAAAACAGACCTGATATGAGACTAAACAAGAAGGAAAGGAAGGAAAACTCTTTGTCTTTGATTAATTACTTGGAAAGGAGAGAGAAATTCTTCAGGAGAATAAATTTTTGTAATTTCTACTCAGCTTAGCAGTGTGATTCATGCTACCAGGCCGTCAAATGTGCAAAAATGAAATATGCTGGCTAAACCTTAGGCTTTTGTTTTGCTCCTTAGGTCACTAATTTTTTTGTCCTTTTGGCTTCTTTTGGGAAAAAAGCTGTCTCTTGGGGAGATGGAGGTGTATGTCTCAGACTCAAAGGACTGCATACATCCCTGCTGAATACCAACATGGAGAAGCCAAGTAGAATTGGAGTCTGGAGAAAAGAGCTTAAGGCAGAAACTTAGGAATGTACAGTTAATGCAGTGAGATGGGAGAGAAATATGACCTAAATATAACCTAAATCTACTTTGAGCCTGAAGAAAGCTACTGCATTTTGAAGCTTCTATAGATACCTACCATCTTACTAACAGACAGCAAGAAATAGAAGAGCACTGAAAGTCTTCTTGCTACCACATATTATTTTTAAAAGTAACTTTATGAGTCCTGTTTTTCTACCTAATCCTTTATTGATTAAATAATTTCTAGTGATCCAGCTACAGGCCTGGTTTTTGTAACACTATTCCTATATATTAGGCTTTAAAAAAAGAAAAAAAAAAAAAAAGAAAGTATGATTCAAAATGTCAAAGACTGCTGTTCCTTATTACTAAGCTTAAAACCTTTGGGGATATTTTTCCCAACTGTAGTTTAACGCCTAAGCACAAATAAGGTCTGTTTCCAGATATGCTGTGCACTTGGTAATGCAGGGAGGGTCATCTGCTGACATGGTGTTATCCTGCCAAGCAGAAAAAGCATGATGAGGCTACTATTGCACAATGCTTCTCAAAATAAATGTTGAAATTACTTTTGTATCTATTCATAGTGATACACGTTGTCTTGCTGCCCACCTTTCTCCAAGAAAGAGCTATTTTTAAAAAGGTGATTTATGCAGTTCACAAATATTTTTCTAGCTACTCTTCAATTTCCTATTAATAATTGAGATAGGATGAAGTGCCTGTGCCAGCAGAGGAATAACTGAATGTGTCGTTATTGGCCAAATGCTCTGCTCAATATTTGTGTCCTGAACACGAGACTGGATGGGACAACAGCTGCCACTGAAGTACTGAAAAAAAAGTACTAGAAAGCTTTAGCCCAGGTTGTAGAGACAAATACACAAAAAGCTTCTGTTCCAACCAGGCAAGAGAAACAGAGCAAGTGTGAATATTGTTCCAAAAAGCACAAAAACCTCTGACAAGTTCAGCTGTGATCTCCAGCAGAAAGAATTAGGCCTTATCTTAGGAAAACAAACTTTCTCAAAGGGATGAGCCAGTGGGTTCTACCACACTCTTCTGGATCCACTGCCTTTACCTCTTCATAAGAGTACATGAAAGGTGAGAATAAATGAGAATTTATTTAAAACAGTCTGTTCATATTTTCTGGTCCTCCTCTTACAGTTAACAGCCATTGCAAACAGGCACATGTAGCTGTATTAACAACTCTTTTTTTAGTAAATCCAGACAGAAACTTGGAATTAACAAGCCTTGGCACTAAGAACATGATGACAGCCCACCACCTACATGGGAATGGAATTTTCTGCTGTTCTGGAAAGTGAGGTACACTATGAAAACACAAATATTTTCTAATCTGTGTCCTTTGAGACACAAGACAATTCTACCATTGTGCTGTATCCCCAGATACTTAGATACATCAACTGGCAACCGAGGCACATATGGGAAGAAAACCCAAACAACCCCCCCAAAACACAAAGAAACAAAAAAAAATCAGTGGTCAAAACTAGGAGGTGGGAAAATCAGCCTTTTACAAAGTGTTCAAGTACTTGCTTTAAAAAAATCTACCTGCCAACTTATTTGCACATTCCTTAACTAACACCAGGCCCATTCCCAGGCAGCTGTACCACTCTTGCCACACCAAAAAATAGGGAGAATCAACAAGAGGGCCCACACAAGGCCATTATATAAACTATTCCTGATTGCTCTTACAGTCTTGTAAAAGACAAAGTTCTGCTGCAACAGAAAAGAAGGGAGACAACTCTTCTTTTTGTCCAGGAGCTTGCATGATCCCCTTCAGGGAAACAGGATGTAAGCCTATAAACTTCTCGTGACAAGATTTGCCAAGTTTTATAACCACGCACTTTCTTCAGTCTCTCCCTTCTTCAGGCCAGTTGAAGCATCACTAACCAGAAAACTGAGCACTGAGTTTTCCTTCCTTATCTCCCTTTCTCTTCCCCTCCTTCTGCTGATCTTCATATCCTTATGTGCCCTGGAAAGGACATCTGGTGAACACAGGCTTACTGACTCATACTTCTTACAAGGCATCAAAAAGCCAGAAAGACAAAACCTCCAAACATTTACTGGAAGTCAGGAGGACAAAATAAGGCAGAAGAGCAGCAAAACCACAAAAAGCAGACAGCAAAAACACTAATGGACTATGGGAAAAGAAGGATGAGATGGCAGACAAAGAGTAAATTGGGGGTATAGCTATTGAAAAGTGTACGGGAGCTAATAAGAAATGACACAAATTCAAAATATAGAGGTAAAAGATTTTTGACTGCTAGCACAACAATCTAGTCCTGGTCAAACTCCAAACTCTTCACTACTCTGCTACAGTGGATTTAGGAATTTACATGACATCCATCTGTATATATTAACCCTCTAATAACATGTGGTTAACAACATTAAATTAAACCGTATGTGTTGGAAAGAAATGCTAAATTCTCATATGTTATTCCTTTATTATTCCTTTCTATACACAACAAGAGGAATTTTAAAAACTTGCCCTGCAAAATATGCTTTCAGTAAGACAAGAGAAAAAGATTGGCCTCAGTTTTCTCTTCCATATATTTAAATTTCCACTCCATCTTCATGGCTTCCCTCTATAAATCTGATGCATACAATGACTTTTCAGATTTGTCCTCATTGGTTTCCCCAGCCTGATCCTGTGACAAAACAGGCCAATCCCAATTTGCCACACAAAAGCCAAGTGTCAGAAGACAGGATAATTACCTAAGAACTAACTGAAAGCCTCCATTTCTTTGACATTTTAGGAATTGTGCATTTATAGCAACCTTCACTGGAACTGATTAAAAAGCTGCCTCAAATCAGTTACCACGTACACTATACTTACAGAACAACATACCACACCACATGGTGTAACCTGCTGCATTTATGGTACCTCACACCACATTTTATGTCTTCAGAAAAGGAGAAAAATTAGGGGAAAAATTAGTTAGGTCTGTCCACATTCAAAACATTGCCTGCAATCTGATCAGAGCAATCCTAATGAATCTTGACATAATAAGGCAGGTAAAACCTCAGTGAGCAGTTAAGTAGCACCTATATACCATTTTAGCCACAATTTTTCTTTTATTTAAACTACTATTTAAAAAATGAAAATCTTCCTTTTGGAATAATATTCTTTTTGGAAGGATACAATTAAATCATCCTAGTAGGAGATGGCATTGAGCTCATCAGATCTGATACTGCTTTCTGTGACATAAGCTTAGTGTTGTTTACTAATGTTTTTCTGGTTTCAATCCATTCTTACTGCCTGTTTGAGTGAAGAATGGATGACAACACATATCATTTGATTGCTTGAGAGTAAAACTGAGGTTCACAGGATCAGAAAAGATTATTAATTGTGCCCTTATCCAGTGCTGATACAAGTTTATGATTCAAAGTCCCTTCACAAACCAATGGAATGAAGACTAAAAGTGCCAGGATTTAATGGCAGACAAGACCAGTACTGAAAGTGATGCAGCATTGTAATTGTAATGAACAAGAAAACATTTGGTGAGGGTCGTGTTAGAGCATCTTCTTGAAAGATTGGGAGTAACAGATAACAACAGCACTATAGGAACTTTTTGGTCTCATCAGCTTTTTTACAAAGCTCCCTGGTGTTCTCTGGAGTTTGTACAGTATCCAAGGGGAGTGGAGCAGGGAATCTTTTTACAGGAATGTTTTTGTGATTGCATAGGGGCCACGCTCACTTCTGCCCCCAGTAACTTACAGATACTACATGGTGGGATTGGACTAGATGACCTTTAAAGGTTCCTTCCAACCCAAACAATTCCATGGTTCTCTGATACTGGAGATAACTTACCACAGGCAGGCTGCACAAAAAGGTTCTCTGAATGTCTGATTAGAGGGTAAAAGCACAGTCAGTCATTCTTTCATTCAAAAGAAATTAATATTTACCATGCAGTTTTCTTGGCACATGATTAGAATTGAATTAGAACAGAAAAGACCTCATTTTATAATTTAGAAAAATAGGTTTTTTTCAAAGCAGGACTAGACATACCCAGTTGCTGAAAGAGAAGAGCCACACTGGTGCCTGTAACAGGAAGGCTATCATGTAGAGGAGTCTGTATCAGCTGTCTGTCTCCAGCTCCTAAAGAAAACAATTTCTGTAGAAAGAATTTTTTAAAATTTAATTTATATAGATTGAACAAGCTGTCATCATACAGACAAGTGATTCACACTGCAAAAATTATTTCTTTTGTATACAGAAATTTAAAGTCAAATAGAGATCTGAAATATAATTTGGGCACAGTGGTATGTCCCCTTGAATGTCCAGCATCATAGAGTCTCCCTTGCATTTACACTGACTTAGTCAAATAGTTGAGGCTTTGAAGGCAGTTAACAGTACATTTCTATTAATACAATAAAACATTTCTATTAATACAATAAAAAATCTCCCAGGGAATAAAAAGGTTTAAAATCCATTTAAATCAGAAAAATGTACAGTACTACTAACTGAATTTCTTTGCTCTCTACCATCCTCAGGTGTGTAGTGAGTATGAACATCCTTGTGACATGTGGGTACTGAAGAGGGCACTTGTGCTATTCCTGTGCTCCTGTCTGCACATTAAAGTACAATTACAGCTCAGTTACCTTTCCAGCACAAGAACACTCCCTGGAGGGAGGCAGGAAATGGGAGGGAAAGGAGTGCACTTGAGTATCACATCCCAAACAGCTCTGCAATTGCAAAACACCCTCACTTTCCTGTGAGCAAATCCACATGGCACTCAGGCAGTGAGTGATGCCAAGCAGCTCCCTCTAACCAGACTCCCATGGGCTGGGGGGCATTTCTGTGTGTAAATCTTCACTCTGTATGGCAGCAAAGGTGGGGAATGCAGGAAGGCAGCAAGCTCTGCCTGCTGCACAGCAGGTATTTAAAAATCTCCCCAGTAAACCCAAACAAGTCCCTGAGCTGTAGCAGAGATGCTCTGCCCCTGCACTGCAGCAGCAGGCCTGGATGCAGGTCAGCAACCCATTTCACACATGATTGTTTCTGGAAATAAATGCTACAAGAGTGTTCCCACCCTAAAAGATATAATTCACTATAA
This sequence comes from Molothrus aeneus, assembly GCF_037042795.1. NCBI lineage: Eukaryota > Metazoa > Chordata > Aves > Passeriformes > Icteridae > Molothrus > Molothrus aeneus. The sequence goes on along the minus strand of NC_089651.1, from coordinate 11,016,197 downwards.
TTCACCTTCAGTCCTGCAAGCATAAAGCTTAAAAAAGGAGAAACACTTAATTTCTGATTTAAATGACAGCTTGACAGTAGCAAATTTAAGCTGGAAATGAGTGAGCATTTTATTTGAAGAGAGAAAGCAGAAGGAAGAACAACCACAGCAGCAAGACTTTTCCTTCCTCTTCTAACAGAGCAAAGCCACAGAGAAAAACTGCATTCATGGACAGGGTGAAAAAAGAGAGGACAGAAGCACAGCCAGAAGTTTAAGTAGATCACCAAAACCAAAAATAAGAGACTCAAATACCACTGGAAAAGAGGGTTTCTGATGAGGAGATAAAATCTGATTACTCCCCTTCAAAACCAAAAATAAGGATAGAAAAACAGAGACGTGGCAGCCAGGAGAGCAGCAGGGCAGAGCCTCACCAAGCTGACAGGACACTGACACTTTCTGCAATAAGAGATTCCCACAGCAGCCAGGGCTAGGGCAAAACTAGAACAGAATTAGGAAGTTGTAGGATTTCAAGAGGGTTGAAAAACCCATAGGTTGAGTAGGAAGCTGTGTATGTAATTGACTTTAAAATGCTGCCATCTGCACATGTAGTTTTCTGGTGGGTTTCATAGTAAGGACCATAATTTCCCATCAGGGTCACAGCATAAAGCAAAAACCAAACACAGAAAGACTCAACTGGCTTACCAAAGCCTCACAAATATATAGGAATATTTTATAAAAAGTAAATCAAGAAACAAACCTGGCTTTCTGCTCACAGAAAGCACAACTGAAAAGCAGAAAGAAGTCTGCTCGCTAGAAAACATTAATTTTTGAAAGCACGGGCAATTTGCAATATTGAATTCCTCTGAGGAAACCCCATTTGAGTTACTTTTTACCATTTAAAAAACAAATAATGAAATTAGAAATTTAAATGAGTTATCAAAGAAATGACAGTGGAATCCTAAATTCAATCAAGGAACAAACATGCATAAATGAACAGATATGAAGCTTATGTTAGAAAATGGTAAAAAAAAAAGCCTTTAAAAATTTCTGTAGCAAGCAAAAGTATTCTTGAACACTTTATTATTTAAAAACTAAACTTATACAAACTGCTTAATTTGTTAATGTGCCCTGTAAAAGCCAACTCAGTGACAAAATTAACCCTTTGACCTTATCCTGGAATGGAATTTTTGCTGTCTTTAGAAGACAGGCCACAGGGAAAGCACTCACAGGCCACAGGGAAAGCACTCAGCTGAACTATGATCTTTTTTTCTTCAAAAATATCTCAAGAATTTATTTTTTGTTTTCTTCATAAATTAAATTAACTGGAAAAATACCCTTTCCTCCCCTAGCCCCCCTCCCCATTTACCTGAGACCCTCCAGAAGCAGGGACAAGGCATGAACAGAGATTTGCAATGAGAGTCTCCAGTGACACATTCAGGCTGTCCACATACACGGTGTAGATCAAACCAAGGCAAGCCTAGAAAGGTTGACAAAATATATCAGACTGCAATATAGGTCAAATTATTCAAAGATCTATGTATATGATCTTGAAAAAAATAAGTTCTTAATAGTTACTAGCGCAGTGAAGTACCCTCCAACCAATGTAATATGCCACAGAGGCAATAGTTCATTAAAAAAAAAATTAGCTTGGCTACTTGCAAGGGATGTATGGTTTTTTAAAAGAAATTCTAAGTATAATGTTTTTGCTTTTTTTGTTATAAGTTTATTAGTAGTTACTGTTAAAAATGATAAAAATCAACACAGCTTCATCTGTGCTTTGAACTCTAATGGACTAAAACCTGACTGGTTTCCAGGGTAGAACACTGATTAATCAACAAGCTTCTGAGGCTCATTTTAAGAGCAGTATTAATCACTAATAATTCCATATGTTATCTAACTTTCATCCTTAATTTTGTTATATCAATGCAAATATATTTTATATTAATAGTATATTACTATTTCCACATATTTTATTAATGGATCAAATTTTGATTGAGAAATCACAGATACAGCTTTAGCATTTTTACTAATAATTCAATCCAGATCAACGTGACATTCTAAGAAGCTTTTGGACAAAAGGAAATAACTCCTCCACAGCATCTTTTGCCTTTTAACTGTTTCAACTTTGATAAATCATCAAATATTTTAGTAGTTCTCTTCCCAGAAATAATTCCAACAGTAACTTTTCATATCACACATAGTTAGACAGTGAAATTCTGTGCCATGGTTGTCGTAAAATATGAATGTTAAGAAAGTGAACTAATTACAGAAAAATCCACAGAAACAGCACGTCTGGTTCAGGATGTCATTTAACTATTATTCACATTGAATGAGGAAAGCATTTTGCAGAATTATTTCTACAGCCTGCCCTATTCTTACCCACTTTGCTTTGCACTTGCCAAGGGCCACTATGAGAGACAAAATCCTGGGCTCCAAGGACATTTAATCTCACATGGTGCAGTCATCCTTTATGTCTACAGACAACTGCTGAATGATTTCCTCCCTTCATCTGTAAACTGAACTTTATTTGGTTCTGTTCATATGTATTAGCTTAGGAGAAATTTAAGCTTTTCATTTATCTCAGATAAGTCATATTTCACCAGCTGAAAGTAATCCAAGGTCCTAAATCTTGGTCATGCATCTTAATTTGGTCTGGAAGAGGCTCAAACATTTTGCTTTATATATGGAGGAGAACTAGATTTTCACTGTTAATTTACCACTATATAGTTAGTCAAATATTGTCTGCTTTTGTCCTAATAACTCCTTTCATTACAGAGTACACTGAGCCCAGAAGAATCTCTACCACTCCTTCTGTATAGCTTTAAAACTGCTTGGAGGGTAAAGAGGCACTACTTGAACCTACAGGGACTATTTACTGTTCCAGATGTTGAATTTTATCTAGTTCAATCTAAAGCTACTTTTGCTTTTAAATTCCCAAATCAATCCTGGGTGAGATATTTTATTTTAAATCAAAAGTACAGTCATTGCTACTCATTTAAAACCAGATTTTTCTGCTGATATATTGTAAATAGCAATTGCAAGTTCTTTACCCTGAAAATTTCTGGATAATCTAATCTGGACACCAGCACCAGACTTTTAGGAGCAAATACTTCTGCAGGCTGAATTAAACCAGACTCCTCTTCACCTTCAATTTCTTTCGTTCCCTTGAAAACAGAAACACTTCAATTAATAAGGAGGAAGAAAACTCAAACCAAAATGTTAGCATTTTTACCAAAAGTTAACATTTCTCAGAGCTTCAGAAAAGTACTGCATTATTTGAAACTGGTAACAAAATCAGGTAACAGGAGCACACTCCAATGGTTGCCTCAACTCCCTAAAGGTTCTAGATGTAATTCAGTTTATTAAAACTCACCCTGGGAAGTCAAGCACCAATGGACCTAAAATAAAGTTCTCTTAAAACAGTTTAACAGGACACAGTTCCACATCAAATACTCCCTGTGGCACATTTTAGATAGTAAAGTGGATGAAAGAACAAGATCCTTCCACATCAAAGTGTGGCTGATCTACAATCTCTCCAAATACAGAGATCATGGATTTCACAAAAGAATGGCTGTCCTCCTCATATTAATATAATTCAATTTCTTACAGAATTCCCACTAACATTACAGCTGATATTATCTGTAATGTCATCTCCAGCCTGACCTAGTGAATTTGGAATTTAAAGATATTTCTTCACCAGAAAACTGGCTCAGATTTCTCAAAAAAATCGCTCACACTTAGGAACCACTAAGGTTACAAAAAAAAAAAAAAAAGAGAACAGCACAGTGCAGATAAACTTGCAGTTGCTCATGATATTTTGCAAGCGGCTATAATCTTCTTGCCAGAACTTATTCAATCACAAACAGTTTATTATTATTCATAGCCAAAACTGAAGATGTCACTAAATATTTTCATTTCTAAAATTCCATACATTCTTTGACAATTTAAGTTTTCAGATGACAGAATGTCCTTGCTTTCCAATTTCTGGATGTAATTCTCTCCAACCCCACACCACCCACCAAATTTCTTTTATTTGTTCCTCTGACCAAGCATTCTTCCAAGCAAAAATCACTCCATTATCTTAATTAGGAACACGAGAAAAATTTTGTCCATTTTCATATGACAACATGAAATATTTGCCTTCTATTTCTGTCACATTACTACTCATCATTTCAGTTCCTTAAAAAAAAAATCCAACATTTCTCCTAAATGGACGAAATCTGATAAAAATGCTCTTAAATGCCAGGAATGCTACAAGCTCACGAGCTTTATTTCACAACCTCAATTCAGAATGTACAGTTTCTTTAGGCAAATGCTAACCCACAATTCAGAATTCAAGTTAAAATGATATAAAAAGAGAGTACTTGGGTTTTAATCACAATACCTTGGTTAATACAGTATAACACTTCCATACCAAAATAAAACCAGCTGCTTCAACAAGACATATACACATATGGGCAAACACTTGGCTTTGTACATTGAATTTTACCTAAATATCAAGCAATGCATTGGCATTGTATGTGCTCGGTTGAGTCTGCACCTCATTTCTAAGATAAAATTGTGATTCACAAATTTCACAAAAAGAGAAACACAATAACTCAACAATCACACGTCCCACTCAGGTTCATTCATTTTCATCCATTTTAATGCTGACAGGGAGAGCTTTCACAGGAATTACAGTTGCCTCCCTCTGCCCCCTAAAATCCCCAGATTTTTTAATTATCAGCAGAAGTTTGCTGTATCAACCATTCTAAAGAGCAAGTATGAGTTCTAGGCATAAAGACAACAGCTCCTGGATATCTGACAAATTGCGGGCTCTTACATTAGGAAAAATGAAATTAAAACACATTCCACATTCCTCAAGGCCAGGGAACATGGAAGCTCCTCCATATTCCATGGTACTGAGATAATGAAACCTCAGAGTGCTCAGGCAGGGAGGAGCTTTCCCTATGCAAGACCTTTCTAATAAAATCCACACAACTTCAGACCAAGTCTTGAATTAAATCAAAATTAAGATTTAGAGCTTTTGGGGCACAACAGCAGCACAATATTGATTGATAAAGCATTTATACTCCTCAACCACTCTCCTACTTCACAAAAGATTTACAGGAAAATGCAATGTGACTGCTGTGTTTCTTCCCCAGCTCAACATTCTGACAGGCACACAGGCACATTATTAGGAGTCACTAGACTAAGTAGATAATCATTTCAAACACATGACTTTTAACCTACTTTTCAAGCAAAGTATTAACAGCATAAGCATTCTGTACCAAAAGTAATTACAGAGCACTAAAGCCACAAATGTGATTGTATTTACACTTCTGGTCAGACAAACACACACATTTCAGCTTTCTTTATCCCTTTTTCCATCTAAGGAAAAAATGTTGTCTAATAAAAAATAACAAAATGAAAGAGTTTGTTATGTTGGGGGCTTTTTACAATAACTTTTTATTTTATATGTGCAGCATTGAGTTTACAACTTACCTAAGAATAAATGGATGGTATGGTAAGCTTGCTAAGGATACACAGATTGAAAGATGAATTTAAATTACAGAATCACAGGGCCACAGAATCATTTGGGTTGGAAAAGATCTCCGAGATCACTGAGTTCAGCCTCGGAGTGAACAGCACCCTGCCAATTGCACAGCACTGAGTGCCATGTCCAGCTTCTTCTGGAGCATCTCCAGGGATGGCGAGAGCAGCACCTCCCTGGGCAGCCCATTCCAGAGTCTCATCACCCTTCCTGTGAAGAAATTCCTCCTGATGTCCAAGCTGCACCTCCCCTTGAGGCTGTGTCCCCTCATCCTGTCACTCATTGCCTGAGAGAAGAGACTGATCCCCACCTGGCTGCAAACACCTTCCATGGAGTGGTAGAGTGGTAAAGTCCCCTCTGAGCCTCCTTTTCCCCAGGCTAAACACCCCCAGCTCCCCCTGCAGCTCCTCATCAGACCTGTGCTCCAGACCCTTCCCCAGCTCTGTTGCCCTTCCCTGAATTTGCCTTGGTTAATTAATGCTGAAAAAGATTCCCTTTTTTTGTCCTTCCATTTTTCTCTTTATATTTATTTGAAATAAGCAAACTTTGAGAACAGCTGAATTTAGAAAAATGTACCACTAGAGAGCAAACCAATGTTCCAGATCCTTAACAATCCATTTAATTTAACAGGTGATAAACATCTGAAATCTAATCCAGAAATACCTGTGCTTTGAGAAGGCAAATGAATAATTTTTCTTTTTAAACACCCAATTAATAAAGTCCTGAAAAAGACTTTTCCATAGGCTACAGAATAGATAACTAAGACAGATCTATCTGAATCAAAGAACTGCACAAGCTGTGGTTATAGACAATTTCACCATGCTTAAAATATTCAGTCCTTTGTACTTAGACATGACCAAAGCCCATCAGGGTCCTGTTCCCTGCCTGTCACACCCAGAATCCTCTTTTCTTCTGCACCCTGACTTGGTTTCTAAAGTTAGAAGAAGAATATAATGCAGAGATCTCTAAACTATGGCTGACTTATGTCCTTAGAGAAGTTTTCCCAAAAAATTTCCTGGATGTTACAAACTATCACAAAAACTTACAGGCAACATGACAGTACTGAATGTTAACATTTATGTCCCATGAGATCAAAAAAATGTATAGGAAAAATTAAGATAGCCAATTTTAAAACTAAAACCAATATTAAATCCCTGAAAAAAAATAAAATACAATTAAACAAGCAATTATTTCTTATAGGGTAGAATATGGTTGAAGATGTACCATAAGTTTGAACAGAAAAATCTTACCTAGTTTAACAACAAAATGTTTGATTTATTTACTTGCTGGGTTTTTTCTTCCCATCTCTTTTTCTGCATTAATAATATTTGATAAACAAACTCAGAAAATGGTGAAACCTCTTTTAAAGGTCACAGGATGCAATTTCATTTTGCTTACCTTGGCTGCTATAGCCATAAAGTGGTCTCTTAAAAGACTGGCCATAATATGTGTGTGTGCATGTGTTCAGTACACTTAAAGCACACCAATTCACATATTTAAATTCCAATGTTTTCATCTGTTTTAACAGATGTTCACACCCACATCTACACTAAAATATATGCATGTATATAAATATATATAAAAATATAAATATATATATATATATTTTAAAATATATATATACATATATATACAACTCCCAGAATGACAAATAATCAGTTTCACAGGTTCTTACAAAGATGAGATTCAGAACTAGAGAGGGTATGTATTGCAACTGTTGGCCTTTCTTCTTTTAGAGGAGAAGCAGCCACTGAACATATTTGTGACCTCAAGTGAAGGGGTAAATTAAAATATGCAATAACCAACCAGTTGAACTAACAGCATCACTCCATAGTTCATGAACTTGTTCAATAAAAGCAGCTGAATTAATAAATGCATTAAAGCAGCTTTGATCCCTGACTGATAACCAACAGTTTAGAAAAATTAACTGTGATAACCACTGTTCATCATCACTCTGCTATTTGTTTGTTTCCTTATTTTCTGAAAACAATTTGTTCCTCAGGTTAGCCAAGGGATGTACATGGCATCAAGCCCAAACTAGACAAATTCAGACTTATTATTCAAACATTTTTTAATGAGGAAGTAAACTGACAACTGCAGTCACCAGCAGATCAGGCATGATGTCCCAGATCCCAGAAAAAGGTTTAATACCTTCTCAATCATTGTAGTTAAAATTGAATACTTGTGGGGTTTATACACCTTATATTAAGTAAGGTATTGCTTTGTTTAATCAGTGTCCTATTGCCCTAAAAATCCCTCAACATCTATAAAAATTGTAAAGCTGAGCAGTGTAAAGTGTAAAGTGAAAAATTGTAAAGTTTGCAGCATTTTATCAAGTAACGAGAGAAGAGTTTGAAAGCTTGGTATTAGAAAAAAAAGTATTAAACAGAAGTTAATTATTATAATAAAATATTGCATATTTCCCTCAAATAAATGGGAGTCAATCAAGAGCAAAATACTTGCTTAACAGTGAAATGTATATGATATAAATGAAATATAATAAATATTAATAAATAACTGCATCCTGTATTATAATAAGAAAATAGGTACTCACAGCCATGAATTATTTTTATTTCATGTACATTTATGTGTAAGTTAAAACATTCGTGGGTTACCTGATCAAGGCTGACCTTAAAATCCAAGTTTTCCATCCAGTGGCAATGGACTATGAAAGATCTCTCTGCTTCCCACTCACTTCCATGAAATGACACTTCCTGTCAGCCACATCTGGCTGACACTGGATGGGATTCAATGTTGCATGGGGTAAATCAGGACAAAACCAGACATTCTCATGCAAGTCTCAATTTCTGCTTAAAAAACTATGTTAAAACTTCTAGAAGAAAAAGGTGACTGATTTTGTGCTACTTCAGTGAAAACCTCATTTAAAGGCAACAGATATGGCAGCCAAAAAACAAATGGAGCTTTAAAAAACAACTTTACTCATATTAACCTTATCTTCTTTTATTAAACAGAGATCTTAATTGCCATGATGTAGCCTTCAAACTTTAGGGTTTCCTCTTGAACTTTTACAAACCTGATTTTGCCACAACAATCACATTATTTTAAGATGTCAGTTCTGCTTTTAGATACTGACATTTAACTTAAAGATAACCATCTAGCCAAAATCAACATTAGGAACCAAAGTCAGTCAGGAAAGATCAAAAGGACCTACCAATATGGTCAAAACCAATTCTCCCTACAACTGAGTGCAGCATTATCATTTGCTCCATCAACATGCAACTGAGTTACAGCACACATGAAGCACAGCCACCCTTCTCCTGTCTTTTCACCCTAGTCTTCAGAACCTGGAATGCTGGTTCTGATTCCTGTTGAGCAGAGAAAACTTAGGCTTATCCTCATGTCAGAGGGAGGAAAAGCAATTTGAACTGAGGTACTAATAGAAAAGTTAGAAGAAACACGAGGACTTAGAGGTAGCTGTGCTGTTCTGAGGGTGGAAGCTGGCAGGCATTATTTGAAACTCAAAGGAAATCAAATGTGAGCAGAAACTGAAGTTAGAGTTGTGCCTTAATAATTTGTTCACTCTTTGAAAGAGAATGAACTTCTCTCATTCCAAAACTTGCTCTCTAGTACTTCACTATGTCAGAACCAGTTTGCCCTATGCAAAATTTTGCATTGAAATTATGCCAAGTTCACCAAGCCTGTTGTTTTTCTACTAACTGCCCAGCAAAGATTTAGAGACCATGCTCAATTTCTTATTTTAGGAAAAATTATTTGGAGTTTACTTTAGTAATCTTATGCCAATTAGTCATTTGGGACAGATCCCTTTCTCCTTATGTGACTTAGTCTCTGTTTGTCTTATTTGCAGCCAAACACAGGCTTAGCTGCTTTATTAACAATCAAAGGCCAAAAAACATTCAGCATCAATTAATTTTATTTACTTGTCAGAGTATATAAATGCATGTATCCAATAAATTCTAACACATGTAGGAAAGTTAAAATAAACTAAGCTGCCTGCTGCCAGAAGTCAAATCTGCAGCCTGCCTGCAATTTGCTGTACTGAGCTAAAACCACAGGTGAAAGATCTGCTTTGTGGTTTGCCTGTGTGCACAGAACCATACCACTGCAGCTAAACCTATACTGGAAAAAATTAAACCAGCATAAAAGCTATTATCTTGATTTAATTATCTCAAAATGGGGATAATACAATGTAGTAATGCACAGTAAGGAGCCTATCAACTAAAAAAAGATAAGGATCAAAGACAGAAAATGACCTGAAGATCATAAACTTATCAAATAGATCAATCTTGAGGTTTTATGACAGAGCTGGTTCACTCTCTATGTACTACTGACACTTCAGAGCACAAATGTGATAGGAAAGAGTTTGCAAAGCACCTTCCAGCACTACACAAAATTGACACCACCACCATCTATTAGACGTTTACCATTTAACACTTTCACTTGGAAAACCTCCAGAAGGTGTTGATATGGATTAGCACATAAAACCATTGAAAGTACTTTGGAACCAAAGGAACCTCACACCCACACTTTGCACATTTCAGTGCAGCTTTCCAGACAAAGTGTCTCTCTGAAATAGGAGGTGCAAGCTCCAGAGCATCTGGGAAGTCCAGGATGATGCCACTGAGTTGCCCTACTGGAATATCAATAATCAATAGCATTAATAACTGCTTTTACTGTGTTAACCTTATCCCTGAGGAATGGGAAAGAAATGCAGCACCAGGTCCTTAGCAAGAACTATGCAGAAGCAAACATCATTCCAGAGCTTCAAGTTTACTAAACCTTTCTGAATTTTCCCAAAGGCAGCTAACCTGATCCATGAAATCACACACACCTAAACTGAGAAAACTGCAGACACCTATGATACACATGCAGAACAAAAGGCAAAACTCAAATTTAAGAATGCTGTAATTCATGCCCTATTTTAACTCACTATAATGTTTTTTATAAATAATATAGAACAGCATATATAGATATACACCAAGGCAACATTTTACACACACAGATTGTTTTGGTTAATTAAAACAGTTAATCCCTTTGAATTGCATATGGGGGAATGCATTGAAAAGACTTGCAGTGAATTGCTGAATTAGTATTACACTACTGTTTGAAAGTCAGCTGAATCTGATCTCTACTGACAAAGAAATGCCTCTGCTGAAAAGATAGCATCTCCTTGTCCTGTGAGCTGAACTTGGGGCCTCTGTTCAACAACACAGGAGTTAAGAGGACAAGGTGACCTTTACCCAACACAAGTTTTTGTACCCTGCAAAAGCATGAGTTCAGCTTGGGGATGTGTGTGCAAATGCACGAGCCAGGGGATGAACAGGGCAGGAGAAATTATTGCCAGAGTTATTAAGATGGAAATATGATTTCCTCTGTACAACTATTCTCATCTTAACTTTAAATTCTGATGGTTATCTTAAACGTATAAAAGGACATTAAAATACAAGTCTGTTTCTTATATAGAAAATTATCTGCAATCTGGCCTTTACACTAGACTAGAAAGGAAATAAGGCATTACTTAAATCTCTATACAATGTCACAACAGCCATTTTTCAGTAGATTCAGAAAGATGATGATGCAACATACTAAACATTGCTCTTAAAATTGGGGGGCCTTTTGCACAAAATGTGCTTAGGGGCATTGACTATATGAAGGAACCTTCAGAATAAATTCAGCATTTGGGATACTAACATAAAATTGTTAAACTTCATTTTAGGAAGAACACGCTCATTTAATATCCAAAGGGGAGGTCAGGTTTCCTACACAAAACAGGTACAGCTGAACTGAGTGTTCTCAGCCTCTGGTAAAACATCAGTGACTCATTGAGCAGCTCCTGCCTGAGCACAGCAGGAACACCAAAGCTCCAGTCCAAGCTGAAAAATCATAACTTTTTGAAGCACAATCATTTTGTTGGCAGTTTTTCCCTTGACTCAGGAAATATCTATGAATGTTGTGAATCTGCCATTTTATGGTTTGGGATTTTTACAAGTCCTTTTTCCTCCTTTTGCAGGGAAGAGCAGAGAGAGGAAGAGAACATGAATGGCAGGAAACAGGAGAGCTGTGAATTATTAGTTATGTCCATTTTCCAGAGCAATGGATTTAATCCTATATTTGTCATTGCAATGTTTTAACACACACACACACACACACACACACACACACACACAGAGACACACTTGAGACAACACACAAGCACGAGACAATCTTGTAATAAGATTGTCATAAACAAATGTTTGGGGTGTTGTGCTGATCTCACTGAGCAGATTTTCTGTAATGCAAGAAATGCAGTTGCACAGCCTCAATTGCTGGCATAAATCATTCTCTAATTTGTTGATGGTGGGGTTGGGAAGAGAGGGCAAATTTCTTTCCAAGTGCAAAGCAATGTACAAATTGACCATTATGTTTCTAAATTATCTGAGTCAACATTTTTTAAGAAAGATTCTATCTGTGGTGCTCTTCCAAACATTGTTAATATAAATTCTGTGTAACTGGTAAGAAGCACAACTGAGGTCACTACAAGTATCTGCTGAGTCAAAAGTACTAAATCAAGTCCTTGTCTGCTAAGTGGTAACATGCAGAAATTGCTGCTAGAAATGAGAACCTCATTTTAGCAAACTGTGCACACCACTCAGAACTAAACATGTTAATGTATGCACATATATGTATACAAATATATACTTTTTATGATTAATAAAGCTACAAACATAGAGAAACTGAGTTTTATGGGTGAATTCTGTAGATGTAAGCTATGATTCTTCTGAACATCCTTTGGCTGCTCAACAGTTTCTGGCTTCAGCTGCCAGAAAAATAAACTGAGAAGACTTTTTTTTTGGTTGATAGAACAAGGTTTTTCCAAATCACTGACATTTCAAGTGGATTTCAAACCACAAAAGCAATCAAAATACAGCAATGGGACATCACACACCTCCACATCCTCCCAGCCCCTCTAAAAAAACCAACCAACTTTGAAGGCACTGTGAGAGGAAGGGAAACAGAGATGTTTTCACTTACTCTCCTCCTCCTAATTGCTGCAGGCACACGGCAGTGAATGAGGCCCCCAGCTCTGTTTGCTGGAGTATCTAAATAGCACCTTAAGCCAGACAGAAATGTGGATACAGCCAAGCACGTGCTGGAAATACAAGAAGCTGGAAGGACCAAGTGGCAGAGCAGTAGCTCAGATTTGTTTACACTCATGTAGGAACTTGAGGTGGGAGAGAAGCCTTGCACATGGAACTGCCCTGCAACATGCTCAGGATGCCTCTGAATGACAGCAGCTTTATCACTGTTAATTGAACTGCCTCTAGGAGTGTCTACACACAACCCAACCTTTTCTGCTCTTAAGGTCAAACTAATGTTTGTCTAATGCTTCATTTTAAACCCAGATGAAGAACATATCCTTATTTAGCTTTGGCAAATGTTACTGGGACAAATAAGTGAGACTAGCACCCCAAACCAGAACAATTCCTGAAGGACTCCATGGCAAAGCTGTGTCATCTGAAATCACACAGCACCAAGTGAGCTCCATTCCCCTGTTTAATGGAGTGTGTTCATCTCAGCTGTGCCTACAAATATGGAATATTAATCAGACTGAAGTTAACAACAATGTTTTTTTATATGATCACAGGTTTCTGAGAGCTGATTGCTAATCAAACTGACCAGCACCCATGCAGGTAATAAATTCTGGGTCAGTCAGAACTGCAACAATGCAAAGGATGATTCATGGATGCCACCAAAGAAAACAGCATTCTATTTTCTGGCCAGAGGGAAGAAGTTGAAAATAGGCCATCAGCTGATTGATCACTAGAGCCTGTGCTTTCCTCTGGAAAACTTGTTGTGGCATGCAACTGCCAAGAGATTACACTGAGTCCAGGACTTCCAGAGATAGCAGGGAGGATACTTTTTCCTGCAGACTGTGTAGTTTTTACAGCTGCTATATTAATCTTGCATCCTAGATTATCATGGTATCACTTATGTATTCCATCTGAGTACAAACTCCTTACACTTCTGGTAGCATTTATTTACAAATTATCCTGTAACAATCAACTGAAGCAGGGATGAAGGGAGCCAAAACAACAGAAGTCTTTCTGACTTGAGCCCTCCCTTGAGTCTTCTCAGACTCAACTGTGTCTAAAGGGTTTGTATTATTATGCAGAAGGTTCCAAATAGGTTTGATGGTTCTCTTGGAGCATTCACAGGCTGAGAAATGAGTTTGTTTTCAATTCCCAGTTTAATTACCCACAGAAACTTCCAAGTGGTTGATTCCTTTTTTTTTTCTTTTTTGTGAAGATGATTCTGCCAAGCCAAACATCTCATCTGCTGCTCTGGCTGAATTCTGACCAGCCTCATGTATCAGCAAGGTCTACCTGGTGAAGGCTACTGGGAAAGAAGTGGTTTTGTGGGATTTTATTGAAATTTAATCTTCCTTTGGCCTCAGTAAGTTATATTGGTCAGTTAAGGAAAAACTGACCTGTATTTATCTGTGCAAAGCACTGTCTAGATTTCATTGCAAGTCCTGAGCACGATGTTTCATAGATTATTTAATTAAGCATGCATCTGAATGGTTAAATCAATATTACTGCCCTAGCCCAATGCTGTGTGAGCTCAGGTTTCATGACAGATTGTACACGTGCTGGATTCTTGTCTAATGACCATGGAACAGGGCACATTCAATTATTCTCTTTGGGTTTCAGAAAGAAACAGGAAGTTTTGCTATAAACAATGCAGTCATAGAATAAATTTCACCACAGCAAGTTCATCTGAAAAATATGCATTCTTTACAACACAGCCAGGAATGGCATTATGAGAACCAACATCCTGCTGCACTCAGTTTTTTATTGTTTTTTTTTACTTTGGGTTATTTTATATTAATACTTAGGCAATATAAGGAAAGAAAAAGTTTTAGTTAATACTGGATGTTTTGTGATGAGCATTACTTCAAAGATGTGGATAGGGAATCAAAAGCAGCTGCTAGAAACTACAGGATAAATAACAAGTTTGCTAAATTTAGTTTATGTTATGAAATACATAGAGTGAAGGAAGAGTCAGCCATTGTAAATTTTTATCAGCTGGGAAAGAATTACTATAGAATATTTCACTCTCTACTTATAAAATAAAGGAAATATGACAGACATGAAATTTTAAGAGGAATGTGTCAGCTAATCTACACTAAAGCTTAAGACTAAAGTACATCTAATATTGGGGTACATTTCTGCTTTCAAATCCTTCTAAAAGTCCACAAAAACATCCAACTAAACTGTAGCACTAATGAAATGAGAATAACTATTATTCTCTGGCTTCCAACTATGCCCAGAAAAACCACACCATTATTATTATTACTACAACACATCTTTCAATTATTCTACAAACAGGGTAATCTTTCAACTCTGGTATTAAATGAACATAGTGCTCTTGGATTATTAAAAACATTTTCTTAAAATAATCAATAATGATGCAGTTCTTCACTAAGAGAACAAGAAATTACTTTACTCAGCTATTTATTTAATCTCAGCTAATTCCATTATACTTAGTGCCAAGGTTTTACTTATTTTTTTAATTTTCACGTTGGAAAGAAGATATTTCAAAACATAACAATGGCAGTCTGCAATTACATATTGGATTAGGTTTTCCCTAGGTTTCTAGATTCTAAAGATTTCAAGTATTAAGTCACAGCAGATATTCTAGGAAGTACTTTACATCAAATGGGAAACAAAATGTCTATTTTTGAAAGACTGAGGTTGCCAAGTAAAAATGAAATACATGTTTAAAATCAAACAGTGCCAAGTAGCTGACACCTCCAATCTGACCCAACTAAAAACTGAATAATTATTTCATCAGTTTTTAAAATCTTGCCAATAAATGCACTTACAGAAATATGGATGCACACTCCAGCATCCTTTTGGAGTGCACATCTGCTCTGACGGAGCAGGCCAGCAGAGGGAGCAGAAGTTAATAAACCTTCTCCTAGAACAAGGCTCAGACTCATCCATGCTATGGCAAACAGGAAAGGAAATGAAAGGAACACCATATTGCTTATCCCATTTGAAAAGGAAAATGTGGTGGAGAAAAAGAAATTCTGTGACGTGGTTTTGGCTGGGGTTTTTTTGTTTGTTTGTTTGTTTGTTTGTTTCCAAACAGATAAAAACTCCAAACACACAAAACAGTGCCTCAAGCTCACCTTTTGCAAAAACACATGAATTTCTGTAGGACAGAAAAATGAACCCTTAGCAGGAACAGCAAAATATTTCCTCAAGTTGCTCTCTATGACATGGATGCATAGTTTATAGGCACTTCTTCCTGCATTTCTGCTCCTTGCTGTCAATCTCTTACCTGCAGGTTGATCTCTGCTTCATAGAAAGTCAGGCAGGAGCAGTAGTGCCTCTCTGAGTCGATGTCAGTCAAAACCACCACGAAGAACGTTGGCTGTTTCCTCTCCTTGGAGAGCTGCCATCCTCCAGGCTGGCAGAACTAAGGGAGCAAACAGACAGACACAGGTAACACCAGTTGTTTTCAGAAATATGAAAAATATTTCAGCATGATCAAGGATCATTTTGTTTAAAGTGAACATATGCAGGGTTGCAAAATTTGAAGAAAATGGGGAAAACCCACTATGTCTTGAACTTGGTAAGACTGAGAAAAATTTAGCTCTATAAACATTAAGGGAGAGAATAAACACTATAAAAAGAAAATGTATTCCTTTAAATACAGTCAGCATTTAAGAGCATCTTTGTGGTGTTGAACAGGAAATAACAGGAATAAATTGACACATGAAGCAGATTTCATTTGGATAAAAGGTTAGAATCTGAAGCTAAAATTCTTGTGTCTTAAAACAACTCTACATTTTTCATTTCTTCACTTATTTCACTAATAATTTATCTAATCAAACATAGATATATATCACTTGCACCTACTTGCAAAATGGGAAGTGAGTTCAATACTCATTCCTAAAAAGAATACTATAGAAAAATATTTTTCACCTATTTATTGATTACTTCTGTAAACTTCATTGTAAACATTTGAAATTTTACACACACAAGTAGCATGAACAAACAGAACTACAGCTCAACAGCAAAGTGGAAATTGTGAGATTTTTTTTTTTCCTTTTTAAAGGAATACTCTCTAATGCAAGAGTGTGCTGAAATTCAGGGATCAGATTGCTGAAGATATCTGGGATGGCCTTTATTCCTTTCTTTTACTGAAGGCTAAAGTCACATCCACGAAAAAATCACAAATACGTTTCTAATAGCAAAATTATAAACCTAGAATTTAGACAAAAAAGCAATAACCCCTGTATGTATTAGGAGTAATAACAATTAAAAAAACCCACAATAAATTCCTAGAATTGTTAAACGATGCAGATACCAAAGGAACCAAACAAATAGGTCAAAATCTCAAGTTTCCAGAATTGCTTCATTCCTCTAGACAGATGTTAAAGACTGAAAGAGCATGAAGAGTAAGTTGTAAACAAACATTTTCTACAGATTCATCTTTAGAACCTCTACCATAAAAGCTGGGTAGTCTTAGGTGAGTACCAGTTAAAACTCTGCCTCTGATATGCAGTTTCTTTTATGATCCTGGGAAAATCTTCAAAACCAAAGTTTTCTCATGTTACATTCTTCAAATTCTAGATAGTCAGCTTAACACTTGTGAGTCTGCATCCTTAGAAGTGCTAAGCACTCCCTTCTACATCTGAGAATAACTGCTCTGAACATCAAAAAGTACTTTGTGAAAAGACATCCTAGTCATTCCAAGTTAAGCATCCAGTATTAGTCTATGATTTTGATAATGCTGGCCTAATCTCCTTTTGTTTTTCATCCCATGTCAGTTAAAAATAAGAAGATACTGCTATTAATCTTGCAGGACTGCTATAAAGATAATGCAATATGGCCAATATATACAGACATTATAACAAAAACATCATTAAAAAGTTTGACAATAAAAAAATCATTAAGAGTTCTCTATGAATTGCAGAGTTTGAGGGGTGTCTGTGTAATAAATGAAGCCTGGAATCCACAGTTCAACAAGATAACCCCCAAAACTGTGAATTGCTCTTTGCTCAACAAATATGAGCCAAAACGCAAAGAATGCAGCAAGAGCCTAATAATAAATAAAATCTTTCCATGATATGCCATTAAAACCAAATTATTTCTACAAGGTAGGTCAAATGAAGGCTGTTCATGCAGCTCAGGCTTCTTAAGATCCAAACAGTCGAGTTTACAGTCTTAACACCCCTTCAGATCTGCCCAGTCTCCCAGCTCTGACAGGAGCTCCTTGCTGGAGCCACTGCCTTTCTGCTTTACAGGTGATGCCCATCTCACACCTGGAAACCACAATCTCAGATTTTTGAGAGTCTGGAATTCCTGGACAAATCCCACTCTGCCCATTCCAAACCCTGCCCTACTAAAGGCACAGAAGCACTTTGGTATTGTTTGAAAACAATCCTTTTTATTGGGAAAATGCATTATTAGTAGGTCTGCTGCATAAAATCTATTCCAACATCTGCCCTGTAAACTGGGAAATGCAAAGGGAAACCCTACAGCTAAACTTTGAACTACCAGAGGAGACTTTGGATCTGAGCAGGCTGCTGTCAATAGCAACCTCTCAATCTCTGCATGTCTAAAACCTACTCACACCACAGGTGAGAGTTCTCCCCAATTTCAAAGTGATCTTGTGCACAAAATGATGCCTCAGGCTTTAGCTTTTATATTTTTCAGGTTCTGTACTACTTTGGTGGGCAGTTCATATTACGGGATGGTGAGCTCTTCACAGAGTAGGGAGACAAAACAATTCCTCCTCTAGCTGGGACCAAGGACAAATGATCCAAATTTCAGGCCCAAGGGCATAAACAACAGTGGACTGAAGAGAGAAAAACAAGAAGGATGGGACTTCATGGGCTGAAGCTGTAATTGGACAATTAATTCCAATATGCAAATGGACCAGAACTTATAAAAGTGAGAGATCCCATGACGGCCGTGCATTTTGTGACCATTTTGGTTCATCTTGGGTGTAGCCCTGGCTGTGCTCTTGTGCTGCCCAAGGTGGATCCATCGAGGCCTTCTAATAAATCCCTACTTTATTCTTTAACTCCATCTAGCCTCTGTCCTAGGTCAGCCTTCATCAGGCATCAAAACTTCCTAGATTTAACTGTTTTACTAGAAAACAACAATTGGTGATCGCTGAGGAAAACAGCTGAAGTAGAGTACATCCACTGGCTACACAGAGAGTCTTTGTTTTCAAATAAACTAGAAGGAATTTATAAATAAAGAGATTGAGGATAAAGACAACAGGCTCCCCCCTGAGATTAAACAATGACTGTTTCTCAGTTTCCTTAAAATAAGGTAATAAATATTAGCGCAATACTTGAAATGCAAGCAACATTGAGAAGAACTTTCCAAACCAGCATAAATACAAGTTACCCTCCAGGATGATTACCAGCACTCTCTGGCTACTAAGAACAAGGAAATGTTTCCATACCAAACCAGATGCTTCACCAAAACAGACAAAAGCATCATTGTGAATATAAGCCAAAGGTCATGTGGCTTCTCCAGTAAACAAGAAAAACCCCAACAGTTTAAGAACCAACACCCTTCCATATTGTTTCACTTATTTGCCAGAATTCTTGGAAACAGACTACAACTCCTATCAAAGGCAGTGAAAATAAGAATGAAGCAGAATGTCCAACTCACAATTCATAAGAACGAGGCCCTAATGCTGGGCGAGTGCTTCCAAAAGACTCCATGTTAGAACTGATTGCCTTCTAAAACTTGCTGCAGATATGCAGAAATTGCACTGAACAATATGCAACACATCTTACACTGCAGGTACTGAAATTACACTTTATGCATTGTCTGAAACTGCAGGTGCCAACTGAAGCAAAGAACTTTCTCTCAATTATTCCCACAAATGCCTTCAGACTAAACAAGAAACCAGACAGATTTAAAAATGATGCATGGCATTCTAAACCAGTGTAACTGGGTTTGTTACCTTCAAAAAATTTGTATGTCATCACCACAAGCCTTCTTGCTAAAGTCTAGACATGATTAATCAGTTTAAAAGTGACATTTCTTTCTTCTGATTTTTATAAGCTAAACACATCATCCTTGCTTGATTCACAGATTTGTTCCCTCTCTCTAACCTAGAGCTACAGCTGTATTGCTACTGGTTGCCTTGTCCCTCTCAATTGAAATAAATCATTTGCATAAATCAGCATACCCCCTAGATATACTGGACACAGCTTTGGTGTCCAGAAACCTAGGACATCCTGATTGGGAAGGGACAGGTTGTGAAGTAGATCCTCACTTGAAAAAAGACATTGAGATGCTGGACTTTATCCAAAGATGGGCTTGGACACCCAGTGTTTGAGGCCATGACAATTTCCCCAAGAAGCACTTTAAAGTCTGTTGAAAAATTGAAGAAAATGTTGAAATTGTCACAATTTCTATTAAAGCACTAGAGGAAGAAGGCTTTTTGGTTACTGTAAATATGAAGATTAAATATCATGATAATGAACAGTAATTCTAAAGTGTTCAAGTTTCATTAAAGAAAAATTTCAGTCCTTTGTATCCTTACCATGACAAAACTATAATATCCATATCTCAGAAATTTGATCAGAAATGACCCAGCTGCAAGAACCTGTACCTTAGAAATCCATCATTTTCTTCTGGCCTTGCAGCCCGAGCACAACCAAGTCCACAACAAAAACTCAAACCAATATTCTAGCTGGGTCTGTGCAGCCACAGACTGCTCCCTCTGCACTTTACATTGTTTGCTGCATCAATGAGCTGCTCAGCTTCCCATCACAAATCCACCACCTCTGATGGCATGACCAAGGGAGAAAGGGAAAAAAGCTTGTTCAGAAAGTTTACAACATGAAACATTCTTTGCAAGTCATCCTTTGAAAGCATTTTAGGAAGGGTTTACACAGAGCAGTCGGCAAGCTCTGTGACAGAATCCTGCACTTGAATTATTATATTTAAGACATTTTCTCACACCATACTTATTTCTTCAAAATATATTTGTGCACTTGCTCCTTGTCAAATAAAATCCAAAGCTATCTAGGATGCACATAAAATAGAAAACTCTTGAACTCCATTGACAAACTTGAATTAAAAGATCCCAAAATGATTTTAAAATTTAAAACATCTGACAGAGATATCCACTTTCCTTTCTAATTCAAGTCTTTCACCAAACATTGAATTCTCCCTTGAATCACTCTCTGCACAAAGATTCATTTCATTAAGCCTGCTTCTGCAGGCTCTTACCATTCAAGTAACTGTGCTTTGTTTTTAACATGTATCATCATCATCCTTCCTGCAAACCTCCCTAAAAATAAAGAACCATGTTCTGGACATTATGTGAAGGAAGTTTGTTCCATCTGGACTTGCATGACCCAGCACCAGCTGCTGAGTATTTCACCATTTCTCCATTCACTTATGTATGGAATTTTGGCAAAGGGAATTCTCTCTCTCAGATGCATACCTCTATTTAAAACAAAACAATTACAATGCTCATTGGCATGATAAAAAAAGCAAAGTTATGAAGCTGTAAATATGAAGAAACGCCTGGAGCTTTTGGATATCTCTGGATGTAAACAGAACACAAAATATAGACTGAATTTTGTAACAGCTTCCTGCCTTTCAGTATCTCATATCCAAGAAATCATGTATTTATCCTTATCCTGGTCTAAAATAAAACCAGAGCACTTCACATACAATCCAAATTATTTCCAGGTAAAAGCCCATTTGCAGTGTTGCAGAATATTCTGGTGATCAACTGTAAACAATTAAACTCACAAACAAAACAACAGCTTTTAATCCTAAAACTCTAAAGAAATAAAAATAAAGGCTTTTTTTAAATTTATACCTTGGAATGAACTGAAATGCAGCATTCTCTAAGAGGAACCTTTACATAATCATCTTGAGGCACCTGTGAACTGTGCTGCCTGTGAATTATTCATATTACAGGTGAATAATCCTTCCCTCTCTGCCCAGATGCTGAGGACATTTCCACCTCAGCTCCTCACTCAAACCCTTAAAGCCACATAAAAACAGACACTAAGAAACATTTCTCTTCAGAGGGAAGATCCACAACCACATCCTTGATCTTCCTAAGGCTGAAAGTTGCTGGAAGATCTCTTGGTGGCACTAATCCTGCACAAAGGACAGACCAGGAATTCTCTCCTTGGAGCTGCACATTGAAGTGATGCTCAATAACCAGATGCTCAAGCTTGTCACAGACCCTGCAGCAAAGTTCCACAAAGCAAGAAAACCTAAAATATGCAGGAACATCTCAATTAAAACCACTCAACTCATCTTCCAAAGTCAAAGACAGAGAAGTCTTTTTCTGAAATTCATCAAGGTTAACCTTCCCCACACACCAGTAAATAGATAATCCTGGGTGCACATCTACACATGCACTTGGAAAAAACCCATCAGTTTCAAGTTCATTGCTTTGCCTTTTTAAAACCTCATAAAATTGTGTAATTTTAAACACCTTTCCTTAATGAGCTGCTATAATGAAAACTCAGATTGGTGAAAAGCATTTGTGCAGCAACTGTACTCCTAGTTTATCTTCTGAAAAAATAAAACAAACTGAACTGGCTTTTAGAAAGAAAACTACACCCACTGGGAAAACAGTTCCTTCTTGTGTTTTCAGAACACTTAGTATTGCCATTCCAGTGGCTTATTTAAAACAACAACAACAAAAAGCTGTCAAATACTCTTCTGACCATTTCTGAACAAAACCAGGCTAGTCTACAGAAATGGTGATTTATGAGTAAGTACTGCAAGCTAATGCCTTTATTCCAGAAATAGTACAGGATTAATAATGGCATTGAATGGGGTTTTCGTCACAAAACAAACTTCCAACATCTCCATTCTAATGAAGTTTAGTAAGAATGTGGAATTGGCAGGCTTGTGCAAATTTTTTTTTTTTAACCTATTTAAACAGTATTCCATCCTGTTGATTTCAGCCAAGTGTTACCAAGATAATCTTATGGAAATTTAAAAATTCTGAGACCCTTGAATCCAGAATCTTTTCTTACCACACCCACCCATAGTAAAACCCAACACTGCTCTGGGCTGCCTCAGATAGCTGTGGACAACCACCAGGAATTCTCAGATGTACATCAGTATGGAAACCCAAATATCCATACATTTGGTGTCTGAAGCACATACTTTACACCAGAAAAATTTAGGTACTTAAAAAAAAAAAAACAACATACATTTTAAACATCATCAAACAGTTAAGAAGTCATAAATTTAAACTTGGGTCTTGCACCTGAAATTCAGGAACACAGGGCCTGCCTTCAGAATTCCTTTTACAAAGCAATCCTTGCAGGTCACCAATAACTGCTGCCCATGGTACCACAGGTCAAAGGAATAAGAGAACTCTGGAAATTAATTGTTCAACATGAAAACAGAAAAGACAATTACAACACAACAATAAATCCAAGTAAGACATGACTTTAGCAATTTATACTTCAGTCACAGGTTAGTGAATACAGAATAATACAGTTCTAGTGATGTATTGTGTTTTTTATAGACAAAAAGTGTGGAAGGAGAATTTCTGATATTTAAAATACTTAAAGAAGGACTATAAAAGGATAACACTATCAAAGAAACTAATTCCTTGTATTCAATACCCGTGTGTTAATTTTCATCACAAAGCAGATAAAGAAGTGTCTGTGTCCCTCTTAACCTTTTCAACAACCATTTTTCAGGAATTGTTTTGAAAATGCATTGTGAGATTATACTAATAGTTAATTCATTTGGGAAGGGGTTTTTGCTTGCTTTTTTTTGTTTGGGGGCTTGGTTTTATTCCTACTTGTAATGACCCCTGACCTTCTAAAAGATCAGTAGTCATCTGAAGTAGACAAGCCTAGAAATACAGTTTCTATTTAAAAACATAATTGAGCATTTTACGCACAATTATCAGTGAAGCACGAAATATTAACCTTGCCTATTGCACTCCTTTTGCTCCTCTTCTCTCTCTCTTTCCTTCTTTCTTTTTCTCTTTTGGCAGCAGTAGTCCTGTTACAGCAGCAGCCATAAACATTTCCCTGTCTTCAGTGACTTCCCAACTCATTTACTAGATAAACTATAAACTAGCTTTAAAATACATACAGCATGTGCAATTATTGCATTGGTTGAATGTCCAAAAAAGAAGAAATAGCAATAGAGCAGGGTAATTAGCATACAGCACTCAACAATTACAACTGGCACCCAGTAAGCAATTTACAAGAACATAAATGTTTATTTATGCTAATGATTAATACTACTCCAGGTCAATGTTCTATAAAATACTACCATAATACACAAAGTCCTCATTATCTCATTTTTACCACTCACACCTGCCCAATCAGACATTAAACCACACTGATAATACCATGCTACAGTTTGGAGATTGTTGCTCTCTAGCAATCGTAAAAAAGCAGCTTTGTGCTAATAGATGTTAGGATTTTTGTATCCATCATCTTAAAACTCCTTAGAATAATATGCCAGAGATGGGTTCAAGTCTCCACACTCAGAAAAAGCACGTGGGAGTTGGGGGCAGTGTGTGTAAGCACATGGCACTGCAGTGTACACTGGAAAGAACCTTGATGTGACCTGACAGAGACCCATCACCAAAAGGCCTGGGACTGCTGCAGCAAAATAGACTTAAGAGATTCAAAAGAGATGCCAACAGCCTCAAGATGACAGAATACAGAACAGGAAGTCTTGAAACAGGCAAATTAATTTGATGTCAGAATTTGCTCTTAAAATAGCAGAAATTCAACCGGAACATACACTTGTGGAACAAACCACAAAAAGGGTAACACATACCTAAAACTCCCTAAAAAAAGTGCTCAGTGCAAAGTGATAACCCATTTCTTTTAGAAATATAGCCCTTCATGATGCAACTGGGGAAGTTGAAAAGGTTTGGCACTGGCCTTGCCCAGCAGGAGCCCTGTCTGAAGGGAGGGCACTCCTAAAACCTCCCCCTTGTGACACGCAGCCATTCCCAGCAGCACCACACCTGACACTGCTCCATCAGCCTCACATCCACAGAGGTGCAAAGGCAAGACAGAACTACAGCAGCTCCCTGCACCAAAAGCTTGACTCAGCCAGGAAAAGTTAAATTAAAAATAAACAAAGGAAACTATAGAAAGGGCAGTACATTGCTGGTCTGGTAATTTTGGGAATTCAACAATACTTCTCACATGAGTCATATTATTGTTTCCCACTTGAGGTCACAATTGATTTCCCCTTTTGCAGGTGTGAGTTTCTACAAGGAAACAGAAAATACATAAACATAGAAAAATTAAATGTGACTAAAAATCTCACCAAGAAACATCTTAAATAAGTGAAAGACTAGGCTGGGAGCTAAAATAAAAAATACCAAACAAATGGATTGCAATACGAACATATTCCACCAATGAAGTTCTGTACACTGGTTGCTACTACTGAATTCTTCATTTCCACAGTGCTAATTAAGAAAAATATGGAATGTATTTCCTATCAGCATTCTCAGCAGGAACACAGTCAAATACATAGCATGAAAAGACAGCTGAAAAGTTTGGTGCTTTCCACTGAGTTTCAGTTTCCTGCGCAGAGAACTGGGATCAACAGCATGAGACATACTTGTCCTCTCTTCCCACAACACTGGGGCCTGAATTATTATTGTCACATAAGAGTGGGCATTAGTGCTGGCCTGACTACAGGATATCTCTCAGGACTGTGGTAGGAGAGCGTGTCTGCCAAAAGCCCCAGTGTAAACAAGAAGCCTTTGTGCCACTGCAGATGCTTCCATGTGCACAGCTGGCATGGCAGGAAACAGCTACTTGGAGCAAGAGACTATTTCCTCCAGGTAGGCTTGCTGAATTTAGCAGTTTCTGCAGTACAAGATTCCAAAACTCATCAGATTGAAGCTTGAGAGAGGTTTGGCACTGAGGAAGTTTGTGCTTCTAAGTCCCTATCTATTCATGGCAGCCACTTTTCCTCCCTTCTGGCAGCTCTCTAGTGCACTCCACGTCTGGACAACATGTTAAACTGGAGCTTTGCACAATCACCACAGGACTGCAGCTTGCATGTGTGGAAACCCAGGGCACTGGGAATATTTCTGTGTCTGCTCTGGGGTGTCCTGATCCCCAGGGAGCACTGACTTCAACCCTCATTCATGGAGGAAGTTTCCTAGACTTCAAGAGAGACTAGAATCCACAAAAGTGTGCAATAGATTATAGAGAGCAGTGTAGGTGTATCACTTAGATGAGAAATTTAGCTTTTGGGATTTTTAGTATGTTGTAGATGGAAGCAAGATGGAGGGCACAGGGTGTCATCCTGGGTTTCTTCTTCATGCTTCTTCCTTCTTCTTCGTGGGTTTGGGTGGCATTTTGTAATTGGACAGAAAAGCCCCCATTGTGGGTTCTTTGGGATCAGTTATTGGGTTGAAAGGGAAAATAATCCAGGTGTCAGTTCTTAATTGGAGAGTTCAGTCTTACAAGACCTTGTAACAAGAGATTGTTGGCCGTTTTGTGCCTGCTAATGAAAAGCTGCTGAACTCATGGTTGTGAGACTGTTTTACTGATAAGAAATAACAAACACCTGAGTCCAAACATGAACCACTGTCTCAAGCACCTTCAATCCAGACCCAGAGAAACCAACAAGTGGTACCCAAACATGCATGTGCTCTGATCTCCACTACAGGGCAATTAAAACAGAGCATCACAAGTTCTTATGAGGAGCAGACTTCTGTTGCAAGATGTTACTGGAACAAAAAAAAAAAAAAAAAAGAGAAAAGAGAATGTGAGCATCTCTGATAAAAGTCAGTATTGTCAAGCAAACTGGCTCAAGCAACTTGCATGTAGCAGAGAAGAACTGAAGAGAGCTCTTCACCACTAAATTCAGTATTCTAAAACCAGGAATTCCCAGAGGCCAGACACCAAAGGCATAATTTTTATGCTTTAAGAGGGTAAAAAAGAATGTCCATAGGAAATTACTGACTAGTTCAGCACAACAGTCAACTCAGGTAAATGAGCAGAAAATCAGCATAAGAGGCAAAATCAAGATACAAACAGAAAGATGACTGATATGTTTTTGTAAAAACAAGGCATTAAAATGGTTTTTCAGGGTAGGGTAATACCAATACAATGCAGCTAACAAATACAATCATAATCACATAAGTATACCTGGATTTTTTTCTTTCTTAAAAGTGATTTGATGCTTTGTGGCAATTATGTTTTAAAAACACATTCCATAGATTAAAGACAAACCTGCTGAGAGACTGGAAAAGAAAATCCATCTTTGTTACCAGTGATACACATCAGTGAAGCCACCTCTACTGAAGAAGCATTATCTAATACCCAGCCCTGCTCCCAGCTAAAAAGTCTCATCCTGTCCCATGTGTCCTAATTGGGCAGGCACAGACCTGCCAAAAAAATCACTTTGGAACATGGTGTAGAGAATACAAAGAGATTTTTCCAAGTAAGACAAAAAAAAAGCCCCAACACTTGTGCTGGAAAACAAGTGTCATAGCATGAGTTTAAAGGACCTCAGCTTTTGGAGTTCAGTGCAGAGTGTTGAGAAACAAGTTATAGAGTGGTTATTGCCATATAAGGTGTTTGCTAGTAAGAGGATTTCAGATAAGTGTTCAGAATTCATTATCATAAAAGTTCAAATCTCAAAATAAGATCTCATACTCTAGTCAGTCAAAGAAATGGAAACTGGAGTCAGGTTATCAGGGTAAGCGTTATGCTCTCCTCAGCTGGAGCTGGAGTCCTTCAAGTAAAACTGAACAGCTTTTGGAAGAAATGATGTTGTCCATGTGTGTCAGCACAAGTCAGCTCAGACCCGTGAGGGACCTGGAAATCTGTACATGAAACCTCTGAAAGTTCCAGGGGCTGGACGTGCTCCTAACACTTGAAGCTTTCCATGATCACACAGCTATAATCAGATCTCATACTTCAGAGCTTCAGCCACTCAAGCAGAGAGATTTAGACAGCACTTCCACCTGAATACCTGATTGGACATTGGAGTTTTTGCAGGAGAGCCAGTGGCAGCCATCCAGCACTTCGTGGGGCTGGCAGGTACTTCCAGAGAGCTCTGGCTGCCCTGTCTCGCTTATGTGACTATAAACTGCATGCCAAATCAAGGGCTGAGATGGAATTTTCTACCAAATCAAGCTGAGAGGGAATCAGGGATTTGTTTTGCTTGTTTGTTTTCCTTTGTAGCATATGGCATGTTAGCATCATCAGTGTAATCAATTCCCTTAAGCTCAGGAGATGCTCTGGTTTCATCCTAATCTCAAGAACACTATCAAATTGGACTGGACTGAAACTAGCTGGAATAACTAGAATTGTTGGACATTGTATCACAAATCAGTGGTGCTAATTAATAGACTCTGGTCAGACTAAATAAGCTGATGTATCACATATGGTCTCTTCTGTGAAGCCAAAAAGAGGGGGCGTAAAGTTTTTAAAAATAAACTGAAATGTTTTAAAAAGAAAGCAAACTTCACTGCTTGTGTACAACATATCCAAAACATTATATCATTTCATACCATAAAATTTAGTTCTTGGAAAGATTTGAGTAGGATTGTATATGAAGGAGTAAATATTTTTCAAGTGGATTGGTAGGGATTAGATAATTCTATCTTGTCTTCATAATTTAATGCAAAATAATTGGTCAAATTATACTTGCAAAAGGGTTTACTGCTTATAAATGCCACTTATTGGTAATTAATTAAAACAATGCCATGTGAAGAGAATTGAAAAATGTAAGCTGGTAACTTCACTGCTCAGAAAAACCATGCATTTCCTCCTCTGTCCCAAGTGGGTTAACAAGTGCAGATAAAATATAAGCACTGCACTTCAGCTGCATCCAAGTGCCCTCTGCAGGGACAGGATGCCCAGAAAGGCCCTTCTCTTTACTTCTTTACTGGTGGGAGAATTCCAGTCCCTTACATCCAAAGGGACCTGGGCTGCCCTTATTGTTCTTTGAAACTAAACATTACTGAACATCAACAATTACAGATCCTCTCATAAAAGACAGGGAGCAGAAATAGAAACCACATCTTTATCATCTAAATTGCACAAGAGGTGGGGAAAACACATTATTATTATGCATGTTAAATTATTACCAAATAATTACTACACAATAGAAGAGGCTATTGAAGAGTAGGAATTAATACATGGAAAATTACATTGTAAATATCACAATCTCATTGAAAAAAATTAAATAACTAACATGTTTCCTTCCCCAAATTAATCAAATGTTAGTGGTACTCTTATATATAAAAATAGAAACACCAGTCAACCATGGGGGGTTCCCTTCTATTGTCCCACAAGCATACAGAGGAAATAGAAATATTTCAAGGCATCTGTAATGTCTTACATACTTTGAATAAAATAAAGAGCCAAAACACTTAACAGTACTGAATTTTATTCCAAATTATACCCAAGAGGAAGCCATCTGCAGGAAAAATAAAAAGTAAAACAAGAAAAAAACCCCACTCTTTTGCCTTGGCCATCACTTGTGCAATACAGCTATCCAAAAGGACAGCATGTTCTTTTAAAAGAATGACTACTTATTCCTTCATGATACAGGCAACACAAAAATCACCTGAAAATATTTGGGATTTTTCTTAACTACTAAAAATAAATTCTACACTGGTTCAGTGAAACACTGAACTACTTTTGGCTCTTCTATTGTTCTCCTCATCTAAAATAAAGTATTACTATATTGGCAAAAGCCATCTTTAGAAGACTCTGAAACTGTCTGAAGTTACCCAGAGCCAAGCAAACCACTGCTGCTATGGTCTGGCTTGAAAGGAGACTGAAACCTGAGGTCTAAAATGCATCAGGAGTTCAACATGGACACCTACAACGCCACAAAAAGTCTGAAGCCTTTGCTTTAAACAACAGAAAATGGCTGCTAACACTTCAATAGAGAAATCATAACATACAGCTTCGCAATACACTCACAGTAACACTAAAATTCAAGCTAGTAAAACTAAAATTTGGTTTATGAGCAAGGCTGGAAGTGCGAGACACAGGACGGCGAGCACGGCGTAAGCGCCGACGATGACAACATCTCAGACATGATGGTCCTGTCTGAGCAGCAAGGATGCAGAGCTGCCTACAAATATTAGCAGTCATTCATTTGTCTCAGGAGAAATGATACAAGATGAGCAGAAATACCCCAGTGCAGGCAGCACTTCCTGGTGCATCAATGTTTCCTACATTCCTGAGTCTCCCAAATATGAAACAGACCGTACAAAAGAAAAATAATACGAAAAGTATTCGCTGCAAACTCCAAACAAATTAAGTGAAAATTTGAAAATAACTGTGTAGTACTGGACAAACATTAAAAGAATAATAGATGAGTTTTGACAATGTGTGTATGGGTTACATTAGAAAAAAAAAAACAAAAAACAAAAACCAAGCAAACACCCCCCCCGTTTCAACAGTTGCATACCAGGAAACATGTGTTGACCTACGACACTTGAACAGCAAACAACAGTGTCCTACGCGCAACCTCCAGCAGCACAGAAAAGAAGGAATCTTTCAGAGTAATTAGGGATTCAAGGACCCTGTAAAACATTACAAAAATTTCAAAAATTTCCTGCTATTTCTATTTTTCCTAGTCAACACCATGCGACTTAAGAAACTCCTTTATTTTCTTACAAGAAGGTGCAGCAGGCAGTAGATACTTTATCAAATGGTTTTGGCCCACACAGATGAACTCAGAGTAGATTGCCAGAATGGTTTTTTGATTATGCACAGATTTGCATCAAAATAGAAACCAACAGACTGTACTTCACAAAAGAGTATTTCCTACCCCCCAGGTATTTAGGATACTATGTCCTTAAAAATCTCAGCTGCTACAGCTTGAAAACACTGGTGTAGAGCTCAAGTCATAAACACAGGCCTAGACATTTCTGCAATGGTCAGAAAGTCACTGCACTTTATTTCACAAACTACATTTCGCCCAGAACAAAAAGAATTCTTCATGTAAAGCCAGAACTATGTGTTAATTTATTTTTCATTGAGCTCAATTCTCGAATACATCACAGAATCCCAGAATATTCTGAGCCGGAAGGGACCCACAAGGATCACGGAGTCCAGCTCCTGGCCCTGCACAGGACATCCCCACATGTGCCTGAGGGCATTCTCCAAACACTCCTGAGCTGTCAGGCTGGTGCTGTGAGCACTGCCCTGGGGAACTGTTCCACTGCCCAGCCAACCTCTGGGTGAGAACCTTTTCCTGATACCCACCCTAAACCTCTCCTGAATCAACTTCAGGCCATTCCCTCAGGTCCTGTCACTGGTCACCAAAGAGCAGAGATCAGTGTCTGCCCCTCCTCTTCCCCTAAGGAGGAATTTTGAGGTCTCCCCTCAGTCTTCTCCAGGCTGAACAGCTCAGGTAACCTCAGCCACTCCTCATGCAGCTTTCCCTTCAGAGCCTTCACCATCCTCCCCTGGTCCATCATCCTGGTTGCAGACAAAGGCAAAGAATGCATTAAACACTTTTGCCTTGTCCCTGGCCCTGTCTGCAGTGACCATCCTCACCCTGTAATGGGACAGTTATTTTGCCTATAGCTGTTAATGTATTTTAAAAAACTCTTCTCACTGTCCCCCACAGTTCTGGCCAGCTTCAACTCCAGCTGAGCTTTGGCCCCAAGAATTTTCCCCCTACAGTGGCAAGCAGCACCACTGTATTCTTCCCAGGTCACCTGGCCTTGCTTCCACTCTGCACTCATCTCCCTTTTTCTGCCTTATTTCCAAGAGACGATCCTGCTCAGCCAAGCCAGACTTCTGCCTCATCTGCTCCACTTGTGACATTTGGGAATTGCTGCTCAATTGCCCTTTAGGAGGTGGTGTTTGAAAAGTGACCAGAATCAATTCACATATAAAGAAGTTCTCATCAACTTCAACAAAGGAAATGCAAAGTCCTTCACCTGGGGAGGGATTTTTCAAAAGAAAACCACACAAGTACATGGACTTACTTGTTACTGTGCAGTGATTTTTAAAGACCTAGTTTTACCTTCTGTTCCCTGCAGATATGGAAAGGAATCCATTACAGCAAAAAAGATTGGCTGACACAAGAGCCTACTCAAAATATTTGTAGCCTTCCCCAAGAAATTACTGCAACTGACTACATTATCAAAATTCTGAACTCTCATCACTTCATAATGAAACCAGAAAATATTTCATTGGTATTACCATGGAACAACTGACGCATTTTAAAAACATGCCTCCATATATCCGTTTTTCTAAAAAAAATTAAAATTAAACAGTGAAGCACAAGAAAAGTGACTTAAGCGGATGAGCACCGGATACAGGAAAGAAAAACATACCACAATACCAGAACAAAATGAGGCAGAGGGAACAGTGAGATCAGTTCTCCCAGGATCCAGACAACATTTTCTGGAACTGCAGGTTCTGGGAGAGCCCAGAGACTGGTGCTCTTCATTGGTAAACCACACCTAAGCAGCACCTCCGAGTCACAGAAGTTGCCAGCAAGTGTCACATGGAATAGCAAGGCTGTGAAACAGCCCCCTCCAGGCTGCCAGGCACAGAACTGACATCCCCTGCTCTGCATGCACCAACTGATTCAGATATCTTACCCTTCAAAACCAGGGAGGTAAAAAGCAAGGCTAGGGGAAAAAGGGAAAGGTCAAAGGCATGACATCTTTCATTATGACATATTTCATTACCTTTAATGACATTTATTGTATTTCATACAATAATGACATATTTCATTACCTTTAATCCAAAAAACCCCAAAAGCAATGTACAACGATTTATCAACACTTCAGAGTAAGACTGGATATACAAACATGTGTATAGACTGAGTGGCAGACCAGAACCTGAGTCACTATGCACAGTCTGTCAGTTGGTATTCCCACCCGCATCAAGAAAATGTAATTTTCTGCCATAGCTGACCACCTACTCTTCCTGTCACCACTGACTCACATCTTTTTGACCCATTCTTCACTTACCTCTGACACCAAAATTTCTTTACCTTGTACCATTTCCTTTATAACCTCTAATAAATATCTTTCTTTTATATTCTATTTATAATTACGTAAGTTCTTCACTATACTGAGGAACTAAAGCATTTTACTTTGAACTGATTCTCTTAAAAATCCTGCTCAGCAACTTTCTTTGCTTCAATTACATCAGCTCCTCTGCAGAATCCTTTCTTGTGTTATCTTTTGGACAGCCATGCTAAGATTTTAAAACCTAGACCAAGAATTTACTTACCCCTTCCACAAACCCTTACACTTGTTCACACTTAAGAATAACCCATTTTTTTTGTGCAGGTATTCATTTTCTTAATTTTCCTCTTTTGTAGTCATCTGGAAACCTCAAGAACTCTCTTCAAAACCTTTTCCAGTTCAATTCAGCTTGAGTTTCAACAGTGCTCACTTTGGTCAGAGACTTTGGAGGCGTCCCATTTATGAAGAGCAACTAATATGCCCTGGTTGAAACCTTTTCCTCAATTCAGGAATTTCAAAACTGTTTTAAAGCTGGACACAACACACTTCACAGAAAAGCTGCTGGAAAAATGTAGGGAGAACATCATTACTCAAGAAAGAAATATAAGTAAAACAAATTGGATAACACTCCTACTTTTGCATGGACAGGTCTTGGGTGCCTAAAATGGGCATATCTCAATTTTTTGTCTCACTGAAAGCTGTCATTCCAAAAAACATTCCTCCAAAAGCACAAAGAGACAGCAATGCTGTAGCCATAACTCAGTCCTGAGGGAATTGTCATCTCTTCCTTCTACTATTGTAAATTTTATTTTATTTTTCTTTGCATATATTGAGTACCCTATCCCAAAGAGTCTCAGAGATGAGCAATTCCTTAATAGAATTCTCATCTTGTAAAAGTGAAATTGGTGTGCTGCAGAAAGAAAACCAGAAAACTCCTAAACACAAAATCTTAACAGCAAGCAACAAACGCCATCACATTTTGTACTTCTTTAGTTGTGCATTACAAGACAAAGCTCTTCCAACAGACATTAATAACAAAATTATGCACAATTTAAACTGACTGATGCTGGCCACATCTGCAAACCCATCTCCATCAAGCTGGCAGAGCACAGTGTGACTCGTGACTTTGTGCCTGAAGCACTGACCGCACCCTGGAGCCGGAACAGCAGTGATTCCAACCTCTGGAATGACAGGAGGGGATCCACAATCCGGGCGTTCTTCCCCTGCCCTGGTGACTCTGCTTTCAGTGAGGTGCATTTGTGCTCAGCTAAATGCTTCAAGGCTTTTCTAGTTTAGGAACACTTGCTTAATATTCCTGGGTGAAGTAAGTCAGATCTTCACGAACATCTTTAATTTCTATTGTTAAAGGTTTTTCCTTAATTATTTGATTTTCTGGGTGGTAAAAATGTAGCAAAACACTCCAGCACTGAGAATGTGGCATATTCTATAGTGTATTCACAGCTACCAGTGCAATGGCAGCACCTCAGAAAAAACCCCCAGGTTTCTTTCTCTAAACTCAAATGAAACCATTTCTACATGATTTAATTGAAATCCCCAGACACAGTGATGTTTAAAGTATGACAGCCAAGAAATGTGGTTACAATTAAAACTAGAGTTTCTCTTCTGATCTCAATATTCTTTAAGTCCACTTTTTCCTCAAAACTACCATTCTACTGCCCTTCTTCTCCTTTTGCTTCCAACTTCTCAGCACCAGCCACCAAGACAGCTTATACAGCAGATAAAGCTGTGCTTGAAGGGTAAAGTAAAAAGTACATCTGAAAACAAAGATCAAGAACAATGCCTTGTTTATAACAGAGTAGAAAAGGAGAAAACTGCAAAAGTAGCTACTCTGGTTTACAAAGGATTTAAATTAGGAATGAAAAAAAAAATGGGAACATTACACTGAGTGGTACTCTTCCAAGTTCTAACAGTTAACTGTCCACAGTGAAGTAGAAACTTTATAGCTGAGGGAGAAAATGATGTATAAAATGATAGATCTTTTGATACTGTGAGTTAGGTACGTGCCTTAAAAAAGTGTTCAGTATTAATGACAGCTTGCAACTCAACATTTTGCAAAACAAGTTACTAGAAGGAATAAAAATGCTAAACAGAAAGCCTGGATCATATCCTTGTTTCTATAAACCCCATGACTTGCTAACAGCTGTATAATTACCGGACACATTTCACGAGTGAAATGCAGATTTAATGATGCACTTTGTGATTTGATGCCAATATTCTCAGGATTAAAAAACTATGAATCTTCAAGTAACATTAAATGTATCTTCAGTATATATTTAAAAGTTGCATGATAATACTTCCCCTTTACTTAACATTTTCAATAATCAATTTGCATGCAAAGTGTCATCAACCTACTGCACTACTTAAATGCAGCAAGAACTGTTTTCAATTGCTCTAACGACTTGCACCACTCTAAAACCATTACAGAATTATAAAATGTCTTCTCCCCTTTTCTTTTTTTTTTAATATTTCATAACTATAGTTCAAAACAAGTTTATGGAGACAAAATGATGTTCAGCTACATACTTTGCATCTTTCAGCATATCAGAAAGCCATACAATACCAGGGAACTATTTCAAATCCAATATTTCCACACTGATTTGGAAACGTTTCCAAACTCCAGAAAGCAGGGTATGAACTGATACTGCTACTACTTCCCGGTAATAGAAAGCTGGGAGTGGAAAATTACTCAACTCCCTGAACAAATGACTACATCCACTTGCTAATGATTTTACTAGAAACATTTTATAGAAAAGAGGGAATTCAGATGGAATATGAAGATGACTTTACAATTCCTTGTTGCCCAACACACCAATTTTACTTGCAAATTCATCACCTCTAAATTTGTTACTTGTAAGTGAGCAAAAGAAGCTTCAGAGAAGTGAAAAGCTGTGCACGTCATCTGATAAAAGAAGAGGTGAAGTGATTTGGATAGAAAACACTGACATTTAATAGACACTGAGTTTCCTCTGCATCACTGAAGTTCCTGCTGAGAGGTGACAGTGCTGAAACTTAAAGGTGGTTTCTTAATTCCAGTGCTAAGCATGCAAGCACTCCAAAGATGATTCATTGCTGCCAAGAAAGGAGGAAAACAGGTATGGGTGGGCAATCATAAGCAGAAAAGAAATCAAGGGAAGTGTTTGTATGGTAAAACAGTGCATGGTGTTTGATCAGCCACACAGGTGACCAGCTCCTACTTTGGGAACCAGCACACAACCCTGTACCCCTGCCACCAATTTTCTGTGTGATGCTGTGAAGACACTTCTTACAAGCATTCCCTAATTGCTACAGCTGGACACTACACTCAGGGCCAGATTCTCAGAAATGCTGAGCAGACATTCATTTGCAACATTAGTAACATTGAAAAATTGGGTCATAGATATTTGAGATTTGGCAAAGTTGTTGCAGACTTAAAATTGTCAAATCTCAGTAAAAAGATGATGTGATATGAGCCTTGAGTACAACAACCCCAGGGAACTGCTCCTGCATCAGGAACAACAATTTATAGGAAAGAAAGTAACTTTAGACCCTTCCACAATGGCCTTCAACACATCAGAGGCTGCAATCAATAGGAAATGATGATCTAGATTTACCCAGGACCTTTAGTGATCTTACCCATTCCTAATCATCTCTAAAGGATTCACTACTTCAGCATGAGTATTGAAATAAAATTTATTCCAATCAATAGAAAGTTAAGACTTTCTAGTACTTATCTTCAGGGGGAAAATCCACACACAATAAAAAAAGACAGAACTGTACAACAAAGTGGTGAAAACCATTTCTAGAACAAGGTTGCAGCCCTATTCACACCTCAATACCCTCTTTGTATGGTAATATAAACCAAATAGATTCTCTACCTCTATTGGAACAAAAACTTTACATCCCCACAGAATTGAGAGGGAAATATATGGAAGCATCACCAAAATGAATTGATTGTGTTGATGTCTGCATGAGTTTTTAATCAGAATGAAAATAAAAATTTTAGAAGATGATATTTTAAGTTCATTTCATCAACTATGATAGCTTGATGGTGACAACATTTTAGGGACACCAGATCAAGACCAGAGAATTTGTACAATGTGGACTTGGTCATCGATCCAGCACAGCATCATTCTGTAGGTATCCTCCCATTTGAACCACTTCAAGCTCTAAACAAGTCTGGAAATGTTCTTTCCCAACTTAGGGTGGAAATGAAAATGAAATTAGAACACTGAGTGACTGTTTGGGGTAGCTCTGTCTCTAGATTACCATATTGTAACAAAAGTCTCATGAGGGTTCTTCTCTTTTGACAAGACTAACCAAAGAGTTTTAGAGAAATTAATACAATGGCTTTATGATGTGCATGGAGGACTTGGGAGAAAAGCCCCAGAAATATTACAGTAATTAAACCTCTTCAAGTCTTCCTCACAAAAACAGTTGGCACTGGCAAAAAAAAAAAGTTTTTCTTGCAGTTAAGTCTTTACATCTCAGGTCTACAGATGTTTTGCAACAAGCTGTTGACAATATTAAGGTTCCTGCTGAAACCAAAGACAATATAGTTTGAAAAAAGCCAGAAAGTTGTCAGGGCTCTGTAGGAAATTAACTCCCAATCAAAGGGGTACTCTCTATAACAGGACAAGAGGCAATGGGCAGAAACTTATCCACGAGGAAGTTCCACCTGGACATGAGGAAGAACTTCTTTACTGTGCAGTGACCAGGCATTTAACAGGTTGCCAAGAGAGGTGTCCCTCATGGAGATATTCCAGAACCATCTGGCTGCAATCCTGTGCCATGTACTCTGGAATGACCCTGCTTGAGCAGGGAGGTTGCACCAGATGACCCCTGTGGTCCTTTCCAACCTGCCCCATACTGTGATTCTGTGATTCTTTAGCCAGAATAAACAACATCTCTTCAACCAACCAATTAAAATCTCAAATAAGACCACATAATCATTTACGTGGCTGCCGTTTGCACCACAATTATTAAAATGAATAATTAAGTACATTAGTAATACCTGCATTCCATTCTTCTATAGCCTTAACATAGCTTAAATAGCTGTTTTGTTTTATAAAGATACTAATGATTTTTTCATCAGTCTGATGGCTCAAATTGTTGGTTTTTGAAATGAAATAATGTAGCCTAACTGGTCTGCCTGCATAAAACAGCAGCAAGGTTCAAACACAATTTTTGGCTACAGTATAAGCAGAGAGATGCATGGACCAGACAACAACTTCTACACAGTCTTACACTTTAAAACAACAAATATCTAAAATGCAAAGCACAAGAATCTAAGTGAGGTGATATTTTGAAATAATTGTCATCAAGGAAAAATTTCAGTTTTCAGACAGAGAAGATCAAGAAGAGTTTATCAGGAGATTCCAGAATCTGAACTTCTTGGAAAACAGTACACTTATAGGAAATAAATATGAATAAAGATGTAGAGATATGCCAGAAACTAGTCAATAACATCCACCCAAAACTACAAAAAAACTCTGAAGTTTTGCAATGCTGGACATTTAAAATTCCAGAGGAATTTGCACAAAAAAAACCCCAAACCGATATAATTTACAATTTATGAATTTAAATGCAGAAGAGGGGATTGATAAAACTTGAGAGAAAAGACATTTTTAGCTGCCAAGCACTTTTCACAGGCTAACCAATTTTTCTTTATCTTGCTCACGAGACCTCTTTGAGATACATTTGTTAACCATTATTATAAAGAAAATAAGGCAACAATACGAGAGCGTGTTTGTACTCTTTCAAAGCAAATCTTCCATATTAACACACTCATCAATTTTTATGATTTGCAAATTCCACTCTCATTAACAAGCAGCTTATTTTTGATAAATATGTTGATTCCAACTAACTTGGCAACAATTTTTAGATGAGGAACTTTTTGTCATGAGGAACTTCAATGAATTTGTGTGCATTTTTGCAAAAAGAGCAAGCACATTATGAAATCCCAAGACACAACACAAAGCATAAAGCAATTTTTAGAATTAGAAAATAGACAAAGAAATGCCAAAATTAGAACATGAACAAATACCTATGAGAAAACTGATTTGTCCACTGCTTGAAAACACAATACTTCAAATTCCATTCAAAATCCTGAAAACCCATAAACGCTTACTCTAATCTTCACAATGAATTTGGAGTTTTTCCACTAGGAAAATCAGCCAACCAGATGTGAATTCAATCGACTACGTTCCTTCCTAAGCCCAGAAACAAAAGAGAAAAAAACAAACCAACAGAACAACAACCCTCCTTCAGCTGTACTCAGAGACTCAAGTTTTCTGGTTTTCACCCCATTAGGTTACAAACTGATGACAAAATTTCTTACAGATCAATAAGCCTCATAACACCATTGCCATTTGGGGAGAACTTTCACATTGTCCCCAGGGTGGAACTTACTAATTTCACTCAAGAGCCACCCCAATTCTAAACAGCTTGCCTGAGTCTGAGCATTGGAAAGTGAATTTGGTGGGAATATTCTCCCAGGGATTGAGCTCATATCTGAACCTAACAACCCCAGAGAGGCTGCAGCTGACAATGCAGAAACCGCTGCAATCCTTTCCATGCTGCACGTGCTGCTGCTCCAGATTTAGAAACACAACACGCAGACTTCCCAAGAGACTGGAGGCAGAACCAGCTCCAGGCCAGCATCACTTCCCCTTCACACAGGCAGAAAGGGCTGGGACTGCTTCCTAAAGCAGGCTAACATGGCAGCTGGACAGTGACCACTTCATGGGAACAGCAAGGGCACAGGTAACGAGTAACTCAAATGCTCAAGGCCTGGACAGCTCTGTGCAAGGATATGAGTGCCCAGTGTCAGAGCACCTTGTGCAGCTCTGAAAAGCATTTTTACTCTGCTTTCCCAGGAAGCACATCCAAGGTCCTGCCATAATAAGAAACTGGTATGCAAATAGAGAGATATGTATCTTTTTGATAATCTGAGGTAGCATTATCAAATTTCCTTAAACATAAATCTGCTTTTAACAGCTGTATTTTTAATTACTGATTTCCCTTTTGCAAAAAGCTTATCGTATGGAACCTTCCACATTATTTGCATCGAATCCTTTTGCACTTGTCCTAAATTGCATTTCTCTGGCAGATGGAACAATTCTCTTCCTACAGAAAATGGACCACCAATCACCAAAGCTCTGCAAAGCAGTAAAGCTGTGGCATAAAACTCTAAGAAATAAAACATGGATATAAGAACACAAAGAAAAAGAATGTCAGCAAGGTGGTTTAACTTCACTCACTGTACAGGAATTAGAATCTCTTCTATTGTAAATAAAGTTTACAACAGGACAACATCTCTGGAGATGCAAATCAGGCCACTTTACCAGAATTTTTTTCCATTTTTATGGAATGCAGAATAAAACTGTCATGCCTTATTTTTCAGTTCCCCAGCACAGTTGAAATCTACCATTTCACTGCCTGCCTCCTGTTGATTATTCCAATTGCAATTTTGGAAAGCCATGTATCTTTGGCAATGCAAACAGCCCCGTGCAGCACCCAAGCTGACAACAGGGTTCCTGGTGGCCCAGCAGGCACACAGGTAACACTCCAAGCCCCCACACCAGCAGGAAGAGCAGGAATACTCTAATATCTGGAGTCCTGAACAGAAGTGACCTCAGGAACAAACACTCTCCCTGTCATAACCCCAATCTCTCTTGGACAACAGAGGACAGCAAGCCAGTCTGAAAGAAGAACCATTCCAACACGGTCCAATTTCCCAAAATCATCCAGCTCAGCCACCTCCCATCCTCCCAAGTGATTCTAGACAGCAAAGTCCTCTGGGCACAAGTCCTGAAAACAACAGCCTTTCAAAAGAATATGCTTCTCTTTTAAAACTGAGAAAATGCCTATAGAAAAATAATCTCCTGTTCCCCAGTAAATATCCTTCGGTGCTCTACAAGGGGTAGCCCACAGATGAATCCAGGAAAACTGGCAGCAATGGGGAAGTTTCCTGTGAAAATTTAGAAAACACCGAACAGCCAGAAGAGCTGAAGAGTTCTTGGAACACAAGCCCTATGAGGAACCACTGAGGGAGCTGGAAAAGGAGACTCAGGGGTGACCTTATCACTCTTTACATTCTCTGAAGGGTGGCTGTGGTCAGGTGGGGTTGGTCTCTTTCACCAGGCAGCAACTGGCAGAACCAGAAGACACAGTCTTAAGCTGCACCAAGGGAAATATAGGTTGGATATTAGGAAAAAGTTTTTTACAGAAAGGGTAATAAAATACTGGAATAGCCTGCCCAGGGAGATGGTGGAGTCACCACCCCTGGATGTGTTTAAAAAAAGACTGGATGTGGCACTCAGTGCCATGGTATAGTTGAGGGGTTGGGGCATGGGTTGGACTCTATGATCTCTTCCAACCTAGTCATTCTGTGAAGAGACAACAAAGAGATTATGCAGTTTGCTCTGGACATTTCCCCTGAGCTGGAAAAATACGCATTCTTACAACTGGCTCCACACTCAGTGGAGTGCTGGGCTTGCAGGTCTCTGAAACATACACCTACCCTGTGAGGTGTGGGGAAGAAGGTTATTTTTATTTTTATTGAGCCCAGTACCAGCAAACCCAGAGACATGCACTGAAAAGGACAACAATCTTTCCACATAAAGACCTATTTTTTTTCCCAAGCACTTATCTTGATCAGCTAAATCTGAAACATTATTCATCTAAATAAACCTCGAGATGGAGTATGCTTGCTAAGATTATAAAAATTGTTTGGATAAGTGTAATGAAAATTCACTCTGGATGATTGTCAATGCACTGCTGAAGGTTTAGCAGACTTTACAAAAGCATAAAACCATCATGGTGCATATTTATCCTGACTAAGAATGTCATAATCTTGCTGTAATCTTTACTACATTCCGCAACCTTCGAGGTCAGTATATCTAGATGAAAAATTAACTTCCTTTTTTTAGTACCAACAGAAATGCATTATAAATTCAAAAATTGCACCATGACTATAAATTCTGCTTATTAGACAGTTATTTTTAGTCAGTCAAACTCAACAGATAGAAAAGTCCTTCTGTTTAATGGGAACCATTCACAGCTACAGAAATCTCTACTTACTAGCATTACCAATGCCTTCTGTCAGTGATGAAGCATGCAACACCAGGCATGCTGGTCACTGGTTCTCCAGCTGCTGAAGTGAAAGAATAAACTCAGACCCAAGAGAGGAAAAGGTGAAACTGGTTCTCTATGAAGAATTACAGGGACATAGGACATAGGACACCTATCAGCCAACAGTTTATAAAATTTTATAGGAAAATAGAATAGCTTTGGGTGGAAGGGACCCTAAAGATCATCTAGGTCAAAACCCCTGCCATGGGCAGGGACACCTTCCTCTAGACCAGGTGGCTCAGAGCCCCATCCAGCCTGGCCCTTAACACTCCCAGGAAAGCCAAAGGGTTTGGCACCTTCAGCTGTTTGCCCACACTCTGGGAGCTGCTGATCAGTGAAGTGGGGCTGTTCTGAAAAAGGACAGCAACTCAGCAGGACACCTTTACAGGTTTCTATACCCCAAAATAAAGAAACCAAGATGAGCTGCCCCAAAAACTTTATCACGGAATTGGTAACTGAACCAGGTGTCAGACTCTAACATTGAGAGGGTTTGGACATGAATGGTGCCTTCATTTAGCTCTATAAACTTACAGAGATGACCCAAACAAAAATGTTTGCTGAATTTCCTGAGGCTCCTGTCAGTACATTCCTTCAGCCTCTCCAGGTTGATCTAAATGACATCTCTGCATTCAACTGCACCCCTCAGTTTTGCATCATCTAAAAATCTGATTGTGCTACAGTCTGCCTTCTCCAGACACTGCTTTTCACAGTTTTCGATGATGGACACAACATGTATCTTTTTCTAGGCAATAGGGACAAGTTTCAGCATGAAAAACAGAGACATATGGGATAATTCAGTAAATTATAATTTTTAGTAGGTTCTGCCATGTACATTAATGTACAGGACATTAAAAGCATAGTTCTAATTTTTGTATATGTATCTTTAGTTTCTCCTCTTTCAAAAGGAGAAATAATTGGGTTAGACTTATAAAACAAATAAATTGAAAACAAAAGTTGAAATTAACCACCATACATTCCTCTGACTAAAAAAGCACAATACATAAGCAGTTGCATAAGCAGTACAGAGACAAATAGGCAATGTGATACTAGAGACTACATTCCAAACCTTGAAGTTTATTTGTTTGTTTTATGAAGAGCTTCATGATATAAGGAACACTTAATCCTCCAAGCAATGTAGGTGTTTAAAAGTATGCTACTGGCATGAAAATGTTGGTATGACCACTTCAGTGCAAATCACCAGTCTGTACAAGATAAAGCACTGTAAGCATTTAAACAGAGAAGTTATTTTTAATTAGCAGAGCGCTTTCAGTAGCAGTCACTCTTGCCTGAAACTGATACAAGACAGAAAGGAGAATTGGATTTTTAAATTATTATGTTTTAAAATATTGGCATTAATAAAGGTGGATAACAGTGTGCATTAGAGAGACAGAGATATGTGAAATTACACATACAGATGTATTCTCATATCCTGAATTTGTCAACTGAGTCGAGGCTAGAATGTGATAGCCTCATTTGAACATGATTCACAAATAAACATTCTAGGTGACAGAACTGAAATTCAGACATTCACAAAAGCATAAAGACATTGTCCAGCTCTGCAGAGAAAAGTATTTAGTCTTCTAGAAAGACTGAAAAGTTTTGCTATGTAGTTAAATACAGCGTATACAAGAATTTAAGAAAATGCCTAAATGTAACCAGCCAGTATTCTTACAACAGAAGAACATGCATGTCCTGCCTGCATTTTTGCCAAAGAAAATGAGGCCTGAAATATGTGCCTTCAGACAACCTTAGATTTTCTCTAACTCAAAACAGGTGGCAAGTCACAAAAGCCGATCATTTCTGCATGACTTAAACACACACAAGCATATACAGACTGAATTCAGCTTTATAAGCCAAAGAATTTCTTTATCACACAAACAAACACGGCTCTCTGTGCATTCTTAGCCAAATGCATTTAACCAACACCAAAATCCTGAGCTAACCTGACACCCATTGCTTACCAACGCTTTTGTGCTGCCCAGCTGAGATATTAAATATTCCACACATTTCTGTGCATATGAGTTCCTGTTCTGGCACGTGCACTGCATACACACCCTTAAGTTCTCCTACTGAAGCCATGCCTAATGAGGCTTGGAAAAGCCTTGAGCTCTTTCAAGGGTTTTCTGGCTGCTGGTGGCAGGCTTTTCTGGTTTGTTGCATTTTTAATTTGTAGCCTCTGAGACAGTAACCTGCTGACATAACCTCCTCCCTCCCTGCAGAAAAACTTCCCTTCCTACAGTTATTACCAACATTAAAAGGGATTGATGTTTTAGGGCCATCCAGCTTTAGGCACAGAGGCAGAGCCAGTACCTTCTTCAGGAAACTGCTGACAACCTAAGCAGGGGCAGCTCTCTAATGAGGAGCACAGGAGGCTGCTCAGAGGAGTTGCTTTGAAGAGACACAAGTGTCAGAGCTCAGCTGCAGAGTGAAGAGCTGAGCTGAGTGATGGGGCATTCACAGAGCTCCCAGTCCCCAGCCCTTGGAGAGGGAAGGTGACACCCTGCACCTGCTGAGTGCTGGGAAAACCACTGGGAGCTTTATTACTAACTGCAAATCTCTGCACTTGCTACTGCATTTGTGGTTTTTATCCAGGATAAGCAGGCTTTGCTTTTCACGAAAACACGTTCCAGACATGTCAGTATTCCACACATTAAACCCATGTTCTGCTGTGAAATGCAGAAAAGACACTGAAAAGTAGCCTGAGACTTTGGGAATATCAAAAGCAATTTTACAGCACCAAGTAGAGGGATTCCTTAAGCTTGAGAACTCAAACAGTTTTATTCATTACCCCCTGGATGGCCAGGGTATCAGACCCAGCTAGCAGGGGTTTATAGCAGGGGTAGGTTGTGTTTGACCAGCCTGGTCTCCTTTTATGGCCAGGTAACCCTCCTGGTGGATGCA
Source organism: Molothrus aeneus (assembly GCF_037042795.1). Lineage (NCBI taxonomy): Eukaryota > Metazoa > Chordata > Aves > Passeriformes > Icteridae > Molothrus > Molothrus aeneus. The sequence goes on along the minus strand of NC_089651.1, from coordinate 10,971,700 downwards.
GGAAAGGCTGTGGATGTTGTGTGCCTGGACTCCAGCAAGGCCTTTGGCACTGTCTCCCACAGCACATTCCTGGGAAAGCTGGCAGCCCGTGGCTTGGACAGGAGCACTCTGTGCTGGGTTAGGAACTGGCTGCATGGCCCGGCCCAGAGAGTGGTGGTGAGCGGTGCTGCATCCAGCTGGGGCCAGTCACCAGGGGTGTCCTCAGGGCTCTGTGCTGGGGTCTGTTCTGTTTGACATCTTTATTGATGACATGGATGAGGGTATTCAGTCTCTCATTAGGTAAATTTGCAGATGACACTGGGAGCATGTGTCAATCTGGTGGAGGGTAGGAGGACTCTGCAGAGAGACTTGGAATGGTTGCATTGATGGGCAGAGTCCAATGGGATGAAGTTTAACAAGTCCAAGTGCCAAGTCCTGCCTTTTGGCCACAATACCCCCCTACAATGTGAGAGGCAGGGGCCAGTGTGGCTGGACAGTGCCCAGGAGGAAAGGGACCTGGGGGCACTGGTGACAGCAGGCTGAACATGAGCCAGCAGAGTGTCCTGGTGGCCAAGAAGTGCAATGAACCTGGCCTGGATGAGGAATGGTGTGGGCAGCAGGAGCAAGGAGGTCATTCTGCCCCTGAACTTGGCCTTGAGTACCACACCTCGAGTGCTGTGTCCAGCTCTGGCCCCTCAGTTTGGGAAGGACATTGAGACGCTGGAGCGCATCCAGAGGAGGCAACAGGCCTGGAGAGGGGCTGGGAACACAAACTCTGTGAGGAACCACTGAGGGAGCTGGGGGTGCTCAGCCTGGAGAAAAGGAGACTCAGGGCTGACCTTATCACTCTCTACAGCTCCTGAAAGGTGGCTGTAGTCAGGTGGGATTGGTCTCGTTCTCCAGGCAGCACTGACAGAACTGATGCCAAGTGAGAGCCTTGAATCAGAAGGACAAGCAATAGCCAGGGCCCTCTGTGTATTTTTGAATAACAACCATTCTCAACATTGAGAAGGCAACCAGAAAACACCTGTTGGCAGAAATTCACTTGAGCCAGAAAGCCTTTTAAAACTGGTTCTTCTGCTGCTCAGAAATGAATTTAATGTCTGTACTGCATCTTGCCATTTCCTAAAATTCACTGTGAACCCCAAATTTAATTGCATCCATCTACCAAGATTGATTAGTATTAAAAAGAATTCACTTATAGGCATTATTTAAGTCAAAAGCACCCCACTCATTGATTAGCAGTGTAATTTTTTAAAAGGATTTCTGCTTTACTTGTTCCAAGCAGGAAAAACATTTATTAATGTTTGCATGAGATGCTCAGATACAATTCCTCTAATAAACTACAACTTATACATTAAGAATCCATCACCAGTCTAAAGCACAGGGATGAGCTTGTCCACACTGTCCTCAAATGAGACATTGAGGAGGCAGTGTATGAAGACAAAGTTCATTTCCAGCCTGAGTGACAATTCCTACATGTGGAATTTCTCTCCAAAAATAAATTTATCAGAGTTAAAGGATTTGGAAAAATTTACAACTGCTGAACTAAAAAGGTTTTGTTCATTAACCTGCAAATCCCTAAACTACTGTGAATACTTTGTATATGAAAATGGAAATGCAAGAATCTATTGGTGAAAAGAAGGAACTTATTCTTTTCCAGAAACATCTCATCCAAAAAAAGTTTTTTTGAGCATTTAACATTGCTTCCAATTTTTGTGTTCTACAAGAGAGAAAAATATACCAGGTTCCAGAAGATGTATAACAAATATGTTGGATATGTCTTTATTCATCTCCACAAGCTTTTCATCTACCTTGTCATTCAAGTAATCATTCCCAAATTTCTTGTTTGTGCAGTTCCAGACAACACGGGAACTATTTATTTATGCATTTTATTTTCACAATTCTACCCTTAACAAATCTTAGCTTTCGCTTTTTTTTCCACAAACTGTTGCTTTCTGAGCCAGAGATCTCCAACTCTGCTGTCCAAAACATTGCTCAGATGTATTCTAAATTTGTCCAATTAATTTCTAACACAGCAAAGCTTATGCACAGTTCATATTACTTCCTTCACTATGCATGGGTTTGCATTCATCAGCACTGAATTTCATCTGCCATCTTGCCACTCATCCAACTGATTTGCACTCACAAAATTCTCCCAAGGGTTTCCTCTGATCCCAGCTAGATAAATAGTTCTAATATCTGCAATTTTGCTAATCCTGTAACTGATATTTATTGCATCTAAACATTCTCATCTCTAGCAAGGAACACTTCTGCTGTGATGAACACTTTTGGTTTGCACCTTTCAATTTTTTTCAGCTCTCCTGGTCACCACCTGATTCCTGACTGTCCCTTGCCTTGTAATTTCCTTGACCTATTTTGAAGGGGTTTGGCAAGGGACTTGGAATCTTCAAATAAACGATGTCAGTGATTCAGCTGTATCCACTGTTTGCTTTATGCACTCAGAGAATATTAATAGATTAGCAAGGCATAGTTTTGCTTTGTGAAACCAAGAGAATTTTGTTCAGATACAGTTTTCTGAAACTGCATATTTTAATTAGCACCTTGATTGCAAAATGGAACAACTTCTGAGACTGGAACTGAAGTTCCTCTCCAAATTCCCAAATATTGCAATCCCCCCTCCTCCTTTTGATTTTACTTCACACAATTATTAAAAACTCAATATCCCTTGTGTGTGTGTCACTCAACGTGAGGAGAACGTCAGTTCCTGGAAAAGGAAGAAGATGTCAGCAGGATGCATCCTCCTTTATCCTACACGTTGTTTCTGGGCTTTCCCTAAATAACTTCAACAAAAAAGAAAAAAAAAAAAAAGAAGAGAGAAAAAAAAGTGCTTTGGATGAGGTGCTGGGTATGGAAGGATTTACTGCAAAGGAATGCAGGACAGAGGAATGAATCCCTTATCCGCTATGTCACACTCCAGGTCACAAGATAAAGGGATCAGCTGCAGGGACTGAGCAGCCTCTCCATGCACAGTGCAGCTGGATCCAGTTCTGAATGTGCACTCAAACAGGAAAAGACTCACAGGGAGTTTTCCTTTCTGAAACAATTAACTTCTTCTTTGATATCTTCTTTATCTTTATTAAAAAAAAATAATCTGCTGTTTGATCAGTTTCATTAGTTGTTCTGGTTAAGTTCTACCATCTTTTCAGTGCACACACTTCAAAGATTTGAAGTTTTTTATTAAGACAAAAGGAATGCACTAAATGGTCTCTAAGGAAAAGTGCCCATTTCAGTCTCCATCTAGAGCTCTAATCACCTGTGCAATTAAGGCCTGACATGTACAGTACTTATTAAATCATTCAGTGTATTTTATGTAGTAATGATGTCCTTCCTGCATGATTTTGTGTTCTTAATTACTAGAAATATGCAAGCAGTAAGTGTATTACTAGGAGAAAGTAAGCAGCTAGTACACATAACCATAAATTCTTTTGTGTCATGAAAGCACTACTCACATAAATAAAAGACTTAATTCACCATCTGCAAGATACATCTATCAACTAAAATGAATTCCAATGCCAATGAATCATCAATAGAAACAGCACCAAAATAACCCCTTTCAAGGTGCAAAGAAAAAGGTACCATTTTCACGTGAAGGATCCTAAAGTAGTGGAAAAATCAAAATGAACTTTTACAAGTTTACTACAATGTGACCAAATATTACAACTATAAGTAGTACATAGTGCAGTAACTAAAACAACATGTAAAATACTGAATTTTATGACAGTACATAAACCAGCTCCTCTGACTATAACCATCAAACCAACCTCTTACACTAAGATGTAAAACCACAGGTTCAGAAATGCTGGGCTGTCATGTTCTGAGATGAGCTTTCTAAGCAGTAACACGATGCTTCTGGTCTAAAGTTTTTTCTGGAATATGTTATAAATGAAAGGAATCTTGGCAGGTCAGTGTCTCCCTAGAACGTGCGATTCTGCATGTCATTGCCCCGTGCTTATTCACTGCAACAACAGATTTCATTACCAAACAAGAAAGAGAAACAAACACAGCCTCACACAGTTCCTGCTCCAGGAGCTGCTTCACCTTTCCTTTCCTTTATCACCACAGCCATTGCCAAGACCACAGGAAACCAGAAGAACTGAGGAATTGCTAAGCTGAGCTCAGCTGCCCTTAGTCACCAGTGCTGCTGCTGCTGCCTCCCATTGAGGCTGGGCCGGAGCAGAGTTCCAGCACTTCCCGGAAGCTCCTGCTGCATTCCACATTACAGCTGGGACTGAGCTGGAACAATGAGCAGAGTTTAAGAAGTCAAGCAGTCTCTGTCAGATAAATACCTCCACACAGAACTATCTGCTGAGCCCCCAGCCAGGTTTGCCCTGCAAACCTCACATGGAATACAACAACACAGAAACACCGTGGGTTTAAAACAAAAATATTGACATGAACTGCAGATTACCCGTAAAGTTGCCTTGATCAAAATCACAGTCTTGTTTGAGGCAATGGGGTGCAAGTCTGAGTTTCATTTTCATTTCCCTCATGGAACTTCCAATTCCCCGAAATTCTTGAAACACAAATTAAGCCTGAAATAGAGTCTTGCCTGAAGCTGAGCACTTCCTTTCCAGAGTAGAAGAAATCTTTTAGTACTAACAAATGGAATATTGAGATATTTTCATTGAAATGCTTTCACTTTTAATAACACTTTTTCAAGATAGCATATTAAAAACCTACTTATTTTCAACTAGAAAAAAACATCAGTTTAATTAGATTTCCACTCTAGGATGTAAGAACACCTTTTCACAATTTACATCTCTAAGGTATTTAGATATCTTTCAAAGCAATTCCCACAGAACTTTACATAGGCATTTCATGAAAGCCAAACATACTGCTGTGAAGGATGAACAGAGCAATCATTAATATTTTTATAGAGAAAAATACTGTCAAAAAAGGGGTAAAGGAAATGAGCAAGTTGACACGCTGACAACGAAACAAATTTCTGCTTAGGATTTATTTTCCTGAAAAATAAAACGATTGTGTGATAAAGCAGCAAATTTATTTCTCCATTTTTTGCAGCTGCTGTTTCTCACATTCCAAATGCCATAACTAAAAAGAATACACGTGTGATGCACAGAAAGGCCACACTATACACTACCATCTCTCTCACCTCTTCCATGGAAAACATGTAACTCCTTCTAGAGCAAATTGTGAAAACATATTTAGACCAATTGTTCATTAACTTTTCCCACCTTTTTTCACCTGCTCATTTTCACCTTTGCCTTCTCAGTAGACAGCCATGCTCACCCAACAAACACCACCTACCAACTAATAAGAATGATTTATCATAAGAACAGCTACCTTGAGCTCATGAAGCATATTTACTGTTTCTAGATAGAGCTGATAGCCAGTCTACTGGGAAGAACTTCCAGGCCTTGAATAACTTTTGATCAAGAGATTTGGCAAGTCAGAAGGGGCTTTTCTGCTTCTACAGGTTTCTAGGAACATGTACATTGCTATAAAACAGATGCTGCTGACGAATACCACAGAATCAAGGCACTAAATTACAACAAAAACATCTTGCATATCTGGCTCTACACATGAGAAAGTGACAGAAACCAAGTGACTGGATGGAGTAATGAAAACCACACCACAGCCCATCAATAATTTAAATATTAAGATGAAAAAATGTATTTTAAAATTAGTCACTTTCTTCCCCATCTTTTTTCAAATGCAGAGCTGTCAGTTAAGCAACCAGTTAGATCAAAACATTGGAGATCTTGCAATAAACAGGTCTATCTCCTACATTTTTAAAAAGTAATTATTTCTTTTAAAAGACAAGGTCTTTTAAAAGGTGGAACATGCACTTTGGTTTTGTTAGCAGCAAATGCAGCAGCTGAAGAACATCTCCTGGTACTGAGGGCCAGACTGATGAACAAGAGCCAGAACCAGTTCCCAGATGAAGCAGCCTTAGGATGTTGGGCAGAGAGGTGGAAAACCACTCTTCAGAGCTACCTGTGAGAAATCAACTGCAAAGTAAACCACAGCATGTGTGTGACCTGGCTCACTGAATGGAGCTGCGTGCTGGGATGCAGCTCTGCCCTTCTTGCTCAGCAGCAGGAGCTGCCTGAACTGAGATGTTCCTTCTGAGACCTTCCTTCTCCTCATCAGCCACTGCACGCTGTGATCCGTAAGGCTGCTGACAACTGGAGGTCCTGGGGAAGGCTCTTCAGGAGCTGGACAGTCCAACCTCCTGCTCTAAGTATGATAAAGACCAAATTCAGACCACATTGCTCATGGATTTATAAAGTCCTGATCGCAAAATGGAACAACTTGAAAACCTCAGTCTTGAAAACCTCCAATGATGGAGACCATAAAGTCTCTTGGACAACTTATCCCAATGCTTGACTCTCCTTACGATGCAAGCTTTTCCCTTGCTTGGCTAATAATCCCTCTTGATAATTTTAATTCATACCCATTGCCTCTTGTTCTGCCATCACATGGCACTGAGCAGAGTCTGGCTCCATCTCAACAGCCTCCATGCAGGCATTGGAAAGCTGCTGTTCAGTCATCCCAAAGATGCCCCTTCTCCAGTTTGCAGACTCTCCCAGCTCCTGCAGCCTCTCCTCATGGGACAAGTCTTCTGGGCCCTGACCAGACCCTCTTGGCTGCCCTCCTGCAGAACAGCTCCATTTCATGGACATCCTTCTTGTATTGGGGAGCCCAAAACCAGATGCAGCTTTTCAGATAGTAAATAAAACGCTGAGTAAAGGACTGCAGCCCCCTCAGGCTCCTGGCTGTGATCCTGTGAATGCCATTTGGGATGCTGCTGGAGATCTTTGCTGCCAGGGCACACTCTGGCTCACATTTAGCTTGCTGTCCAGCAGGACCTCGAGGTCATTTTCAGCAGAGAGCCTTCCCAGCCAGCCAGTCTCCAGCCTGAAACACAACACATAGTTCTTCCCTCCCAAACACGGGCTTTGCATTTTTTCCTGATTCATTTCAGAATGCTTTCCCTGGCTCACTCCTGCAGCCTGCACAAGCTCTCTGTATGGGATCCCTGCCCCTCAAGCATCCTCTAGCACCAGATTCCAGTATCAGCCAGAGTCTTGTGGCTTCTTCTTGTAACCAGTGCTAACCAACCTCTACTGGCTCCTGCAGCAGGGACCTTCTTAAATGTCAATTCACTTCAAGCAAGACATGGCTTGGAGCACCAACTGTTCAGATATTTGAAATGAGACAGTGAAAACAGTGAAACTTAGATGGTAAATACCTGACTAAATGCATGCCTTTAATGCCAACACCAGAAACAGAAAAAGCACAAGAGAAAATTTTAGTCACGAATGCACTACATGCTAGGAAAAAATGTGCCCCCAGGACTCATGACTGACTCCCATAATACCTGTTAACCTATTTGCAAAACTGATGCTAATAATGATGTTTTAAAGAGCAAATTATAATATCAAGAGTTATGAGTAAACTTACGTTTCAAAACACATAAGGAGTAAATTATCAAGTGTTCATAGTTGAGAAAAAATTGAAGTGTCCTTATTTATCTATAATTCTAAATCCTCATCTGAAATAATTGCTTTCAGAGCCAGCAGGTTTGTGGGTTTGTAACAGAAATAGTCTCCTCAGTAAAGGAAAATCTTAAGAAAATGTTAGAAGGAAATACTGCCAACTGAAAGAAAAAAAAAATCTAAGAAAATACTCTGCCTGGTCATTTCCAAAGAATCCACATGAAAGTATTCACAAAGCCCTGTGGAAATGTACATCAACATAGAACAACCTTTAACAAGCTTCTCCCCCCTGCTCCATAGTATTACACAAAATTTTGTCTTAAACTGTGTTTAAGACCAAGATTGATTTGCTACAAAATAAAGTCAAATTAAACATAAAATATTGGCTACTGTTCTGAAGAGTGAATAAATTACTGTGTTCATTGAATACAACATCTTGAGAAAGGATATGTAAGACAAAAATAGCGAAGAGCACTCTATGCATTGATGTTGCTTCCACGTAAAGCATGCAATAACTTATTTATATGCATTTTAAAAGCCACGGTAAAAACACAATAAAACTTTCAAAGTCACTGCCTCTTTCACAACCCAGAAATTCTAAAAAGCAAGGGATAAAAACTGTCAGATTTTTATTTTACATCTATTCATACACATTCATTCAGTCACACTGAGTAAAGTCAACTCTAACTGCAACCCTTGGCGTTCCAAGGATTAGGTTCATGACCTCAGAGCATTTTAATTCTTTCCTAGATGAGGTTATTAATAATGTTTACTGTAGTTGAAAACATTGCACATAAATTGCAGTCTTGGGCAAAATTTATGGCATGTGGCAGTGAAACTAGAGCCTGCAATCTTAAAAGAAGAAACAAACCCCCCTAAAGCCCCAAAGCCCCCCAAACCAGTACTTTTGTGCCCCAATACTGCCACAGCTTTTAAGTAAGACCTCTGTGTTTTCCCACAAGTGTGGCACAGTTGCATCCCAAAGAGGCTGTATAAACAAGTTCAGACAAGCACTCAAGTTTAACAGCACCATACACAGTCTTCCCACTCTGCTATGAAAATATGTGTGATATTCCTTTACTAAAATACCTGAAATACCTACCAGAGCAAAAAAAAATTAACATCCTTTACATCACCTCAGGTATTTTCAGGAAAGATACATTATCTTCAAGTAAAACCTGAAGAAAATGTAAATACAGTACAAATATACAATATGCAGTGAAGACATCCACAAACTAATTTCAAAGAGGAAGGATAACCACAGGAGGTTCAGTATGGGAATTTCAATACTGCTCCTACTTAGGAACATTCAGGCAGTGACAAGCAGCCCAAGCTCCAGAGTTCTGTTCCAAATGAACACAAGTGAGCTGGCCACAGGCTTTTAAAGCACACTCTTGCCAGCTTGATTAAAAAGTTTAAAGACAAAGCCCCTGCTTGGAAAACTTCATTAAAATACTTATGTTCTTTTCAACATTTCCACATTTTTTAATTACACGTTCCTGTATCAGACAGAAATTGAAAAGTCAAAAAAAAAATTGACAGCAAGTACCTAAAAACTGAAAGATCAGTATCCACAATAAGCATTCCCTCCTCCTCCTGCCACATCCCAGTGGTGGCCCACATAGCTCCCTTGGGGAGCTGTGCCCAGGCCCTGCTCCTGGGAATGTGCTGCTGCCAGGAAAGCAGAGCTCAGACCGTGCTGGGCCAGCCAGGCCACACTGCACAGGCCCAGCTGCAAGCCCTGGCTCTCCCTCAGTACAGCAAAGTCTCACATTAAGAGAGCATTATTTCAAGATAGAACCCTACCAGTAGCCTTGACCCTCTTTGCACAGAGGACACTCTCACAGTAGGAATGAACCCAGCTTGGAGGGAAAAGCAAGTTCTAAAGGCAGGGGAGTAGGACTGTAACTCATAGCAGCAAGAACCTGTAGCAATTTGTGTGTTGGAAAATGTGATAAACCTCACGTAGACTTGACTGGTTTCAGTCTAGGAAGTGGTGATGAGTCTGAAGCCTGTTGCTGTCAGAGTGCATCACTCAGCAGTCATAAGTATCTTTTGAAAACAATAAATTAACTGTCAGAGGGAGAAAAGTCCTGTCCAAGATAAGAAAAATGGAAGTACACAAAACCTCCAGCAAGTTACATATAAAACTACATTTGAAAATGACTGAGAAATGTGGCAGAGAAATCTGCTAAGGAATGAGGATTAGAATTATCAAATCACAGAATATTCTGAGTGGGAAGAGACCCATGAGGATAATCAAAATCCAGCTCCTGGCCCTGTACAGGACATGCCCAGGAGTCCCATCATGAGCCTGAGGACATTGCCCAAACACTCCTGAGCTCTTGTCAGGCTGGTGCTGTGAGCACTGCCCTGGGGAGCTGTTCCCAACCACCCTCTGGCTGAGAAACCTTTTCCTGATATCCAACCCAAACCTCCCTGACACAACTTCAGGCCAGGACCTTGACTTCTGTCACTGTCACCACAGAGACCAGTGCCTGCCCCCTCCTCATACCCTCCTGAGGAAGTTGTAACTGCACTGAGGTCTCTCCTCAGAGCCTTTTCTCCAGGCTGAACAGACCAAGTGACCTCAGCCACTCCTCAAAGAGCCTCCCCTCCCACCTCCTCATCTTCACACCCTCCTTTGGTCACTCTCTAATAACTTCATATTTTTTCTATATTGTGGATCCCAAAGCTGCACACAGGACTCGAGGTGAGGTCACCCCAGTGCAGAGCAGAATGGGACAATCCCCTCAATTACTACCAAGATATGTTTCCTCATGCATCAGAAGGAGAAAGCTTCTAAAAACTGATGTGACAATGGCTAAAATGAGAGCAAAGGTAAAATCCCTCAAGGAGAAATGAAAAAACTCCTCTAAGAAGTCTTTCCATGTTATAGTTTCTCAGAGGGGTTCCTGGGGAAGTTCCCAGAACAAAACTCTGGGAGTTTTTTGGAGGGGAAGATAGAAAAGATTTTGGAAAATTAAAATGAAAGTATCAGACAGCATGATTCCAAGTGTTCTGTGTAATCAAAATATAAAAATAGATAATTCTAAATTGTGGGTTCCTAAAGAGAAGACAAGACAAGATAGGATTATTGGAAGTAGGCAAATGTTTAATCTGTTTATAAAAGCATTATCCAGAATCTTTGCTTTCAAGCAGCAAATGTGCAGAAGACATCAAATTACAGAACTAGAAACCCTACAGAAAAGCAAATTACACTGGAAAAGAATCAGAAAAGCTTCTCTACAGCTAGATCATAAATCATCCATCTATTAACAGCTCTTCAACAAAAGTAAATGGATGCACTCAACACAATAGAGTCACTTAGTAAAAAGTCTTTTAGGAGGAAGATTCAAAAAAACTCTCAATCCAATTAAATTGTCATGGTATAGGAGAACAGTTCTCTTTTTGAAGTAATAAGCTATTTTTAAAAGTAAAAATAAATGGGTGGTTTTCCCCAAGAGATGCAAACTAGATCTCTGCTGGGCTCTGTGCATGTGTCATAGGGGCTGATGGACCTAGGGGGTTTATTGTTTGTTTTCTACAGATAATTTCTGAACATATCACAAACATTCAAAAGTAAATTCATTTACTCTGGGGACAGTCAAAGAATCTGGAACAGTCAATACTAAAATCTTCTGTGATTGTACATGAGGGGGTCTTACAATACCAAGCAATTGGGTAAGCACTCAGTTCCCTAAGTGAGAAAAATAAACTAAAGCACACAAAAAAAGAATCCTGAAGATGCATATGCAATACCAGACTTCTTGTTACCACTCAGGAAAGGGAACCTGAAACATGGCTCACTTGAGCCACATTAGCTCAACTATCAACAGTGTAACAACATCTCTTAAAGATCTTCTAAATCCAAGTGCCTGCACAGGAACACCTTTCACTATCCCTTGGGGCTCAGAGCCCGATCCAACCTTGCCTTAAACACTTCAGGAATGGAGCATCCCCAGCTGCTCTGGGCAACCTGTTCCAGTGCCTCACCACTCCCACAGTGAATCTTCCTATCACCCATCTAAACCCATTTTCCTTCAGTTTGAAGCCATTCCCCCTTGACCTATCTTTACCTGCCCTTGCAAAGAGTCCCTCTCCAGCTCTCTTGTAGCACCGCTTCAGGCACTGGAAGGCTGCCAGAAGGTTTCTCTTGGCCTTCTCTGGGCTGCACAACCCCAGTTCTCTCAGCCCTTCCTTACAAGAGAGGTGCTCCAACCCTGTGATGGCCTTGGTGGCCTCCTCTGGACTCCTTCCAACAGCTCCATGTCCTTGCTGTGCTAGGGAAGCAGAGGTGGACGCAGTGCTCCAGTGGGATCTCACCAGAGCAGAGGGGCAGAATCCCCTCCCTCCCTCCCTCCCCTGCTGCCCACGGGGCTTTTTGCAGTGTCAGCAGAAAGCACACCCCCCGCCCCGTGTGCATCTACAGGGCTCTGAAACGTGTAGGTGCACTGGGCAAATCTCATTTACACATTTCTAGATTGCATCTCAAATTAGGGAATTGGCTTTCTCCTCTCCCTCTGGATCAGTGCAGCCTCTCCAACAGGAAAACCCAAAGAAGGGGTACCTATAACTAAAAAGAAATGATAGACAACTCCTGAGCAGCCCATTCTTGCCTCATTCAGTGCAACACATCACATACTGTGAAACTGAAACAGCACATTCTTTTCTGCCACACTTAAAGCCAGTCATCTGAAGAGACAGGAGTCATTACATTTCCTTCTTTGAACTTCAGAAACCACCACTAAATTCAATCCCTCATTTAAATACTGCTTCCACTCTAGTGAGGCTCTTGCAACAGAGACGTAAGGTATTACCCATAATAGGTGAAAGAGTGCACATAAAAATGCTGTTACCTAACTCACTGTAGTAAATTCATACTTTAAAAGGAAAGCTTATAAGCACTATCATATTTAAGCAATAAGACATAAAAGGGTGTGCATATGCTGTAATAATGACACACCTTAATAATATAAGAAGTATGTCAACTATTATCCCATACTACACACCCTGAAATGCTTCAGCATAGATTCCATCTACGTATTTAACAAATGAAATTAGAATACTTAGAAAAGATGTTTATTTAGTGGCTGATAAGCTCAAAATGTTTCATTAAAAAAACTCAGCCAATACATAAAACATGCCACCAAATACTCCTTTTCAGGTAATGCTTTCCAACCATTTCTTTTCATAAACAAACTACAAATACAGACTGTTAAAAAAACACTTGCATCATTAAATGTATTCAGATCCTGCAAGAAGAAAAGAAGTTAAAAAAGGAAGGAGAGCCAATTAAAATCTCATTTTCTGTAATTTTTGAAGTGTTCTTGAAAGCTTAATGAGGAATTTTGAAGGAAAGAAAGTTTTTACTTTTTTTTTTATTAAATTGCTTCTGTCTTTCCATTTCAACAACCAAAAAAATAGTTCAATAAAAACATCCCACCTAGGTTATCTCTGTTAATTCTCAGTCTGAACTCAGGGGCTGGAGTTGGGTGGCTTTAGCTGAACTCTTACACACAATACTTCTTGCAGTCTAAAGCCAAAGTCAGCACAAAAATCTGACATTTGATTACATTTTCCTTAATTATATCATTGTTCACCTTGGATCAAACTGAAACCTTTTGGAAAATGCATTATTGAACATTTCACTATCTACTTAGCCTTTGCCACACAAAACACAAATAATATTATGTTTGTGGCAGCCAAAATAAACCAAATTTAACACTGGTGTGCCTTCATTTTAAACCAAGCTAAAATATATTGAAATATTTATTAATTGCATATGATTCCACAGAAGTTATTACTGCAAAATGCTTTTCTCAGGCATAGCAACTCCAATAGTTACTTTCTCCAGCTAAAGCACACTGGTACAAAAAACTGATCTCAACAATCTTTCAGGCCTGATCAAACTTCACAAAGTTATTGTTATTTAATGTATTTCCATTCACTTCATAACTCTTTGGTTATACAAGTTTCCCAAATCATGTGAATTTTTCATAATTGTATTACCCAAACGCAGAGAAAGTTGTAGATATACATTTATTACAATAGCCACAGTTTTCTAACTACACAGCTGGAAATGCTGCTAATCTTTTGGATGAAAGACACTCGGACATGAAATGACCAAAACTCATCAACATTGTTACTTAAAAGGATGTAAGTGTAACAAGAATCAAATCTTGAATTGCAAACTAGGAGACTTCAGCCACTCTTTTATAAATGATTCAGCCATAACGCAAAGCAGCAAGTGACTTTTCAGAGTAATTTTTGCTCCTCAGTGCCAATTCAATAACTTGCTGTGGATGCTGAAAAATCTGCTCATGCAGAAGTGGCTGCTGTGAACACACATTGGTCATAGGAGCAAAATATTTAAATTGGGGGGAGGGGGAGAATTCACTCTCCACCCACTTTTTGAGAGGTCTTGCCAGTTCCTCTGCTTTTTGGGAGAAGCAGCTCAAATCCAATATACGAGACATGAACCAGATACGAAAATGGTCCAACAACAAATCTTCAAAATTGCAAATGCCAACAAGTCTCTATGAGTATATTACCAGGCCAGAATGCAGGAAAATCCTTGTGAAATAAGGTTTTCTGGTATGCAGTTATAGCAAATAATCATGAGGTGATGCCGAGAAGTGGACAAATCTGGTATTCCAGGAATGTTAAAAACATCGAGGTCACGAATGCACACTGTAACTTTAGTACTCACTTCTTACCCCACTATTTTGACATTAAATCTAATTCATTCTTCATCCTAAGCTTATAAGCTGTGATTTTAATGAACATCTCTCTTGTCCACTGCTATAACACATGTCAAAAAGGAAACAATATAGTTAAAAAATGAAGTGAGGTTGATTCTGCATATGCCATGTACATAACAGGAGTATTGCTTGTTTTTAAAACACTGCATCACACCATAGATCTGTCAGTACACTAAACAACAGATCATCTCTCTTGGATTAAAACTTTGAATTTATTTACGTTTTTTCAGAGTAATGCTCCCTGCATTCCTAGCTCACAGGTAAGCCTAACAAAAAACACCAAAATCATAACTGCACTGGGCATTTTATTATTAAAAGAATATTTGGGTTGATCATAACCCAGTGTAATATACTGCATGAATCCACACAAAGTAGTTACATAACCCAGCCTTGTCCTACCAGTCTTTCACACACACTAGAATGGATTTTTGTTGAACTGCCTTTACTTAGATAAACAGCTAAATTAAGCTCTGAAGACACAAAAACCAGGGGAGAAGGGGGAGAGGGATATGAGCAGAAAGTTAAAGCTATTTCTTATATTAAATTCCTCATAATTTATGGTAGACTGACAACAGAAATATTAGCAGCTCAGTAAAACAGCAGATCATTTTATTGAGAGTGTGACTACATATTATGTATTATATTAAAATTGCTTTTGTCCTAATTTTATATAGGTACTAGTTGCTTTTGTCCAAGTAACTTGGCAGTGATTCAAATCAGAAATATACTTTCAAAAAAAAAAAAAGGAAAAAAGACATTTTGGACTTGAGTATAACCAATACTGGTGAGTAAGAGGGCATGATCTGCTTTTCTGATCTCCTTTTGTTGACATAAATAAAAGATCATTTCACATCTAAGGGAAGGAACAAGCCAGTGTAAAGGAAAGATGTGCAAGCAGTTTGGGGACACCATGATGACAAAATCCAGACAGAAAAGTTTATTCAACAGCATCAGTAGTATCTTAGAGCAGCAGTAACTTTTATGGTAAAAATATAAATCCAAGATGGGCAGGGAAGGGAGCACAGGGAATTTGCTCTTTTCTAGGGAAACATGCAGAGAGCAGGTGATATTTTAAAGGACACAAACCTGCAAGACTTGTGATATCCAGTCAGGGAAGCTCAAGCTCCAAACACCATCCAAGAAAAGACTTGCGTGTTAGAGTTCTCCCTCTTTGCCCAGGTTCACTCCACAGCTCAGATTTAATTAATTGCAGGCTGAGCAATAGCTACAAACTCTGCAAGGATCACCACACAAGCAGCCTTAGCCACAAGTAAAGCCTCAAGTGCCTCATGTCCAAATCTGCAAGCTGGAGCTTCATTGATTCACATTAGCAGCCAGTTGAAATGCCTCATTTATTACTCCATTTTTGATTTTTTTTCCTTTTCAGTTTGTGCTGGTATCCATGACAGCTAAATAAAAGCACCTGCTCAAGAGATGCTTTGACAGTGTGTCCTTGAAAAACACAGACACTGCAAGCCCAGAGAGGTCTCTCTTAGCAACATTTAATGAAGTTCTAACACTCCATGGATCAGCTGCACCATGAGCACTCATCTGAAAAATCTGCCACTTCTGAGGGTTTTGGCCTGCACTGGTTTAATTCTGACATCCACAGAGCAATGAGGACTGAGAAAAAAGGAAAGGCTTTGCTAGGAGCAGTCCAGGTAAACTGCTGGCAAAACTACTGGATTCACACTTGGAATTCATTACAAGAAGCCATGCTTGTGGCAGATCCACACTCAGGAGAAGCTCAAAGACAAAAACTCTTCTTGGTGACTAGCCCTAAAATCAGCACTTACAAATCACATCTGAATATAGTTCTATTTCTCTTCTTCCTCTTAATAGAAGCTGTATTTTTCATATAAAAGTACATTATTTCTTTATTCTTTTACCTTATTATGACCATGCCCAAACTCCTCTTATAACAAGTATATAGAAAATTATCATTTATTGACTTCTTCAGTAAAATTCTCATAGTTATTTACCAAATCCTTACTGAAATTAGGATCAGAACCATACCAGATAGTATAAAATACCACTTTATTACTAAAGAAGAATACAGGAGGAAAAAGGCCATCTAAACAGCCTAGCTGCTTTTTGTATCTTCTAACCCTGAAGTTCATTCATAAACTACTTTTTTTTTTCCACCTCCAAGTGCCAGGTTTGGTATAAAAGAAAACAATTTGTTACATGTTACTGGGATATAGACAAGAGTCCAGAAAGGTTGTACAACAAAACCTGCAAATTTCAAAGTGGTTCTGCCAGTTCCCTGCAAATCACCCAAAAGCCAGCACCACCATGCTGTACTGAAACAATATTTAGTGTTTGCTTTGTAAACAAACAAACAAAACAACATCCCTACCTCAGAGTTCATAAACTGAGCTCTGTTTGAGGCTTCAGTTAGTGGTGGTGCTGGAGGCTAATGGACTACTTTTTGGGGAAAAAATTTTAAAAATTGGTAATAAGCCTCCAAGTCTTTTCCCAGGAATTCTGCATGGCACAGCCCCAGTCAGGCACTGGAGCACTGGAATCAGCTGCTGCTTTCTGCATGGGTGCTGTGTCAGGTGCATGCCTGGAGCCACTCTGACCTTCATGGAATCTGGAAATCAGAAATTACACCAACTGGGAAGTGCAGAAGGCCTCTGCACTGATCTTTCTGCTTGGCTTCAAACTGGATAATGCAATGACTAAATGAGCTGTGGCCCATGGAAGGCACAAAACTGTGAAGTATCATCAGTTAAGATTTGTTAATGTTCTTTTCTGTTCTTTGGTGAGCACAACTAGGACACCCCTTTTACAATTTATTATTAAAAAGCATTTACACTGTATAAAGGCTTCAGAAAAGTTCTTTCATGGTTTAAAAAGCCAAGCTTTAAAACCACTAAGATGACTTAAGCTAGAAGAAGAAACCTGCATCCAAACACAACAAAATTTATGTAGAGTACAAACTAAAAGGTCAGTCAAACTGGGGAGTTGGGGGAACATAATGATTTACAAGTACTACTGATTAGAAATTCTTAGCATGAAAAGTATCAGCTTTAACAAACCACTAACAAATTTGTTCAGAAAAAAAAATAAAATATCCTTATTTTGCATTAATCTGTTTTCTTGAACTATTAGAAAACATTCCAAAGTGATTTACAGTCATAGGAATCAACTTCATAGATAAATTATTTCTGGATTCCCAGAACACATTCAACAACCCAGTTCAAGTTTCACAATCTTGTCTCCAGCCCAATAGGCTGTGTTTGATTAGCTGCACATCATCTGCCTTTCTGCACAACCCCAGAGAGGATCCCTTTGTGACAACTGGATACATGGTTATAAATTCAACACACAACACTCTTGGCTGGCTTTCTCCAAAACCACACCAATTCTCAGCTCCCTGCACAAACACACAGAAAAACCAAACCAACCAAACAAAAAACCCCAGAAACGTCAGTCCAATAATTGTCTCAATTACAGAACTTCAAGAGTAAAAGAAGTTCCAGCTTCTTACAGAAAGCTGACAGATAATCCGTAATAAGGAGCTGAAACAAAACACAGGATTTCAAACAACAAACTGAATTCTGAGGTAATTCAGTGGTTTTCAGGATTGTTACATTTCTCCAATTCTCTCTCTTCCTCTCTGGCAGTTACAGAAAAATGATCCAGTGGTGACAGAGTTTGCTGGACTTAACAGTGAGAGAAACACCTGACAACCCCCCCCAGGGACCAGGTCTCATCTCCCATGGTATTTCTCATTTTCCACAGTATTTCTTCATTCATCTCCATTCTGATGTCCCAGCCTGGTCCCTGGCATGGCTCTTTGTGCAAGAGAGCCAGGGCCTTTGCTTCTCAGATTAACAGATCTAAGAAGAACCTCAGGAGATTATCCAAGCAATTCCCCTTTCCATGTCACACTGTTAGCCTCACACATGTCATTCTCCATCAGAAACAAATAAGACTGCTCAAAAGTTTCATTCTAAATAGCATGTGCTCCATCTATTTAAATATTTATTACTGGTTACACCAAATCTCCTTTGCTAGAGAATCCATTTACTCACCATATTCTCAAAGGACAAGGAGAACAGTTTATCCTCTTCACTTTATTTATCTCAAGTCCTCTCAAGTCCAACCTCTGGCCATTTCATAACAGTGCTTACCTTTATTCAAAAGCTAAACTTCTTCGATTCATGCTGAGCTCCACTTTTTAATTTGTGGAGACAACAGATGGGGAAGGTTAGACACTGTACACAAATAACTTAGAGAGGGGTACAGTCACCTGCACATGGCACAAGGAAAAACTGGAAACAGGAGTTTTGTATAGCAACAGAACTGGGTGTTATAGTGCACACAAATTCATTTCAATTCATTTCTGTGTGCTTGGATCAACATAAAAACAGTGCTGTAAACCCAGAGGGTGCAGCACTCACAGGAGTTTTAACTGCTTTAGAAATGGACATTGGTTTGGGGCTCTCCAGATAAATTGCTCGTTTGTTGCTTGCATCCCAAATTTCCATGGATTTGTGGTCATATGGAATTATTCTGAAATAATCAGTGATGATTAGTCCAAAGTGGAATAGGTCACTGAGGCTAAAGAATCTCCTCTGATGTTAAGGACATGCTCAGCTTTTAAAGAACATGTGTCACTCCACAGTCACGTGCTGCATTCATCCAAGTTAAACTAATGTTCTTTAAAAACACAAAGCACATCGGTAACCAGGCTAATCATAAAGTTGAAAATAATTAAAAGCATAATTTTCCCCCATAATTTCTGCTCTCAAATACAAAACAATAGGATTTCTGCTCTTCAGTTTTGGCTTCTGGAGATAGAGCCCATTTTCACATCGTGTGTTTGAGATGTACGCTGCTCTCCCTTTTTAGTCAAGAGTTTTTCAAGAGCTTAAAAAAAACAACCAAGGAACAACAAAACTTAACTATTGTATTTATATAATAATTATATAAATATAGTCATAGTTCTATAACAATAGTTTTTAATATTGAACATTTATATATAAATATTTAATATTTAAAATTCAGAACCTTCAGGAAAAGCAGGGTCTCCCAGGAGACTTACCACAGACAAGCCTGCAAGTTATAAGGGGGAAACCAAGACACTCCCAGAGTTTTGTGAATGTTACAACACCTCATGGCATAACTGAGGGTCTCAGAATCTCTTCTGCAGACTGTTACACAAAAACCCCAAAGCAGAGGCTCAGAGTGAACTCCATGTTGCAGTCTTTCCTCCAATTTTTAAACAAGATGAGAAAAACTTAGAGAGGTAGTAAAAGATGCTGAATCACACACAAAGCCTGGGTGGACAAGACAATCTTATGCAGTCAAGGATTACCTGTGGAGATGACAAATGAACAACAAAGAAAACCAACCCAAAGCATTCTATGAGTCTAAAAATATCTGCACTTCTTAAGCAAGCTTGTAGAAATGGCTTTCTCCTCCATAAATCTGAAAAGAATTTAACTTAAAATGCAAGTGTGTGGATCTTAAAACACTGTGATAGATGCAAAAAAGGTTACACTTCAATATACTCCATTGAAAGATTAGAGTTGAAAAAGAGTTAAATTCCAAACAGATGTCACTTCAATATTTTACCATTTCTACCAAAACTGTTGGCTGTAGTGCTCTGATGTGGTTATTTTTCCCAACTCAAAACAAAACTAAGAGTGGATAAAGCAAATTAATTGAACCCTTTGACAGCACTTAGTCAAGTGAGACAAAGTTATACTACACAAGGACTACTTGAAAGTCCTTGGATACCAATATCAAATTATTTTATCACATTAGTCTACAAAATCCAGAAGCTAACATCCATTCAGTAAGACCAGATTCTAAAACCAGAATGTAGCTGCTTACAGCACAGCAGAAATGCAACTGTAAAAGACACCAAATTAAGGGCATTCTTCTAGTGGAGGCTAATATGAATATAAGAATATAACCTGAGTCCAAAAACACTCTGACCAAAAAAAACAAAACAAAACTCTGTAGTTTTGCTATCATCTGTTTCCTGCTAAGTGCTGAAAGCACCTGTTCTGTAATATGGGAATAAAAACAACACAAAGCATTTCCAAGTGCTACACTGAGCTCTGCTGTGCAGTTGTTCAGTGAAGAATTACATATGTAATGATTTTTGAGAGGTAAAAGACATTTGAGGGGAAAGAGGGGCAAAAAATCCCCCACCAAACAAAACTCTCTGCAGCTGAGCAGGTGCACTGAAGGTTAAATGGATGTTGTAGACAACTCTTTATTCAGGTCCTCAAAAGCATTAATGTTTGAGAAAAATTGGCTTACAGATCAGCTAGCTAAGACTGAAGCATTTAAAGATTAACTCCTTTAAAACTTTAATCACTTCAGGCCTTAACTGTCTAATCTGCAGCCCCAGTTGTCTCTTATGTCTTATTTAAAATAAGTAGTGAAATGGTCAAGCAGCAGATTTTTTTCTAGAAAAGATGCCTTATACCAAGGTGGCAAAACAAAACTAAGAGATCAGCACTTGAATTTTAAAAGTATTGCTTTTGACTGAATGTGTAATGGTTTCCAGAGACTCTGCAGTGGAAATTTTCAGAAGTTTAGGAGTTCTGAAAAACTTTTCCACTTCAAAATTTGGCCTTCTTTTAAATGTCTTCAGTAGAGTGCAACTTTGAAGACAAATGAGCTGGGTTTTGGTGGGGTTTTTGTGATAGCTTTTTTCCCCCCATTCCAAGTGTAAAGCTCCAAGAGAAGTAAATTTCAGTTAAGATCTCAGAGGTAGAGCTGTAACTCATAAATCATGTATGTAAAAAGGAAGTGGAAATTTGTACAAGACCAACTAGATCAGTCAGAACACAAATACACTTTGAAAATACCATTCCTTCCTCTCATTTTACAAAACTCACGGAGTTTTTTTGTATCTCAGGTTAGTTGGAATTTGAAAGTTGAATCCAGGTTTTCATAAAAGACATATTCCACATCCACTTAAGAGTTTATGTCTGAAGCAAAACCAGGGTGCAGAAATGCTGAGCTCCACAGCAAGGGCTGTACACTAAGGAGGAATAAACTGATTCCACCAACTCCAACTCCTCCTTTAGAAGGAAGCAGGCAAACTTACACATCCCAAAGGGATACCTGCAGCCTTTCTCTCAGTGTCATAACTTGTGTAAGTGGTCATCAAATGGTTGTATTAAACAGCACTTTTTACCAATTAAAGATACATTTTATAATTGAAGTCATTATTTGGATAGGTGATTACCTTGTCTAGAAAAACATGTTAATTTCTATACTTGACCACATTTGAAATTCAAATTACTGAATCATGACACTACTGCTAACACCAGCACCAGTTACAGTGGGAAATTTCCTTCCCTGCTAGTCAGAAACTGCAGAAACACATCATATCCAGTTCCAACTCCAGACAAGGTAACTGTTTCTAGGTATGACTTCTCTTGGCCTCATTAAGAGCAGCCTCCCAACACTGAGTAATGCAGGTGAATTAGTTTAGCTAATTTAGCCCTGGGACAAAAATGACTTTACAATTTAACATTACATACCAAAGCTTCCTCTGATGTGTAACTAATTATGATGTCTAGAAAGTTACACAGTGGAATTAAAACTGCATTAGAAATAAGAAAAATATGCAGAAATGTAAAGCTAACTCATTCAACCAACACACACTCTCCAGCATTCTTTCTACAAGCAAGATCAAGAAGTCTGATTGTCCTAACCTGACACTGCTCTGTATGCCTCAGCTGACTTTACAGGGTTATTTGTACACTTAAGCTGCATCTGAAAAAACTTCTCAGAAACAGACTATGGAGAAGGATACCCAAACGTGTTTATTCAAAATATGATGGGGGGGGGGGGGGTGGTGCAGCTCTCAGATTGGGGTGTTCTAACTGCATTCTTTCAAAAACCAGTGACTGAAATGCTTTTCTGGGCCAAATATTTTATTAAGAATGAGCATAAATCTCCCTTTACCCCTCAAAGTCATCTTACTTCCATGGAACTGGAAGAAACTCACTCTGACTTGCATTTGTCTATAAATTGCAGATGGACTGCTCTTGGTCAGTAAAATGAAGATGCTCAGATTCTAAACTAAATTGTTCCTTACATTTCTCTTGAATAGCCCACAAAATGTTCTAACAAATGGAAGAAGTGCATTTTATTGCTTCTGAAGTAACACTCAATATATATGACATTAAGAAATATTGTATCTTATTTGCAGTTACATCGCACAATTTAATAAATGGTAAAAAAGTCTTCAGGCCCTTAACAGCTACTGTAATTATCAATAATCCATTGCAAAAACCTTCAGGTATGTTTCACAGCAATTTGCAGGTGGCTTATCAAAGTTTCTGCATTCAGTTATAAACAGAACAAAGTTTAAAGCTGTGAAGTCTTTAGTGAAGTAGCAAATGCAAAAAGATGTTTCTTAATGTCTTTAGCTAATTTCAGAGGATGCAGACAAGAGGAGTAAGAAAACACTGACCAAACACCTCCTGACAGCATCATTCCCTCAGCAGAGACTCATGGCTTTCCTCACCACTGGCAACCAGCAGACACACAATTTATTGAACAAGACAAATTAAAGTACTTGACTTGAATAAAATGGAATAGAGTACATTTCTGTTGAATTCTGGACAATGTGTTTACTCCCAGCCCATGTGTTTGTGACCAGAACACAGCTATCATGCTGCTCACATAAAAACAGACACAGTTGGAATAACTCTTAATACTTTAATCCAGAACACACATAGACCAAAGACGACACCCTTCAGTGAAATTCAGACTGCAATCACATTTTATAATGACCCAATTCTCTGTATTTGTGTCAAACTATCAAAACTACAAAATACAGTCAAAGTGAAAGGTGAAATTGAGTCATCATTCCTAGAGAAGATGTTCTCAAAATGATCCCTCTTCACTCAGTCAAGGGCCAGTCCAGTAGACCCAGTTTGTACCATGGGTGCCTGTTTAGCAAAACTGGGCTCAAAAAAAATCTCCCTTCAATCCTATCATTAAACATGAAAAGCTTTGGCTTTTTTCCTTCATGAGAACACAGCAAAGAGAGCTTGACATGTTTTTCAGATACAAACCATGGCTTTTTTTTCCATTTAATAGAAACCATACAGATCTTTCAGAGAAGAGCAAGTATTTAAGAGGATATTAACTCAAACTTGTCATAGAGCTAAGTGCTATTAATAAATAGGTCTTTCTTCAGTCTCATATACATTTGTCAACTCATCTATTCTTACCTTTTTCCCCCATTTCTTTTTCCTTAAGGATTGCCTATTACCCCCTTATTGATATTAAATCTTAAGGTGACAGAACATGGTAACACCACTTTTCTACTTTCCTTTCCATGAATTAATGTTGATTCTTGTTAGATTCATCCAAAACCTTGAAAAAAATTCCTGCCAACATCTGACTTTCATAAGTGATTTACTTCAGTACTTGATCTTTGCACTATCTCTACCTCCTCAATCTTCATTAACTAAAATTTTATTTACCACGCTTGGAAAGCAGATCAAAACTTGACTGATTTTGCCAACTGGCTGAATTGATGTTGTTAAATTGTCAAGATTTTGTTTCATTTGGAAAGTTTAAAGTTTTAATGGCTTGGCCTAATGAGTCATTTGAGAATCAATACAGAAATAATGTTTTGTCCCATTAAAAAAAAATTTCTTTAGAAATGTGTTTCTTGTAGTGCTAAAATCCTACAATTAAACTAAAATGGGAGATAACACCTGGGCACAGATTAAGATTCACTGCTTCAAGAGAAGGTGTCCCTATATGTTTTATTTGTTTATTTTTCACATCTTCCCAGCTAGTCAGACCCATTGCTCTCTCTGAACAAGGTCAGGAAGATCTGAGATTTAGATCTGTGGCACAGAGTAAACCTCACCATGACTCAGCCTCTGGGGTTGTTTGAGGCAGGATGAACCCTCCTGGCTGAACCTTGGAGCTTCCCCATTTCAGCAGAGCTCAGCATTGCCAAACCTGGGGTTATGCAAGCGCACCAAGAGGCTGCAATTCCCCATCACAGGGGGGAGAAATCCTGCTCACCCCAAAGAGCAGCAGGGCATGGCAAGCCCTGAAATGAGACCCCAGAGGAGGAGAAAAGGAGCCCACGGCCGCCAGCTCAGGGAGCAAATGCGCCTCTCGGGGAGGGAGCAGCCAAGCCCAGTCCCCTTCCTGTCCTTCATGAGAGCACAGAGCAGGGAGCTGAGCACTGCCTGAAAGATGCCAGACTGGGAAAAGCCTGCTCTGTTGGCTGTGCAATAAATGCAGTGAACAGTTGGTGTCTTTGTCCTCTGCAGCTGATTTTGCCCCACAGTAAAGATTGCTATTGCAACATTTCGTAGAGCCCATGTCCTCCCATAGCTCATCCTGTCCCAGAAGTTTCCCAGTTCACACCAGTAAAAGTTTCACTCTGACTTCTCAGAAACCTCATTTCAGAATATGACCACAGTCCTTCCTTTCTCTTCGGGATTTTTAGAGACAAGATGTTGAGTGATCCCTGATCCACCCTTTCATTGCATCCCACAAGAAGAGACCAAGGAAGGGGGAAAAAAGCAGCACCTTGGGAATTCCCTGTTTAAAATAGATGCCTTGCACACCAGCCTTGCTGATCATTTTAATAAATCCAGTTTATTGGAATATTATATTAATTTATTTTTAAATCTACATTATGCAAATATGCATAGTTTTGTAATTATTTGAACATGACAATGAGAAGTCATCTGCCATCTGAAGGCTGCTCACAAAACATAGGAGCACAAATAACCATTTATTTTAAACACAGTTTATAAATTTGCAGCAGACAGTTTCTATATTTGAGGAATATTTACTTAGCTGTGCATACCAGAATAAATTATCTTCTGTTAGCCAAAATTGTTATTCTTAAACCTATAATCTATCCCCTGTGCTCACTAATTTCTACCCATGCCCTGTTGGGTTAAACAATACAGATCATTACATGAAGGCAGATTTATCTTCCAAATGCACGTGAAAGAAATTTAAGACTTGCAAAATGTAATGCAAACTTACCAACTCTATTCCCTGTGGAAAAGGAGTGTCTTCCCAGTCCTTCTGGGGAAATCTTTGTATTATTTTCCCCAAACCTTCTGTTGGTCCTGCTGAAAGATAAAATTCAATTATTTAAAGGCAAACTGGTGGAACTGAAATCACCATACATTTGAGAATATGTTCAAAATATACCATATATTAGTAAGTTTTTCACCACAAGAGGCAGAACACACTCCTCAAATGTGTCTTGCAACTCATGTAATAAATACAATCTTCACATTTTCCAGCAGTAACACCAGGAATCACTACATGAAATGAAGATACAAGTGGCATCCAGCCTCTACCTCTCGTGTTTTCAAAATGACAGGTGATTATTGATAATTCTGGTCTCTCTCTATAAACAGCAGTGAGTTTAATATAATGGATATGTGATATTTAAAAAAGAAAGCAATAGTTTCTCAAGAAGCAGACTTCCAAAAGAAGCCTATAGATGGACATAAATCTGCAGATTAGAACTCCATATGATTAATCCAGGACACATTAGCCCTTTCCAGTATTTCTCACTGATTTCCTTGGACAAGTCAGCAGTGGTTTTCCACACAGAAAGATGTGAAGTAAAGCTGGCAATTTCTGGTAACTTTTCTGATGCAACTGCCTTCTTTTTTTACATGTTCCTTTTTTTGGAAGCAACGGTGCTATAGATCAATTTTGGAAACACCACAAATACCCCACAATTGTAGCGCTGCATCACCCTGAACGGTTCAGGAATGCATGGACAAACAGCAATTTTGTTCTTCACCTTCTGAAATCCTGCAGTAAATCCTGAAAATACCTTTCCCTGACATCCAACCTAACCTCCCCTGACTCAGCTTGAGGCCATTGCATCAAGATCCTGCTGCTGGTCACCAGAGAGGAGATCATGAAGAAGCTGTAACTTCAATGGCCCCAGGTCCCTTTCCACAGGGCTCCTCTCCAGGGTGTCTCATTCTTCAGTCTGTCCATACATCAATGGCAAAGTTGAAATTTGCAACCATTTAAAACACCTTTTAATAGCTGACCTGTGCAATCTAATTGAATCATCTTTTCTGTAAAGTTGTATCACAAAATGTTGAGATTAAGCATTAAAATTGTTAAACATTTTCTTGTTAAAGACAATCTTCTGAAAGATCGTCTTCTCAAAGCTGTACTCTGATAGTATGAAGCAGTCCAATTGATGCATTAGTAGTAGCAGTCCATATGTGCTGCCTCCTCTGCAGACACCCAGGCAGCAGCAGTGAATACATTACTCTCCTGGCTTTACCATAAAAAACCATTTTCTGTCTGACAAACCTCAAGTCTGCTAGCATAAATCAGTGTTACAGTGAGAAAAAAATAGGCTTCCTCTAAGCTTCCTGCAAATTTACAGTTTGAGTTTGCTGCTATCTTAAAACCCACAAAACACCTTACAAGACATTTGGGCAGAACAATCTGATGGGTCAGTAGGAAGAATTTCCTCCAGTTTGTGCATATGTACACCTAACATTCTGTGACTGTCCCTTGGGAATAATCTCAGAGCAGATGTTCTTGGTACAATGGCCATACAAACTACAAGGAGTACAAGTCCCAAAAGCAATCTCAGCCCCAAGGTAGCACACAGTGTAGCTGCCAAGGGCAGCCTGCTCACAGACTGCACTCACACAGGGTTAGCTGGGAGCTCTGTGCAGCAGGCCAGCAAGTCAAAGCCAAAGCAAGTGTCACATTCTAGAGGAGCTGCAGAGATGCTCAGAAGGCAGAGCCAGGATGTGCCAGCGCCTGAGGAACAAATTCAGACATGGCTCCAGCTGCAGTTTGTGTAAGGGAAAGGAGCTCCCTGTTAGACTGAACAACTGAACAGGGTCACCAGCCACTGATCCACTGTTAAGTGTTCCCCTCAGGTACTCTACCAAAGCATTTCCATTCCTTTATGCAGACAGGAGCAGGGACTGTGGAGTAGGTGACTGCACAAAGGGGCTGCTCCTTCATTGACTCCATGTCAGAACTTCTCCCCTTGCTGAGTTCAAGTTCACATTATCTGCTTATCCCAAGTCATATCTCTGTCAAATCTCTTCTTCCTGCAGTTGTTCTAGAGCTGGCAGGTGGCACAAGGAGACAGCAAACAAATGCACCCAGGCAGGGGTGAGCACAAACACCCTCCAGGCAGAGCTCAGCCTGAAGAAAGGGCAGGACTGAGCTGAACAGAGGCATCCAGACTTCTGGAAAAGGAAGAACCAGAGAGTTACAGCAGCAAACAGTCCCTGCTATGCATTTGCTCCCAAAGTTTCTCTGTGCAAGCACAGGTGACTTGTTTAAATTCTGAATTCAGTTTACAAGAGACTGAGACCTCTGACACTACCAACTACAATTATAAATAATGACATCCAAGAAAGTAGCTCAAAATTTCTTCTACTTCATCATGTTCTGAAGCTATCAATCCTTCTAGTTCTCCTTTTACTTGACTGCTACAAAGACTCTCCCTACATTACAGTATAGGAAGCTCTTAATTTAGAATTGAGAGTTGTAAAGTTTTTAAAGTTTTTAATATTCTCTCCTTTATGTCAAAAGCTCATCAGGTTTTTTAGGTTGCCTTCCTTAGAAGGCCACTAATGCTGGCCACCAGTGTTAGAGTTTCCTGCATCTAATTCCATTTTGCTTTCAAGAAGGATTCTAAACCTCCATAGGGATTTCCCTGAAGAAAATGAAGTGCTGCTGAGCATTTTCTGAAAGCCACACAAACTTCTCATGCTGCCTGAACTTGCACTTCAGGTCACCTCTGGGACCAGGGAGAAACCACTCCACACCTGCCAGGGAGCAGCTCCCTCCAAGAGGTGCAGCACCAGGTCCCTCCTTGTGTCCCCAGACCCAGCCTGTCCCCACTGGTGGGAAAATACCGGGAAACCAAAAATACTTTGTGTCTACCTCTAGCTCAGGCCCAACTGATTTGGTATCTGAGTTCTCAAAAAACTTAGAAAAGGATTCTGTTCAGAACAGCTCACAGAAGCCTTGCAAACACTCCAGGTGTTAAACAGTCAAACTTGAGGCCCACAGCAGTAAAGCTGAATCTTCAGGAAACCATTGACTTAAATACAGAAAGACTAAAATTTTTAAGAAGTTCATGGAACAGTACGTGAAGGATCTATCACAGAAATGCAACATCTTAAAGGGGAAAAAAAAGGGAAGTGAATAGTTCTGTGTTCAAGATATAAGCATTAGAAAAGTATTCACATCCATCAGATATGAGTAAAAAAAAAAACCCAAAACACCAACAGAAGGAGCACTGTTAATCCCTCAACAAAAAGGTCCTGTGATACAGATTTACAAATCTACTTATAATGCATAAAATCTAAATATTTCACATGATTTCTTAAGTTGAATACAATACAGATAGGTAAGAAACACTCTTTCCATCTCACTAAAATTTGGTTTGGCTTGGAGGGATTGTTGGGTTTGCTTTTTTAAATGAATCTGCACTCCTTCAAAATTAGGGCAATTCTTCATGATCTGAGTTTTCTATGCTTGCAATCACAAGGTAGAATTCATTGTAATTTGATAAATTTGAAAAATAAATAAAATTATTCTTTTCAATTACCAAAGATCCCAAACTGCAAGTTGCCTTCTTTGGGAAAAGTTTAGACCCAGAGCACTTGAAAGAATCTCCTGTGCAAGAGAAGATGCAGCAGCTGCACTTCCTTTAATAACAAACCCAGTCCAGTACCATATGCTCACCACATTTTCCCAATACTTCATACTGCAATTACTGTTGATTCTCTGTTGACATTTTTCAATCCAATCAGCAAAATAACAGCAGAATTACAGTAAGTCCCTAAATCCCATGGTTTGGGGTGAGGGGGTGTGGACACTATCTGCCTTCAGCTGACTTTTATTAAATCATTCAACTTTCAGCACAGCAGTGTGTCTGAAGATAACAGATTATTCAAGAGGTGGCTGCAACTCAACACCCAAGTGAATTTGCATTCTTGACTGCTTTAGCACAACAGGAAGAAACA
This sequence comes from Molothrus aeneus, assembly GCF_037042795.1. Classification (NCBI taxonomy): domain Eukaryota; kingdom Metazoa; phylum Chordata; class Aves; order Passeriformes; family Icteridae; genus Molothrus; species Molothrus aeneus. The sequence goes on along the minus strand of NC_089651.1, from coordinate 10,942,450 downwards.
AAAAAATATCAGGTCATGGGATTTCAACAACTATCGTTTGTTTCAATATATGCTACTGATAACTACTGAAATCTTTGCAAAAATATTGAAACCACATGAGGAAAAAAAAATAAAGGTGATTCAGATCTTTCCATTAATAACTTCACATTTTGACCACATTTCCTTCACTCTGTAGCTAGTCTTCTTTCAAGCCCCTTTTATTAATTCTTAACGCTCAAAGGACATTGCCTCAGTATTCTGGTGAAATTCCTGTTAACTAAAGCCAATTAAACAAATGTGACACCACATTAAAAACATGCACACAGTGAACATCAGTAGCAGCCTCCTCAGCTTGTGCCTGATAGTATATGCCCTACAGACCTACCAAGATTTCAGAGGTTTTAAGAACATTAGGATATAATAATAACATATTTCTTCATAGAAGGGGTCCTTAGATACCAGAATGGGCTGCCCAGGGAGGTGGTGTGGTCACCATCCCTGGATGTGGCACTCAGTGCCATGGTCTGCTTGGCACCGTGGTGTTGGGTCACAGCTGGACTTGATGATCTCAAAGGTCTTGTCCAACCTAAATGATTCTGTGAACTGATTAACTCATTAACACTGACACCTTGTTTCTGAACTGGAAAAATAGTTCATTGCAGTGTCAATGGCTTCAGAGAGCCACAGCCACCAGGAAGAGCCTCTCTATCAGCAATGAAAGAACGTTTGTCTTTTGGTGTCCTTCCAAATAACGCGCAAGCTGCCCAAAACCATGGGTGGAAAAGCCATCGTCACCAAAACCATCACCACCACATGGTGGAAAGCCCATGGCTAGCACAGCTCACTGAATTCAGAGCAGTCAGACAGAAGCTTCTGGAGGTTTTTGAAAGCACTTCAACTCAGATGCACTCCAGACATCACTCAGCTAACAATCTACTAAATGCAGTATTTGTGTGTGTGAGCAGAGCACAACTGCACATTAACAGCATGGTCCATGTAAAACAGGAATTGCTCTCATTATTAATTATATATACAAAACATACCTGGCAGTAACAAGAGACATATTTCCAACAAAACTATTGCCATTATTATTATTAAACACTCATATTGTTATCTTAATGGTCATTCATCACCATCATATTCTCTGGAAAAATCCCCTTGCCCAGGATTTTTCTCAGCTTCCCAGGAGAAGCCTCAGAGAAAAAGGAAAACAATATTGTCTCATTTGCTTCTCCTGTGTTGTGCTGCTTTGGAATGTGTTTGGAGATTGTTTCGTTGGTTTCTGGTGTGCTTTCACTCACTGGCCAATCAGGGCCAAGCTGTGTTGGGACTCTGGAAGGAGTCCTGAGTTTTCATTAGTATCTTTTAGCCTTCTGTAAGTATCCTTTCTGTATTCTTTGGTATAGCTTTTCTATAGTATTCTTTAATATAATACAGTATCATAAAATAATAAATTAGCCTTCTAAGAACATGGAGTCAGATGCATCATTCCTTCCTGCCACAGGGAACCCCACAAATACAAGAGTCATTCCTACAAAAGCAAAACTATTCCTGTATTTCAACTGAATTGCAATTCTTTTCTTTCATTTTGTTGTAAAGTTTTGTTGCATAAAGTGAAGTACAAAAGTTGTAAAAACATTGCAGCCATTTTTCAAAACTGTAATTTGGCACCTACAGCAATGAATTGCATTTTCATTTTCACTAAAGGTGCCAGGTTAAAATAATCATTATCATCCTCATCCAATAGTCATGCTGCCTTTAAGAGGGCTTAATTCCTTAATCCATTAAGAATCACAGTTGACCACAAAATAAATTAGGCTTCAAATTTTCAGACGTTACATTCTTGCCCATGTATAGTACATACACCAAGTGAATTGCCAAGACCAAACCCCAAATTTCAGCCTGTAAGAATTCTGAACAGCAGTCTATACCTTAAGCTACTAAGGGACAAGCAACTTTTCTTCCCAGCTAACTTCCTCTCATCTGCCCTCTTTCTCCTTCTCCTTTTCCCATCTTTTTCTTTAAACAGTACAAACATGCAACACATTAAAATTCTGGCATAATTTGCTGGTTCCTGAACCCTAAACTCCCTTCTTATATAAATCTTTCCCCATGAAAGGTCACATGCCATCTCTTGCTCGCCCTTGAAATTCCAGAAGCAAGCTGTTCATGTAACTTACATTCCAAATTAATGAGGACTGTGATACACTCTGTCTTTTCACTCACAAACCCCTGGTAAAAATGCATCATCTGAGCACCAAGTATTGTTAACATGCAAAGCTCTGAATGGAAGCACTTTGGTGATCTGTTACAAAAGGTATCATTTCCAGGCCTGAAGAAGAAAAACAGATCACAAAGAACATCAGTAGTTATGCCATGGAAAATTGCTTAAAATGACCACTGTAAATCTAAAAGTGATATAAAGATGATGTAAAGGTAAGACATAATTTCAAGTGTTCAGAAATACAACTTTACATGTTCAGAGTTAGGAACACACTGTCAGTGTGAAAGATGCACAGGCAAGTGGCAGAGCACAGAACCTCTGAACCTTTTCAAAACAGGACCCAGTGCTAAAGACATCACTAAAATCTGCTCTGAAGTAAAATTCTTTTTATAGCAAGGTTCTTAACTAGAACCTTGCAGCAGTTTTAAAATATTCAGGATTCTTGTCACATTTAGGTGTTTTGGAAATGTTTTTCATGGGAGCATGAAGAAAACTCATGTTCCATATTGGGAACAGAAATGTACCTGAGGCCTCCCTGTACCTTTATAAACATTACTACAGAAATCTTGATGCCAGAAGACAGAAAATACTACAGAAGATATCTCCATGTTAACCCAGTCCCTATACAGAAGTCAGTGCTGAAACAAAAGAGAACAAGAAGCCAAAGGAGAGCTAATATTCAACACCTAGAAAGAAAAATGTTTCTTTGATAGGCCTAAAATACATGAAATTCTGAAAAAAAAATTTGTCCAACTCCCACCAGCAGATCACAGTCCACGTGCATCTTAAAGTCTGGACATGGAAGTTCACATAAAGAGCATTTAATTCTGATTTATTCAAGAGAGTAAAGACTTTATTGCAGCCTATGGCCACTAAAGGTTAGACAAAATGCTGGCATGTTTGGGAACGAAAACTGGCTTCCCACCGTGACCAAGGACACTCTTTGTGCAATTGGCACAGCTCAGAGTCAGTTCACCTGAACCAGGTCAACGAGATGCACACTACAATCCAACAATCCTGGCAATCTGAACAGCAGCCACTCTGGAGGCTGGCAGTTTCATCAAGGATGCAGCAAATAATGGGATAAGGCAACCCTCAGGCTCTTTTCTTTGTAAACAGGAAAAATTTGTTGAACTTAGCAGAGAAAAAAAAAAAGTAGCATTTCATTCTTCCCCCAAATGTACTGGCACTGCAGTCAGGACTACCTGAAATACTTGGGATAGTCCAAAATCCTGAATGTCTTGGTATTTGATTTTTGTACTTTTGTAATTTGCAGAGCAAAAGAAAGGGATGTATAAGAAACAGGCTCAATCATTACCACCCAAATCATAGACTGGCATCTTACTTGCAGGCTCATCCTTCCCACTATTACAACAGATATTCTTCTAGGCAGGCCAACACCTTCCTTGCTCCTGGCTACCAGAAATCACTTCTGTGCTTTGCAAATAAAGGAGGGAAAATATTCTAGCTTGTATTTTAATTAAGGTAAAGTGGGAATATGGCAAAATATGCTATATCTCATTCCACTAAATCCACTGAAGTTGGTGTTTTTTCTGAAGGGAGGTTAGCCACTGGTACTCTAAAATAGGTCTTGTAGGGAAAATTCACATTTAGGGATGAACTTCATCCACTGAAGTTGTATCAGTGCCAAGTGAAATGAAAACAGATAAATACATTAAAAGCAGAAGAGGAAGGAAATGGAGAAAAGGGAAGCAGAATGAGGAATGAATAGGGATGTTACAATCAGCACCACAGCTTGAGCTGCAGCAGCAGTGTCCCCCTAATCCTCTAACCAGGGATTTGGTCAGCCAAGCCTCCCCCAGCATCCAACCCTTCTGAAGAAACGTGCCAAATGCCACAAACTCAGTGTTATCCTTGGAAAACTGTCCTGCAACGTGCTGCCTCATGCTGAAGGCCACTTCTGAGAACAAAACCTCAGTGACCAGTGGCAATGAACTCACTGGCACTTGGCAGAGCTCTGTACAAAGCTACAACGTGACTCTGCTGCCCTTGCATCTCTCATCTCTGAGAGCCTGAGTGGGAACTTCTGCCCAGGCAGGAGCTGTCCTTTGAAAAGCTTTTCTGCCCTTCACCTGTGAAGTGCCAGCTGCTCCTGAAGAACCATTTCCATACCATCATCCCCCACCTTTCAGCAGGATTCCAACTCCCACAGTACTTTTTCTAGATAAGTTAGTGATACAATGAATGCAGCTTGGCTGGAACAGCTGCACCTCAGGACTCTTCCTTCCAGACAGAAGTTTGGGACATAACACAGTCCTGGACAAACATTGTATTTTTGCTGGGTGGATAGTGCTTTTGCAAAAGCCTTTAAAAAAAATAACAGAGAAGAAAACAACAATGAATGTTAAAAAATGTTCAAGTAACTCCCTACTCAACAGTTGGCATAATAGTCAAGAAATTTGAAAAAAGCTTGGGCAGCTGGCAGGGAGAAAGTTTCCTGCTCATCAGCAACTCCCCTTCTTGTTTGCAAACAATTGACTTTTGCCAGCTTCTGCATAGGAAGAGAAGATCAGACTTCAAATAAACAATCTATATTAAACAAACAGTCTTTTGAACACACCGAACTGAAAAAGACTTCCCAACTGTCTTGGAGAAAATATTTATTATTTATTTTTCAAGGAAGGTATAAAAATCAGGATGCCAAAACCATACTCAGCTTTGTACCCTGAATCAATGTCTTAAATGTTAAAAAAATTAGGCAGCTTCTCAGTTTTAAAAAAATTATGTTTACTTGCCCAGCTTTAAAAATAACCCTGTCCTATTTACTAAATATGATTACTCTTTTCAATAAGTATCTTCTTTCTGCAACCATCCTTTGGAATTATTTTAACTGATATAGCAAATGAATTTAAAAAAACTCCACTTTGAAATTTCCTGAACATAACTGTAAGATTCTAATTTTACCAAAACAATTTTACATTTTCAATATTGTTATTTCAACATTTTAATCAGCACCCATTTCAGCATACAAAAATTTGAATACATTAAAAAAAACAGCCTGTGCAAATACTTCTTATACCTTTTTTTAACTTTTTGTATAGTTTTTTTTTTTAACCAAACACAGATGGCAAGGTTAGAATCAGATTTCAGATATTTACACTCCAGAGATGTAAGTAGCTGTTACTGTAATCTGATTTTGTGGAGTATAAAGAAAAGTTATTCATACTCTAAAATTCAGCAAAGAAACAACTTCACAAAAAGGCTTTCTACATTTTCTCTTAAAGAAGTCTGTTCATGTGCTAAAACTTACTTTTCTAAATCACTTTATAGGACTATAATAGGTAAAGGAGTCTATGTATAACAGTTCTTCTGTGTCAGTATTTATTTACAGAATTCCTGAATATGAAGATTCAGGTCTAAATGCAACACTTTAAACAAGTCTGAAATGTTTGCAATGTAACTTATGTAAAACAAAAGTTTGCAATGCAATACTTTAAACAAAGATGTTGAAACACTTGGTTTACTATTTAAGTACATTCATGTTTTATCTTCTACTATGGCTTGGGTTTTTTTTCCTATTATGTAATTTTTTTCCAAGGAGCATACAGAGATAATCTGGGGCCATGGGGTAGAAATCCCACATTTATCATTTTACTGACTCTACACTATTTATTCAGATACACAAAATAACTTCTGGAAGTGTCTAATCACAGTTGGTGCTAGCCAGAAAAAGTCATAATTAGATCTATGTGAGGCACAATACGGATAAAAATATGAAACAAAATTCTGGCACATTCAACTGAATATGGAAATATGCTACTGTGCTCTACTAGAACGTTAATAATATGGTTTAGGGGTTTTTGGAAATCCTCCTCACTCACACTTGTGTGAACACTGATAAACAAGAGATTCCTTCTTATGGCATCCTGGGGGAAAATGAGAGTGACATGACAAAGTAAAAAATGAAATGATGCTCAAAGTAATTTCATTTGAAGTGCCATCTACAGTGCCATAATAAATTATTCATTTGGAAAACCCATATATCTGATCAGGAAATTAAAATGTTAATAAGCCTTTTCAGGGCCTACAGAATATAGGAAAGTTGCAGACTAAATCCTCTACAAAAAGCCTCAAGAAGCTTCCTAATACTGTGGGGTTCTATTTGCATTTTAAAAAGCACTCAATAAGAATTTAAAGTAAGGGGGGAAAGGGGGAAAAAGTCAAAAGCCAAAGTAATAAAAACTACCAAAAGAAAAAAAAAAAAAATCAAAAACAACTGGATGAGGAGAGGAAGAAAAAGTCACACTGTGAGCCAAGCTACTGATGCCTGAATTCCTAAAGGTCTTGATCCCTCCTCCCAGAACCTCAGTCCATGCTCTGATCAATTTTTCCTGTCCCTGCAGCACCTGCTCCACAGCAGCACCAGTGTTACTGCATTGTAGGCTTTGAATGCTGCACAGTTCTGCTGCTGGCTCTTCCATCTTCCCAAAAACCCATCAGAGCTCAGTGCTCTCAGAGAGCCCCTGAGCTCTCTGCTCCAACAGGATCTCTTCACCCTCCCCAGCTGCTTTCCTAAGCAAAGGGGCTTTCTGTAGTGCACACTGGGTCAGCCCACAGCTTCTCCCCACTCCCTTCAGCTCTCAGCCATTAACACACTCACAATAAAGCAGGAATACAAACCATGAAATACATCACTCAGTTGCCATTCAGTTCAAGCCATCATCACACTTATTCTAAGATTAGAGCAGGGAAAAATTATATTACAGAGACAGGGCCTCGAGTTCAACAAGTTCTTCCAAAATTGATGGATATGCTAACAGAAAAAATACTAGATCTGGTCTGTCTGGGAGAGTAAATTAGGAGTAGCTGGGTATATAGGGTGGAATAAGCATACACCAAGTTTGGGGTTGGATCTTGTGTTGTAAAAGATGTGCAAACTCTTGGATAAAGACAGTTTTCTAAGGCAAACAATGAGACTTCCCCTGAAGCTCACATTTGCATCCAATGGTCTGAACAAGTGGTTGTATTTGAGGGAGAATGTCACAGAGTTCAAATTAGGCAAAAAGTAAAGAGCACTGAAAAGAAATATCTCATAAAAACGATTGGAAAGATCATGCCAAAAGGAAAGACAAGGTCTTCATGCCAATTGTATCTCAAAATAAAAAGTAGAGGGACTGACAAGCAAATGGGTTCTCAAAAGCTACATGAAATTACACTTTCCCTGTTAACAAGCACTAAATAAGACACAAATATTTTTTGCTTGAAAAATTTCAGCAGTTTGTCTAACATCATTCAGACCCTGTCAGAAGGACTTCAAGTAAACACTCAGATTGCAAGAACAATCCTATCCCTACCACATTCTACATCTGAAAAAAGATACAATAAGCCTACCAGTGTGAACTATCACCTGAAAACTCTGCTGATGAGAAAAACTGTCACTGTACAAGACCAAATGTGCCTTCTCAAGCGTTGACTTGTTTCAAAGGCACCAGAGAGTCGGATCTATCTAATTAACAGGGAATGCAATGTTGCAAAAGAGTAAGCAAAGCACTTCCCAGAGCTGGCTGATAACTGCACTTCAACTTAGGGCTCACCAACACACAGACCCATGAGAAGTGAGCAGAGAGGACAGTTTTGAGAGACAAAAGGATGATTCTGGAAAGATTTTTTCATCCCATGAGGAAAAGCAAGCACAGCAGCAGAAGACAGCTCTAGCTATGCCAAGTTCACATATTTGCAACAGAAGATCTGGACTCTATTTTTGAAGACTAATCTTTGCTACAAAGCAGACATCTTTCACCCTGTTTTAAACTGAACATACACAATTCCAAGCACAAACACAGACTGTTTTAAATCTAGAAAGTATCAGAAACAAAAATTTAAGGCTCAGATTTAATATCCAGTGCTTAGGTACTCATAAGTAGGAAGGAACTATAAGATAACATCCCTCAGCTCTCTTTTCCCCAGATGAGCTTGACCTTACAAACTTTAGTAGGTGGGATCCCTTTAGTTAAACTGCACCAGCACATGCACACACAGATCTAACAGTGGTTACTGAATTTGGTTTTTATTACAGGAACAGATTCATATCAGCTTCAGGTCTGAAACATTTTACTTCTGGTAACTTTATATAAAGGAGCAGCATCTGCATGATCTACTACAGTTCCTACAAAACAAAGCTTTATTTCCAAATCTCACAATGACTGCCATGTTGACTGGGGTGCTTCATTAGTGTGATGTAAAATACCTACCCCACACTAACTGCAGATGCAGCCCTGAACCTCAGGGCAGAAAACTGGCTGTGATCCAGCAGTGGCCACAGCATAAGGTGTAAGAGAAAGTGTCCATGAGGCTCTTCTGTCACAGGTGACTCACACAGACAGAAGCTAATAGCTCATCACTCCCACTTTTTTTTTGGCCTGCTAAATACATCATTATCTTGGACCATCATATTTAAAGAGAAACTTTAATTTTCAAGTTATTGACTACTAATTTTTCTTCAGCCTAACAGCTGCTCTCAAATGACTTTTTCTTGTGCCAGATGTCAGAACACAAAATTAATGTTTAAACTTATAAAATACTTTCCATCATAGTATCACAACACTTCTAGCCAAAGACAAATGACCTGTCAGAACAGGGACATCCCCATTTTATACTCAGTGAAAGATTAATTACTGAACACCAAAAATGACAGCACTACAGCTACTTACATCCAAATGCAATATTTCCACTAAGGGTTTAAGTCTCCGTGTGCCCACGCAGATAAACTCTTACAAAAACCATTGTTATTAATTAGTACTATACAGAAAACCATTCTTGTCATAAGCTACTCATAATAACAGAGCTTCTTTAACATATAATTCTCTTTAGTTTTGTGGTTTTCTTATGTAGGCCCCATATAGAAGATGCAGAGGACTTCAGTGTTACAACAGGCACTACATGGTGATTCTCCACTAACACTCCTGGTTATGCAGTAGTTGCAAAGTAAACATCAGCCAGGAACACTCTTAAATGTCTCTGAATTCCTACCAGGATATAAATTAAATAACCTAATATGAATCCTAACTCATAGAAAGCCTCATAATTCAGTTACTTGACACAGAATAAGGCAAACTACTGGGACTGTTGCAATCTTCTACACTGCACACATTACATCAGGGAACAACAGAGATGGAATAACTCTACGGGAAGTTTACAGATCAAGAACCAGAACCTAAGCAGTGTTCATGCAGTGCTGAATACCTTGTCACCTGAGTCTGGAGAACATTCTAACATACAATAAGAAATGCATTCAACCAGTCTCAAAAAATAACGCACATAAATACATGTGAAACACCACAAGGGTAAGCAAGGCCTTGAGTTTTCTCTACCCTTTCACACAAAACAAAAATAGCTGAGGGTCTAAACATCAAAATTTTCTCACCTATATAAAAAGAAATGGATAACCAGTGCCATACACAGTCTTTCCTTGGGCTAGAAAGATTTGCAACAGGGGAACCAGAACATAAATATGGCCAGACACCCTGATGTAATTGGGAGCATATCCAAGAACATTTGGCTGGGAACTCATCAAGGAGCAGAAGAGCCTCCAGCTGCTGTAGGAAGAAAAACAGATTGATACCTCACTTTCTACATTTTAATTAGACCATTACTACTGCAAGACCATTCCTCCATGGCTGAGGAACCAGACATCTCAAATTTACATATATGAGAGTTTGAAGCTTCGCTTGGGTGCATTGCTGGCAAGGCAATTTCCAGGTACCTATCTCAAACCCCAATTTTCTTATTAAAAGATAAAATGACTGCATTATGTTACCTGTCAATCTGGTATTAGGCAGTGAGGCTGCCCACCCATTTCCAAGAGTGCACAGCCCCACAGCATTGATGCAAAATGTCCCTTCCAACCACAACCACAGACCTTGCACAACATCACTGAAAATGAGTTTCCCAACCGTCACAAAACAATCTGATGTCACTTTTTTAGAGGATTCAGGATAGTTCAAGTGCTGAACAGTATTACTACAACAAATCTCAACAATGTTGACCCATTCACCAAAGGAATACTTGCCAGAAACACTCAGAACAATTCCAGATACTTCAAGTCATCTGAGGTAACATTTGGTGCAATGAGTCACAAAGGATAAATGGGTCATCTATTTTAGAAGGAGGACATTCTGATTTACCATAGTGGTTAGCTGAGTATGCAATCACACAACCAAACTTAGAGACTGCTATCAGTTTTATAGGAAATAGACCTCTCTTGACTCAGGAATCAAGAATACATCCAGTTACTCCACAACTTGCCCTGGTACAGTGTTTAAGCTTTTGCACAACAGCTAACTCCACAGAGCAGCATCATCTAGGTCTCTTAACAACTCCTGAAGAAATGCCCTGGAGACAACTTGGAAGAAGTAGTAATTCTGTTTGGTTTCAGTGGGCAGGAAGTCAAAGAGGAACAGCTTGGTCACTTCAGGAAAGCAGTGTGAAATAATCTGACAGCCCAACTGCACTGAGGCAAAGGAACAAATGCCTTTACTGAAATCATCTTTGTGCTGCAATGCTTCTGAACCTGGGGGGTTTAGCTAAGAAGGATTAAAGCAAGTGCTCACTTGCTTCAAAAACAGGTATTCCCCACTTACTCTGTGAGCAGTGAAGTAACAGAATTTGGAGACTTTCAGGGACAGAATGTACAGGGTATAGTTGCAGTGAAGTGAATTCCCTTCAAAGCAGCCTGAATGGTGCTGTCTTTCAGACACGTGACTGCAGCAGTGCTGATAACAAAACTAACTCTGAGCTTCACTCAGCAGTGCCTGCACAGCATCAAGGCCTTCTTTGTTTCTCACAAAGCTTTTCCTCACTTCTGCCCTTTTGATTCTCTCTCCGGTATTGCTGTAGAGGAGTGAGCCAACACCTGGATGGGGGCTTAGCCACTGGCCAGGGTCAGCCCACCACAGAAGGTTCAGGAGGTTTGTCAGATTTCCTTTGCAGACAATGACATCCAGGCTGCAGGCAGACAACAAAACTTGACCACAAAGCATGGTTTTCTACTTCCACACCAAGTGACTCTTCCTCAGTAGGATCCTCTGTTTTTTAAGCAAGTTTCATCACTGCAGTACACCTTTCCCAAGAATAAAATAATGGTTCTGACAGACACTGACCACTGGAAAGGCTCTGAGATACTAATTCCATGAAGGTGGGGAATTCTCATTGCAAAGGTAAAGATAAACCTGCTTAAAGTAGATTTTTTACTATTTTTCTTTGTGAAAGTGTATTTTACAAACATGCCCTAGCTGAATGCCTGGTCTGTACCCACAGAAAAGGAACACCAGTCTTGTGGAGGCATATGTAGAACTCACAGGGAATGAGGACAACTGCTACTGCCACAATTCTGGCTTCTTAGTTCCATGTCCCTGCCACAAGCATAGATACCCTCCAAGACACGAGAACAGAGCACTTTGAACATACATTAACTTTGTCTTTTGGGTGTTACTGAATACCCCAATGCTGAACAGTTGTCAAATTTATCATGTAGACAGAGAGGGACTATCCTCAAAAATGGAGTTGTTAGGATGGCAGCACCCAAGGACTGGCTGACAAGAACTTGCCTGCCTCTAAAGACATTGCTAAAGGCTCTGGCTTCAGGCAATGTCAACTTGACACATCCATAGGCCCTTCAATGCCTTTTCAAGGAGAAAGTCTTCCAAGGTAAAGATCTTACCCACTTTTGTTTTGATGAAAGATGAATGGTGGAGTACCTTGACATCCCCATCTCTGTGGAAATAGGGATACAACACATGTGGAGTACAAGATGGAGTCAGTTCTCAAGTCGCAAAAGAAGAATTTGGGAAGCCAGAACATCTTGGAAAATGAACAAATATGGAACAATTTTCTGCCACTCTGAAACAAAAACAACTCACAGCTATGGAACACTCCATCTCCCCAAGGAAGAGCCATGCCAGATGCATTCCAGCTAACGTGTCCATGTGTTTTCTCATTCTCCACACATGGAGCATCAATGTTCCATCTCCAGAGCCTGCACAGGGAAAACATTCCCCTGTCTCAAGTCTGCAAGTGTCAGTGGCATGTTCAAATTCATATGAGCCACATTCAGATACAGAACTACAAATTCTGTGGAACTTAAAATGAAAAATGTATTATTAAAAAAATGTATTATTATTGAAAGTCTGAGGAACTAACTTCTACACTAACTCTATAAAAAAACTTTATCAAGTCTGCCCAAAAGGATCTTTACCCCTCTGGAAGAAAGGACAAAGAGTTACAACCAGGGACAACTGTTCTTGTACTGGTGTTCTCTGTTACCTTTTGTTCTTATTTTTGAACCCTACAAGAATTTCAATACTGAAACAGAACCAGATGTATCAGAGCAAGTCCTTTCCTTCTGGCACACTCCAGCAGTATCTGCTTTACATGACTAAACATGACTAAAGTTTAAATATTTAATTTGGGAGAGCTGCCTATCTATCAGTGACAAGCCACAGCCACTAGAGAGAACACTTTAAAAAAATTTTAAAAAAAAGAAAACTGAGGGGAAAAAAAAGCTAGTCTAGGAAAGAAACCAAAGCCAAGACTCCACTCTTATGTCCCTAAATAAAAATTGCAACTGTTTCAAGGGAAAAATCACTGGACAGGAGTTCAACTGTGGAAAAACTTATGATAAAACTCTTCCAGAAACAGGAATCACCTTTATATAAAGAGCATTGACTTAGGCTAGAATAATCTTAAACTCTAAGCTGTTAATCCAAACACGCTGAAAAAAACCCCACAAAAGTGCTATAAATGATTAATGACTAGGAAAAGCAAGGATTGCTTCACTTTTGTATCTAACCCATATGCACATATTGCAAAATGGTGAAGAGCTGTGGCACACCAGATTTGTTACTATTAAAATTATGCTATCTACAAACAAAAAAGAAAAAAAATAAAAAAAATAGCATTCATGTCTGCAGACAAACTACCATATCCAATCCCACTACTGGCTGTGGCTCTAGCACACCTTCTAGCTCATCTTTAGGCCATTCATGAGTGTCTACATGTACAAGTCAACAATAATTGCAATTAACTGGATTCACCACATACAACAACCATAACACTCCATAGAAATGTTAAATCATTACCCAGAACCACATACATTTGAGGGCATTCAACTGCTTTTATTCAGAGTTCTATCACTAAACTGAAACTCCACTAGAAATCCTCACTCAGAAGTTGCTCTTCTGTTTTTACAAGGCTAAAATCAAAATCAGCAAACTAGTATGGCATTGTTTCACAGATTGCTGCTCTACAAGGTTATCACTGAAGACCTCCAGGGGCTACAGGCACCACTGGTTTTAATATGCAACCTGTGCTATTATCCAGCCCTGCCATCACATGCAAAAGGATATTCAAGTGCAAAAGCCCTACAAACTTTGAAGTCCTGTGGGATTTGCACATTTAGTACAGTCTGAGCATCAAGTTGCCAAATTATTTCCAACTGCTCTTAAATGAATCCCTCCAGATCAACACAACTATAAAGAGGCAAGAATTCCTGTGCATGCTGCAAGTGCCACATTGAACTGTTCCAAGGTATCCTTCCTCACACATTATAACCTTAATTCAGTGGGGATTTTTTTTCAGTTTCAGGGTTGTCCTAAACCTTCCAAATGCTGTCACAGAATCACAGGATGGGGAACAGCTGATCACCTGGTCCAACCTCCCTGCATGAGCAGGGGAATCCCAGAGCACATGGCGCAGATTGAGTCCAGACAGTTCTGGAAGGTCTCCAGTGAGGGGAAACTCCAAAACCTCTTTGGGCAATCTGTCCCAGTGCTTGGCCAATCCACAGTGAAGTTCTTCCTTGTGTTCACATGGAACTTCCTGTGCATCAGTTTCTGCCCTTGCCTCTGGTCCCATTGCCCAGAAGCACGGAGCAGAGCCTGGTCCATGCTCTGGCCCTCCCTGCAGGCACTGACAGACATTGATGGGTGCCCTCTCAGTCTCTCTCCTCCAGGCTGAACAGGCCCAGCTCTCCCAGCCTTTCCTCACTGCAGAGATGCTCCAGCCCTTTAATAACCTCTGTCACCCTTCCCTTTTCCTGCTCCAGGAGCTCTGTGCCTCTTGTCCTGAGGAGCCCACAACTGGGCACAGCACACCGAGCAACAGGCACAGCCAAACTGTTCAGCAAAGCACCTTGGGTTAAACATGACTTTGCCCAGCTTTACTTTTCAAACAGCGAAACTCTTTTCTTCTAGAATGAGTTTTGACCCAAATTAGACTCAGAACATTAGTGTCAATCAGTGTGCACTGGACACCCAGCTAATGACTCAACACCTACTGCAGAATGTACAGATTTCCCAAATCCTTTGGAGGAGTCCTCATCGCCTGTGGCACAGAGGAAAACAAACTTGTCTGGCTGTGAGAAGAACATGATCCTGTGATCTCAGGCAAGCACCTGCCAACAGCCATTGATAACATCATAAATGCACCTCCAATGTTCCCCAGAGGAGAGATAACAACTTACAAGGTATTTTTATTTTCAGGATTGTCAGACCAATTTCCACATAGGACACATGCCTTCTGAATTAGCACAGTGTGAGGCAGCCTCTCGTACCAGAACTTGAAAGCCAAAAGTATGCTGGAAAAATAAAACATTTTGTAATCTAGCTGGCTAGGATAAATGCATAACAAGGACCAAACAGATACTCACCATCTCAGATTCAGATACTCAGAAAGGTTTCACTACACAGTTAGACTCCAGTAATACCTTCACATAAGGAGATTTCTATACCAGCAATTTACACCAGTTAAACTTTATTTATCAAACTAGCAGCCCATCCTTTTTGAAGTAAACACTACTTCACCACAGAGCTCTGCACTTTAAGTGCTCTTTGTCCTGTGCAATGTCATCCAAGTCCCAGTCGTTTTCAGTCCATATATTATTATATACAATGCTCAGTTAAATGAGTTTTCAAGCACTCTCTCCAAACTGTGTTTCTATGTTATCCAAAACAGGAGCCCTTAAAATACTGTCAAACCATTTAATGGCATACATACAAAATCCCACATGGCTCTTATTCCACAACACTTGTAATCCCTTCCTTAGTGCTCCCACCAACTATCCACAGAGAAATTAATTCCTAGACAGGAATTACCAGAGAGGTTTTCATATCTTATATACTTTTACATAGAATTATCATTTTCAAACCTTTCAATAAATAAATTTTTATTCCCTTATTAGTGCATACCCAGCTATGCAAACATTTTATGAAATGACAGATTATGGCTTTTTTTAAAAGAAAGTAAAGTGTTAATCTAGCCTTCATCTGGTCAAACATTGCCTAGATCACCCAAATTACAAACTTATATACTCAGTATGTTTTTCTCCTGTACCACTAATATATTAAAGGTGTTTTTTACTACCTGTGACCCACAGGTACAAAAAAATACATTACAAGTCCCTGAACATGCAAGATTAGTCTACTTGAAGTGTCAGAAACTACATCACCATGACAACTACCCTGAGAATTTCACACTGATTTTATTCACCTCCATGATAATTTAAGTCATGTGTTTGGGGACTTTCTCCCCAGCCCATAATTAACACTGAGGAGGAGACTGGGTAACCTTTATGAAGTTATAAATATTTCTGTTTCACAGAAGATCATCAGGATGCATGGAACTCTCTACCCTATCAGTTTCCAGAGCTGAAAGCCCATTTTGTCCTGGCTCCACCCCGAGAGCCACTGCCTGTTCCACAAGCACACAAGCCAGAAAGCACAGCAGGAGAGGGCAGCAGAGGCTGCTGCTGTGCTCAGTCTCAAACCTCACACCTGCTAAGAAACAGCTCCACATCTCCAGGGCTGCATCCTCTACATCCTGACAAGTGCATGGAGAAACAAAAGGGAGCCTATGAACATGGGGAAAAGGAACACAGCCTGATTGCACATTGTTTAGCTCACAGGTTTTCAGGCAAAATAACTCCTGTTCAGACACAAACTCAAATATTGCCACACAGTAAATCAAAACTGAATGGCTATCAATATAATACACATACACTTGGTTTTTTGTCCACCCATAAATTCTATATTGTTTTGAATCTTTTCTTTATTTTGACTTTTAAAGCTTTTCCTCTTGGAAAGAAAAAAAGCCACCAAACAACCACACAAAATCTAGAACAAACTCAACCAAATACCAAACCAAATAAAGATTGTGCAGTTCTTCTTAATGTGTCCTTAGCACTAAATCCCCATTACTCCACCAAGAACATCCTCCAGCCAACTACCCAGAGCACTATGAACCATACAAAATGAAGCAGGACAAATGAGGAACTCAACACATTATTAATTTCCAGGTCACCCCCCCATCACTACTCCACTTAGCCAATTTTCTTCATTCAATAATCAAGTGCATTCAGAAACAGCCAGAGATGCTGAACTGACTGGACAGATATATTTTGGGGGTTTCCTGACTGGCCCAACATGTTCAGAATGTTATTTCTCACACATGTGATGTGCTGTTAATGCCACCCAAGACATTGCTTAACAGGGACACTACTGCAAGTCTGAAGAACAGAATAAAGCTCCTGAAGATAACACAGAATTTACTCAAAGTCAAAACACATCTGTAACTCAAATCTGACACACATGAAAACTGACTTATGATATAAAAAACCCCAAAAAGGCAGTATTAGAAAATACCCTGAACAATAATTGAACTTGAATAATACACTTTGACAAACTACACTGGAGTGTAGACTGCTTCCAGGCACTAGCACCTCATATTTTCTTTAATGTGACTCAGAAAATAAATAATATCTACATTCTTGGTTAATTTCATGCGGTAAAATTCTGCATTTTATAAATTTCTGAACATCCACTCAGGTAATTTCAGTCTAATCATTCCTACCTCTAACCTGACTTGTAAGAAATACTGTTAGCAAATGACGCATTTTATAGCCAAGAGAGATTCTTATCTACAGAAATGATGAGCTGGAAAATTATCACATAAAAGCAATAGAAAAGAAAAAGAAACTGCTATCAAAGGCAGTAAGTTGGAATTTCAGCTGTCCTTTCCGAGAATGAGATAAAAATGAGGCAGGGTGGGGGGAAAGGAGCAGCAGGGAAAAACACGATCAGGAAGTCAATGAGCAGAAATGAAATACGTGCTGCAGCATTTGTGATGCAAATTTGATAATACACTCCTCAATAAGCTTCATTCAAACCTGCTTTGTGATTCATTTTCAAACAAATAATTCTAGTGATTCATTAATGAAAGAATGAATGACCTAATGCTGCTTTGAAGTAGACAATGCACACTCTAGAGGAAGGTTGCCATAGGTTTAAAAGTAAACATTACCTTAAGAAATGAAACTTTCCATTTCTTTTCAGTTCACAAAAAAAAAAGAGATGGACTTAACTCCTAAAAATTTTAAGCTTTGATTTTTTTTTTTTTAATTCTCACCTATACCATACTACTCTTTGTTTTAGAGGTGATGCAATTACTCATTAGCTTAAATACAGTAATTTTTTTAGCAACTTCAAGGATTCTGATGGACTACCTCAAGGATTTCTCTACTGGCTCAATTCCAATTTGCACAGTAACTGCAACAGATTCAACTTCAGCAGCCCTTCTGGAGTTCTTCCGCATGAGTAAAAGCATCAGAATACTTTACATCACACTGCATTTCACAAAAGCAAGAAAACAAACCCATAAAGGCTGGGTTATTACATAAAAATGCTATACATTTAAACCAATGCATACCAACACAGAGTTTTATTGTTTTCAGTAACAGTACAAAAAAACTTCAAACCTAAATCAGGTCTGAAGATAAAAAACACAGAAATATCTGTAAATATCTCCATACATACCAACAAGTTTCATGATGAAAGCCTAGGCATTTGACCTAGACATTTTAAGAAGAATAGCCTGGGGCTATTTATCCTATTTGGCTTGAATTGTTATAATGTTTTATTTCTGGCTGAACAGTAGATGTTTTCTTTCCCTTAGTAGCAATAACTTCCAATCATTTAATTACATTCTGGAGAACAGCTAATGCTGTAGCTGAGCATGCCAAAGACAGGACACACTTAAAAACTGGGTTCAAAGGACACAAATTAATATAGTGAATAATGGCAAAATTAGGTCTTGATACACTGAAAATTATACTCCACTCAGTCTTGCACATCAGATGTTACAGAACCACCAAAATGATACAACCCAAGTTAACTAGAAATCATCCTAAAATATTATTTTGTTCCTCAGTCAAACTTAAACATTTCAGCAGAGGAGGTAAACACTTTCTCTGAGCACAAAAGAATTTACTTTGAGAAATACCTTCCACATTCTTTAGAAAGCACAATGCCTTTGGGATTGTACAAGGGAGCTACTACTTTCTAGTAAGGGGGAAAGACAGGCAAGACTTCAGCTCCTGATGAATGAAGAGTCTGTCACATGAGACTAACGTGTCTGGAAGTACTTGGACTATTTTTTTTTAAGGCTACTGAGGTGCAAAGTACCCATTATTACAAAATACTGACACAGTTAAACAAGTCTGTAACATAACTTTGTTTCTAAGCTACATATTAAACGCAACCTCCTCCACAATCTGTACAAATTGTTGCAAATTGCAGATTGCATATATTCTCTATCTTCAAATGATGTGGTTTACTAGCACGTCTTCCACATTATGTATGCTTGGCCAAGAGCCCCAGAGCAGCAGCACAGGACCAGAGGGCAAGTGGAAGTTGGTTATGAGCCACCTTCCCACTTCCTTTACCCTTAGCCTGGTAGGAATAAGACCAATCCTCAGCGTTGTGCTCAGAGAGCCCAAGGGCAGTTCCTAGACTTTTCCTAGGCTTGCCCTTCAAAAGGCTCTCACAGCACTGAGAACTGCCAGGACAGCACTGCAGCACAAGAGCTTCTTTCAGCAGTGATCCATCAGCTATAAAATTACCATGCATCAACACAATTCCAGCCCTCTGCCTTCCTTAACCTGACAAATTAAGTACAAAATTCTTCTACCACTGAACTACAACCAAACACATCAGCAGGAGCAGCCAGTGTAAAATCTCTCCTTTTTAAGTTCATGAATCCACTGACAACCAGGGTATTCATGTCACATTTATTTCTGAGGTAATGTGAAAGCTTCCGGCTTCATAATTCCATAGTAATACTGTCAGCATCATCAACCCTGAATTTCTCTTCACTGGACCTGCAAGATCTTGTTTAACTGCTTTATTCATTAAGGAAATTCTTTTTACAATGTAAGGAAAATGCCTTACATTTTCAGGTTGATCCTTTCCTTCTCTACATAACCTTCTCTCTGGGAGGATTGGGGGAGGAGAAAAAAAATCCCTTCGCAACACAGATAAATTTTTCAAACTACATCTCTTTTACTGTAATACCTGATACAGGCACCATGAAAGGAAAAAAAAAAACTTACTACAGTCTATTAGTTTGTTCAGGATGACAGTATTTTCAGGTGTTACCCAAAAATACATCCATACACAGCATATAGAAATATAGACTACATATAGAAATATGTATTTTAGTATCTTATTTTTGAAATAAGAAATGACTAAACTTACCACTCAGAATTCAGGAAATACAACATATAATACACTGAAAATTGTTTCTGCTGGCCTTTGTATAAAAGACATTTTAGCATGTAAGCCTGGCCACAACAACAAAGAATTAACAGGTCATGTATGTGATCAATATCGTCAGCAAAACCAAAAACTCCATCTCGCAAACAATCTGTTTGCCCAAGTAAAAAGTTTTATCACTCTGTTACTAGCCAAAGTACCAGCACTTGGAAATTTCCTTATCTGATTTTCTGGTTTAGAATGCCAAATAATTGAGATATGTATGAGAGCTGCCCTCTGAATTTATAAACTGCAAGCTTTTTTACTGATCCAGCTGGCATTTGGCATCAGTCAGAAGCCTGACACCAAAAAAAGAGCATGGCAGGAAAGCAGTGTCCAAGACAAACAGCCTTCTCCTCCCTAGCATGTCTTGTCTTACGTACAGGGCTGCAGTGGAGCCATCACACACTTCAATGCCTGGGATTAGTTTAGAGAACTGAGAAGTTATGGATGACAAGACAACGCTGTGTGTACATAACCTCTCCTAACTTCAACTCCAAAAGTCTCCATGGAGACTTGAGGGGAAAACAGAACCTCTGTCAGAGCGAAAGAAGAGTCTGAAGAGCATCATTACTAACAAAACAGAAGGAGCTACCTGAAAGTACAAAATCAACTTAATTTCAGTTGTTATTAAGGTAACAGCACAGCTCCTACCCACCCAGCTCCCCCAGGCACACACTACCTGCACATCTCTATTTTCCACTTCTCTTGGCTTCCCACTTAACCCCAGTGTCAACTTTGCCCAAGGAAATCTTCCCCAACCCATCTCATTACTCATCCTCTTACCTTTGTGCAGTCCCCATGACAGAGTAACTATTATTACCCTGCCACAGCAAAGTCTGAGTTACCATTTCAAACCTGGTTTTCAGTTCTGATCCTCTAACTGGTATGGCACTGAATAAAATTAATTAGTTTTATTAACTCCCAATTAATAAATTAATCAGGAAAAAAAAACTTGCTAGATTAGTTTCATCATTTGTTACTTTCTCATACACTGTGAAAGAATGTAAAAGAGGAAAAAAAAACTCCACCAATGACTTAGAATTTTTTCTTTAAACCCTGAAAGTGCTGTGGATAGCAGGTAAGGTGGCCCTTGACAGACTTACTGGGCCACACCAAGTCTATTACTATGACAAAACCACAATTAATATGGCAGCACAAATATTCAAAGGTGCAACTTAGAAAGCAATCATTTGTCTTTAAACTGAAGTAAATTTCCACATACTCCAGCCAGGTTTTGGGCTGTGCCTTACTTACGCACAATACAATCATAAAACACATTAACTTGAAATTAACACAAGTGAGAAAGATTTCAATTCAGAGGTACAATGAAATAAAACAGGAAAATATCTGAAACACTCCCTAAAAGGCAGCTCATATGCACACACACACAAAAAATTATTTTTACTATATTTAGTGTATATATATATTTATACATTTGTATATAAATATATATATAAAAATTTCAATTGAACTATTGAATGAACTTATTTCATGAACTATTTCAATTTACATGCAGAGTACAGACCACCAAGTGAGGCACAAACTTTTCTTATGCAGCTTGCAGAAGGGAAATTCAACATGAGACAATGCATGTCACTACCCAAACACTGAACAATATTTAAAAATTCTTCCTGGCCCAGAGGTAAAAACACTCTTGTGTGGCAGAAGCAGGTGATACCTTTTCATCCTTGTGCTTTCCATGCATTACCCCCTCCAATGGCTGAACACAAACACTATCAAACCTATTGCTACCCATTACTTCAGCAATGAAAACACACAACGCACTTGTGGGTCTGACAGCCCCAAACTTCTATAGAAAACATGCAGGAAATGAAAGAACTTATTTCCTGGGGGTTTCGGTTTAGGGAGTTTTCTTGGTTTGTTTTGAGCAGTTTTTTTGTGGTGGTGGTGGTTGTTTGCAGCTTGATAGATTTTCTCAGGTGGTATTTGCGTGCTTGTTTGCCTTCAAGGTCTCTCTTGGTTTCATGCAGCTCAGCAGGGCTGGCTTTTGGGGTTGACTTTCATTCAACTGGCAGTATAGGAAAGTTACTTAAAGCTTTCTAAAGAATAAAAGTATTTTGACAATTCTTGAGAACACCTGAAGATAGAGAAGATACAGACCTACTACTTAACATTCATAATTTGTTGCCATTTTGTTTTAGCAACACAGTCATACAGAAATATTTTATTAGCAGCTGGTAAAAAGCTGCTTTTCAGAAATCACAAATGATAATACATTGAAAACTCAGCAATCATGAAACTGTATCCCTGGCTTTACAGTACATTTTGTGCCCTATTATACAGTAAATGGTGTTAATTTTTAATAGAACTTCCTATATTCTTTGGCATCACCATGACTTTCAAGTGCTAAATACACATTTCACACAGAGGAGGCCTCTGAGGACTTGTATTACTTAATAACTTATTTTAACAGAAATGTCCAAAAAGGAGCTACAAGGTTTGCACATTTCATCCTGTTACCCTTATCCTGGATTTGTACCTGTGGTTATTTATTTAGCCTCAGTCTCATGGACTTTCTTGTTCAGTTGATTGTCAATGGAAAAGCAGAGGAGAAAAGAACTTGCTGGAGACTGAGTACTCAAATTTCAGTACTTTCAAAGTTTAAAACTGACTTTCAAAACCTGAAAAAAAAATTCCATAATGTTTGCACTAAGAGAAACTTTAGACTGCTTAGCCATTGCTTTGGAACTAAAATGGCAAAATCCCAATTTTTCTGATGCGGGTACATGAAGTAAGAAAAGTACCCTCAATTTAAAAGAAGAAAAAATAAAACTTGTGCTAAATGTCTGGATCCTGATTTATTTTTAAGAGCATCTTTCACCTCCAGGGGAAAAAAAAAGAAAAGTCTTCCCATTTCTGGATATATCTCCAACAAGATTTTTTCTTGTCTTACTAATCCTACCGGACCTCAACTCTATTGTGTCCATCAGAATAAATAAAAAAAGGCAACTCAGCAACTCCTTCATGACTCAAACCAGAACATAACCAAACAGAACAACTATTGAAAAAGTTTAATTATGACCTTCAGTTTAGACTGAAGAGGCCAAAGCCACTCCTCTAATGTTCCCCACTAAGGACAAAACATCAGTTCAGTGCTGCAAGACTACAAGACCTAACAAGGCAGCCCTACAGAAATAAAATAAAGGACCTAGAATGTAGTCTGCATTTCAGCAGCCTGAATGCCCAAGTTCAACCCACATTACTTGCAGGATAAGATGAGATGTAGAGCAAATCTACCAGAGCAATTCTCAACAGCCCCAACAACCTCCCCTGTAGCAGAATATCCTCACCTACAGCAATACACACCTGGGATTCCTACACCCTCTCTTGGGCACTGCCCAGGAATGCCACATACATCTTTATAGGCAGAGAGGAACAGATCAGAATTTTACACCAGATTTTCCAGGTATTTCTGCAGAGCCTTCCACATACAAACTGCATCCCCCCCATGGCAACACCCACAGTGGAGACCTTCTGCAGGGATATCCTCCAGGACCTATTCCTTCAGCTGTCCCTCTGCAACATCCCACTGACAGGCAGGATTTGCCCTGGACTGCACTCACAAGCTCTACAGACCCCTCCATACCAGAATGATAAGTTCTGTTGTGACAGAGTGACACAACACAGGTCACACTTGAGAGGGCCACTACACACAGAGAATCATCAAACAATTTCAGAGAGCTGCAACCCATACACACTAACACCTTACCACACCAGAAGGCTTCAAGCATCAACCCATACAGAGTAACATCACCTCAGAAAGCTGCAAGTCTCTGCCCTTCTTGTTCTTTAGCCCAACCTTTCATACCCCTCGTGTTGATGCACTGCACCTGTGTGCCCTCTGTTCCCTTTGGGGATTGGTCAGTAACACCTCAGCACCCCATGGCTCATCACCTCCAACACTGCTCACCTGCTTCTCACAGCTGCAGCCCATTGGGGATGGGGCTCGGCCACAGCCCCACTCCCAATTCCCACAAACTGTGTGCCTACACCAGAGCAATATTCTTCCCTCAGCTTGAGGAATTGGGCTTCATGTCTGCTTAATGACTGAAAAAGCAAAGGCTTTTTTCTGGTTTTTAATCAATTTTATCCCTGACATCATTTGGACTATTTTTTGATGTTTCTTTAGAAGCTCTTTATGCCTCCTTACCAAATAATACAAAGTGTAATCATAAACACTGGAGTAAAGCAGAACATGCAGCATTATGATAGTGTTTACATCAAATAAAAAGTGCTTTGCATCTTCTCACACATAGTAATCACATATTTCATGTTCAAAAAGACTGTCTTTGCACAGAGCAGCTAAAAATGCAGAACATTTATTCTCAAGCTCAACTCTGACACATTTGGAACTCAGCTCTTTCATTACAGTAATTTTTTCAGATTTCAAAGTGATGCTTTTGTACACAGTAAAGTATCCAAATGCTTTGCAAAGGAGGATCTGTTACTTCTTTGTGATCAAAGTGTACATGAAGGATTAGAGTAAAATTAAGCAAAACACACATCTGTGTAAAAGATACAGCAGCAAAAAAGCAGCTCCTCCTTGAAGCCAAGAAACCAGAAAGCAAAGTAAGCGTGCATTACAGCACGCATCTTGCTCTGAAATATGTGGAAAAATCCTTTGTAAATAACATTCTTTATACAGAAGGCAATGAACTTTCTGAAATTTTCAAGGTGAAGGTTTCCAAAGCTCTGAGTCTACTGTGAGATTAGACATGGTGTGGGTTGATGTTTTCAATACCAGAAAGACGCTCCACATAAACAGCTGAGTGTAACTCGTTAAAGTTGGTCTGACACACTTTGAAGCAAAACAATCATCACTTCTGAAAGCATCTCAAGGTTGGGTAGTTGATCAATACAAATAATATTTCCACATTATCAAAAAAACCTCATCATTTTTAGTAAAAAGCACTTGCTTGGAATCAAAGGAAAGATCTTACGTGAGAGATGCACGTTTCCTGCTAAATTGCAACATAAATGTAACTTAATGCTGTTTTACACTGGACACACAGTCACTCTAGAGCTAGGGAATTATCATGACCTCCAAAAATTTAAAATTACTTTTGGATACTATTTGCCAACTGTGTTAAAAGTTAACATCTCCATAAGGTCAAGATATTCTTGCAATATATGACTAAGCCAGTTCATCTGAAATTTTCAACTCGGGGCCTGTGAACAACACAATTCAGGCAGCAGAGACAGATAAATCCCCTCTGTCTTCACTTCTTTCTTTCAAAAGCTGTATATTCACACACATCTCTCTTTCATCTGCCTCAGATCAAAACAATCCTCCTCAAATCTGAAATGTGTAAAGAAGAATCCTCCTCATAAGAGCCCTTCTGACATCCCACGCAGTGCCAGCGCTGCAGAGATAACGTGCAACCCATTTCTCCAGCTCCCTCACTTTAGCCTTAAATGCAGTCTTTATTTGTAGTCCCATACCTCACATCACTGCAAATTCCTGTTCTGGAGCTTGCACAAACTACCCACATCTCAACCCAACCTGTAAATATTACTTAGCAGATCCCAACATGCAAGATGTTAGCTCTGCAACTCACTTCCTCCCGATCTACTTTCCAATCCTCTGCAGTAAGAATCTGCCTCAACTTCCAAATCCCTGTTCTCTCTCCACCACCTTCACAGGACTGTTCCTCTGTACATTGCACTCTTGATCTCTAATAGACAATGTTTGTCATCTCACAGTTCCTCTTCCACTGCCCTTTTCCATTCCTTAGTTATTTAAAATACTGTTTTTCCATAATGCTTCCTGCCTCTAAGCACTTGCAGAGCCACAGTCCTTTAATGAGAGGAACTGGAACATGGATCCGTACATGCAGGTATCCCAGCAGGTATCATTCATTTATATCACATGTCAGCAAACTTCCTTGCATCATACTTGCCACAAAATCTGTTCAAACAGAATTCTGTGACTGGAAGGCCATCTCAACTGTCTACTACAACATTATTTTGCCCTCAACTTCACAGCAGCTGCCACAGATCTTTGGGTACTGAGATGCTCGCTGGAAGTCCCCACAGAATTTTAGACAGTACCCTCCTCACATGCAGTAGTTTCTTTCAAAACCTGGCTTAGTTTAATTTAAAACAAGACTAAAAGGACAAAAAAAATCAACACAAGTTGATTTCAACCTGTTCACTCAATTCTTAACAACAGATTTGTACTGTACATATATTTTTGCATTGATTAAGTAAGTTTCAAAGCTTTTCTTCTACTCAGCACATAAATATAAGCAATCATAAAGGATGAGGAAGCAAGTTTTCTCTTTTTTCCCAGAACTAACCAGCTGCTAAGATTTGTTTATTTAAGTCTGCGTGCCACTGCTCACCTACAGATGATGGAGAGTGACAAGTCATTTGGGAGTTTCCCACCCTGTATATTTCCTGTGATTCCAATAGGCTAAAACAATTAAATAATATTTTGATCTCAACAAAGCAAGATTTTTATACAACAGCTGTAAAAACGCACGTTGACAATAAAAATTTCTGAGTGTATTCAATGTTTTCCTCATACAAAACCTTTTCAGAACACAGATGATAAATGATGCTTTACAAAGAATGATTCACATATCCTGGTAGGCCAAATATTTTGTCTGGACTGACTATAGACTAAAAACAGAGCAAAAAAACAAAGAGCTTCCAGTAAGCTGAGCATATCTTATGGCCCATATGTATTTAGCAAAAAGCAGCTCCTTACCCACCTGCCTGAATGGCACCAGTGCCAACATTCAGGCTGCTCAGCCCAGGTGCCAGCTAACCCCACGCTGCCCTGTGCAAGCCAGGACTCCACAGCAGCATTCTCCCTCAAGAGAATTGGGCCCTGAGGGTTTAGGCACATTTTGCTCCACATTCTCCAGCACTCCATAAGCTGGGGATGTGCAGGGGATGTGAGCAAGGCTCCACAGTTACTGGCCTCCTGTCATGGCTGAATTGCAAAGGGCTGGAGCGTCACCGTGCAAACAGCCTGAGCTGCCCACTGAGAGCCCTGCAGGAGCACTGACCTGGGGAACACCCTGCAACAGAGCCCCAAAACAACAGCAGCCCCCATTAACAAGGGGTCCCATAAATACCCAGAGAATGCAATTTCACCCCTGCCTGCCTGCCTGACCCCAAATGAAAGGAATGCATGGCAGTGATCACGCTTCCACAGCAGGGGCAAAGAGCAGCACGCTGCCACAGCAGCCACCATCATCCCCTGATGTCATCCTGCTCAGCCTCTGCATGACAAACTTTGTTCTTCACAGCTGCAGACAAGGTCCAAACAACATGTTCGGCTTCCGAAATGAGAACAAAAAGCACAGGGCTACTTCAAACAGGCAATCAAAATTAACACCATTGTCTGGAACACCCTCAGCTGTCCCCAAGTTAAACACTGTTTGTTTGTGTTCTGGCTCGCAGAGGTTAACAGTATTTCATCCCCTCCTTGCCCACAGAACCAGCTGCCAGAGTGCCTTAAATTAAGTGGGGACCGACACAAAGAATGTGAATTCTTAAAAATAATGCTGTATGCAAATTTCTTTGAAATGCACAGACACAAGCTTTGAAACATCACAAGTGTTACTGTGTATTTGTATTACTTCTAACTCCAGCAGTCTTCCCTAAAGCTGAACTGTGCATAATGTGAATTGTATTTGGCTCATGTAGCACATAATATTTCACCTGATCTCTAAACAAGCACTGCAAATGCTGGTAAATACTTCATTGGAAAAAGACCCCAAAAAAATCAAACAGGAAGACACAAAATTAATATAAATGTGTAAATTTGAATAATTATTAGGGTATTTCAGGGGTTTTGAGAGTTCTCTTAAAACCATAATGTAAGAATAAAGTATGGTTCTGTGCTTGTGCTAAATCACCTGTTTCCTTACTGCCATCTCCTGCCCCATAAATAAGCTACACTGCCAAGATTTTGCACATCCAAATGCACTTCCAGTGCATGCCCCATTAGCAGTAAAAATAGTATTTTTTTAACTCCTCGGTGCATATTTTGCAATTGCAAGAAACCAAAGGAACTGGTTGTCTGAAACGAGAGCACAAAGAAAGAAAAGAGTCACATCCATGTCCTAGCAAACAATTAAATGCCACTTGACTATGGGCCCGTAATTAATTAATAGAACATAACCTCTCCCTTCTGAGGCTGTGGCAGGCCCAGAATCTTAACTGGAGCATATTATAATGTGTCTGCCACAAAGGCAGGCAAACATTCTCCTAAGTGACAGTAAATGGTGTTCTCACAAGTAAAACTGCTCCTTGCAGAGAGGTTTCCTACAGAAACGACGTCTGTGTGACCGATGGCCTTTAACCCAAATAAATAAACACACAGTGACCCTGATCTGAAGAAAAGTTAGTATTCAAGACACCCCGTTCCTTGTCTGTAGCAGCACTACCAGGGCCATTCCAGACAAAAGACAAAAAATGTGCAGAAATACGTCACTAGTTCTGCTGTTTAGGAAATAATTGGCCAACTTGTTTCTTAAAGTCCCTGACTCTTAAAATATCACCCTACTTAATGCACCCCAAACAACCCAAAATTTAGTATGCCTAGGGGCATCAACTGAATGTGCTTTCTGCAAATTTATTCACTACACACACTCAATCATATTTACAGCAGCATTAAGTCTATCTCTCAGACATGATATGTGAGTCATTGTGGAGTCCAAGGCTTGGTTTTTGATTTGAAGTGGGTTTTGGTTTAGTTTTGATTGAAGTTGCTGCAGATTGAAACACAGAACATAACTGCACCTGTTCTTATAATATATAAACATATATATATATATATATATATATATATATATACACATAGATTATTTATTTTCTGAAAATGAAGACAATAAACAGAGTAGAGGACAAGCTAAGAATTCAAAGTGATCCTGAAAGACTGGGAAAAAAGTTATGAAAAAATGTTAAGAGTGTGACTAAGGAAAATTGCAAAGCTGCAGAGTTAGGCCAGAACACCTGACTGCACATATAAGGGATGGCCCAAATGTGGTTTAAGTAAAAAGGATGTAGAAGTTAAAGCAGACCACAAAGTGACCCTCAAGTGACCTTCAGTGTTGTGATGCTGAGAGCTAAAAAAAAAACCAAAAAAACAACCAAACCAAATAAAAAGCTCAGAGTGATGTCACAAAACTGCCCTGCCCACAAAACCAGCAAGTATCAGTCTCACTCTGTATTTTGGTAAGATTTCATGTAAATGACCACATGCAGTTTGGTCCCCACATTTCAAGGAGAAGAGCAGTAACAGGCTGACAACTGTACCCAAAGCCACATGACTCAAACACTGAAAAGTCTCCTGAAAGTCAGCCAGAGGAGCACTGGAGGAGGTTTGAAGGGCTGTTGTGGAGGTCTCTGAGGATGAGTCAGGATCTGCCCAGGCAGATCAGCAAAGGCTGCAGCCATTTGTGCCTTGGGAGAGGAGAAGGGATCAGGCAATGCCCACTGGTCCTGTCCAGTCTTTAGGGGTCTGGATCACAGAGACCAGGGCTGAGCAGGACCTCTGGGGTTCCCCTAACCCATTCCTGGCCCCTAAGCTGCAAGTCCCAACACCACAGGGGTTTTGGGTGGGTTTCTTTCACAATTCCACACTGTTTATTTCTGAGTTTACTGATGCCATACCAGACTTTAGGCTGAAGTTTCACAGAGAACTGTCCCAACAAATTCCAAGAACTTTTCAACTAAGTGACAATAGCTAAATTAGAGACCAATGCTATGAATTCTTTCTCACCACTAAATGTACTTTGGCTTGTATTTATAAAAATGCATTTCATCCAAAATTTGGACATTCTAGTCACTCATATCATGAGCTCTGTCTGGAGCCCTTCACCACAAGCTTTAAATAATTTTATTATAAATTGATTTATTTATATATTTATATAATTTATAATATAATATATTTAATATAATTATACTATAATATATTTATCTATATTTATATAATTTTATTTATAATATATTTATTTATAATAAAATAATTATTTTATTACTTTCTTTTAATCATCTAAAAGTCTCAAGCATTAAGTATTCCACTTCTTTTATTTTACTTGATATTTACAAGTTGAACAAAAAAAAAAGGTCTGCAAAATTAACTTTGGGCGTCCATGCTACCAATTTTGCCCAAGAACAGTGACCACCTGCACCCATCCTTTACCAGCAGGTCAAGAGAGGTGATTCTCTCCTCCTACTCTGCTCTCCTGAGAAATCACCTGGAGTGCTCCACCACCTCTGGGGGCCCCAACAGAGGAAGGACAACCCAATCCAGTGGAAGGTTCCCTGCCCATGGAACCAGAGGATTTTTAAGGTCCCTTCCAACCAAAACCATTCTCTGATCCTTTAATCTGTACATAACTCTTGGGACTCTTACCATTAAATCAGGAACAGCTTAGATTGAGACATGAAAATTTGCTGCTAATTAAGTTTGGCAAGACCATGTTGACAAAACCTTGGTCCATCTGCTGTGAAAACTGTAGAAAGCATATGGTGCTTTATACAACTACATGAAGATCACTGAAGTCCAAAGCTCCTCTCAGCTCACCATCAAATGCAAAAGAATTAAAAAAATCCAGAGTTTTCATAAGACCATAAATCAAATCTAATAAAACATACAATTTATGTTTTGGTCTCTACAAATCTATTTTCAAAGCTTTAAGAGAACAGTTAAGATTAGGTAGGGAGTACATACCAGACAGACAGTAAGTGATGAGGGTTTTCTACTGCTCATTTCTAGACTTTTTATGGGGATTTTTAAACAGAATTATATTCTAAGTCTTCTGCTTCAGAATTTTATTAGTAGCCATGACTCTTCTTGTTTTCATATAAAACCTAAAACAATTACTGATTTTGGGGGAGTCAGGGAGGAGAAGGAGAAAAGAAGTTAGGGATAGGAAACAACTCAACCCACAGACTTTATTATAACTTTAAGAACACTGGCTGAGAATAAGCAGAACACACATCTCAGTTACAAAGGAAGATAGGAGATCCATAGGTTTTACTTTTCAGCATCCTATCCTTAACCATCACAACTTTGGGAATTGAAACATCTCCAAGGTCTTTTCCACAAGACAAAAACAATGAGTTGCAGACCAGTTAAGGCCTTTCTTAAAAAAATTATTATTGTTATTATTACTTTTATCTGACGCTTACCTCCAGGTTTTCTAACTTCAAATAATGGTAAGCATAATCTCAAGAAAATAACAGATTATGAAAACAACAGTCTTCTGAGTTAGGCCTCTCAAATCCTACCTCTCTGGAAAGAGCAACAATCCTCATTTTTAATCAGAATTAAGTATGCATGTAAACTGCTACCTTCTGTCTTCTACTAGGCTATCAGCAAGAAGAGCAGCTCTGGTTACCAATAACTATGTCTAGAGACTTGACCAGAGAACCCCCATGTTCTTGAACTGCAGTTTTCCAAAGAAGGCCATTTACTAAATCTGGCCACATCTTTGTAAATTAAAAACAAAAATCATAAAGAAACCCATAACCAAGCACGTAAACAATTTTGTAAGAATGCAAAAACATCTTACAAGGTCAGAAAGGCACAAAGCATGTTTTCTGAGGTCTTTTCTCTCTCACAAAAAATGAGTGACAGTCTTGCCTCTTCCAAAACGATGCCATGTGGCAAAAGAGAACAAAATGATAAAAAATAGCCTCCAGGAGATTATTTTGTTAAACATGTATGATCTCATCTCTTTTAATAATAAACAGCATAAACAAAATATTTGGAAAACAGGGTGCTGAAACAACAACCTTACAGGAGTGTCACAACTTGAGCGGACGCCGTTTACTCAGGGGCAAACCTGGTATCACTATTTATGCACGTTACTCAAACAGGAAAGAGAATCTTTTGAAAGAAGAGTTTTGAATTCCAAATCACAAACATGTGGCTCTCTATGGCTTTGTTTTCTTTTCAGTTGCCTGTAGCTGAAACAACAGGGCCGCTTGCTTTGGCTGCGCTGCTGAAGCGCGGGGCAGTCACAGCTGCAGGCTGGGGACACCCTGCTGAGTGAGGGGCTCGGGGATGCTCCAGCTCTCTCTGCTGCCTCCCTGCTGCAAAGAACCAGCCCTCAGAGCTGGAGAAGGGAACACAGCGTCACTACTCCAAAGCCAGGTGCCTCGGCTTCAAGCATGCTTACAGGGAGCTTGAGGCAAAACTTCAGCTGGTGAGTGGGAGTAGCACAGAACTGGCACCAGGGTCTAAAATCGCTGCCTCCAGCTAAAGGGCAAACCTGAGACCTTCACAGGTGTTCTCTGAACTCACTTCAGCAAAGTGGACCAGAATTTATCACTGAAAATTAGCATTTCAGTTTTAGTCACTATAAATTACCATGGGCAGAAACATTCCTCTGCAACATTTTGAACACTTGCGTGGATTTCTGAACACAAACTGAATATTTATTATGACAGAAAACATCCTTTTATTCTGTGTGCATGCCTCGTTATCTTATTTGTTTTGGAAATACCACTAAAAGCATCCATTCCAAACCTTGGGCTTTCTACCACTGCTGAAACTTACTGATCATGAGAGACACATGCTAATTAGCTTCCTATTTTACAAAAGCAAGCAGCTCCTGAAAGGCATAAAGTAAGAATAATTCAATAATTGCACTTCTAAGAAATGTAGGGTGAATCCCAAAGGCAGCAGCTCTTCCCTCCCTTTACAGGAAATTCCAACTTGTTCCTCAGCTGCAGCTGGGCACAACCTATGGCTCAGGCAGAGGCCCCAGGCCAAGACACTTCACAAAAAGCAAATTCTGCCTGGCAGCCCACTGAACAAAATACACTGAAGGCAAAAACTCTCACAGGCTGAAGATTCTAAGAACTTGCAGCCCAAAAGAGGAAGACTCTAAATAGATTAAATTACCCCCCAAAAATATGGGGGGAAATGTGGGTTTAAATCCGTGTTTTAGGAAGGCTTTTACAATTGGTTTTATCATAAATTTTTCTTTGAAACCTTCTTTAAAAAATTATATGTTCTTAAAAATTATCAAACCTACTAATTCTCTCTTCACAAACTATAAAACAAGAAGAAAGAAAATGGAAATCCTCTTGTAAGTTCTACTGGAATGTTTTGTATTAAGCCTAGTTTAAAAATAGCACACCAACAATATAGACCAGTAACAGCCCAGTCATCACACGAGCTTCATAAAACTACTATGTGTTTTTCTGGGAAAATAGATTAATTATGAAGAAACAGCTCCACAGGAACAAAGCATGTGGCTTTCTTCTATTTTTATGCAATTGCAATTTGCATGTTTATGAAAAGCAGTCTGTGTAATAGAATTCAAAAACACAGCTTCTCTAATTTTTTAAGAAGTACAGTATGCCAATTCAACAATATTTCAAGAATTAAAATTCCATTACATTTGAATTTATGACAAGGTCACAACTTTGTCTTTTGAGTCTTGAGTATTTTGTTAGTCACACATACAGCTTATTCTTACTGCCATTTAGGAATTAGATTTACAGCCCAGAGAACAATAGTCACAAAAAAGGACGAGCGTCTGCATTTCTTCGTCCAAAACAAAAATACACATGTTAAATGCACAAATCTAAACTGTGGAAAACTTCAACAACACAGTGGTCAAGCTAAAAGCTTTACTGGGCTTTAACTAGTGCAGTTATAACAAACTAAGAAACAAGAGTGTGATGTTTTTTACATACACAAATAACTAACAGCTACAGGCATC
Source organism: Molothrus aeneus (assembly GCF_037042795.1). NCBI lineage: Eukaryota > Metazoa > Chordata > Aves > Passeriformes > Icteridae > Molothrus > Molothrus aeneus. The sequence goes on along the minus strand of NC_089651.1, from coordinate 10,908,923 downwards.
TCTGATGGTGTTCGATCTTGTTCTTTAACTATTTTCAATTATTTTTTACTTAAACTTAATGCACCATATAAAGTCTCAATGGTTGGCATCTGTTTCCAGCCCAATTATTTCAGTAAAATTTCACACCAAATACTTTTTCTGCTTCCAAGAAATAAGACTGGAGAGAAAAGGATTTTTTTTGGCCTAAACTAAAATTCTACCGAACACTCTTTTAGGCTCAAAATTTACTGAAGGGACAAAACCTGGCCCTGGTGTTTGTGTGATGAATTGGAATTTGTTTATTTAAAGATGAAAACCATAAGAAATCAGACTGAGTGGCCAAGAAGACTTCATCTCAGAAAATCACAGAGTAGATAAAGAGAGTTAAATGGATACTGAGAGTAAGAGAAGGAAGGAGAAAGTTGGAGAGATGACAAGGCAGAGATTCTTCTGGAATAAACCTAGAAGACAGAAAGCATTCTAAAATACCAGAATGTGTCAAATAGAGTAAGCAGGAGGAGTGGCCAATGTCTTGTGAAGGGTGCCTGAGCCACAAGGAAGTGACATGCAGCCCACCACAGAGTCTGACAACACTCCTGGCATCACTGTCCACAGCAGCTGGCAAAAGGAGCCCAACAAAACCCACAACCTTCCACAGCTGAAGTCAAGGCTCCAGAAAGAAGAGCTGTCATCCCTCTTCCCCCAGAAGCATCTGAGAAATCCTCTGCCAGAATGTCTCATCTTCCTTCCAGCTGCTATTCCAGCAACCCAACCCAACACTCTAACATTTAAAAAAGACATTTTCTATCTCGCTGAAGATCAATCCAAGTGTCAGATAATGGATTTTCTGGGGTTTTAAATCCTAGAAAACGACACATGAACCACAGTAAAAGGACATGATAAGGACATTTTTCCTACCTTCTATTTTCCCCCTCTTGAATTTCTTTCTGATTGATTGACTTTATATGCCCAGTAACATTCCTTTGTCTCTTTGTATCCACTGAGGTCTCCCATGGTCCAATGGGGTTTTGCATGCAACTATCCTGAATTTGTATCCAGAATTATGATGAGTTTGTTTTTTCTGCCTCTCAGCTTTCCTCCACAACAGCTTCACACAACCCCAGACCATCCTGTCACCAAGTGCTGGTCCTGGCTGCAGCAGTGACAGCCCATCACCCACATCCAGCTCAGTGCAAATGTTGTGGTTACTTTGACACCTAGAACACAACACTCCCAGAAAGGAAACAAAGAATTCAAGCTCTGTTCAATGATTGCATTTTTTCATAGTATTCAATCTGCAGAAGATTGAAAACTGAGAACTGTAAACATCAGAGACGTGAAATCAGGATCTATCTAGTCACTAGCAGATAAGCAATAACCAGCATGTTCTTGGCTCAATGAGCAGGGATTTAGCTGCCAAATCCCAATCAACACTAATTGGATTGTCCTTGACTTCAGAACGTACCACTGACACCACCGGAGTGATTTATTTCAACAAACACATAGAAATGGAACACAATTCCCAAAACGCCGAGCAGAAGAAAATGAATCTCATCAATACTGATAATGCTATTGTTAGAAATCTTTTTTTTCACTATAGAAGCAAGGAGCATGAAAGTCTCATGCTACTGCAAAGAGGAGTAAGAGGAGAGATGAACCAAAGGAAAACCTCCCACTCACCAGTAGATATTTGCAGGCCACAACTTTCACTGACAGTTATCAAGGCTGGACTGTGAATCTGCTTTTACACATTTTACAAATGATTCCACAGTGACTGTGGTTTTCCTTTGTGAGCACGAGTAATTGGGGAGGTAGTTGGTACTTGAAATTGATGTAAGAGAGCTACCACAGCAGTGTAATTCTCTTCCTTGCTGTTACAAGACAGGACTGTTATGTTTGGGACATTGCAGAAGTTAAATGTCAGTCTCATTGTCCCTCCACTGAAAAATATGATTGTGGTTATAGAAGGCCAGGGCTTACACAGTATTCAGGCTTGCATAACAAACTGTTTGCCATGAACAGGCTGCAGGAAAAGTGTCTTTTTGTCAGATAATCCACAAAGTTAATCCAGGACAGAACAGGGAAGAAAGAGTTCCTTGACTGCAGTTAAGTCACAAAGATAGGAAATGCTACTTCCCTCAACATAATCTGTGTCCTATTTCAGACCAAATGCAGATAGCTTGCAGAGAAAAAAGCCTCCAGGAATATTTTAGATTACAATTAAAGGCTGAAAAAGAAGTATTTTTAGTGTTGTTGTTATTATAATGGCAAGACTGAGTGAGTAAAGAGTCTGAAATCCAAGTTCTTTAGAAATATTCATTACAGACATGTGAGGGAAAGAAGACATCTATGATCTCTGTTGATTATAAGATTTCTCCAAAATGATAAAAATCCATAAACCAAAATCAATTTTTTAAGTCCACATTATGTACTAGAAGAAACTGCTTGGATATCTTTTAGGAATACATGCTATCAAAAAATACTGGGGGTCTTCCAAGAAGGCTTTCAACAGAGCTTTATCTCACCCAAAAAAAAAAAAAAAACCAACAAAAACAAAACAAAAAACCTCACCAAACAAACAAAGAAACAAACAAAGAAATAAACACTACCACAATCGAAACAAACAAAACCACGTGCAATGGAAATATTTTTTCCTCATTCTGTTTCAGCACAGTTTTATGAAACCTGTTGTATTTGAAAAGTAAAGCACAAGGTTTGGAGGAAGAGATCATTTCATTGACTGGAGCAACTAATTTGTATACAAGTATTTGGGGTGCCATGCCCTAGCAGCCACAGGCACCTAGAACCATCTCCCAGGCACACTCCTGCATTCTGCTCCACTTCCAGCACTGCACTTGATGCTTCATTCCACTGCAGCTGCAAGAATTCCCCTGCCACAATAAGAAGGATTTGGTTTTTGTTGCTTTTTTAATCCCTTTGAGATTTCCCTGGATTGCATTTGAATCAAATTAAGCTGCAGCACAGATAAGAAAGCCACTGAAGTAACAGCTTTATTCCCTTATTTTTCTACATTTTGTTTTTACAGAGATTGCATGCCATGGTATCAAGCAATCATCCACTCCTTATACACACACCAGTTCAGTGAAATGCCCAACTGTGAATATACAGAAAATACACCAGAAAATCCTAATGATACTATATTCTTCACAGGGAAAATCTGCTCACAGGAAAAAAAAGAATCAGACAACTCCATTTAGAAATTTCTCCCACTCCATCAACAATCACTTGTCTTGTTTCAAAATCCTCTGAGATACAAAGCTATGTTACACAATAAAGGCTTCCCTGAAGAGGAGTTGATAAAAATCAGAACAGAAACAACCACAACAGAGCCTACACATGTTATACCAGCATTTATCAGTTGTGACAACAGCCAAATAAAACTGCTATACTGTTGGAAGCCTTCTGTCCTACACATTGCAACTGCACACAGATTCAAGAACAAATCACTCCTCTGTCCTCTTAGAGCAACCAAACCTCACAGAAAACATCCTGATCCACCACATAGGTTTTCTCCTTTAACTTCTGGGTACAAAACAGCATCCTACAGGAAAGCTGCCACGGGTGTATGGGAAAATTAATCAAATTCAGTCTTTAGACCCTCTCTTCTTCATCCTGTCACCTTTCAGCTGCTGAGCTAAGGAAGACACAGAATGTTCTCTCTTTTACCTTTTCCAAGGAATACTGTATGTAGATTCTAGGGATAGGTTTATGATTAGGGCTTATACCAGCAAAACCAAAAACAAACAAAACAAAAAAGGCATTTTCTCATGCCCTTCTGTGATCTTTGCAAATATCTGTGCTCTTCCTAAATCCCATCCACATTCCATTATTTAGACATAATAAATGAGAATTTTTTGGTGAAGCACATCAAACACACTTCAAAATCCATGAAACAATAAAATGCATGAACAGTAAGGGCTCCTGGGATTTCTCCTAGCTGTTATCCTAGAATGCCTAAATCTGGTAGCACCTTTGCTCCTTTCAGAGACTTCTGTAAGTGCCTTTTGTAGCCAGTTATGTAACAGCTTTATATTGTGCTGATATGCTGGGGGAAAAAGTGGTTATCTACCTCAGCCAAGGTTCAGCTGAAGGCAAAATACACCAAGGCTGATTGCTTTACTCTGAAAAAGTATCACTGTTTGAACAAAAAAAAAAAAGAAAAGGGTTTAGTAAAGCTGGGGGATTTATAAATCTGGTTTCTATAACTCTGTCAGGACACTTAACACGCACTTCTGACAGCAGCTACTGCTGCTGCAGTTCTGAGCAGTGGCTCAGAATGAGTTCTTAAAATACACAGCAGCCATTAAAACTATGATCCACTGAAGCTTAGTTTTATGGTGAGACACAGACCGAGCAACCTAAGTGGGAATACAGACCAGTGTACCTGAAAGACAGAAAAAGCTGGGTGAATCAGGTCATCTTCAGCAACACAAAGACTTCTCAACTCCTAAGTGCCTGCAACTCTTCTGACACCTGTCAACAGCAAAGCTCATTCTCCACTCGGGCAGAGCCTCTGTGCAACTTGCCAAGCATGAATAAACTGCCTGTTAGGCAAATTATCCAAGGGCTCCCATCAGGTTCCTTAGAGCATGTAGGGCACAAAGGCACCTCACTAACATCTTTCTGCCCAAGGCTCTAGGAACATTTCAGCTGATAGAAACTCAGGGTGCATTGATCTGTCTTTCAGCATGCTCCTGATCCTCCTTTATGCCAGTACTGGCATTCATCTGACAACCTGATGAGCCAGCACTGTTTGAAAAATGAGCAGGCAAGTAATCCAAGACAATACAGCAACACAGGTTACACACCCAGCAAGAAAGGTCTTTTGGATGGGTCAGCATCCTAAAGTGAGCTGGATCCAAAGGAAGGTTTAGCACAATAGGAATGGCAGCACCAGGACTGCTGTAACATCAATTTACACAGGCCTAGACCAGAACAGGAATGGACTTTCACATGTTGATTCCCAAAGGGCACACTCTGGTTTATTTGAGGACAATAAAACCCTTCACTCCCCCTGAAGACTATGCTGGACAAAAACTTGTAGCATCAAAGCTGTTCCAAAACAACAAAAATCTACAGATCTGCTCCTAAACTGCATAAACACTGCATTTTAGATATTTACAGCTAACGTTTTTTGAGTAAAGCCAGAAAATCAGCACCTTTATCACATTTTCAGGGGTAAGATATTGGCACATCTAAATAAATCCATATAAGCAGTGAGGGGAGAGCAAGCAGACGCAGTGGGGCTTTCCTGGGAGAGCAGTCACTCCTATAAACACCCTTTCCCTATAAACCACAAGTGTTTATCATCCAAATGCTTCTGACACAGGTTGGGGGGGAAGGGTACAGCATTTTTTTTTTGCTTGTTTACACAAAGCTATTCCACAGATTATGCCTGGGGAAAAAAAAAAAAAAACCAAAAAAACTCTACAAAACATAATTACACTTAACATTAAAATCAAGCACATTAAAACCAGGCCAGAAGGTACCTGCAGATAAAAAACAAATAGGAAAGGAAAAAAAAAGAACATACTTAAAAATATAAAAGCTTCAAGGGTAGCTAGTCTATAATCCTACAAATGCTTGTCCCTGCTTTTCATATAGAAGGAAGCATAATAAATGCATCAAAAAACTACAGTTTTATAAGAAAAATAAAGGTCAGTACTCCATGTATTATGGGATTGCATGTGGGGGTAAAGGAATTTGGAAAACAATGCATGCCTAGTCTTCAACAGAATGTTGTTCCTTCAAGCATTTTTCTTATGAAGCATTAAAGTAGCAACAAGCAGTTTAAATAATAAAGTCTAAACAATTACTTTCTGGGCATGACCTTTTTAAATTAAGATTCAGGAGTTATTTCTGAATCTGCTCAATTTCACCAGGCAAGCAATTCTACCAAACTTCATGAAACAATTTATGTATGGGAAGTTAAACACATACTTAAATGCTACAGATGAGGACATTTTACAGACATAAAGCTTTCCAATGCAATCTGTAACTTCACTTCAATGAAGTAAGCAGCCTATTTGATTTGTCTTCTTTAAAAGCACATCTGGGTTTTTCGGTTGCTTCTTTGTTTTGATTTGGGTTCTCTCTACTTTGTCAGGGAAAATGTTCCAAACAGGAGAGAGGTAAAAGGAAAGGTCTTTATTTTTAAAATAAAATACTTCCCATTTCACATGGCTTGATTTTGACAGTACAATTAGGACAAACCTACTATCAAATGGGATGGAAGGGGTAACCAGGACGTAATTAATGGAATAACAATTGCAGAATAGTAAAATCCAAGAGACCCTAGCAGAACTTTGTAAGACACTGCATCTTTAAACATGCAAATATAACGGTTTCTCTAAAAATTATATTTCTTTTTAAAAAAATCCATAATCCGAGTTTATTAGCTGCATTTTTTGAATCAACAGATACAGACTACACGCAATTGCTACTTCAAAGAATTACTCTGAGTAACAAACTTGAGTGTTGTTTGGTTTATGCATAGCCAAATAAATTAGGGAACATTCGACTGTTTAAAATATTGTTTATTAACAACATACATTCAAAGGAGCGCTCTGAAATACGCAGCACAAACACATTCCAGTTGACAATCACTTCGTTTCCCAAACACTGATTTGAGATCTCTGCAGCAACAAAGCTGGTACCATAACGGAGAGTTACGTAACACAAACCACTCTCTCTCTGCCCACAAAACGACAGCAGATAACACCACTTCCCTTTCCCCCAGCAGACAGCACTCAGTATCCCGAGGCTTTAGGAAGAGCACCCATTCCATGCCCGTTCGGCGCTACGGCGCTGCCCGGGGGACACGCGGCGCCGCTCAACAGGCGATGGATGAGCGGCGAGACGGGCAAGCCCCGCCGCTGGCCGAACGCAGCCTTTGTTCTCCCGGGAGGCGCGGCTGTCGCGCCCCAGCCGGCGGGACACAGGTGGGGACCGGCGGCTCCGGCCCTGCCCCGCGGCTCCGGCCGCCGGGCCCGGCACGGCCGCGGGCCCCGTTTGAACCTGCCCGCGCTTCGGGGAAGGAGCCGCCGCCGCTCCCGGCGGGCGGGGCGGGCCGGGCTGACCCGACCGGGCGGTGCGGGAGCCCCTCCGCTTCCCCCCTCGGGGAAGGGGGATTAACCCTTGGCTCGCCCCGCTGCCCTCACCCCCTCCTCCCCTGGCCGGACGCGCGCCCCGTGTGCGCCGCAGTCTCCTCCTCCCGCGGCCCGGCCGGAGGCGGGCGGGGGCCGGGGCCGGGGCCGGGCAGGAGCGCGGGGAGCGGCCAGGCACGGCGGGGCAGCGCTGCGCGCAGCCACACCTACCTGTCTTCTCGTGGTCATAGCCCACCACGATGAAGTAGTCGGCCAGCCTGGCCATGGCTGCGCGGGGCGCGCCTCGGCCTCACCACCCCAGCGGCTGCGGCGGCGGCTCGGGGCAGGCTCAGCATCCTCCGCTCCGCGCCCGCCGCAGGAGGAACGGCACCACCTCAGCCATGTTGGAGGCGCGGGCACGCCGTGCGCCTGCGCGCCGCCCGGGCCGCTCGCCGTGACCCCGGGGCTGGGCGGGGGCTGGGGCTGGGGCGGCCCGGCTGTCCCGCAGTGCCGCTGCCCCGGGCCGGCCGCCGTGCCGGGACGCCGCTGCCAGCGCCGCGGCCTCCCTTCGCAGCCCCCCGCGGGCGGGGAGGGTCCGGCGGGGGAGGTCCGCGCCCCGCCCGAGCGGGGCTTTGTCTCTGCAGCCTCCCCCAGTGCGGTGGCCGCCCGGGGGGCAGCGGGTCCGGAGCCCGTTCCCCTTACAAAAGACACGCGCGGCGGCTCGGAGCGTTCTGAGTGCCCGGGGAGACCCAAGTGTTTGAGCGGGGCTGCACCTCGCCGCTCCCGCTTGGAGCTGCCGGGGCCGGGCATCGCCCTCACCGAGGCTCCGCGGAAATGGAAGCCGGCGGCGAGATAACGGCGGCCCCGCCAGCCCGGCCTGGGCAATCGGAGATTGCCCGTCCCGAATGTGTCCCGGTCACGTTTTGTCCGGGGTTTTCGGGACGTGCCGCCGCGGGGGGAGCCGTGCCGCGGCCCCGCTGGGCTCTGTGGCGGTGCCGAGGGTCGGCGCGGCGGTCTCGGCCCCGGCCCCCTCACAGCAGCACCCACGGCCCGGAGCGGGCTGTGCTGCCGGCCCGGCCCGGCCCTGCTGCTCCCCGCGGCTGGCGGCGCCGGGGCCGAGCCTGGCAGGGCACTGGCCGGCGGTGCCTCGGCGTGACCCGCGTGGCCCCGGACGTGCTGGCCCGGGCGCGGGCGGTGGCCGCTGGGGCACTCAGCGAGCCGCGCCGGGAGCTGCCGTGGTGCTGTTTATAACGTGCAGATGAGGTAGGCACCTTCTGGACCGTGGCCCTCGAAAGCTCGGTGGACTTTGCCAGCAGTCGCGGAGATGCTGAGGATAAAGGAGCAGACAGTACAGCGCTTGGGTAGCTGGCGGAGCCTGCAAAAACCACTCTGATAAGCTTCTATGTACGTCCCGTTTGACAGCACAGAGAGAAGAACCAGCGCGGAGGACGTGGGTGGCATTCCAGCGAGGAGCAGTCGTAGGTGCCGGGCTGGGTGTGGAAGTGCAGCAAACTGGATTTGCTCCAGACGATCCACCTTGACGAGGGACCCAGCAGACAGTCAGAAGTGGTCTCAGAGACATTTCTGTTTCAAACATGCCGTTCTCACACCTCTTAGCTGGAACATAGTGATGCAGTGTCTTGCTGATAAGCCAGATGCAAACTGGTCAGGAAGCTTCAAGCAGTGTTCCCAGTTGTGCCTTCTCAGTGGAGGGCAGAGGTTGACATCTCCTCGAAGTCATCAGCTTCGTGATTTAGCTGTTTTGAAGCAAATGACATGTGTAAGGATCCAATCCTAATACATTTCCTTGTTTAGGAGTAAAGAAAAATGTGTCATATATACATCAAAAAGATTGACCATACTTTTTGAGAAAGAGATGCACTCTATGGGATCAGTCACTTCTAGGTAGGAGTTAGGTTAAGTCATGCAGGACTTTGGTAAGTTATGCATAGGCATTTTGGTTGCAGGACACAGTAACAGTTCACAGAAGCAAAGGATAATGTTCTGTACAGCTAAATCTGGGGAGAAAGTTGAAAGACACTAAGAAATTACCTAATTTGGAGCTGAAATGGGTCCTTAGAGTTATCATATCTGCACTCATAAAAAGATTCAATATGCAATAACAAATCTCAATAGGAAAATCTCACTGCTCTTTTATCACAGCACCTCTAGTAGGAGAGAATCACTCACACCTTTCCCAGAGCATTAATAAATGCTCAAGAGCAATAAATAAATGTTCAAGAGCAAGATGTTTATTTAGTGTTCACTTTACAGCCTTGCTCCTTTTGCCTTCTAGATCAGTACAGCCAAAGTTTAAAAAGTTTATAAGAAGTGGCACATCTTAAATAAGAAATAGGAAGTGTAGTTGAGCTTATTTATTTCACAGAAACACAGAAGGTTTGGGGTCAGGAGGGATCTTAAAGATCATCCTGTTCCAACCCCCTTGCTACAGGCAGGGACACATGCCACTAGACCAGGTCGCTCAGACCCATCCAACCACACCACAAACACTTCCAGGGATGTGGCATCCACAGCTTCTCTGGGCAACTTGCCTTAAGTATAGAGCAATCTTATGTTCTTATAGGACAAATGAAGAAGTGGAGCAGACACAGTGTTTGCTCACCTAAATTCTAATGAAAAGTGAAACTGAATGCTCATCCAGACCACCCAACCTGAATTCCCTCACTTGCAGCAGGGTAACCAAGCTCCTCACAGGAGAAGCAGGGGCTCATAGAGGACACCGAGGCACGGGTCTCCACAAGCCCCTAGTCACGTACTTACCCCAGGGGAAGAATTGCAAGGCTGCAGCCTCTCCAAGAGCCTGAAAGCGCTCAAGGGACCAGGTTGCCACACTCACCTTGTGCCCTTGCCAACAACAAGGTGTGAACGTTCACAATACCTCCTACACTTCACACCTCCTTCAGGAAACAGGGAATTCAGACTCTGCCAACCCATGCCAGAACAGGGCAGTAGCCGTGACCCTGACCAGATTTCCCCTACTAATAGACATCCCCCACTCACTTGGGAGACTCTGTTTGGTGTACACCAAAGCACCTCCAGCAGGACTACCAAAATGTCACTGTGCTCTTGGCACAGAGAGAACTGGCTGGGTGCAGGCACTAACAGTAAGGTTTTTCTGTGTGGAGCTTGATTGAGGTTTTAGATCCTTCAGGGGGTGCCATTCTTCTATTAGTATTATCTTTCTGCTGATTTCACAGAGCCTGAAATACAATTAAGTCTATTCATGCTCATGGCATATGAATTCAGAACAATTTGTTTAAACAAAGTGAAACATGCAAAGGCACTTCCACTGGCTTCAAACAACAGTTTTCTTCCATAACCAGCACAGAATATTTGCCTCACACTGATTCCCCATTGCTACCCACAGATTTTAGACCTTTTCTTTTCAAATAAATCTCAGCCTGAATAAAATGCTCTATAAACAGTAATTCATCTTCACCACATCCCTGCCAGAGCAGATACTTGTTGTAAGGTCTTCTGTATGGGAACACCAAGAGGTTGAATGGTACACCCAGATAAGCAGTAAACAGGAGCTGGCTGCTCCTCCAGGCCAGCTTCCCACCATGGATGGAGCAGCATCCAGGAGACCCTGCACTTCACATCACACACTGCTCTTGCTGAACTGCTTGGCATTGCCTGACTCACAGCTTGTGAATGATATTGCTATGGAACATTCTGTGGAACTGTTTTTTTTTTTTGGGTTTTTTTTTAGGAAATAACTGTTTGTGGCATAATTTTTTAAAAATTTGTCATTGTTATAGCACAGTACCAATTCAGTGACTATTGCTCATTTCCAAACTGCATGAGAATGCAAGTTCATAGAAAGAACAAAATGAGCCTCTGAACAAAGAACATGATGTTTTGTGGTAGACTTGAAACAGCTTTACCTGCTGACACCCTTTCACAAATCACATAATCAACAAACTGATCATTTATGTGTCAGAGTTTGCCACCTCATGAATTTGCATGAAGTAATTTTGTATCACTGAGAGGATAGTTACAGTCAGTATGGAAGAAACGTGAGAGCTGTGTTACTACTGTTATTATTATTCCTAAATCAACATAGATTTTTTTTCTGCATTGTTTGGCTCAGGGTATACAAAATACACTTCCCGTTTAAGCCAAAGATTTTAATGAGGGATTTTCCAGCATTTGAGGAAACGTGAGATTTTTTTTTTTTTTTTTTTTACTGGAATGGGAGACTCAATTTGAGTCAAAGCAATGCTTATCACATAAAATCCTGCCTTCTCATTCGGAAAAAGTTAGGTTCAGTTTCAACTTCTGCTAATCAAGGAAATGCTTGAACTCGCACGAGCTTGAGCTGCCTCATGAGGTCTCTAAAATCCAGCCAGTCGTGCAGCTCCGGGCATGATACGGTCCCGTTCTAGACCATTTTATTTTCCCATCTCTTCCTCCCTGTGTTTCCTCCCCAAGCCTCTCGCTCTGCGCTCCGGAGCACGGTCCGAGGCGCGGGCAGCGGGGCTGCGGCTCCGCAGAGCTGCGGGCGGCAGGGACGGGATGAGCCGGGGCAGCCGCGCCGGCTGCCGGCGCTCGGCCGGGCAGGTGCGGCGGGCAGCGGCTCCGGCCCGGGGGAACGGCCTCGCCCCGCGGAGCCGCGCAGGGCGCTCGGGGCAGAGGGGCGGCCGGCTGATGCCATGGGGAGCAGCGACAGGCAGCGCTGGCCCTCCCCGCCGGCCGGGTGGTGGCAGCTCCCCGGCCAGCCTGTCCCGCACAGGTAGGTGCCGGAGACAGGAGGCTCCAGGTATCTGGACTCTGCTGGAGAGCCGGGGGAGGGAGGGAGAGAGCACCTTAGACCGAGTGAGCCGTGCACAGGAAAGTTTCTGTCATCCCCCTGCACATACCTCTCCGGGGTGTTGTTATACGCCGCGGTTATCTAGAAAGGCAGAGTCACGAGCACACACTCACTCACCTGACTTTTGAAACACTTTGCTTGGGGCAAGATGCGAGAGAAACATCTCACCACTCATTCCTTCCTGCCGAGCGTCCCTCGCTGGCCAGGGGACCGTGTTGCCCCAGGGCGCAGATCTCCCGGGGCATTTCCCTCGGTGCCGCCGAATTTGCACTGCGACAAGTCAGCGGAGACACGCTCCATCCGCTGCTGGCTGCCAGCACCCCCTGCGAAGCCGGACCGCTGCATTTCTGAAGCGTCACGGAGCAAAGATGTTAAAGACTGTAAAAACCCCAACAACAAGGTGGTCACACTGAGGTTTTGCTGCTGGCCAGCCGAGAGAATGCTGTTAGAGATCCCGATCCTGCACCGGTTCAGCTTTCTGACCGGGAAGTAACTGCACTCACATCCGTGAGGTTTGCGGATTGGGAACGGCACAAGGCACGGCGGATCTTCCCAGCCCCGTAACCCCAGGCGTTTCAGTGACCCCGTGTTTGCCCCAAAGCAATGCCACTTGCTCTGTTCCAAGGCACAGAACTGGTCTCTGACCTTCATCTGCCAAAACCATTTGAATCGTGATCTACTTGAATCGATCCAGTAAATCAAATTCATTTTGTTAGATAAAAAATGCACTAAAGTTTAGTCATAAATATTAATGATGCCCGATTTGCCACCTCATTACTTATGTAAAGAAGGCTGTCATTCCAGTTACTCATTATAAATTCACGTTGTCCAAATATGGGTTTAGTTTTGGAACTTTGATATTTGATGGATTTTCATGGATTTTGGAATGGATTGAATCTGGTTTCCACTCCCCTGCTTTCACCCACCTGAGGTTAAGATATCTAGAATGAGAAATTATTCTACAGACAGCATAAATATAATTATATTTTGGCGGTTAAAACCTCTGTCCCCAGTAAAACAGGCTGAGGGGCTCATCGGATTTTGCTAGTTGTGCCATGACTCAGAATCCTAAAAGCTGCCGTTATAATTAACAAAATACCAAGGGGGTTGTTTAAGATAATTTTCAATAATCCTCTTATTCCCCCCCCAATGTTGCCCCCAATCCAGGTCAGAATGCTCAAGGAGTGCTTGAAATGTGGGGGTGGGGGGGTGCCAAAAGAGAGCTCGCCCAGCCACGCCAAGGTCCACCCACTTCTCAGCGCTCTCTATAAAAGCGAGCAGAGGAGCGCAGAGCTCGGCAGTGATTACTTCACACACACACACACACACACACAAAAAGGAGGAGTTCTCGCTCCTCAGGAAACCCTGCAAGCTCGGATCGCTACTACAAAAACATTTGTCTCAGTGGATTATCCTCACTGTCAGGTAAGAACTATTTTTTTTTTTCCGTCCTTGGCAACAACAAAAGATTCAGGGGAGGTGGAACGCAAGTAAAACTCTACTAAATTTGGACTGTTTTGAAGAGTTTGGAGTTATGCTGTGGAGTCTTGCACTGGCTCTTGGCATCAGCTGCAGTTTACAACATAAGATCCAGACCTAGCTGGTTCTGCGTGTGAAGTGGGAAGAGGAGCTATCAGGGAATAAACTTCCCGGCAGCAAAACACTTGCTGGAGTTTGAAAACGATGCGTCCGATAGCCAGCTGTCTCTGATCTTATGGGTTTGCTAAATCCTAGTGCAAGCCGCTGGGGGTATTCTGGAAATCCTGCTGGTTTTCAGCCGCCTCTGCAACTAAACTCTCGACAAACGTAAACTTTGGAGGCTCTGTTATTTACTCTGTGATAAGTTGTTGAGCAAATATTAGCTTCTGGTTCATATCAGACACAAAGTTCCCGGTAGCCTGGGGGCTCTGCGAGGGAAGGAGCTCTCTGGATTCACTAGGAATAAAGGACAGTCCTTACTTGACTTTTATTAGCAAGCGTGCTTATAGTTCTTCTCTTTTCCTTCCAGCAGGAGCCCAGCCAGAATGAAACTAGTTCACGTAGCCCTGCTCTATCTCGGCTCTGTGACCTTCTTCGGGGTGGATGCTGCAAGGGTGGACGTAGCGACAGAGTTCAAAAGAAAGTGAGTATCGGAGCGCGCCCTCCTGCCAGCGCCCCGCGCCGCGCGTGGAGCTGCCGAGCCCCCGCGCCTGGCTCCGGCAGCGGTCAGAGGCACTGGATTCCCTGCAGGAATTGCTCAGCTCCTTAAAGGCCTCGTGCCCTTTCAGAAAACACTGGGGGGAGGAGAAGAAAAAAAAAAAAAAGAAAAAAAAAAAGAAAAAAAAATCTCGGCGCTGGCAAAGATTTTCGCCCCTCGAATCTATTTGGTTTGGCTCCCGCCCTGCAGACTTGCGATAACAGGCTCTCCTCTTCCCTTATGCTCTTTCAGATGGACGAAATGGGCATTAAGCCGAGCCAAGCGGGACGTGAAGCCTGCGGGCTTGCTCCGAGGGCTGGGGGCAGCCGCCGACGTGCTGCCTCTCATACGCACCCAGGACGTGAAGGAGGATTCCCGAGTCTCGCCTCCCAGGTAAATTCCAGCCCTTCCTGGGCTCGGGCACTTGCTCGAGGCAGTGGAAAGTTTCGGGGTCCCCTGGTTTCCGGGTGTTCAGGGTTATTCTTGCTGTCGATCCTCCCCGCCCCAGAGGCAGGTCCTGCCCGGGCTGCCCATCGCGCTGAAAGCAGCCTCCCGCCTTCCTTTCCCCGCGCTCTTTAGCTGGCGGGAGATAGTAGCGCCTTTGCTGCGAAAGTCAGATATAAATAGTAACTTGAGCCCTGGATGCTTAGGAAAAAGTAACAGCCGTAAACCGGCGGGGCCTCTCCTCGTATGGGCAGCCGGCTCTGCTCGGCGCTCCCGCGGAGGGCACAGCCGGGACTGCTGGGGGGCAGCCGGGCACCGTCGGGACAAGCCCGTCTCCAGTCTGGGGCTCCCTGCCCTGCAGACCCTCCCCTTCCCTCGCCCACCGGGTCCCCTCCTCCGGGCCCCCACGGCGCTCTTCTCATGCCCGCTCTCTCTCTTCCTGCAGCAACCGGGAGGATGCTCACATCCGCGTCAAGCGCTACCGCCAGAGCATTAACAGATTCCCCCACTTCCAAACAAAGGCGTGCCGCTTCGGGACGTGCACGGTGCATTGGCTGGTCGACGAGCTCCACAGGGCGGCCGTCAACGATAGGAACGATGCCGCCCCCCCAAACAAGATCAGCCCCCAGGGCTACGGCCGCCGGCGGCGTTCCCTGCCCGAGCCCCGCAGCCCAGCGCGCTCCCCCAGCTCCGGGCGGCGCCCAAGGACGCGCCGGGCGCAGCCCCTCGCCGCCTTCCTCGGAGTCTGAAGCGCCGCAGGACCCGGCCGAGGCCGCCTCGACGGATGGACTGAGACTGAGGCACGGGCTGAGATCCGCCAGGATTCGCGGAGAGCGCCTGCCCGGGCGGGACCCCGGCGCGCCCTCCGGGGGGAGCTGAGAAGGGCAGCGGACGCTGCGCCCCCCGCCCGCCACGGACTCCGGCCCTGCCCGGGCCGGGCACCGCCGGCTCCCGCAGCCGCCGCCGCCCGCGACGCGAAGGCGCCGCCGCTGCTCCCGGGGGGCCGGGCGGCCCTGGCCGCCCTCCCGCGCCCCGCCGCCCCAAGGAGGGGATGCTCAGGGGGGGACCCGCCGGTGGGCGACGGGCCCCGGCCTCGCCCTCCGCCCCCGAGGGTTGGAGGGTGCGCGTCAGCCGTGGGCAAGGACAGCCGCCCACATCTGCTCTACCCTCTGCGTTATGTGCACCCGGCAGGGAATCGGACACTCATTAGTCCCTGCGGGGACTGCGATATACTTGAACGTCACAGAGAGGAAAAGTGCAATTGTACGTGGTTTTTGTTAATTATAAGTGCGGTGTGTGTGGATCACGAGATATGCATCGGTATTTAAGATTGTTCTGTGCCATGTCTTTTTTTTTTTTTGAAAAAATATATTTTATTTTTATACGGTTTATATATATATATATATATATATATATTGCATAAGGGCATTTTAAAACATTGTATCCCGTCTATTTTTCATATCGTGAATGTCAAATGTTAAACTCTTTTTCCATACCTTTTTTTATCTTGCATTCCAGACTGGTGAAAGATATAGAGAATGTATCAGCTGTTCTCCATGGGTAATATGTGAAATAAAATAAACACAATTACATAAAACACTTCAGTTATGTTGTCTTTAGTGGGGGCAGTGGTCAAGATGAATCATTTCTCACTGTGTTCAGTCCTACTCATGCTAAGCTAGAATGGCAGTCCTGGGACAGACCAAAAGTCTTCCCTTGCAAACTTTGTTAGCAGCCACCTTATCACGTCAAATGGAGTAAACTCCGAGCCAGCAATGCATCCTAAAATTCCAGGGCAGGTCTGTGGAGAAGGCTCTAAGGCTCTTTTTCTGCCCACACGTTCAAGCCAGGGCTGAAACGTGTCACAGCTTGGATTGATCGTGCAAGTTTATTTTTTGCCCTAATTAATCAGAGAAACAACTGCACACTTCAACATTGCACAACAAAGTAACAGATTTATTGAGGCAGCACGTTCCAAAAATGGTCATGGCAGCTTCCAAGGTTATTTATGTTGAAGGATTTCCTGGGCCACAGTTCAGGTTAAAGTTAAACGGTGACCGGTTCAGTGCAGGGAGAACATTTTGGATAAAAGCTTAGCATGAGGGATTTTGTTGTCTTGTTCTTTTTTGTTGTTTTGTTTTGTTCTCTCTCTCTCTTTTTTTTTTTTTTTTAACAAATTCCAAGCACAGACCAGAAAACAAATGTGAAACTGAACCGTATTAATGCACCACCAGCACCATCTATTGGTGCCTATTCCTTGCACTCCAAGAAAACAAACCTAAAACCTAAACAAGTGTATTTGAAAAATTTCTCGAGTGAAATGAAGCATTTCCTCCATTTTACCATGTCTCTGAACATAGTTAACATATACAGGAGAGGACTAGGGAACAGCAGAACTCAATGCCTTTAGAATAAATGAAGTGGGGATTTATTTTTTTTTTAACCTAATATTGAATTCCTCAAGAACATATGTTTATAAGAAAAATTGAAAAGAACTGGCAATGACACCTTTCTAGGAAACTGCTGCAAAAACCTTGGGTAGAGATCTATTGATGAGATAGCTGGCTAGTATTCATGATTTTTCGTTCCAAACTTTGAAGTTTTGCTCAGAATTGCCATTTTTTAGTTACTTTCTAAGCACTTTCAACTAAGATTTTTGAAATCCTGAGAGGTGGGTTTTCCACTTGAAACATTATTTAAAAAAGAAAGAAAATCAAAGATAATGACACTTTGCCAGTTTTAATTACCTGTTTGTTAAAACTGGAAGAGAACTTACATGTCTCCTGCCCTTGGCCTTTCTGATCCAGATTTTGCAAGATGTAAGGGATGACACAAATCCATGGACAAGGTATAGCTGCCAGCTGAGAAACAAACAAGTGGAACCCGGAAATTAGAATTGTTGCTGTTACAAGTTCTGTGGTGCTTGCAGTGAGAAGTTACAATGTGTAAGTGAAAGCGTGATCCTCCTCAATGTACAGAGCACAAGAAAACAGTGGCAGCAGAACTATCCCATTTAATAGCTACAATGTTTTCCTTATATGTTCCACAGTTAAGTAATATTTTTACCATCTAAATCTGGGACAGAAGGCTGGATTGGGCTACAGTGTGGTTAAGTATGTACTTGCCAACTAGTTCCTTTTGTTTGTACTGATCTTTTCTTCATTTCCTGCCAAAACCCCACATAGAGTACCTTTTCTTCCCTCCTTTCCTCTTCACTGGTGGAAAACACTTCACTCAAAGCTGAAAGACCCTGCCCAGAACCAGACAGGGCTCAAACCAGCCAGCTGGTGCAGGATGGCACAATTCTGACCTGCAGGGGTTTAGGAAGTGCAGCTTGTGTTTGGAAGGACCAAGAGCACCACCTGCTGCGCCTGTAAGGAGAAGCAAAACTCTCTGCAATAAACAGCAACCAAAGAAAAGAAAGATTGGTTTTGGTTTTGGTTTTTGTTTGTTTTTTTTTTTTTTTTGGTTCCTTCCATTTCCCCACCAATCTTTGAAACCATGTGTTTTAAAGCACTGCTGAAGGAGAGATGCCAGAAGGATGTGCAGCCCAAAGATGGCACACTCTTTGAGTGGAAAGAGCAGACAAGGAAACCCTGGAAACACAATGTCAGTGGATTTTGGCTAACCTAGGCTAGATAAGCTGGAGGAGAAGGGCAGAGCAGGAGAATGACAGGCAGGGACTCTTTCCCATACCCCAGCCTCAGTTCTAGGTTTCAGGGAATGGGTTTATAAAGGGTAGAATACATCAAGACAACATCCTTTCTTCTCATCCATTCCTGCACCAGTCCCAGGTGTAACCTGCCCAGGTGAAAGCTCTTCCTCCTGCCCAAGCAGGGGATGATACTGAAAAACCCTGGTGCAGCAGCTTTTCACTTCATCCCATAAAGCAAAATGTTTGGCATGGATGCTTAAATAGTGGCTGAAGTTCATCCATGATCTAGATTAAAATCTCTGACAAGTGTAAGGATTTGGTGTTTCAGGGGGAGCAAGACTGTGAAACAGCACATGAAAGGGAGCATCCTCCTATAATAGTAGAGGTTCAAGAAGAATTCTGTACTTACTCAAAGCCAGCTTATGCTGTAATGTGTCAGATGAGAAGTGGAAGATGTCATCAAATGCCTCCCAAATCAGGAGTATCTGTTTACACACCACCTTAGTTAAAATATTCGTTTCTAAGAACAGTCTGCTGTCCCACAGGACAGGATTTCAAAGGCTGCTAAAAACATGACTCGAAGTTCAAACAAGGTTCTAAATTAAAATTAAGTTTTGCAATGGTAAATATGTATTGGAGCAGGAATTCATCCTTGTCCACCAGTCTGTTCAAGAGCAGATGCCAAAGGAGTGGTCACTATTCTCAGCACAGAAGAGTTCATGGAGTATTCTTTAGGAGTGATTACCATGCTTTGTACCTACCCTAGGGACACCCTATGGCAGACAAAAGATCTATTCTATTTAATTCTATTCTATTTAATTTATCCATTCTATTCTATCCAAAATTCTTCACTATAGACAATTTTTCATTACCAAAATGGATTCCAAAGGCTATTTTTATTTCAGGAATTTTTTTGGGCTTCATTATTAGTTCTACATGGAATGATGGCAAAGTGCCTAAAATGCTGATATATACAAGGACTTCCCCATGAAGCCCTAGTGCAGGTCCCCTAACCTGGACGAGGAAAACAAGGAATTATTTTTCTTTCTCCAGCTGGTACCACAAAATTTTCTTTAAGCAGCCACATCACATGACCAACCGCAAAAATTGTTTGTTCTCTAGTTACATCAGAAAGTGGTCAGAGTTCTTCCACTGTTACCTAGGAACAATTTCTACCGCATCCAAAAAGTAGAGACGCTGGTGTACTTTCAGATGATTATCAAAATCTGCAAAGCATCTCGGTCCGTGCTAGGAAGAACTGCAGTCAGGTGCCAGAGAGAAACTCTTTCTGCAAGCACAATGACAGAAGGGGGAATACTAATGAATACTTTGGCACATATGAAGCCTTTTCTGGCTCATTGAGTACCCAAAGGACAGCAAGTCATAATTAAAGCCAATAATGGCAACTCCAGACAGCCATCCAAATAGTTTCCTTGTGCCGTCAATTCACCGTTTCATATTATCTCACATCATACTTAAGTAGTGTGGAGCACACAGGCATCAGGAGAAAGAATTCCAGCATGACTGACTACAACCAATAAGTAAATCCAATTATGCCTAATTAAAATCTATTTATTGCATTCACAAGGGTTTGCTTTTATCATCCAAATATTTTTTAAAGAACAGGGCTTTTATTCACTAAATAATTTGTGTCAGCTTTGAAATTGTTTTAATCTTTAAATACTTAATTCTTTGGAGCAAGGCCATGTATCCTTCATGAGAAGAAGGAGCATAATTTCTTCATGAGGTAAAAAACTTTGCTATGTAAAAGCCTTTTTACTACAAGCTATGTACACTAGTCAAAATGCTTGGTAATGTCTCCAAATGAAAAACAAATGGTCCCATTAAGACTGGAATCAATGTTAATGATTTGATAAGACTGGAGTGTTTTGCATGCAACATTCCCAGCAAACACAACAGCAATGAGGATGCCAAATGAATTTTTAAACTTTTTTTGATTCTGTGATAACTTTTACAAAACATTCAACTAGACCTCCTCGAGTCTCTCACCCACTTACAAAATCCTGGGGTTTTCCAAAGTCAAGAAAGATCTGTTCTACCCACTGAAGGCACATATTTTGTAATAAATTATGACTCTGAGAATAGGTTTGCAAAATAAGTATTCTTCCAATACTTTCTGTAAATTTACACGTCTTTGAAAATTACATGCAACTTTTCCATCAGTTATAAAAAGGTTTTATTTTCTTCATACTTTTCTAACAGGGTGTAAAAAACAAACAAACAGATGTCTGGGTCTTAATCTCTGATGTCCAGCAGCATGGGCAGAAATGGGAGAACAAACAAACCGGATCTTATCTGTTAGTTCAGGAGCACACTGAGCAGTTCATCAAACAAACATGCTTATTGTCCTTTTAAGAGGTGCTCACTGTGACAGGAGTTCCATGAGGCTGAATCACTCCAAGACTGAAAGGCACCGTGTAATTCATCCCCCTGCTGTTCCAGCCCAGCACAGGAGGGTGTGTGTGCTCCTCCTTTCCCCTGATGTGACCCAGCTCTGGTGTCTCTCTGCTGGAAAGCACCAAACTCTCAGAGGCCACCACACTTCCCTGCCTGCCCATGAGGGCTCAGGAGCAGGTCTGAGCTGCACACTGGAAGAGGACAGCTGCACCTTGTACATATGTCTGTTCTCTTTAGAGACAAGGAAAAATTGAGGGATTTTAAGTCCCTTTTCCTAAGTATTTTTTTTCCTGAGGCTGTGCAGCCTTGCATCTCATTCTGCATAAGGAACACATTCATAGTCTGGCCTTTATTGATAAACAACATGAAAAATATGCAACTGGCATGTATCATTAGTCCCCTTACTGCCTACAGACATCAGACATGCTGGTGTGATGAACTGGTGAGCCAGATAGGAATCTTAGCAACAAATCCCAGGCCTGAGACTGATCCCATCTAATTGAAACAAAACTTCTACTGACTTCAGCAGGAAGAAAATCTAAGCCCCAGCTTTCTTTCAAAAACATGTCTATTTTTATACCAAAAAACTGTATTGTAAATTTTGCTTTATACTTCATTTATTCCCAATTTCTGGTTTTGAACACTGAAGAAACTACTAAAAGATACAAGTAAGGAATGGGATCCCTGTCAAAAAGAAGGAACAAATCCAGACTCTCCATTTAATCTGAAATGAGTTCAGCAATGAATGCTTATTGCTGCTGCTCTGAGTGGATGTGGTGCTGCTGGCAGTGACAACTTCAGCAAACATACATGTGTCAAGTGCGTCACTAAATGTGTTCGTGAGCAGAGATGGAATCCCAGAAACTGCCAGTGCTCTTGTCCAAAACCCAGACTTCATTATTTATTTAATGCAGTAGGACTTTGGAGTGTTTTAAACAGTAAGACTTTATACAGTAGCATTTCCTTCCTCCTCTTTCTTCTCTTTATGTTTGAAAAAAAAAATCTTCCTACCTATTTTCAAGTGTTGGAAAAGGATGTATCTGGACTGCTCAAGTGAGAGAGGAATTCCATAGCTCACAGCAGAGACTGGCAGTCAATCAAAGTGCACACATCAGCACTTTGTTATAATATTTGCACAAGGCCATCAGTATCAGTTTAATGAAGGATATAAAGAGATTTGCACAAAGAAGTGAGTCCTACAGAGATGAAGATGATTTACTGAGAAATAGTTCATGTCCTCTCACCCCAACCTGATTTAATTAACTCCTGGTAATGGGGGAAAAACAACCCCTTATGTTACAAGTGCATGAGGGCCAATAAACCTGATTTATTGTCTTAACCACACTGCAAGACAGACAGAAACAAATGATACGTTTTTTCCATGGAATGTTGATAGAGTGTGTGCGCGAAGATATTTTCCTTCTCCTGGTGCATCTGTACAACTTTGCTGCCATCTGCTGCCTCCTGAAGACAAACAAATCACTCTGAAATGAGAGCTGGATGCCAGTGGCATGGAGCTGCTGCCAGTGGGGAGGGAGGCCTGGCTTTAAAAGTGTTTTATAGCTGCCCTGGGCTGGTTACTCAATATGCTGAGTAAGGCAGAGACTCAGATTTTTCATTCCTCCTGAGCTTTACTCAGAAAAAGCAGGAACAGGACAATACCTTTACATATTCCAAGGAGACGGAAAAAGGAACTGTCCTGATACCACCTTTGCCACCCTGGGCTACCAAGAGAACAGTGGCAGCATTTTTTGAGAAAATACTGTTTTCAAGGTGTGACATGAAGAGATAAAAGGAGAACACTGGCTCCTGTGCTGCAAGAAAGACCTATTTATTGAAGAGTAAAGAAGGCTGAAGCTAGAAAAGACCAGAAGTGCCTTTTCAGGAGAACTCACGGTCGGAGAGATGTGCACATGCTCTTCTTTTCTACACACAGAGCTCTTTCAAAGGCAGGAGTCAGGACAGTGTGCTGAGTCAGACTGACCTGTTTCTCTGCCTCAGGCATAAACAACACCATCTCAGCAGTAGTCAGGTATGAGCTGTCAGCTTCCACAAAGAACTCAAGTTGTACATCTAACTGTTATAAACAGAAGGGATTAATTTCAGAAAAAAATTATGCTGGATTGAAATCACAGTTGTATTTACTCTACTTAATTATGTAACTTATACACACTTTATACAATACAAGTACTCTTATTTTAATGAATGGCATGTTGCAAAATGTTTTCATTATAACATATAATCCAAAAACACACAAGAAGGAAGTATCATATCTGGTAAGAAAGGCTGCTTTGAATTCTACCTGAGGGAGCTAGAGACAGCAGAAATGGCTTTTAAAAGATTGTAAAGATCTCTTGGCTGATATGAGGGATTTTTAGATTTTATTTTCAATCCTGCCAAGTAACTCAACCAGGCATTGAAAAATGGACTTTCCATCAACATAATTCCTTTAATCTCTATGACTGTAGAGTTTCTTCAAAAATTATATTCTGTATGATGCTGATATAGAAGATTCAACCCTTTATTCATAATGAGTTTACAATAAGTAGCTGAAATGGTTTGGAATCAATGCTGGTTACCTTTGCTCTCTCCTGGACACACAGGGAGTCACTAGTTAGGGCACACCATGGACCTTCAGCCAGGACATTACTTCATGGACTTCATATAGATCATGGAAACACAGAAACACAGACAAGTAAACACACCTGGCCAGGCTTGAGAAACAGGCCTGCTGTCACCTCCAGGGCATGGCATCAGTAATAGCCATGCAACCCACACATATGTCAGCCCTCTTCCATCAAAGCCTGGAGGTCACTGGAGGAGGCCCCCAAGTGAGAATCCAAGGCCCACTGAGAACCTAAAGAGCAGCACTCAGCAGCCAGGGCACCCTTCCTTCAGTGTTGAAACAAAGGCCTGTGCAAAGCCCAGTCTAAGCAGTCCTTCTACTGCAAGGATAGTTAGTTGCTAGGGGACTCCAAATTTCAGTCAAATTAGTATTTTGAAATAGTAGTTTTATATATAAGTATGGCCAGAAAGGGTTTCAAAATGCTATTTCAAATTCTGTTCTAGGTCTTGTTTTGTTTTCCAGTTAAGATTCCATTTTATTTTCTGACTAAAACCACAGCACTTTGAAGCCACCAGTTGCTAAACTAGACTGGATTTTAACTCTGACAGCTCTCATGTATTCAATGTAAATGGGAGTGGAGAGAAAAAAAAAATCTATAATGGAGAAAGGGACCAGAGTTGTGTGATAGGCCACAACAGAGATGCTGAGGGAGAAAAGTGACCTTCCAGCTCAGTGTCCAGCAGCAGCAAGAAGTCAGTATGTTGGACATCATCAGGACAGGCACTGAGAATTATTGAGGTGGTAGATGAGGTGAATGAATGTGAAGTGTCACTCATCAAATCCTGCAATATTACAATGGAGCTGGGCAGGTGGGGAAGGCAGCCACTGAAACTAGCAGGGGAATGGTATCACAGGTAACAGTACCAAAGCAACTGCTACAGCCAATAGGCAGAGGAGTGCCTCCTAATCCAGTGATGCCGGGAGAGTATGAGAACAGACCACAGGAAGTGGCCAGGTTCACACGATGTCCCTGAACAGTACGTCCTTCCACTGCAGGAGACTGGCCCAGCACATTGGCCCAGCCAGGCTGGGGTTCTAACCCAGTCAGAAGTGTCTAACAACACTTCTGTGCTGTTGTGAATAAAGCCTCTGTGTTGAGCATCCCCTCCATGCAGGAAAAGCCACTCAGCAGTGCTGTACTGAGAATGTGAATGCTGGCTGGGTTGCAGCAGATGACTGGAAACTGGCTAATCAGGGTGTGTGGGGTTAGAAACACACACACCATAACAGATACCAACAGGGCTGCTCAATCTGTGTGCCCACACACCCTTCAGCAGCAGCCTGAAACTCTCTAGGACTGAAAGGTTAGAAGAAAGTTACCTGCCCTCAGTGAGGCCTTGCAGTGCAGATAAAAAGGGAGACTCAAAATCTCTGAAGCAGAACAACTGGCATTGAAGAGTCAGTAATTGTTACTACTGTCACAAGTACTTGGGAGGATTATAGAAACAACTGTTTAGCTACTTCAAAAGTGCTGCAGAGTGGAATAAAACATATGAATAGGAACTATTCTAGCCATGTTCTGCTATCTCTTAATTGCTGCTTGTTTATGAACAGTGTGTCAGTGCTTCTTGTCAACCACTGTAGCAAGAGAGAAACCACTTCTTTTGGCTTCAGTTGAGAACAGAAGAGACCTGTGTCATGCTCTGTAGCTTAAATGAATGATTCAATAAAAGAAAAAAATGCACAGGTGAGAAGAGAAGCTTCTTTTTTGCTTTCATGCGCCTTGCATATTTTTGAAGGCACAAATTTTTGTTGATTAAAGGTTTTACTTTTACCCTGCTTTCTTACCAGCCTCTCTGCTGATGAAGGATGAATAGGGAAAGTGTTGACCTTTCTCTCCATGTTCCAGTTAATAAACACAAATAACACTTTCTTGTATCTGTGCCCAGTCTGGATAAAACACAGTCTGATAGATACTGTATCCCAGATGTTACATCTGATAATTAGGCAGCTTTAAAATGTAACATAGCTGAATGTTATTAAACCCACTAAAATAAAATTAAACCTTCATCCCGGTCATATTTTTTTTCTGCAGGAAAACACAGGTTTTGCCTTGAAAAGGTCAGAGCAAGAAGCAGCATGGTGATGTAGAGGAAGGTAACTTTAAATTCTAGCTTGTCTGTATTAAATACTTTGCAATAAACTGCTCTTTAGTTGCCTATCCTAGGCAAAACAGCCAGTTGGTGAGCTCTGTTGCTTTTGTGCATTCTAGCACACTTCTAGCATGATCCAGAAAATCCAGGCAAGGGGTAATATATGTGATTACATGACTTGTTATCTTAAATGGTTTCATATGTGGTATTTGCTCCAGTTATTTGACATGACTCAAGTTGACCTCATTGTTTGTATGCTTGAAAGGGAACAATTATGCAACTGCTAAATGGTATGGAAGACAGCAGTGCCACATGAGACAGGAAAGAAAATAGGAATGCAATGTCTACTAAGCTGTCAAAATGTCTGACACTAACATAATAAGTTTATTTTCTTTGTATGGTCCTCTACAACAAAGTAATGAAAAGCTAACATTCATGCTGTAAATCTGGATTAATCATGACAACTTGTAGCTTTTATTGTCATTTGGAACCTACAATTTTTGTGGTTCTTTGTATATTTTCTGACAAGTTTTGCATTTGCCAGAATAACAAAAAATAAAATTACTAAAGGAGACAACAGTGTTACTAAAAATAGCATTTTATGACAATGCTGTCAAATGATAACATACATAAAATGATGCACATGTATCTTTAGTTACAAAATCTTTGTATATACTTAATGTGAGTTTGGCAACATCTTATGGAGGATGTTAAAGCAAGTACATCTTTAGTTTTATCAGTGATTTACAAAAAAACACTGATGAAATAACATAGCATTAGCTAAAACTGGACAAAATGCAAACACTACAATTTTCTTGTTAGTGCTGACTTACTTGCAATGCATTTGTATTAACAAGTTAGAAAAAGGATAGAAGAGTCCTGGAAAATTCACTGGTATCTATTTAATCTGGTTTTCAAGTTCTTTATTTCAGTTTTCCTGGCAGCTATTTCACGTTTTTGTAAGGGAAAGCACATAACATCTTATGAAACTGCAAGGCATCCTCTGAAAACTATGTTGCTTGATTTCAAACCACCTTGAAGCCTTTACAGAGGCTAGAGAACAAGACATGCTATTGCTGGGCACCTCTGAGTGCAGTCTCCTCTGAACCAGTGTGAGTGGCCAGTGAGTGGCCAGCTGGCCAGCACCAGCTGAACCAGCACACCTGGCCACGGGCTGGGCTCCAAGGTGAGCGCTTCCTGCTGACTCCATAACAAACCAGCTCAGCTAGGATTGCCACACACTGCTGAAGGTACCTCAAGGCTGTGCTAAACCATGCCATAATTAAAGAGTTTA
Organism: Molothrus aeneus; assembly: GCF_037042795.1. Taxonomy (NCBI): domain Eukaryota; kingdom Metazoa; phylum Chordata; class Aves; order Passeriformes; family Icteridae; genus Molothrus; species Molothrus aeneus. Next base: position 10,882,298 of record NC_089651.1, on the reverse strand, counting down.
TTGGGCATTTGGTACTGATCCCAGTGTCCTGACTAAGGCCCACACCTGAGGAATTGCACACTGTATTCCCTAGCTCTTCCTCCTCTATCTGTGTTTTCTATTCCCTGTTCTACAGGTCTCTGGGGATGGTCAAGAAATGCTCCAGTGAAGAACTGGAGAAAGGAAACTTCAGAAAAAAAGTGAACATCTTTGGCTTTCACATGGCCATCAATATGTGCTGGTTTGCTACACAGCATAATCAGCTTTCCTGGTCCTAGTGGAAGAATCACTGATGCACATGGAGAAGACAAGAGCCTAGAGAAGATGTTGCTGCTTTGGGGCTGAGGGAATTGTCTGCACAGTGGCTGGAAGGGAGCTGTGCTTTGGACTTGTGCTGATTATCAACACAAAGTTGATAATATAGAGATGTTTTTGTTATTGTTGAGCAGGGCTTGCACAGAGCTGAGGCCTTCTCTGCTTTCTGTACACCTCTCTGGTGAGGGAGCTGCAGGTGCTCAAGAAACTGGCAGGGGACAGAGCCCAGGACTGTGTGACATCAAGTGACCAAAGGATGTTCCATGTTGGTAAGGCATCCTGCTCAGTATATAAAGAGGGGAATAAGAAGAAGCAGGAGGACATTTGGAGTGATGGCCTTTGCCTCCCCAAGTCACTGGTACCGTGAGGGGACACTGCTCCCCTGGAGATGGCTGAACACCTGCCTGTCCACAGGAAGAAGGGGATTCACTCCTTTGTTCGCTTTGCTTGTGTTTTGCATGGCTTTTTCTTTTCCATTAAACTGTCTTTATTTCAACCCCACGAGTTTTGCAGCCTTTCCCCTTCTGATTCTCTCCCTGAGCCCATGGGACAGTGAGCGAGCAGCTGCCTGGAGCTTGGTGGCTGGTTAGGGTGAAACCACAGCACCGTGACAAAGCATCCTTTGGGAACAGGAACACCACTGCTGCCAGCTCTGAGGGAGGCACACATTGGTGCCTGAGGATTTATTAACATTTCCCCCACATGATCTTGCCTCCAGATACTGGTTTCTTTCAATATGTGAGTAGGATGATCCGTTTTAATTAGCATGACTTTAAAGATGACCAGAGCAAATACCAATTACTGTCAGTCAACAGGGTGATTACAGCTACCTCAGCCACATTGCAACAGAAGAGTGGTTGCTTTATTTATGTGTTAGAAGTGGATGGCAAAGGAAAGCAAATATCCTGATTTAGCTCACAGCCTTGGAATCAAGAGGAGGAGAAAAATATTTTTGCTTGCCATGATACATTTAGTGTTTTGTTCTGGATTTCCTGGGACTTCTCTCAAATATTTAGTGCCACAGAAACAAGAGAAAAAAAGTAAATATATCAGAAACTCTCAGAGCAGAGGGCTTTTGTCTCTTTTGTAGCATTCATTAGCCCAGATGTTCCTTCCTAAGCTCACTGCTATGGCATTCCCTGCTGGAGGTTTCAGAATGATTATCCCAAGCAGAATGCCTTGGGAAGGTAATGGCTTCTCTGCATGTGTCTAGGTCATTCTGACCTAACCCCTTCCTAAAATAAGCAGACAATTGGCTCACTGCCAGAGTGCTCAACAAATCTAACGTGCCATTAGAAGGATTATGGTCTGTGTTCAGTACAGATTTTCTGCAACTCCAACTGTTGTGAAAATGCCTGGAATATTCAAACATTGCTTGTCCTGGGCAGAGATAGAGCAGGATTTTTTGTTTTGTTGACTCCTGTCTGAAAAGCTCCTCCAATCTTTGATTTATTTTTATCCATGTCTAACTTGGTAGAGTTTTGAAACAGCATTTAGCTAAAAAGGAAAGCTGACATAAAAGTGTGTGCCAACTTCCCAAATGCTAAATCACAATAACTTTCCTGCCTCACTGCTACCTATGAAGAATGTGGCTACACCGATGACCTTGGGATTGAGGTACCAATCTTCAACACAGCTACATTTGATGAAAATTTCACAAACTACAGAATCAGAAAGATGAGCTGGTATGGGGGCCCTCCTGTCTGTGAGCTTGTGGGGACATCTCTGCCCCTGAATTAAGTTACTTTTTTTACCAAAACCTTACTGGGCTTGGTGACATTCTTTCCTGTTTCTTGTACTCCTGTGTTGTGTACACTTCACAGAACAACAATTCAGGTTCTTTGTGCCATAAAAGTTGTCAAAAAAAAAACCCCATGCAAGTAACAGGGCACACTATGGACAACAATGTCTAACCCAGAAGATCTGAGTAGCTGGGAAATGACATATCTGACTAAGGACACCTTTTATTGCTAACAAGAATTAAATAAATGTATCTAAGAAGTGATAAAATATATAGAATCCCAGAATACCACAATATTTAGTATCAGATATATTTAGGTATGGACTTCTTTGTAAGTTTGTGGAATGTTCAGCTAGAGGCATAGAAGTCCATCTTCATTTGTTTACTGTCTAAGAACAGAATCTGTTCCCCCAAATGGATTTCCAAAGCACACTGTTGCTCTGCATTGACCTTTGAAAATTCCAAATGAAATCTACATGCACATGGCAGTGTCAAGATGTTTCTCTTTTACTTTGGAAAAAGCTGGTTGGAAATGTAAGAAAATGGGAAATGCATAAATTTTGAATCTACTGTGTAAAGTTTTCAGGACTATCTGTTTTCATTATTTTGGTTAGTTCCCCTCTATATACAATTCTTTAAAAAGTTGCATATATGCATGGTTAAATAGGTTAGATAGTGCATGTGGACATGCTCTGGCTTGGGCTGAAGACTTTAAAATTCAAAATGCCTTGAAACACAAAGTGGTAAGAGAGTTCATAAAGATTATTTTATATTACAATAGAGAGAACTATATTTAAAAGTTACAGGCTTGTGGTTTAGGTTGCTGAACTCAACACAATAACAAAATCAAGCTCAGTTTATCTCCCCCAGTCCCCAGTTTTTCTCCAGAAAAGTGTCTTCTTCTGCCCCACATTTCTCTTTCTCTCTATCATATGTCACTGGATGGATCTCTTGCCTGTCTTTTTGGTTACTACAAGGCACTGGAAAGAACACAGACAATAAAGAGAAAGGATGCAATATGAAGGCACACTTCAGCCTGGATCAGCTGTCAAGCAAGATGCAGACACTTTACCTTGAGAGCTGTAATTTCTGCTCCCCTTGTCACTGACCACAGAACAAAGCCATGGCAGGCGCTCCTTCTTCAGGCAGCACCACAGCTTGTTTCAGTGCACTTTGCCAGGATGGACATTTTTAGTGAAGCAGTAAAGAGAAATGTCCATTGCCTGCAAGCACCTTTCAGTGACATGTTTTCAACCACTTAGGCCAAAAAGCATCAGGGAAGATGTGGGTTTGCAGGGGCTGCCAGGCAGGACAAACCACACGCTTCCTGCGGCTCCAGTGACACGCTTATGTTCTGCTTCTGAAAGCTCTGCAGGAAACCAGGAGACAGAAACCAGCTTCTCCTGTCACAGAGCAGTTAACCTTTGGAATTCTGTCTTGGACAGCACAGCAGAGGCAGTGGCTAATATGGCACTTTGAGGGAATCTGTGCACAGAGACACAGGGCTGTTGGCTACCTGTCTTTAACACCAACACTGACTGGTTTTGGCTTTGTCCTGGATGTACCCTCTGGGCTCCTGAAGCAGCAGCTGAGATCTCTCTGACCTTACTCTAGGGTTCCAGATACATAGCCTTCCCCATGTTGGTGTTTCTGGCATGGAAATTGTTACTCTTGCAACAGTGGAAATGGGAAAACCTGCATTTCTCAAAAATCTGTATACCCAGGAGTCAGGAGGATTCTTCTAAGACACTGCCAGCTGGATGAAGAATAATGAAGTTCCAAGGCTTAAACAGTGGTCTGGCTATTCTTCATGTAAAAAGATACTTTTACTCTCCTCCCCTCCAGTTCAGTCCTCCCACTCTGTAATTTTTTGGTTCCCTTTCTTGGACTTCTGCAGATTAAAGTCAGAAAACAAACAGCATCCCTTCCCCCATTTCAGAAGAACACTTTTTCCTGCTTTTCTTGGCTGATTGCTCCTTTCATACTCCGTGGGTATCCTTGGGATATCTCCCAGGGCAGGCTGTGCAGAATGGTCCAGCACCAAGCAGCCTGGCTGTCTAGCGCCTACCAACACTAACCTGGCTTAATTTTGTAATGGCTGTCTCTCAGATAGTAGGGGAACTCAAACCAATCTCCAGGTCTCATCACCACATCACAACCTCCTGAAAGGAGGAGACACCACCACTGGCCTCAGTCCCCCTTTCTAAAGGTTCCAATGTACACAGCCCCCGTTCTTTGTTTTCCATTCATGCAATTACAGGAAATCCCAGAGACCAGAACAAGAGGTTTCATTGTCTCACAAAACTGGTAACACCTTGATAGCTAATTTGGCTTAGGGCAAAAATAACTTAAGAAACCCCCAAAGAAACACCCCCTTCACACATTTCACCACTGTGCTAGAGATCTGTGACTCCTGTTCTCAAATCCTTTCTAGGAGTCTCACATCAGAGACCACTTGCCACAAACATCTTTCTGAGTAACATCGATGAGGGGCCTCAGTGTTCTAAGGCAGTTGATCTCCTTCTGGAACTGATTAGATTCACAATTAGTTAATTTCTGGATTATACCAGAGATTTCGAGACCTTAGCACTATTTCAAATCCTGGCAACAAGATGCTTGAAATGATATTGTTCATAACTATTAGAGGAGCATGTTCTGGTAGCTCCTCCAACTTTTGACCAACAACTGAATAGCTGGGCAAACCTCATTCAGTCCTTCCAACACAGAATTTGGACAAGAATGCATTTTGATTTCTTGGTCTTATCACAATCTCCACAGGTATAAAAATGCATCCAACCAAAATAAAATCCATCATTTGCAAAAAATCTATCAGATAGTGCAGCAGTTTGACCTTGTCTGGCACCCAGGTGCCCACCAAGTTGCCCTATTACTCCTCTCCTCATCAGGACAGAGGAGGAGAAAGTAAAGACAGGACAGAATTTGTGGATCAAGGTAAAGGCAACTTAATAAAGCAAAAGTAAAGGCTGTGTGCAAAGGAAAATCCAAAGATTAATTCTCTACTTCCCAACAGCAGGCCATGCCCAGCCACCTTCTGGAAAGCAGGGATTCAGTACATGTAGCAGTTGGCAGATTTAACTGATGGTGGCCTTCAGCTGCCTCTCTCTGTGATTGTCCTTTGCCCTTTCACACAACAGGGAAATGGAATAATCCATCCCACAACAGGGAAATGGAAATTGAATAATCCATCCATCCCTGCAAGTGTTCAAGGCCAACTGGGTGGAGTTCTGAGTGACCTGGTCTAGTGAAAAGTGTCCCTGCCCATGGTGAGGTGTTAGAACCAGATGATCTTTAAGGTACCTTCTCAACTTAAGTCATTCTATGATTCTATGGTTTCTAAGCTGTTCAACTCTAAAAAAACATATTCTGTGCTATAGAATTTGGTGATTTGGGACCAGTTTTTCATGCAGTTCAACTGTCCTTACAACAGAGGTGTAGAATCTTTGGAAGAAGCAAGCCATAGGCATTGGGAAGGCCTTTCCTTGCTGCTGAATCCCACTGTGTCAATTAGGTGTTCACAACTGTCTTAATTTCCACGAAAAAATTAACAACTTATTGTTCATGAATCTGAACAGAGAATTTAATTCCTCCAAGGACTCAGGACATGAATAATACCTCCCTGCAACAGACCAATGATGACAGCCTTCTTAAGCTATTTACACCAGGCACTGGCATTTAAAAAGCAGTGGAAAAATGAACTTGTGCTGTTCAATTGCTAATTAAAAGTGAAATACATTACCAGATCATTCTTATCCAAAACATAAGAGATATACAACTGGATTATTGCCATTCAGCTTGCATCAGAAGGGCCATGATAGTAGATCATGAAGGACAGCTAATTAACTGACAGACAAACCATCAAGACATCAAATAAATGTTGGTTCTTAACAGCTTTTTCATAATTAACAGATTGTAAACTAGAATCCACGTCTCCCACTGCCCACCCTCAAGTCCTAAGCAAAAGAGTTATGTTACTGTTCATTTACATAATAAACAAGGTTCTGGGTCAAATCTTACTCTAAATTTTGAATCACATAACTTATTTGGAAATATGAAGAGAACTGGGGGTCTGATTAGTGCCACATGCATACTGGGAAGAAGCTAACACATTGCAAAGTAAGAGAATTTTGAATAATTTAAATTTTAAATTTTAGTTTAAATTGCAAAGCTCATAGACTATTGAGACCAGGGTAAAGGAATGTTGGAAGGAAGACCTTCCCTTTCTCCAAGAGGATTGGGTTAGAGAACATCTACACAAACCTGACATCCACAAATCCATGGGCCCTGATGGGATGCATCCACAAGTGCTGAGAGCTGGCAGATCTCATAGTGAGGCTGCCCGTGATCATCTTTGAAAAGTGCCACTGATCAGGACAAGTGTCTGAGGGCTGGAAGAAATGTCACCCCTGTCTTCAAGAAGGAGAACCCAGGGAACTACCAGCCAGTCATCCTCACCTCAATCCCTGGGAAGAAGACAGAGCCTCATTCTGGAGGCCATCTCTGTCCACAGGGAACACAAGAAGGTGGAATCAGATGGATTCACTATGGGTTAATCATGCTTGGCCAACCTGATTGCCTTTTATGATAAAATAACTGCCTGGAGAGGTGAGGGGAGAGCAGTGGATTTTGTCTGCCCCCATTTCAGCAAGGCTTTGGACACTGTCTCTCACAACATCCTCATAGGCAAACTCAGGAAGTGGGGATTGGATGAGTGAACAGGGAGGAGGGTTGAGAACTGGTGTGCTCTCCACAAGTTATGGAAGAACAGTTTTAAAGTATTTGATGAAATAAATTATTTACCAGTAAAGAAACTGGGACAATTCTAAATACTTCCATAAGATAAACAGCTAAAATATTTTATCATAGGGACCACATAACTTATATCTAATATTAGAAATTCATAATTATTTCCTCAGTAAAACATGTCATTCCTAATGATTCTGTATGAAATAAATGTATTATTAATTTTCATTAAAATAAAGTACATACTTGGAAGTAAATTGTAATTAAATTGTGTTCTCCAGCATTTTGTTGAAGGTGGACTATTTCACAAGCTTTCATTTTTCATAGGTTATTTTAACTCATTTTTCCTGATAACTATAAATGATAGGCACACCTATAAATTACTGTCAATGTTTGTGGCAGCAGACAAACACCAGTAAACTCAATTTAGAGCCCTATCTCAAGCCTGTTCATTTTTTTTGATTCACCCACATCTCTGAATTCCTGTCAGCATGAACTTAGGAATGCCTCCCTTTAAGTGATACATTCTGGGTGATCCTTGCTGCTCTCCTGGCAGCCTTGTCATTTCCCTCTGTTCCAGAATCACTATCCAGGTCAACCCTTTTCTTGCTGAATGGAGCTTGCAAGCTCCCTGCACCACACTGTGACAACTAAATCCAGTTAGGATTTAGTCATGAGCCAGATCCATCCCACAGCACGCAGCTCCATTATTGCTTCATACATCAGACATGTCCCTCTTGAACTGCAAGAGCAGGAGAATTAATTGAATCAATTTTAACTTGGAATTTTCTATCTAATCTAATTTCAAAAGGTTGTATAAAAAAAGATATGACTGGTGTTTTGTAATGCTGTAAGTTTATTTCCCCCCCATAATAGCCTTTTAACTTCATTGGAATTAGTTGCATAAAGCAAACTGGATTTAGCTCATGCTCCTCATGTTGTTTCTGTGGATGTTTAGCTTTAGATATCTTGTGATTTTTTTTCAGTGAGTATGAATATGAAAGATGTCAAGCACATATTATTGAAGGTACTTGAGCAATATCAGTGAGATGGCAGGGAAGTGTTAAGTTGAACAGGAAGAACTTATTGTGAGGTGGTAGGCTGAGGAATTGCTTCCCGGAAGATGGAGCAGAGCTCTGCTCCTGGGATTTCTAAAAGTAATTTCAGTGCAGGAGCATGAGAGTGAGTGGCTCTCAGTAGTCAGGGAAACACATTACACACTGGAGCAAAGTTCTAACATATTCTATTCTTTATATCAAATGCTATTTGCTGCCTTAGTGTCACACTAATAAATTTCATTTAATGGCAAATAAAATGATCTGTGTTGCTTTATTTGTTTTGCCATAGTTCTGTAATTGATCTGTTTTCTAAAATGGTGCTGTGTTCAGGTATTAGGGAGATGTGAACTCGCTCTCTCATGATGACCCTGCTTATTCTATTTTTACAGGCCAACTCTATTTTTTGTTACTTGTTGGGGTTTTTTCTGTTTGTTTTGGTTTGTTTTTTTGGTAATTTGTTCTCTTCTACAAATGGATACATAACTGGATTTGTATCTATATTCAGTACTCATGGACCTTATTCCCTTTATATTTTCTGTTGAGATCAATATTCTGATGTGATTTGTGGAGCTACAGGGCTATGAAAGCAGTTTAAGAGAGGTGTCTCACAGGAGCTGAAGGAAGGAAAAAGCCCAGATCTCATCAAAACCCCATGAGAGCTAAGCCCCAGCCTTTGGTCCTGCTGTTCTTCATTTTTTGGATTTTACTCCTTCCGAAAGGAATTTGTGGCCCCTTGGGGAATGGGAAGCAGATGGATTCAGAGATGACCTCTGCCTTAGAAAGTGGTGATTACTGGAATTTGGGAAACTATGCAGAGAAAAGGGGACTCAACACCTGCCTTTTCCTTGTTCACTTTATGTAAACACTCATTAGTTTTGCTTTAATCACTGTGACTTTATAATAACATTGTTCAATGCTTATGAGATCTGTTCACCTGTTTTTTTGCTAAAACACTTTTATATTAATCTAAATCCAGAGCATAAATCCATAAACAAAGTAAAATTCAATCACTTTCATTTGCAGAGATATTCATCAGAGAACAGAAACCAAGGCAGCACCTTGGCAAATGAAATCCTTAGGCAGCACCCTAGAAACCTTTAGGCAGCACCTTCCCAAAGAGATTTTGCAGAACAAAGGCAGAAAAAACCCCAAACCCAAGCACATAGAACAGTTAAAACCTTGCAAACACAACACACAGATCCACACAGACCTTGGGAAAATATTTTTTGTGCAGAATCTCTGTACCTTTGCACAGCACAGGCCCCTGTGACCTGATTTTTGGAAGCCTGTATCTGAGGCATGTGATTTGCTCAGCAAATAATAATTGAGCTGCTATTTTAAAGGAAGATTTTCCCTATCCTGAGGATGCCTCAGGAGAATCTCAGCACTGGGCTCATCAGCATTTTTGCCGGGCTGGTGGAGGCTGCACTGCTCTTCTGCACAACTGGGGTGATTAGTGAAAGGAATCACTGCTTCTGTTGGGCAAAAGAGACACCAGATATCTAAGTCTTGTGTTCTACCCCCTCTGAGACCATCTTTTTCCTTCACCATTCCTTCCAAATCATTATTTTTCTCTTCAAGGACTGAATCATGGCGCCCTGCCTGTGTCCTTGTTAAGATCTCAGCTAGAAAAATGCTTTTGCTTAAGAAAATAACATCATGGGAAAGGCCATGGCAACACAAACACTTGTTTTGCCAGAACACATTTATACTGGATGGGTGGATAGTTCAGATGGCCATGAACACTTAATAAAGATCATTTTTCTAGTAATTCCCCAAGGCACTTCCTTCAAAAAAACTATTATAGAGAGAGAGACAGGCATTTCAGTGGAAACTGCCAGACTTTAAACAAATATGATTATCTTCTTTTAATAATTTTTCCTGTCACCTTAGCAATCTAGGGAGGGCAATTCCTAGTCTACATAAATTGGATTCTATTATGCCTTTTCAAATCTTCGGTCTTTTCTAAGTTTTATTTTGCATCCAAAATCCTAATAACAGCCTGTAACACATTTACATTCCTGCATTCTTGCATTCTTGCCTCTATTTTGTTGGGTACACAGTATTCCTTTTCTTTTTTTTTCCCCTCCTCTCTCTCCCTTTGGTAATATGACCATTTTGCATTTTTCAAGATTTGGAAAAACAGGAATGTTTTCAGCCTTCAAGTTAGTGTTTAAGGAACAAGAACAAAAAAGGCACCTCTGGCCTTCAGGCACAAATTTAGAACATTAAACTACATGCAGAAAGAAGCAATATGAAATCTTGGGTGAGGAAGTCAAAACTGTCTAAGAAATTTCACAGACTGAGAGAATTTAAGGGTAGGATGAAATGACAGCTCTCTGAGTTTGACTCTTGTTTGTGAAGGCAATTCCGTTTTACCCATTCATTACCATGCTGAGATCCACAGCACTGTTCAGCTGAAGCCCTGCTTCCAGAAAGGCACACTGCTGCTTTGGAGTGACAACATCAAGAGGTGAAAAATCAGCACCTTCCTTGACACCTATCAATCACACACACTGATAAATAGCACACCAGCTTCTCATACTTTGAATTTGCTGCTTTCCCCCTACTGCCCTTGGCTCTCATTTTTACCTCTTTCCACATCATTAAAGAGTCCTTGTGTTGTGATAACTTCACACAAAGGAATTCTTTGTGGAGCAATCTCCTCACCCTTGGTGCACAGATCTGTCCAAACTGCACCAAGGTGTGCCCCCCAAACTGCTGTGCTGGATTTCATGTCACTTGGAGCACTTTACTGCTCTTCATGTGGATAACCCAAGAAATTCACTGTGCAATTTCCTGACACCTCCTAAGTCACTTGTTACAAGTAGATATATTTAACATTTCACATTGCCTGGAGTTACCTAGAACCTGGCTCTAAAAGCTCCAGGCAGAGTCTCTCCTGTCCACTCCACTTGCTCTGGTCTCACTTTCTGCAGCTAATTCAGACTTCCTGTCCCATGTTTCCATTTTTTTTGAAGTTTTGTTTCCCTGAAGAAACATTTGGAGTAAAACACTCATCTAACTTCCTTGTATAACTTGGTCAAACTAAGATTTAAAACAAAGTACTCCCTGTCATTCCTAATCTCAGACAGAAAGGCTTTCCTAGCACATGTGGATACACATTCATGCACAGGTATTAAAAACACACCTGAACATTAAAAAAAGGGAGAAAAATTTCCATTACATAGAGAACATTCCCTCAAATATCACAAATAAAATTATATTTTTTTGATCAGGGTAACCTTTTATCTGCTCCTGAATTAAGAAAATAAAAGAAGCAACACTTCTGTAAAATCACTTTAGCTCCTGGTCCTTCAAGGATTGAAAATCCTGCCTGTGGACTGTGTGGGAGACTGACAGACTCGTGCACACCAGCTCAGACAGCCTCTCAGGGCAGGTCTGAGAGAGGAGGCTCTGCTGCCCTGTTCTGTCCTTCTTGGCTCCTGTTGCACAGCTCGGGTCCTTGCCATTTCCCCTGCTCCACAGCTCCTGCCACACATCTGGAAATAACTCACTTTTCCTTTAATCTGTCACAGTATTTAAGTCTGCTTAGAGGACAGAAGTGTCTGCCACAGGGAGGAAAACAACCAGCAGGTTGTCCTGTCCTGTTCAAACCAGATCCAAAACCCAGTTCTTTTACAAGATCCTCAGAGTGAAATGTCAGAGTTGGGCTCTGACAGAGTGGGAATTAGTGAAGCAAGCAATGAAAAGGCCGGCAGAACAAACATGGGCATGATTTGGGGAAAAAATATTGCCTTGGCACTGGGGATATGAAAAGTCATTCTGCAGAAGAGGCCAGATTCCATGTTAATGACTGCTTGCCTGAATTGAGGAGTCTGTGATGCACTTAAACCAGCAAGGTGCACACTGATATCAGTGGGGTACAGGCATTAAGATCTACAGGATATCCTATCCTTTTGTGCTGCTGTAGCTCACTCAGGCTTACAACCACCATCTTATCTCAGCTGAGGAAACATTCCCATCTTGACTGCTAATTCTGGCTTTGATTTTCTCCTTTACAGTTTTCCTTTTGTTGCTATTCATTCCCTGTCCTTTGGAGCTTTCCTCCCTTTGATAACTCCTCTTTCTTTTCATTCTTAATTCTAATTGCCTCCAATCAAAGTTTTGCTATGCATTCCAAGTCATGTAATTGGATTTTAGAGTTAACTGTTCAAAGATAACTAATGTAATTCAGAATGTTATTTTAAGTTGCCTATTTGTAGAGCTCTGAAGAAAATGCTGCAAAAGTGTACAATGAGTTAATGTTTAGAATATTGAAATGGATTTTCTTCTCTCCAGGGAAGGTGATGGGTGTAACCACTGTAGCATAAGCTATTCCACAATAGTTGCTCTTAAATAACTAGTTACAGATTTTAGAAAAGCTCAGTTTATGCCACGAGAGCTCTATCAGTTGATTTCCCGGTGTAGACAGAAGCTTTGTAAACAGGACAGCTTGGCACAGGACCTGCTTTAATGTAAACTGAAAGTCTGGAGAAACTGGATATATCATGGGTTTGTGCACCACATCAGCTGGGGAAAATGGAAACACTCCACTAACTCAGACAGGTCTTTTCTGGTCTCCTTTCTCTAAACCACACTGTTGGCTCTCCTCTGTCCCTAACTGTGATATTATGAACTTTCTGGCCTCCAGCTCTTTGTTCTAATGATTAAACAAGACTAACATTTTTTTGAGGTCACAGTGATAATATGATAGTCCCTTTGAAGGGATTCAGTAAATACAATACAGCAGCAGTGTACTGTGGTATTATCAGGGCCTCAATTTTGACTTTTTGGCAAAATTATCAGTGAAGAAACTCTGTTTTTAAAAACTTAAAATGTATAGTGGGCAGAAGAACCATCATTAATAACCAAAACAGGTTTATAAAGCACAAGACTCAGTTTCCTTCCCTGACCACACTGGGAAACCACTGAAAGGAATCCATCTGTTAAGTGATTCTTAGAATCATGCTCTCCTGCCTAAGATGGCCATCCAGAAGTAGCTTCCAAACGAAGTACGATAACTCTGACTCACTCTGAGATTCCTGGTAAGCAGCTGATTTGCAGTAGTTACTGCTGCCCATGTGGGATTGGCTCCAGCATTCTTAGGCATCTATGTGAAGGTCTGAATAAACCCTTTTGTTGTTTCCTCTTATGGACTATAAAGAATCTTAGAACATCAGCTTAAATTTAGCCACTATCTTTCAAACATCCAAAGCTAGGTCACACCAGCTCCCATGCCCAAAGTTTGCCCTACCTTTGAATTATGCATATTTTAGATTGCTAAGTGCACATTAGGATTTAAATTAATCACTGCATTATGTCTACCAAATCTGCAGGATTAGACTAGACTTAGACAGGAATAAAAAGGAAAAAAGAAAAAGAAAGAAAAAAAGAAAAAATATTATGGGACACTGACTTCTGTCATGGACCCAGGAAGAGGTGGTTTGTCTCAGAAATGTCGGTGGCTCTCCCTGGTGTGACACCTCCTGTCCTCTGTCCTACATCTGCCATGCCAGCAGAAGCTGACAGGTTGGCTCAGTCTCTGCTTTGACCCCAATTTTTTCTCCACAGGGCAGCAAAATTCTCATTTGCCTTTTTGTTGAGTAGTTGATCTGCAATCACCTTCCTACGATACATTAGGAGAATAAAGCCAGCCCAATTATTTAAACAGTAACTATAAAAATTGTTCTTTGTCTCTAGAAGTTATCCACAAATGCAGAAAATGACCATGTGGATATGTAATGGGGAAAGGACTGTGGATGACAAATGCTGAGCAATTATATCTGAGCTTAGCATGAGAAATTATGAGGAAAAAAATCTATGTAAATTGTGAGCTGTGTGAATGTGTCTTGTGTGCATGCCCTGAAACAGCAGGCAAGGGAGCAGCACAGGTATTGGAAGGTACTAAATGCCAAGCAGAAATGAAAACATGTAACTGAAAATGATGATATATGAAAGTGGCTGAGCATAAATATACGGAAACCTTTTTGTCTAGACTTGGGTGTCTCTAGTGAAGTAATGGAAAACACCACATGCAATTTAACACTCAATTCTGGAACCCATAACTGTACATTTTGTAAGAATCAAGGGCTGTCAGGGATTAATATGAAATACTGTGAGTTATTTTCCCTCTCTGACCATGAAGATTGTACCCGTTGTCTTCCACACACGTCTAAACACCATGGAGTTGTAATTTTCAAACGCTAGATGGCTCCATTGGCTTTTTAAATGCAGCATTCCCCAAGCTTGCACAGAGTTTTGAAAAGTAAATACCATTCAGAGTCTGTTCCATTGACAGTCACAGATACCACTAAAAAAAAAAAAAAAGAAAAAAGAAAAAAATACTTGTCTTCATCCTTTGAGCAATGTGGAACTGATAGCCAGTACAAGGGGCAAAAAGGCTTTCAGTTTCTCCCCTGTATTATACTGAATTTTCACAGTTAATTTTGTCCACAGGATGCCTGCAGGTGCCTAAGGATGGAAAACAAAGGGTTCTGGCCCCTTGCACGGAGAAAGTTGGCAAAAGTGGTTTTAAGCTGTTGATATGCTCTTCCAACCTTTTGCACCTATCTGTGTCACATTGGCACTAGGAAAAGTCATGGCAACACCCATTCCTTCCTGCTGCACTGCAAAATGCTGACAAGTTATCTTGAGGGATGGTAAAGTTTACTCTTGCTCTTTTAGCAAATATCCAGTTTCAGTACCAGATTACTAAATGAATGTTTGCATGCAGCAAATTTACCTTTTCCCATTGTTTTGAGGTAGCACATATAACTAAAATTTATACTTCATTCATATGAGTTTTCAAAAAAACCTAAATTGATCTGAAAAAAGCAAAGTTGAAGAAATGCCAACATGATGGTTTATTTTTTAATCATGTACTCATTTAAGTTCTAAATTTCTCTGATCTTACTGTTTTTTAAACAAAATGTTGTTAAAACTCAGAATTTAAATATTAGGGAAGGAAGGCATGGAGTTCAACACCTCTTCTTGTCTTCCACTTTAGTCTAGATTTGAGAAGCCTACCATCAGCTAATTGTACAGGGGATGATAGGAATAAGCCACTCAAACACTGACTAATCCTGCAGGTCACCTTCCATTCCACACCTTCTGCCATTTGCTCCAGCCTCTATTGCTACACTCCAAGAGATTTGTCCATGCTGGAGCTGCTCCCTGTGGAAATCCCTTCTTTTTCACTACATGATTTCAGCAAAGAGTTTATTACCTACAGAGACCCTCCCCAAAGATCCTGGGCTTTAGGAACACACGAAAAAGGAAAGGGGTATGAATGTGTCAAAAATGTCCAAGTAGAACAAAGCCCTGAGCAGAGCACTCCTTTACAGCAATCCTTCAAGGTGTCCATGAAATTCAAGGCCTTTCCATGGAGAAACAAGGGCAAGGAAAAGGGGGAAAAACTCTGAAACCAATATAAACCCAACCAACCAAAAAACCCCTGAGCAAACCACCTATCCCAACTTATCAGGGTGACTAAATCTGAAAGGGAAGTTGTGCAAAGCTGCAGGATCAGAAATCAGTATAGAGGGAGTTGAGTAAGGCATCAAGCACAGAAGCCCTGATAGCATCTACTGCTCCATGAAAGCATCCCAAGTGATGATCCCACCTGATGATGCTCTGCCTCCACATGAGGGGACAAGCAAACAGCAACAGGTCCCAGCATCTCTGCAATCTTCCCTCATATCTGCTAAAGACAGAGTTCTGAGCTCTGGGGCTCTTTTTTCCAGCCCTGCTGGCACTGAAGTGACTTGGAAATCTGTCTTTGGACACAGGCATTGGAATCAGGTCCTTCAATTGTGGCTGCAGCTGAAACATAGATCTGGAGGTACACAGAACTTTGTAACTTCTCTTTGTCCACACTGGATTAACTTCAGTCCGTGCAGTAACCGGGAATTAACAAAGTCTTTCCTAGACTCAGAATAGGGGACAAATACGACTTCGGTATGTGTGCTGTTTATTTTAATGGAAGGAAATGTCCTGCAGGTTAAAGAAGAGGCAGGACTTCCACGAAACGCGAGTGGAAAGAGCCACCGCAGCGAAGAGTCAGTGCGGATGGAGCCAGAGATGCACCAAGCCCGCCAGCACCGCTTTCCCCTCCCTTAATGTATAGGCAGCGCCGGCACCAACAGGGAAGGCTCCGACAGGGGCGGGCGGTTACGTAAGGGAAAATCTGCATTCCTTGCGTAACTCGGCTCTTTACATAACCCCGGCCCCGGCCCCCGAGCGGGGAGAGCGGCGGCGGCACCCGCGGAGCGCAGCGGAGCGCCCGGCACCACCCGCCCCACTGCAAAGGACATGCGCTGTTTCTGCCTAAAGGAAAAGAAATAAAAAAGATGGGAGATGCCACAGACTGCAGATTCCAACAGCTGATAGTTTAGGTGGGCTTTATGGAAAGAGGACAGGAGGTTTTGAAGTAGTTTTTGACATAGAATCATGGAAGCATCAAGTTTGGAAGAGACTTCAGGATCATCCAATCCCCCATGACACCAGCACTGTAACCCCTAAGCCACACAGCCACATCACCCAGACCCAGACACAGCTGAACACCTCCAGGTGAGTCCACCACCTCCCTGGGCAGCCCATTCTAACATCTGACCATCCATTCCAACATCTGACCACCCATTCCAACATCTGACCATCCAAACAGTGAAAACATAAATACAACACAGGCCTGGCCACAGCGATTTTACACAGGCAGATTGGACAAAAATAATAAAACAATTCCCACTCCCAGTGAAAGTTTAAGTTTCTACAGGAGAATGAGAAAATTTTTTGTTGGACTTCTTGCCAACTCTGCTTGCTTAGCACTAGGCAAGGAACACAGGGAAAGTTTATTTGGGCTGTAAATGGCCACTAGGAATCCCCATGTACAAATGAACTCAGGTTGGAGGTTGCAGACTTTCACTGACACTTGTGAGAGGAGAGACTTGGAAAATACACCTGTAAAACAAAGAGAAGATGGGGAATAATTTGGGGACAGGGAAAGCTACAGTTCAGCAGCACCTTGCCTGGAGTTTATGTGAGGATAAAAGTTCAACAACACTTAACCCAGAGTTTATTTAAGGATATGTGACCTTTGTGTAAAGTCATGTTTAAACCCTATCTTGCATTTCCCAGTTCCTGGACAGTTATGTGCTCCATCTGCATCCCACAGATACCTGTTCTTTGGAAAGGAAACTTCCAATGTGAGGGCCAAAGAACCCAGATGCAAACCCTTATCACAAATGATTACAGAAAACTTAATGGCCAATAATACAAATGCAGAACTGAGTAGCACTTAACTATTTGCATTTCCCTACAAACATAATATGTAAACTAATTCTAAACATACAGGTTAGATTTCTGTACTGATTTTTGCAGAAATCACCCAATTCAGAATATTTTTATTTTAGGGGTCCCCAAAATAGACCACAGCATTCTCCTCTGTGAGCTGTAATTACATTGTTTTATTATTTATCATGCACTGGCAGTGTCTAATTTATTAGAGTGTTGCTTGCTGAATATTTTATTTTATGTGCATTCCGAGCAAATAAAATTCCTCTTAAAACAAAGTTGAGTAAAAGGGCATTGTACATCAGAGTTGTGCTTAAAAACTATTTCTACTACATTGAAATGTAGTAGAGATAGATTTGAAATGCAACTTTCAGAAAATTCTGTTTTATAAATCAGATTTAAGGTCACTCAGCTACACGTACAGCTTTATCTGCTGCATTCAGATCTCTCCTTCTTTGAACAGCTCCAGAATTTCAATAAATTATGTATAAAGTCAGAGAAAGGCAGACTTCCATCTGGGGTAACTACTTGCAAAGTCCAAGCTAAGCAGGTTTGAGACAAACTGGTCTTAAACCAGCATTTTGTTGTGCCAAAGGCAATTAGCAGATGCCAGCAAAGAATTTGCCAAGTGGCTGGAAAGAAATCTTTCCAAACATCCACATGATGACTTACGATTCCAAACATATCAGAGTCCCATCTTGCTTGTAAACCTTTCTTGTGCAACAAAGTATTACAGTGCATTCTATTTATAAACTGACAGAAAACTTCTTTTATGTTGCTTCAGACTCTAATTATTAGGACTGTACTAATTTTTAGGTACTTTCCCAGTTTATTTTTAAAGCAATGGCTGAACAGTCACATCCCTTTGCAATTTCTGTGGTTCTCACTTCCATTTCTGGTTTTAAACAAACTGGTTTATGTTTGCATACTCCATGTGTTTTACCTTATAATAATTATACTACAGGACAATTATACTCACAGGTATCCTTTCAGAAGGGAGAATGTCACTTGGCTGAAAACCCCCCAGGAAGTGGATTCCACACCTAGAAATCTCAGTTCTAATGTCAGTACAAATCATTTAAAAAACACTTTGCATTTTATATAAGCCTAGTAGTATCTTGTATGTACATATTCCAACTACTGAAGATGGAGTTTATGGAAAAGCTTGGTCTAATCAAAATTTCTCCTCTTAGTGCTCATCTCACATCCCACTTTCTGGGATGGCCTTGAACAATCTCCAAAACACAAGAAATTTGTTGTTTTTATTTAGAGTAGGAGACAAACTTCTAGATTTACAAATTCTTCCTTAACTCAATACTGAGAAAGACCAAAACATCTGTACCAAGTGTTCTTAGCTGCTCTAATTCAATTACAGGACTGAATACTCATATGCCCAATTCATTTCTGCAGGCTTTTTGAAAAGCAGTGCATAAGACATATGATGTTTTTTTATTTATTGACTTCATGAAACTGACAGATATGATTGGCTTTGTATCATTCAATCATTCAGTGGCGCAATTTTCTCAGCTTATGAATTACTACAATTTTTATATATTATTTGGTTTAAAAAAGGAATCATTCTTCCTTTACAGTGAAGAGTATTTGACAGCAGGATTCAACTGCATTTCACATTTGGCAAAAACCTCCCCTGTAGCTTTTGGAGATAACTTCATTTAACTGTGAGGGTTTTTTTTCTGTTGGAATATCAGTAAGTCTTCAGTAAGTAAATACATGTGTGCCAAGCATATCATTAACTGAACTGATTGAAGATCAGAAAAGCAAGTACTAGATCTAATATCACTTGGGTGCCACTAATGGGTACTTTATAGAGTGAAATATTTCATTTGATCCATTAGTGTTTTGTTGTTATCAATACCACATGTATGAATCTATTTACAAAATGAATTCAAACTCCTTTAGCTTTTAAGGCACTGCTCAAATGAAAGCAGTCTCTTACAACAGCTGAAACAATTACAAGTGAAAATGAGAGACCATTTTGATGAATATGCATTCCAGCAGTAATCATCTCCCAGACAAGACTTGTCTGTTTCTAAAAATAAATGTTAATAATACAGATGTAAATTTAGGGGAAGTTTATTATTTTGTTCCATTCCTCTGTAAATGTTGACATTTAAAACTTTTACTGCATTTCCTCTTGTTAAAATAGACAGACTGCAGAAGAGAAAATACCATGAGCACTGGAATAATCATGAGTGTATTACTGTCACCAAAATAGTTTCTAAAGTAAGACTAAAAGTAAGTTGAAGACATAATAGAAATACATATTTTAAAAAATAATAAAAATAAATGTGATCAGCTGTAACTTGGTAAAAAGAAGTGGATAACTTTTTCTTGTATAGCAAGATTTAAAAGACTAAAATAAACACATTTTTACAAAGTGCAAAATTTACCTGAGAGAACCAGTGCTTGCTGCACAACAGAAGTGAAACAACACCCAGGTGGCTTCAGAAAGTACTGACATTTTACAGTGGGAATCCCAACATTTAAAATAACTCTGGAGACACTTGCACTACTTTCAGCATGTGGTGCGTAAAAGTACAGCCTACCTACAAACAGGGCTGGCAGACAGGCTCCTCATGGGGCAGACAAGGTGCTGAGTGGCATCACCGAGGTGTTCTAGCGTTTAGTGGTTGAGGTTTTGTAGGTGCCAATGGAAGAGTACAAACAGCAACATCTGTGTCTATTTCACTGTCAGCTCAGTGTTACTGCCATTCCCCAAGCATGCATGTGAACTGTTCATTAGGAGAGCAGAGACTCGACAGGAAACTGGACCCACCAGTCAAATGTATGCTCTTAGGTAACCGACCATAGTAATTGCTTCTGCAAAATGTGAGAGGACTTGAAGTACTTTCTTGTTAATTTGTTGCCATTACCGTACCCTTACAATCCACCCTACTCCTATTACAGATTTTGCAATAGTATTTTCTTAATGCCTCAATTATTGTAGATGCATTTACTCAGCTATGATCTCAGTTTTGCTTTTGAAGTTTTCCAATTTGTTAGAAAAGGAAAGCTCATTTAAACACTCATGGTCACCTACAACAAAGTACCCCATGTCCTATAAACTTAGGGATTTGTACTTCAGTGCTCAGAGAGGCCTTTTCTTTGCTAATGCATTTAAAGTTCTCCTTTCTGGCTTTGCTAACATGTGAGCTCACACTGCAACGTTCTCTCTCTTCACTGGGGGCACGTGGAGCTGCCCGTTTGTGTGTAAGAAAGCTGAGAAACAGTTATCTCCCAAACCGTTATTTTTTCACTGCGGTTGGCACGAAGTCAGCACGAGAGGGAACTCTGCCAAGCTCTTGCATCCCACAGAAGAGATTAAATCAAGTGCAGAGGCAAGACTGATGTGCCAAGCTGAGGACAGAAAACCAAAAGGCTGTGGGACACTTGAATCCAGCAGGGAGGGCACAATAATGATATGATGGACACCAAGCTTAACCTTCCAGACAAACTGCCCTGATAGCAGTTTGAGCAAGTTTGAGCAAGTTCAGACAGCTGGCTGGGAGAAAGGAAGGAAGCAGAACTAACAGATCAGGAATTGAGGGGTGTATTGAATAGCCAGCAGCAACAGGTGTGCTTTACTCACATCTCAAATGGGCAGGGCAGCCGTGAGTCACAGACACTTACAGTATGTGGTTTCCTGGGTGGCAGATATTTTGTCAGGGTGTTGCCAGCAGCAGCTGATGAAGACATCCACAGTTACTGTGGGAAAAGCACATACACGCAGCATAAGTCGTTTTTCCATGCTGAGAAACAATGCCTATTTTTGTAGTATTAATATTGTTTTAAAATATTTCTTTTATTACTATGGCTGACTCATTTTTGAATGCTTTGGATTGCTACATGTCTCATACAACAGCTGTGGCTATAATTCTTGGCCTTTTTTATGACCAGACCAGGGTGAAGGTGCTGCCACTTGTCTAAGAATCAAAATATCCGCTCTTCTTTGCAACTCATATTTTTTGGATGGAAAACTCCTTTCTTTTCACTTCATTTCTTCACTAGCTGCATGAAGTAAAGGAATTTCCAAAGCCAAAATCCCCTGAGGTTTACGCATGGAGCATTTCTATGCCCATAAAGCTGGGGGGACACGGAACTACTTGATCCTCAGTTTTGGGACATCTACCTTTAACTCTGCTCGTCTTTTTACACCAACTACTTCACTCACTGCATTCCCAGTGCTTTCCTGCATCGTAAAGATACTTTTATATCTAAATGTTTTCAGGTTAGTCTCCAAGTATTGTAACCCAAAGTCACAAAAAACGTCCCTAGAACTTTCAGCTTCAGGGCCCAGAATCTCTCAAAATAAGGTCAAATTATTTTACATTTTAATATCCTCATTCCTGCTGAGTCACGCTGGGTTTGAGCTTCAGTTATTTACTTTGGCCTATGCACCCGGAAAATTTCTTGGGGTTTTGTTTGTTTATTTTTCAATATAGACGAGCACCTGCACCGCGTTGCGACATTGAAGGGCAGACGCTGTTGAAAACATTTCTGATTGGGATACATCGCCAGCACACTCACCGGCTGTCATCCTGCACTGGCCTCACGACTTTCTGGTCTCGGACCCAAGTTTTCTACATTAAAGCGCTTTTGGAGGAGTTTTCAAACAGGCGCTCGGGAAGGCGGCATCACTGAGGCGAATCCAGGTGGGGCTGAGCTCCTGCCCCTCCTTCCCTGCCTGCCTGCCTGTCGCGCCGGCCGGGGGCCATGTGACAGCGCGACTTCTGCCTTCAAGCCACCGAAGGGGAAGGGGAAGGGGCCACACTTTTCCCGCTGCTCCGGCTGCCGCTGAGGCCGCCGCGGCCCCGCGGAAGAGGCACCGCCCGTGCCCCGCCACAGGTGCAGCCGGCACCCGGAGCGACAGCGCCGGCGCTCACTGAGGTACGGACAGGGCGCCCCGCCCGCCGCTCGCCCCCCGCGCCGGGGCGGGGCCGGCCCGGGGCAGGACAGGCCGGCGCAGCCCCCCCGCCCCCTGGGCTGCGCCCCCCGCCCGCCGCGGAGCCGCCCCGGCCGCGATGCAGCCGCCCCGGGGGCAGCCGGGCGGCCCGGCGGGGCCGGGGGCGCGGCGAACGGGCTCCTCCGCCCGCGGGCCATAAAGGGCCGGGCACGGGCGGCGCGGCACTGCGGTACCGGGTGGCCCGCGGGTGGATGCGGCAGCAGGGAGCGGCGGCAGCTGGCGGGAGCAGCTCCTCCCCCGCCGCCGCCTCCTCCGCCGGTGGCTCCGGGCAGCGTCTCTCCGGCCGGCGGCGGCCCGGCCCGGCCCTGCCCAGCATGGCTCTCCCCGGGGCGCTCGGTAAGTGCCGCGCCGGGCTGGCCCGGGGCGCTGGCGGTGACCTTGGGCCGGAGCCGTGCGGGGCTCCTGCGGCGGCAGCGCCCGCGGGCCCGGCCCCACCTGCTCGCGGCGCTGGGATGCGGTGCTGCCCGCGGGGCATCCGCGGAGCTCGGAGGCGGTTCTGGCATGTGCTTGGTATAGGTTCAAGGCTGTTAAATGCCTGATCGATAATTGCTTTTTAAGTAATCATTCCATCTATTAATATTTTTTTTTACTGCAGCATGTTTCAAGCTTTCTTTTCTTCTGCAAAGGTGCAGACCTAAAGAGCAACCAACCTTTCTATTAGATCGAGATATTTAGGAAAAGAGCATTAACTGCATGGCATTCATACCATTCCCCATCCCATTAAAATGTCTAGTTGTTGCTCACCTTGGGCGAAGGACAGCAGTTCAATAGAAGGATACTGAATACAAAAGCTTCTTCCAGTTCAGGATGGCACAGCTCGCACAAGTATTGCTTGAGGTGCCTCATGACTATTTTAGGTTTATTCGGCTCATTTCGGTGCCATGAGCTAGCAGTGATGTGGGTGAATGTACATTTCAAACTATTCTGTGTCTTAGCATCTTATGTTTGAGTGGTGAACATGAGCTTGGGTTCTGTAAGAAAGAAAAAAACTTTGTGTCAGTAGAGCATTGTACTTACATCTATACTTTCTGTCTCTTCACTACCTTATTGTAAGGACTTAAAACACAGTGTGGTTTCTCAGGCAGCGTGTTTCTTACTGCATTTCTGTTTGTGATCACAATTCTCTAGGAAAAAGTTCATTTAAACTAGGAAAATGCTCAGCATTTTCTGCTCAGTTGAAAACACATTATTATTTCACCTTGTACTAGTATTGTTAGCACAATTATTTCACATTGTGCTAGTGTTGTTATCTTACTGTAGTTGAGTAAGCATAAAGGGAGTTTTTCCCTGGCTGAAGCAGCCCAAAAGGCTCTTGCTGCTGGCAGCTGCATGTGTGGCAGGCTCTGCTGCTGACAACTGTTCAGTGAGGTCAGGAGACAAACTCCCATGACTTCCTTGGCGGTTGATGTTGAGAAACCAAACCTAAGTTTGGATGCTACTAAGATATGGTAGTGCATTGTCACTGAATTATTCAGCTAAAAATATATGTATTTTTAAATTTCCTATGTGGTTATACTTGATTTTACAAAGACTTTACAAAGACAAATACTAATTGCAAAACAAATACTCTCCTGTGCAGAAAACAACACAGTCAGATCCACAGCTCTTTAAAAACAGAGATGCTTTTCTTTGGGGATGTGAATGGGTTCTTATAAAATAAGAATGCAAAATAATGTAGGGGAACACTAAATTGCTGTGTTGTGGTCCAATTTAATTCTTGCCACCTTTTCATACTACATTTGCTTTTAGAATAAAAGCAAAAATGTTCTCAAAGCAACTGTGAAAACAGGTGGACATTAATTAGAGTCTTTTAGGCTGAAACCAACAGGATCACATATCAAAAGGATCACATATCAACATGTGAAACCTGCAGCATGCCTCCAGAAAAATTGCAATGGGGGCCCTGATAAGTTGTGCCTGGAGAGATAAAAAACTGCCACGCTCCATGCTTCCAGGGTATGTCATTATTTAAATGAATGCTATCTCACAAAATACATTTGCATTTTTCTAACCAAAAAATGGTTAGAAATTCTGAAATGCCAATTTTGGACCCAGACTTCACATTCTGGCAGTGCTTGGATCCATTTGCTGTGACATGTTCGCAGCTATTTTTAACTTATGTAATAAGAATTTAATCTTATTTGTTATAAACTCCATCATACTGAAGGCATTCAGAAAGCTTTATAGTACACAACAAATAATGCTGGTCTGTAGCACTGTGTTTTTTCCTCTCTGGAATGCTTCCATTTGTGCTAAATGCACATTCTGGATTGTATGAAAGTGGAATAAAAGTAAAGCCAGGAAACTACAGAAGAAACAATAAAGATGGCATTTTAGTAGTGATGCTAGTATAAAACGGAAATATTTTATGATGGAAGCCTAGCTACTTAAAATTTTAAAACATAAAACATATTCTTTTTGAAAAGTAGTATTTAAATGCCAAGTAGAAATGGAGGTCCATGACCTATCTGCTTCCCACATGCATTCAAAAACGTGATATGACCTACTACAAATGGAAAAAGGAGTCACCGAGTTAACCATACTACCTTTGTTCCTGTTGTGCAACTATTCCACTTCCCAGCAGTTCTGTGACTTTCTGATTTGTGCAAGGGCTGGGGTGAGGTGGAAATGTACAACCTTCTTTTCTACCTTGCCTGTTGGCTTGAAGTCACTGAGCAAGGAAGAAGGTAAGCAACTGAGTGAATGTGATTTCCAGGTTCGGTGCAAAGACACACAGCTGAGTATCCATTGTATCACAAAAAATTGTCTGTCTGACTCTGCAAGTAAGTGGAATCTCCTGGTAAATCTCTACATAAACTGCTTAGGAATTTTTGTGGGTATACCACAAGGTTCCTGATGCACAAATTAGCATGGCTCCAAAAGTAGAGCTGCTTTGTGGTTCTTGTGTACTGCATGCTAGTTTAAATTCTGCAGAGCTGTTCTACTTTCTTCTGATTTTGCTCCAAGCTCTGAATTTTGATAGGCATACCATGGAAAAACCCCCAATCTCTTGCACA
Organism: Molothrus aeneus; assembly: GCF_037042795.1. NCBI lineage: Eukaryota > Metazoa > Chordata > Aves > Passeriformes > Icteridae > Molothrus > Molothrus aeneus. The sequence continues at coordinate 10,857,152 of NC_089651.1, read as the reverse complement.
TCTTCTTCATCACTCAAGCTGTAGCTCTAACTTCCTCACCTGTGCTCCTCTTCAGGCGAGATGCCCCGGCAGTTTCCCAAGCTGAACATTTCCGAGGTGGACGAGCAGGTGCGGCTCCTGGCAGAGAAGGTGTTTGCCAAAGTCCTGCGAGAAGAGGACAGCAAGGATGCCTTGTCACTCTTCACCGTGCCTGAAGACTGCCCTATTGGGCAGAAGGAGGCCAAGGAGAGGGAGCTGCAGAAGGAGCTGGCAGAACAGCAGTCTGTGGAAACAGCTAAAAGGTTTGTTCTGTAGTTGCTTTCTTAGTGGAAAATAGTTTTTGAAATGAGTTTGAGTTAGTATTGAAATACCTGGCAAACAGCATTCTGCCTCTTACTACTCCAGGAGAAAGGTCAGCAGCAGGCACCAGGACCACCCCTGGGGTGTCCTTCTGTCCTGTGAAGGAGGTATCAGATGGGCCCCAGGGAGCTTGGAGTGGTCAGGTTGTCTCAGCTCTGTTCCCAGCAATAGCACAGATATTGCTCATGCAAATTTAATAAACAGCATAGCTGGGTAGAAATGAACAAAACCCTAAGAGTCTTTAATGTAAGAAGAGTCAGAAAAAGAAACACTGCCTCCTCTTTTTCTAGTTTCATTAAGAGAAACAGCAAATTTTAACACCGATCATGATACTTCCTTTAGTCTCTGCAAAAATAGATGAAAGCAAAGAATTTATATTTAAGATCAAGGGGTAAGGTGAAAAGTGGTATTGGCATAATGAGGTTATTTGAGGTTTTACTCACAGAGATAAAATCTAACCACTGTCAGCCACAAAAGTGCACATTAAACAAAAAAAAAATTGCATTCTACCTTTAGTTACCCATGGCTGTAATGAAGGCAAACTTGCTTTAGTTTGTGAGTTTGGTTTTTTTTTTTTTTTTATTCTGTAAGAGAGGCAGCCTTCCCCTGATGTCAGCCTGTTCCAGTGTCTTGCTTCACAGGACTGCTGGGCTGTTTCTGGAGTCACATGAGCTCAGCAGCAGCCTGACACCAAATGGGCTGGACGTGTACAGACTCTTCAAAAAGCAGGCAGGCAAGAAAGCATTTGAAAGTGATAGCTAAACACATGTACCTGGTTAGCTGCAGAAAGACAGTTGGGCAACACTTGGAATCATGTTTCTGGAACAGAAGGGAGAAGAGTCAATTTAGTTAAATTAAGGCATGACTCACTGATGATACAAGCCGAGACTTTGGGTTTGGAATTGTGCAAGTGGATTTCCCAGTTGGCATGTTCATAGACATAAACAGGCACAGAAGGGAAAACCAGATGTTTCCAGTCAAACAAATGTTTGGTATATATTTCCTCCTGAAGTAGGGTGTTTAGTTTTTAATTTGGAAAATTTGTCTCACAGGAACAAACTCAGGTTTTGTACAGGTTTAACTGTAGGAAGGGGTATTATAGGTATTTTGTTTACATGTAGGAACAGAACAAGTGTTCATCCCTGTCCTGCAGGACTGAAGGGACAGTGACACAAGTACAGCTTGTGCTGTTTCCAGTTTCAGTTGATCAAACACTGCCTTTCAAAACTGATGCTGATTTCCAAGGTGGCTACAAGTACTTTAGAGGATGAAATTTGGATGTTAATTGTACTAGCACTGCATGTTCTTATTCTTAAGAATACCACAGAAGTAATATGAAGCTTTCAGAGAATGTTCCAGTGTTCCTTTTTCTTTGTTACTGATTCTTACAAACATTTTAAGGTTTTGGTATCTAACTTGGAAAGGTAGGGACTATTTCAGTGCAAAAGAAATTGTTATCACAGGTAGTTTATAACATACTATTTATATATTATATGACTATTTAAAATACATATGAGCACATTTAAACTGAGTAAGGAAAATGAATTCCATCTTCAGAGGTATTCCAAAGCTCCACTTGAGGTATTACAATTACTTCATTGGAAAACACAGCATTCGTTTTTAGCTGGTTTATCTGAAGTGCACATCTATCACAGCTTTCATGAGAAAAGGCAGCATTTTTAAATTTATGTGAAGGGAGGAATGGGCTTGTGTATCAAAGCCATGCTGTGATATCACTCTGATAACCACATCAGCCTTCTCTCAAATCTCATCAAAGGAATAACTAGGTGCTCCTCCTTTTCCTTACAACCTGAACTGAATGACTGTGTGTGAAATTTTGTTGCCTAGTTTTGTCTGACAACTACTTTTAGGTTTTGCAAGTTTTGGGAAGAATGGGAAGTGTGTGTAACAGCATGATAACTTACAACGATTTCCATATGTTACATTTACTTGGTTCTGTCTGATCCTTCACGAATTCTGATGCTGTCAGTCTGAAAGAATTGACCCTTATTAAAGTGAGCACAGTGATCACCTTTTCCTTCTGCACAGTGACTTCTGCTGAAACTGAAGTTGTGAGAAATGAAACAAAAACCTTAGGGTATCTTAGAGTGATTGTAAATAAATGGTGGCATATTGGGACTCACGTAGAGGGTAAGTGCATTTGTGTGTGATGTCGATCATGTGAAATGTCATTACAGTGAAGCTAAAAGCACAAGTACTTTCTGATCAGTGTTTTTTCTATGGTATGAAAGAAACAGCATTTTTCTGTTGTATTTTTCATTAGTAAAATTTCCTAGGGGGTGATTTCTTTGCTGTAATTAGTTTTCCAGTGTATTAAGTGTTTTATACCATGGCTTATTTTATGTTTTATACCATGAATTCTTAGGAAGAAAAGTTTCAAGATGATTAGATCCCAGTCTTTGTCATTACAAATTCCACCTCAGGAATGGAAAGCACCACCGGCCAAACCTGTCCTGTCTCCTGCAACGCCAGTTCTTCCAAGTGCTTTTGTGCCAGTCCAAGTGCCATATGATGTACCAGAATTCCAGAGAGTTTCAATTAGTGGGGACTACTGTGCAGGGGTAAGAAACTATTGTTTTCCCACTTTCTGTATCTAGAGGGTGTAAAAAAGGTCCCATATATGTACATCAAGTGTAAAATGCCAATATGATGGCTCTCTGCAATAAAATCTAAATTGCTTTATGAATACAGGGATTTGTTAGACAGTTAGAAGTTAAGGTCAGGTTGTTTGATACTCTTTTTAATAATAAATTGGATCAAAACATAATCAGCTGTTCAATAAATAGGTAATATATGGTAGGATAAAAACATTTTTCTGTGTTTTGTATATTGTGTTTGGATTCTGCTCCTGTCACTGGCTTACTTGGGCAAGATCCTTATGGTCAAGCCCCCCACACTTCTATGCTAGAAGTGCTATTTTTTTCCAGTATTTATCCAGGTTTTCCTTCCAGGTTACAGTTGATGACTATGAACAAGCTGCCAAGAGCCTGGTGAAAGCTCTGCTCATCCGAGAGAAGTACTCACGCCTTGCCTACCATCGCTTCCCGAGAACAACATCTCAGTACCTGTGCAGCATGAGGGATCAAAAATGGAAGGTTGAAGATGAGGTGTACCCAGGTGAATACCCTTTTTAAAATATTTAATTACATTCTAAAAAATTCAAACATTATTTTAAAATACAGATTTAAACCCATGCAATACTGTAGTAAAGGAAAGTTGTATTTTTGTGATGATCTCTTCTGACTGTCTTTGTAATTTATTGTGTTATTGAGTAGAGAATCACTAACAGGCCTAAGTTATAAATCCTGTATCTAATTTGGAACTTTGAAGCTGTCCAAACCTAAAAGCCAAGACTAGACTCTCATTGATTACTTTATTTCCTAAGCAAATAGGATGTTAAGTAGCATACTTATGCTCCCTCAGGAAAAAGCTTGTGTGGCTGTGGTTTAAAGTGAAGTCATTCCTCCTCATCTTGGCATATGGAACTAAAAGGGTTGATGAGCTCATCTACATCATAAATTGAAGCATGATACAGACATGCCAGTTAGCAAGCCCTGAGTCAGGAATGTCACAGGCAGGCTACACTTGCCAGGTGAAGACTGGAAGCTGTAGAGTCATATTTGTTTGGCATTCTGCCTGGGTAAATAAACTGATCTCTCAACGAGGCTTATTAGGTTGAACATATTCCCCCACTATGTGTGTCACAAATTATTTTTGTCTCTTAGGTGGGTTGTGTCTTGAAAGCTTTGCTTGTGCATTAAACTGTTTGCACTGCTCATTTCTGCATTAGGCTGTGAGGAGCAACCTTTGGTCTGTACAGATGGGCCACTATAGATGTGTCCATGGTGCTGACAACTTATTTTCAGTGTTGAAGTGATATTTTAAATCAATTACTGGCTTAGTGGTTGAAAGAGGGTGACTAAATATGTTTTCAAGTGTTTGTTTTCCAGAAAGAGTGTAAAGAGGACAGTATACTGAATATTCAAGACAGGGAAGATATTTTGGAACAGCTGCCAGGGAGATATTTCCAAGTTATTATTAGGTTAATAACTTTCTTACAGTTATGATTTTAAACTTACAACACAAAAAATGAAATCTTGTTACACAATGTCTTAATTAGCAGAAGTTTGAGCTAGATAGTTATGAATATTAGAGATAAGGATGGTATCAGTTTATAGCATACATTCAGGTGATCTAGATGAATAAAAGGACCAGTAATTACTTTTCTGCAGTGGCTTAACTGAACAGGTAAAAGTAGAAACTCCTTAAGACTGAGCCAAAGAATATAGTTCAGTTGATATAAATGTAGTCAGGACACTTTGTGCTGGTTGCTTTAATAAGATGTTGTAAAAGAAGTGATGATTGTCACTCCTGTTATGAACAATGTTTGAGTGTTCACACTAGCTAAATCTCCCAGAAGTGTGTGTGAACTTTTTAAAGGCTTTACAAAACTGTACTGAACAAATCCCAACTGTGCTTCTGGTACTTTGTGATTTTATTTATGATCAGAAGGCCAAGAGATAAACTGGGTTTGTATTGTACAATTTTTGGCTTCTATGCTTCTTGATTCTATTAAAAAAATTATTAAAAAAACCTCAAACAAAACACTCACCCGAGAAAACCACATATAAGCAAACCAACCCCCACAAACTAAAAAACTCCAATCAAAACACAACAAACCCAACTGATTCTGTGCTTAAATACGAACTTCCAAAATTGCTACAGTGAGTCAGAATGTGAAAAGAAAATAAGGAATGTGGTCTGAAGGCAACAACTACTTTATTGTTCAAAAATCTCAACTGTACTTCAACCATCCTAATTTAAATACTTCTGCCAACTCATTTTCAAACTCATTCCAACACACATTAATAAAGAATAGTATTAAATCTGTATGCGTTGGTTCAGAGAACTCTAATAACATATAACATTTGAATTAATGTAGGCCTCTTTAGAGAGGGGCTGCAACTAAAGCCCATCAGAAAAAAGCTTTCTTGTAACAGCAGATTTTTATAGTAACTGAATGTGACTTTAATGAAAATACTGAGATCTGTTAGAAATTAAGCTTTACAGAAGCAGAAGTTCTTTTTGTAGTTATTTTGCCTTTTGTTTAAGTTATTTCTTCTAACTGGAATGTAAATTTGTTTTCAGATTTCCATTCACCCCCAGAAGTTCTTTTTGTAGTTATTTTGCCTTTTGTTTAAGTTATTTCTTCTAACTGGAATGTAAATTTGTTTTCAGATTTCCATTCACCCCCAGAAGAAAATGAAGATCCTTATAATCTGGATGATGCTCCAGACAATTTGGATTATGTTATCAAGCTGAAAGGTGGCATTCCCTTTGTTTATGACAGCAAAGAGATGATGGAGCTCAATGAGCCTCGGAGTTTGCCATATCCTGACCTGCAGACCTACACCCTTGACCTGAGCCACGTTCTTGCTCTAATTGCAGATGGCCCAACGTATGTTCCTCTTTTGTTACTCTGCCCCTTCAGGCTGCTGCTTACCTGTGGCTTAGTACTTCTCACTTCTGTGACATTTAATTCCTCAGCATACCCATTCTATAGTAATGTTTTGTTTTGCCTTTCTCAAGCATTAATGCACAATGAAAAATCTTAAAAACGAAAAAAAATACAGTGCCACCTATGGCTACCTTTCATTTCTTTGGTTTCTTAGCATCAACCGTGGCAAAAAAGGGGTTAACAGAAAAACATCAAGAAATTGGTCAAGTGTTTCCATTCAAGTCAAATCTGACCCAAACTTCTTGAAGCATGGGAACTGAAACTTGAATTATTTTTTTTTTAAATTTAATTTTGTTTTGGCCTATGCTGAACCTGAGGTTTTTAAACAGTTGTCCTAAATTCCTTCATGTCTGTTCTGCTCTGGCTGCTTGAAGAGAAACCCTGCATATGTAGAGCATACACATCAGCAACATAAATATTCAGTCTGATTTGTTCCAGATGTTAATTAACTGCTCATATGCTGCAAAACTGACCTATGTATGCACAATCAAAATGTCCAAAATTTCCCAGAAATGCCAAATTCCTGTGAAGTCTCTAAAAACTAGAAATGTCACTGACTACAGCTGTACTATAGTTGTTGCACTAGGCAAGGACATTGCTTTGTCATGAGTGTATGATGAAAGCATGTGCATCCAGTTTTAAGTTTACTTCCTAGCTGAGGATTGGAAACGGCACCATGTCTCATGGCCTCAACACCAGGAAAGGAAAAGAATCCACTCTAGGATGGAACTAAGCAGGAACCTGAACTGTTCTGAGCTATTTGCCCTGTGTGCCAGCACTGCATTGCTGATCCTTTGCCTGGGAGAGATCATCACTGACACTGTGGCCAGTTAGCCCCTGCCTGGTGCATTCTTTCCCCTGTCTGTCAGTCTGTCTGCCTCGTGCAGTGACAGTGGCAGAACAAGCCTGGCCCATTCCCTAAGCCTTTTCTCAGGAGCCAGCTCCTGTGCTTCTGCCAGCCTTATCAGCTCCAAATCCATGCCAGGCTTTGGTTACAGAGCAATGGGCAAATACATGCCAGTTCCAGGGTGTTGTATTCCCAGACAGACAATGAAGATAAAGGGATGAGGAGAAAAACCAGAAACAAGAGTCATGCTGAAGGCCCTTCTACAGTTTGCACTGAAGCCTTAGACCTCAGAGTTTTAACAGCAAGCCCTAAGTAAGAGGGGCTGTAGTAGGACAAGTTAGAACACTCAGCATTGTGGTGAATGTAGGTCAGTCACCTGCTCCTTTCACTAATTCAGAGTAAGCTTTTGCAGGCTTGTCCACGCTCTCTAATAAATGTGCACACCCCAAAAGAAAAAGGTCTTTCCCGTAATCCTGTTGCAGAAGCTCTTCTTTTGGTATTGTTTAGCTGTTTGCAGCAAGTCCTTTCCTGTCATTTATGCCCATCACATGTGGGGCTGCTCAGAGATCAGGAACCACTGTTCTTTAATCTTTGCTGCTGGTAAAGTGATGAAATCTCACCCCTACTCCTCAGGCTTGTGCTCTTTTGGATAACAGTATGACATAACAGACTTTCTGCATGGGCAAACAGGTTTTGATTAGTACTGGGTTCTGTGAGACTGGGTTTGAAACAGGCTTACAAAACCATAATGGGATTTGTGTTCTATTGAAGAGAAATTGGCAACAATAATGCAGGAAAAAGAAGGCTATTACATTAACAGTGCTACCAAAATATTGTGGAGTCAATAAGAATTGACAGATGGTAACGAGAAAACCCATGTCATTGGTTAAAAATAGAAGGAGAAACATGACAGAAGATGAAAGTGGAGATGGAGCTCTGAGTAGGCAAGTAGGAACAAAAAAGCATATTTTCTATAAAGGGCACAAGAAATTATTTTGGAAAAAAGTATTTCTACACAACATATATGTTCTCAAGGCATGAAAGATGAAAGCGTATTGGATCTTATCTTGGCTTCTCACATTAAATTGAAAAAGCAAATAAATTTGGAGGATTAAAAAAAATTCATAATGAGTAAGGCTGGATGACAAGTTGTTTCTGTTATATATGAGAAGATTGTTCTGTTGGAGGTACCATTTTAGAGAATTTGCAATTGGCATCCATTTGATTATAGGTTTCATGTTTTGGTCATTATTACTAAAAGGACTGCAGAGTATGCACAGGTATAGTGATGAGTACTTGGACAAGTTGAAGGACATAACATGGTTATGTAGAGTTCTGTTAGAGATTTCACTAATAACTTAGGTCTGAAATTTGCTTACATTTTTGTTAACCAGTAGGATAAAAAGAATGGATCTGTCTTGGACCTCATAAAACACCCCAACTTTGTTTTTACTGTGGAAACTCTGCTGTTCTTTTTGAATTTGAAATACAACTAGTTTTAAGTTGCAGTTCATTTTTGTGTTTTCTTTTACAGAAAAACATATTGTCATCGGAGGCTTAACTTTTTAGAATCTAAATTTAGCTTACACGAGATGTTAAATGAGATGTCGGAATTTAAAGAACTGAAGAGTAATCCCCATCGAGACTTTTATAATGTGAGAAAGGTAAGTGTGACAAGGATTAAAGGCATGACACTGGTTTTAGTAGGAGTTCCAGCAGTTTTGCTTTTCTTATGGGAGGTGTAGATGACATGCACGAAGTAGTGTGTGCATACCACTCAACTGAATTAAGTTATTTTAAGAATGTTAATGTTTCTCTACATGGGAGCTCTCCAGGAAAATGAACTTGAATGTGCGTGGGTTAATTGGATTATGCTAAACTAATTTGTTTACTTATTCAGAATCAAAGGGGCTTAATTATGTGTAGATTGCTTTAAAAGAGTGAAACAGAGTTAAGCAAATGAAGCTCACTTGGATTATGAATAAAAATATCCTTATGGAGGTTTAATTAATTTTAATGAACTCAAAAACATTCAAGTGCATTTTTCTGCTTTCATGTAGGTACGTCCTACTAGACTGTAGTAGGAACAGCTGTATAGATTTTAGATGATAATTTCATTTCATATTGAAAATAGATGTTTAAATACATGTCAAAAGACCTCCCACAGAAACTAAACTGAGGGTTCATGCTGCCATCAGTATCTGGTAAAAAAAGTCTCTGATATATTAAGTAAAAAGATTATCTGAGTTGTAGTCTTGCCTCCCTCTGAGATATGCTGGGCTATAATTAGGAGACAGGTAGGGGAATCAAGGAGCTGATTTAATTTCCTGACATATTTCCTGACACCCAAGGGAGCTGCATTCCCTTCAAAGCATGGAAGCAACAGTGTTAGGCTGCTTCCCTTTCCTAAAGTGGAGAGGAGGAAGTAACTGGAGTTACTGCTTCATTTTGATAGGTGAGATTTCTTCACAATTGTTGCTGGTGGTTTTAACCACTTTGGGTCCATTTTGCATTGTTTCTCTACACAACTGGAAGAGCTAATTCTCTATTTTGCAACTTCAGGGTTTACTAATCCTTCTTGTTATGTTTTGGTTGGCACTAAAGTTCATCAAAAAGTCCTCTTGGCTTTTCCCTAAAATGCCCAATGTGTTTGTGGTAATAAACTCTCCCAGAGTCTATCACAAGTATGGAAGCAGATGAGTTGTCAGGTAAGTTCTAATGGATTTCACCCTTCTGACTGTTAAATGTATGGATGGGAGATCTGTCAGCTAATACACTCAGGTGGCAGAGACTCAGCTCCCAGCCTGACAGTTTTCTTGCATAACCCTGGAAAGACATTTGCTACGTGCCACATTGAGAGAAAACACTTCAGTAGCTGACAGAGACTTTAATAATAAAATACATGGTGACTGAGACATGCTGAGGTGTGGATTAGGTGACTACCACAATCAGTTTGATTAGTGAGAAGCTTATAATTAACAGGATTGTACTTGCTAAGTTCAGCTTTTGATCTAGAAGCAAATGTTCAATGTCTCTGGGCATATCTTAATTATTTTTTAATTACCTGCTGTTGACTAAGCCACTCTACAAAAGGATTCATATTGCTCAAAAGCCCAAAATGTGTGTTGCTTTCCCTCTGGCAATGAGCACATTCCAGAGAGCAGGAACCAGCCTGCTCTGCTGTGCCAGAGACCATGCCTACTGCCAGGTACTGCTTGAGAAATTCCTGCTGCACACAGTTCATTTTGCCTAAAGTATTTTTGTGAAGCAAGCTCACAAGTAGTACTTTTCTGGAAAGTAAACTGCATTGTAGACACAATTCTTGTAAGCCCCCAGATGATCCTTCTTTTTTCCCTGTGTCTTGCTAACCCCAGTAATGTTTGGAACAGTAACTTCCTTGGAGTGCTTCCTTGTTAATAATAGTATCAGCAGTGAAACATTTGAAAGCCACACTTCTCAGCTTATGTTTTCAAGGTGTCTCTCTGTTAAGTCAATCCTAAGTGCTTACTGCTCACAAGGAAAGAAAGGAACAGGACTCACCTTCCCAAAGGCTGTTGGTGAAGTTGTGTATCACATCCCTCAGACACAAGTGTGGAGGTCCTGGTACAATCTGCTTATATGAAAGAGCCAAAGTAATGGATGGAAAATGCCAGAATTAGAAGAGATATGAATGGAGTGGCAAGGTCAGTCAGTGAACATGTACTGCTGCCTTTAGAAAGGTGCAGTAGAAGGCTGGCCAGGATCAATTGCTAGCATGACAACCAAACATTACTGGTTTTCCCCTGCCTCCTGCCCCCTTCCTCACTTTTTTCCTGATTTAATAGGAGTTTTCCTCCAGTGAGATCATCTATTCTTAAAACCCAAGATAAGGCTCATCTTAAATAAGGGACATGCATGTTTATTTCTTGTATATTGAAATTAACTGGAATGCAGCCCAAGATATGTTTTGCATAGTTTTGCAAGCTGGGCCTGGAAAATTGCCCTTTACTAAGGACACAGGTATTCCTGTAGACAGACAAGAACCCACAGGTGGTGAGACAGTGTGGCTGGCTGCCCTTGGCTCTCCACAGGAGGTGAACAGCTGTCTGTGAGGAAAACACTAACTTTAGAGGGGACTCTTGAATCTGCCATCAGCAGGATTCCTCACATCCTCCAGCTGATGCACAGCAAAGTGCAGGCAACACACATTTCCCACATAGCACTGCCTGCATGAAGAATGAAATGAAGGAACAAGAGTTTAGCTCTATGGTACAAACTCAGAACTGGGTCTGTCTTTGTATGTGAGGTTTGTTTGAGAAGGGCTTCCTGTATACCTCTGTGCCCAACAGCCTCAGATAATTCAGAGTAGACTTTTTTTTTTTTTTTTTTTTTTTGGTGAAGCCAAGAGATTTTTTTACCTAACATTATTTGCTGCCTTTGTAATGGATATTCATGTACTGAATTGGCAGGTGTCCTTCACTGCAAATAGCTTTGATACAGTTGCTAAAGATGAAAAAATCCCAGCCTAAGCCTCTTTGGATATTCTTTCTTTCTATAGCCACTATTTCAGTGTGTCAGCAAACCAGACCTGAGGATATGTCCTAGCAGTGACTTTTACACATCACATTCCTGCCTGCAGGCTCACTAGTGCAGGTGCCCAACCTTGTGTGGGGAGCTGTGCATGGGAGAATGCAGTTTCTGCATTCACAGCCCTGCTGAATGCTCTACTGCAACACCTCCTGTGACATCCATTGGATGAGGGCATTGCAACTGAATTTTTATTTTTTTAATTATTGGTTAGACAAAGAGGAAGTAAATTCTAGCTGCTTTTTATGACCACAGAGTTGAAATACCACTAGTTGTACTTGCAAGAAGGAAAGTTAGAGTGGGGTTAAATGCTACTGAATCCTATAGAGCTCAAAAAATAATGAATTAAATTAGCAGATGTCTGCTTTTTAACCATTTGATTACAAGCCTTGTGAGTGAACAATGAACCTATACCTCAACTTCTCTGAGCTTTGATTCATTCAGTTTGCTTTTTTTCATTTCTTTTGTTTCCCCCAGTAGCTACTTAATTGATCAGGTGATGAAATAGTTTCATCATATAAACCAAAATGACAGTGAATGTGAAGACTTAGGGGTTAGCATCAGATCCAAAGGGAATGTTCCTTCAGCATGACATGGAATGGTGCCTTGCCACTGTTAGCTGGCAGCAAAGCTGGTTGTTGTGCTTTCAGAGCTCTGAGTGCTGCTTCTCCCCTCCTGCCCTGCAGAGATGCTGAGGCAAATTCTTGTCTCTACCCTCAGTCTTGCAAGTGGGCACAAAATATGATCAGGTGTAAAGGCATCAATGATTACAATGTAAAAATTCTGTTGAGACCATAGAGAAAGCTTTTCCTCTCTCCTTTCTTTTAGTAATTAAAAGAACAGAACAAGAAATTTTCTCTTCACAGCACTGTATTTCTGTGTTCATGTGAATACAAACACTTGGGTTGGATTCTGCAGCCAGACAAGAAGCTGGATATGCAGGGATCCTCTTCTCATCTCTCCTGGTTTCTGGGTTGCTCTGCATGGCATAAATATGAATTAGACAAGCTCCCAAGGAGCTCTGCACAGCTCTAGGGACTATTTCTGCTGCCAGGAGCATTCCTGCACTACCCAAGGACAGAGTATTTTGTGCCTCTGCCTCTCATGCCCGTTAAAGAACTGCAAGGAGAAAATCAATCCCACTGTATAAAGCTTTGCATCCTGTCAGAAAAGCTGATGGAGTATGAATGTATTGACGAGCACGGAATTTAGCAGTGGGATGAGGAATGATTTCCCTTCAAATCACCACTGAAGTAAAGCCTGCAGAGGATTCAGTGTCCAGTTCATGCAGCCCATAGCTGTTGGGTTAGAAATATTTACAAATGAAAGTGTATGTGTTTAGAAAATGTGGCAGTTTACAGGCTGTGGATGCTACTAATCCATGCCCTGGAGAAGTTCAGTGTTATTGAAAGGGCTGGCCTTGGCATTTGTTTTTGCTGTATTTATCACTTATCACTCTGAATCTAGCTCATATGCCCAATTCAGTGCAGCACTGTCTGTGATATGCACAGATAAGCATCCATAAAACAGATCTGAGATGGAGGTTTTGTGGAGATCTGAGTGACAGTGGAAGGAAAGAGAAGGAATGCAGGAGAAAAGGGAGGAGGCAGAGTGGCTGAGGGAGGCAGGTGCTGGTTAGATGTGGAGGGCAAGGAGAACTCCCTCAAGCTCTAAGTTGTACACAGTAGGAATCTGCAGAGAAAGAAAGCCTGGCTTTGTTACATGGAGGATTGCTGAGTGAAGGGAATTCTACCATCCTTTAAGTGCAAGGAAGCTGATGTCCACCATCACTTGAATGATGGAATTACAAGAATTTAACCTTTATGTAAACAACTGTTTCCATTTGTTACAAAGGTGAATTCACTGAAGGTGTAATACTGTGTTCCAAGACAGGCTTCTGTCAGTCATTCTCTTTTTCTTTCCATCGAAGATTAATGTGACCTTGAGAGAAAGGTTTTCTGCTGGGGGAGGGGACAATAAGCAGTGCAACAGGAAATCTGGTTAAGGGAATGCAGCCGGGGTTTTTTCCACTAAGGAGAAACTGGGCTGGAATGGCACTAAAGTGAATTTGAAAATGGAAGGAGAATGTTTGCAAATAGAAACAAATAAACCTTGTAGTGGGGCTGTGTTACTCGTGGTCCAGAAAAGCATCAGCTTATTTTATGTATTGTATGAGGAACAAAGTAGTAACGTCTTAAACTGGGAGTGGCTTTGTCTTTTTTGGGGGGGAGGAAGGAGGCAAAGGGGGTATTTGTCAGCCTTGTATGAATTCAGTCTGTTCAAATTGTTTTAGTAGAAGCCTTTCATAATAAATAGCAATAAAATTAGTAACGATATTTTAGCATTATAACATTTCACATAATAATAACAACAATAATGACAATAACCTACCTAACCAAATCAGCCCACTTAAGCTCTGCCTAAGGATTCTGTATTCAGATACTTCACTTAGGTAGGATTGCACCCTGCATGGTAAAAATGTCCAAGAGCATACACACTAACTATGTGCTAGGGTAGTTCAAAGCTCAAGTCCTTAAAACTTTCCAAAAAGTTGCATTTATGCTAAAAATACAATAGAGAAGAAAAGCTTATGACTTTAGACTTGAGTCTTCTATGACATTTTATTACTGAAGTTGCTGCTTTCTTAAAGGTCAAATTATACTGGGTAGTAAAAGAAGGTAGCTAAAGTGTGAGTATTCTCTGGAAAAAGCATGAAGGAGATTCCAGAAAGGTCTCTTAACTTTTGGCAGATATGTATGTTTAGGTTGAAGGAGGAGGAAGAGGTAAAAAAAAAAAAGTAAATATATAAAGGCGGATCTTTGTTCTCAGAATAAACCTACTGTGGTTAGCTCAGCTCTAGGGCTGTGTGTGATGTGTTTGTGGGGACTGGAGAAGATGTCACAGGAGCTCACTGAACAGCAAAGGCACACTCCAGAGAATTATTTCTCAACAGGAAGCAGGATTTTAAAAGCAATGTGATCTTTGCACACAAGCAAACAAAAGAAAAAAAAAAGCCTCCTTGCTTTCCATCTTTGTCCTCCTAACAGCAGTGAATTCATGCTGATTTACATAAGGAGGAAGTGCTGTGTCTTGTTTGTTCTGACTTTTTTCAAGACTCATTAATTCCAGTAGCTGAGCCACTACTGGAACCACTGCATTCTGAAATTCAGTAAACTACAGTTTTCAGGGTCCCTGCACCTGTATTCTCTGTTTATGATTTGCTTTTCATTAGCATTTAAAGGCTGGTAACTGCTGTTCACTGTAGAAGTTGACCAAGCCTAGTAGTATTTCACTGCTCCAGGAAGAGTAGAGTTTACAGTAAACAACATTAGTGCCTATCCCAGAGAAGGTTTATTAACCTGAGTAAGCACATGTATAAAATGCACTTGGGCTCAAATATCTATACAAGTACTCTGAGGAGAGTGAGAATACATTGTGTGGAGGTGTGTTTACTGTTTATACACATCATTGTTTCCTGTGCATTAATAATGTACTTTTTGTTCTGTACTTTGAGACAGCAATATGTTTCTTGCTTTTTCATTTAGCTTTAATGTGTCTGGTATATTTGAATTAGACAGTGATTAACAATTAAATGTTTAGGATTCAGTTTTATGTCCTGGTCTTTATTTATGCTGCTGACATTGACAGGATGAAGCTGCAACAACTTGTGTATATATAACATGCAAATAAAATGACTCCAGGTGGCAAGTGAAGCAGTGGCATTCCTGTGGCCTGGATGTCGTGGCATAAACCCAGGTTTACACTGCAGGGAGGGTGGCTTATTCATGTGCTCTGTGATGTGCTTCCTGCTGATCCTTAAAAGCAGATAAGGATGTTGATTAGTTCTGTTGGCAGAATGTGAAACTGCAGAGTCACTGCACAAAGGGGAATGTGTTGGGCTCACTTTTTTACTGTCCATGTTTGCAGTTTCCTGGACAGAGGAATCCTGCATGAGAGTCCTTTCAGACGTTTAGGTATAGTGGCTCCTTATCGATGGCTTATCAGAGTATTTGGTTTATTTGAGAAGTTCTTTTAGTGTTACTAAGGACTTACACAGGGAAAACTTACATGACAACCAACCCCCAGATCTTGTGAGTTGTTTCTTTGGTTTGTGTTCCAATAGAGGCTGCTCAGGGAGCAGTGCAAGCTTCTGAGCAAAAGCAAAGACCACCTGTGGAAATCATTTGTTTCTTGTCAATACCTTATTTTTCAACAAAACCTGAAGGAGTACTCTCAGCCCTTCTGTGAATTTGCACTTCCCTTAGTGTGTGAAGAGATGTCTAAGAAAAAAAGATCTGAACAGTCTGTCAGCATTATGAGTTGCTCTATTATAATTAAACTTGGAAAAAATGGTGATGAAAATCTCAGATGAATATTCTTCAGTACTAGTGACCTAAGATGTTTCATATGGTTGAAATATCATTGAAAAAATGAATTCTGCTTTTGGAAACAGCTGAGAATTCCAAGTACCTTCAGTCAGTCATTGATTCATTAATGAAGTAAAAGGATACTAAGGGGTCAGAGTGTCCTTTAAGGAACTATCAAGTTTAATCTGAACCCAGGGTCAGTGATCAGCACTTAGAATGTATCTTGTTGAAAATGTTCCTATTTAAATAGGAAACTACTAATTGAGGGCTACTTTACTTACAGTTCTCCTTACTGACTAATTCAACCAAAATCAAAATCTCAGGGCTCTGAAACATTTTGATTTGCTTAGGCACTAAACCATTTGTTGCTTAAGTAATATTTTAGAAGGCTTTACTGTTGTCAGTGACATAGATACTTTGCTAATTAAGTCTATGTAGATGGATGATAAGCATAAATAACCTTTTGATTTCAGGTTGACACTCATATCCATGCTGCTGCCTGCATGAACCAGAAGCACTTACTGAGGTTTATTAAGCACACCTATCAAACGGAGCCCGACAGGATTGTTGCAGAGAAAAAAGGCAAGAAGATGACTTTAAAGCAAGTCTTCGAAAGCCTTCACATGGACCCCTATGACCTCACTGTAGACTCTTTAGATGTCCATGCAGTAAGTCTAGTGAAATGACAAAACAAATGGGAAAAAGCTAAGTTTTCCAAGTGTAAAATTCTAGTTATTACAATGTTTGCATGATAACTTACTAAATCAGAATTTGACTTCATGCATTACAGTGCATGTTAGAAAGAAGTTATCACAGAATTTTTCTTTTCTGTGCCTTTTCTAATGCCGGGCAATTTGATTTATGAACTATTGTGTGTTCTTAAAACTATGGTTATTTAGGTTCTTTTCCTCCTCCAGGGACGTCAAACATTCCATCGATTTGACAAATTCAATTCCAAGTACAATCCAGTTGGTGCCAGTGAGCTGAGGGACTTGTATCTGAAGACTGAGAACTATATTGGTGGTGAATATTTTGCTCGTATGGTCAAGGTAAATAAGTTTCAAGCTTTTCCAGCTGTAGAGAAATGAAGGTTTGTAATAGATTTGTCATAATTGCATACAGACCTAACACTATGGTTAAGTGATTCCAAGTATTGGGCTTGCTCCAGCAATTCCTCAGAGGAAGACCTCTGCTAAGCCAGCTCCTGTTGCTTTCTGAACAGTTTTATGAGGTAGAAACGTACACATAAGCTGTGTATGAGTTCAAAGCTGAGTTGTGGGTAGTTTTAAACTAATGGAGAGAAGCTGAGGGTCAGTTCACTGGTTTAGTATTTTCTTAGGATTTAGTTGGCTACTGGTAGTTGCTAGGGAAGGAGGAGTAGGAAAGTGCCTCTGCATAAATCTGCATGTGCACATGCATGCAAGAGGCTTCAAATTAATTTCTTAGAAAAAAAAATTAGTAATTTTTGTGATGTAGCAGGTTGTCAGCTCTTCTTGAATATACAGAAGTATTGTCTAAAATTAATTGCTGTAAAACTGCTTGCTACCATAGATTGTGGGTCAGATTCTCCATTGTTCTGTGTATTTTATGTAGATGATTGCTCTAGTTTAAATAGTCTAATTCTGATTTATCTCTCTTAAAAGTAGGTTTGACAGAGGTGTTAGTAAGGACTGCAGAAGAACATTGTCCTTTAAAAAAAGGTGTTAGAGTTATTCCCAGTTATATGTACAGTTAAGTTATATTCACATGATATTTGAGCTAGCTTGCCAGTAGAGTATTTAGATGCCTAAAATAAAACAATAGATTGAAAGACAAGAGATTCCCTTTATCTTTAAAGGATGCCAATACAGTTATGTCTGCTCTGAGGAAAATGCAATGATACATATATTTCTAGCTGTAAATGATCTCAGTGTCCATATTAAAGCAAATATATTTATTACTTACTAGGAAGTAGCCCGTGAACTAGAAGAAAGTAAGTACCAGTACACAGAACCCCGCTTATCCATTTATGGACGGTCTCCAGATGAATGGCTGAACTTGGCAAAATGGTTCATTAAGCATAAAGTTTATTCCCCTAATATGCGCTGGATAATTCAGGTTCCCAGAATCTAGTAAGTAATCAGGAGCTCTTGGTAATCTTAATAGTTTGAAATCATACCACTGACTTAATTTCTGATAATATTTAGATGGCTTATTAGCTGTCCTGTAGTTCTATTTATAAGCAATAGCTTGGGAGATTTATTTTTGACCATTGGTGCAGTTTTCCTGACAGTCTGGGGGTGGAAGACAGGAGATGGGGATTGAATCTACTCTTTATGAAGCAATTCAAAACTACTGTGAATTATTTGTAGGTCTGAAGACATTGAAACCAAAAATTACAACTGGGTGAAATCAAGCTGCATTCAAAGGCCAATTAAAATACAATTTAGTTATAAGAATAAATCAACTCTTGAATTCCATGAAGGAGTAGAAAATGCCCTGTCAAATTGTTATCATCAAGTTTAGTGACTAAATGACAGTGAACTTGGAAACAACCCAGACTGATGATTTCCAAACTTAAATCCTTGTCAGATCTTTTCAGTTTTTAAGCTTCCTTTGGGACTTTATTTCTTTGTTTCCAATAATGTGTGTTGTAATACAGTCTCCCCTGATAATTTTGTCAGACTTAATAGCTGAGCTTCTTGTTTTGAAATGTCACAGTTGGGGTATGAGTAGAGAAGGAGCTGTCACAGTCACATATATCCCCCAGACTGTGCTTTTCACTGGGGAGAAAGTTTTTCTCCTTCAATTTTTCTTACATAGCAATTTCTGACATGCATGGCACAGTCGGCACTTGGAATAAGCCACGCACCTAGTGGCACATGGAAGTACTATCCCTTTTATCTGAAAGGCTCACTAGAGCACAGCATTCTGCTTTCACTTGGAGTAGTTACAGCTTTAGGAAACAGAATCCTCCACGAGAGGTAGCTCGTTACCTCCCCTGGTAGTAACTGGATGTCTGTGAAGGACAGGGTCACTGCTCTAAGGCAGCATCTGCCCCTGCATGCTGTCTCTATTTTTGGAGCACTTGAGAGCTTCAGTAGAGCCTGGATGAAGCAGAGTGCCAGGCAGTGCAGGAAACAGAGCACAGAGACAATCTGCCCTAACATAAACTTTGAATTTCTGAATCCTGGTTGAACTGAAGCTCTAGAATGTACAGAAATAACAGAAAATACGAAAGTGAAGGACAATACAAGCTTATTAAAGAATGTGTCTATTTTTTCTCCTTCAGTGACATATTTAGGTCCAAAAATATTCTGCCTAGTTTTGGGAAGATGTTGGAGAACATCTTTGTACCTTTATTTGAAGCAACAATCAATCCCAAAGATCACAAAGAATTGCATCTATTCCTCAAATATGTAAGTACGTTTGGATTTTCTTTCTCATATGAAATGGATCCTCTACTGCTCTTTTTCTGTTCCCATACACTAAAAAAGTTTCCTTCTCCACAGATTGCTTGTGTTATTATTGATGCAAAGCCCTGACACGTAATTTAGTACAAGTCTGTGTGAGGTCCTATTGTCGGATAACCTGTTTATTTCCTCAGAAAGAGCTCAGCAGCTATTTATTTGTCCTTTCATTAATGACCAAAAATGTTTACATGCATCATCATCCAGGATGGGCACTTTGAGCTGTTTCTGAACTGGTCTCCAAGAAGGAGGCAGCTGGAAGGAAGCTTTGTGTAGACTGTAATGGATCTCAGGAGAGAAGTGGGATGTAGCTGCTGGGACAAGGTTAACACAGACATTTCTGAGTGTGCTTCAGATCACAGCTCTGAGCTTTGCTGGGAACCTCTTGCTTTCAGCTGCTTATCAAAGACAGCAGATGAGTTCAAAGGATTCTAGTCTGGATCTTAGGGAGTTTTGCAGCTCTGTAAACCCCCACAGAAGCCTGAAGGCTTTTGTGCACCCGGGCTTCCTGTTTGTTTCAGGAGAAAGAAAATGGGTAAAACTTTGACAAAACATGTTATTCCTGCTGTCTGCATGGTATGGTAGGATGCAGAGCAGCAGGACTGCTAGGATAGGGATGGAAATGAAGGAGGAGGAACCGGATGCTTTTTCAAACAAGTCCTGAAGCAAGAGTAAGTGGCACTGAAGTTTGCTTCTTGAAGCCCTCTATTTCTGTGAATTCCTTCTCCCACCAGGTGACTGGCTTTGACAGTGTTGATGATGAATCCAAACACAGTGGCCATATGTTCTCTGACAAGAGCCTTAACCCTGACCTCTGGACCAGTGAGAAGAATCCCCCATATAGCTATTATTTGTATTATATGTATGTCAACATCATGTTGCTAAACAACCTTAGAAGGTAAGTAGACATTTTTGTATTTTACAAGCTCCCAGAAAATCAGTATCTTTCTCTCAGAATTTTTCAGTGTCTGGATTACAGATCTTCTGAAGCAAGGGTTATTTTGAATCACTTAGAGTTGAGTACTTGAGATATTTTGAAAATACTAATGATAGAATTAATTCAAACAAAGAATTCAGAAGGTGTAGAGGCATCAGATTAATATCTTGGTTTGATATTTTTGTGTGTTTTGGGGTTTTTAACTCCTTAAAGCTGCATATACCAAACGAAACAAAAGAAACCCCACAAAACCCACTCACTGTCCTTTCTTGGCTTTGCAGCAGAGTCCCAAATACAATGCACCTGCCTCTTGGTGCCTGGCTATCTCCTGGTAATTTAAGAGACACAAAGTAATATTGTGGCACACTGGCTTAGGGGCTGCTGCGTTCAGAGACAGACCAAGTAGGACACAATTACAAACTGCACATCCAGCTAACTTCCTTTAGCAGGCTTCTTGAGCTTCTTCAGTTTAATACTTTTGAGACCAATGTCTGGGACAGTAATGCAGGGAGTTACATGACATCAGCCTGTCAGAGCAGATTTTGGCATCAGGCTCAGGAAAGCCTGAAATTCAATGTGAGGTTATATTGCTATATTTGCAGCTGACTGATTGACCTGCACAGCTCCAGCCAAGGCAGTGAGGTTATCCACTAGTGTGAGAGTGTCATCACTTACCCTGAAAGGATTTGGTTCACTTCATTTCGTTATTTAGATTATTTTAGTTATTTAGAAAACATTTTGGATTTTCTTATAGAAGGTGCACAGATATGTCATTTTACAGTTTTATCCAAGTTAGCATTCAAAATGTTATTTCTTCTCTCCCACTGCTACTTCAAGCATTTTTTAATCATCCTATTTGATCAAAACTCATAATGCAAACACCCACCTCAAACTACCTCATATGTGCAACAATCAGGTGTAGCTGTTTTAATTCTATAATGGAAAGGACACACAGCAGGTAGCTGCAGGAAAGTCATCCCTTTCTCCTGACTTCCTTTCCATTCTCTGTAGTCTACATGCTTTTTCTGTTCCAAAGAGAGATTCTGCCAGAACTAATGCATTTCTTTTTTACCTCAAGATCATTTTGACTTACTGAATTAAAATGCCCCCAGATAATCATTGAATATTCCTTACAGCTGAGATACTGACAGAACTCACCAATGAGTCACTAACTGTTCACCCTGTTAATCTAAGTGCTTGAGTCAACACAGCCCTGACAAGACTGTTCTATATCTTTGGTAATATCAGCAAGGATGGATTACATCCTCACATCAGGAGCAATGTTACTAACTTCCACCCTAGAATTGCCTTATATTCTAACACTCCTTGTTGAAATTGTGTTTTGAACATCTCCAAATACTTGTGGGACATTTGTCTGCACTGAGTAACAGGGTCCATTATAACCTCAAACCCAGCATCACTTTCAATGCAGGTGATAATTCAGTAATTCTAGAAATTACATTGGATGTCTGGTGTAATAACTAACATTCCTAGATTACCTCTGTTTCTGAAAGCTACACTAAACCTGGTGAGATGGCAGGCTCTGATCACACTAGATACTGTTAGCTAACTCTTAGCAATGTGCTTCCCCTTCTTCCCTCATTTTGAACCAGGAATTCTGCAGCCACAGGTTGCATGGGTTTACTGAATTTTCCATCTGTCAGTTCACTCCACTGAAATCCATTCAGTAGCTGTTCAGCTACTGTGTACAGTGGGTAGACAGTTGCTAAATGAGATGTAACTGGGGAAGGCAAGAAGACACAAATATGTCTGGTAGTAGAAGGAGCTTGGATAGAGGGACCTGCCCTTTTGAGCAGCCCACCACAGGTAGGCCTGGGTAGATGTCACATCAAACTGTACGAGAATATGTAACCTAATTTTCTTCTTTTTAAATCTCAATATTACTGGTAGTTATATACCAAATAGATAAAGAACAGTGCTTCCTTTTAAGGGAAACTTGCTTTTAATCTCTTCAGGGAAAGAGGCATGTGCACCTTCCTGTTTCGACCTCACTGTGGAGAAGCTGGGTCTATCACACACCTTGTTTCTGCCTTTCTGACAGCAGACAACATCTCTCATGGATTGCTCCTGAAGAAGGTATTGCTCCTAAACTAATCACTGTGTGCTCAGACATCCATCACTGGTTCAAACAGAGGGCACCAAATGGACATTTTTCATTAGTTCACTTTCTTAGCAAGGCACAAGTAACTCTTCAGTTTGGTCAGAAACTCCACCCAGACCCCCCCCAACACCAGAACACGTGGACCTGCTGGAGGGAGTCCAGAGGAGGCCATGAAGATGTTCAGAGGGCTGGAGCACCTTTCCTGTGAGGAAAGGCTGAGAGCATTGGGGTTGTGCAGCCTGGAAAAGTGAAAGCTCCAGGGAGACCTTCCAGTAGCTAAATGGGGGTTACAAGAGAGCTGGAGAGGGATTTTTTGCAAGGGCAGGTAGTGACAGGACAAGGGGGAGTTGAAAGAGAGTAGGTTTAGATGAGATATTAGGAAGAAATTCTTTACTGTGAGGATGATGAGGCCCTGGCACAGGTTGCCCAGAAGCTGTGGATGCCCCATCCCTGGAAGTGTTCAAAGCCAGGTTGGATGAGGCTTTGAGCCACCTGGTCTAGTGGGAGGTGTCTCTTCCCATTGCTGAGGGTTGGAACCAGGTGATCTCTAAGGTCCTTTACAAACCAAACAATTTCAAGATTCAGTGAAATAAATAAGCTCATCTGGACTTCCTTACAAACCAAACTATTTCATGATTTAATGAAATAAATAAGCTCAACTGAACTTCCTGTTCTTAAGCTACAAAAAGACAGCTTTGTCTTCACAGGGAAGGATCAACTGTTCAGATATGTCAAAGACTTGGCAGCACCCATTTTTAGTTACTCCAAGCAGAGTTAAAATTAAATGAACAAAATTTAAAACTTTAGACTTGCTACCGCTCCCTGGTTTAGTCCCAGAAGATGTTAAGGAAAGCTCTCATTTTTTTCTCTAAGGCGACAAAGGTCATTTTCTCTGATTGGCATTTCTGTACTTCAGGGTTCTTTCAGAAGTTCTTTCAGGATTTGATTATTTTGATCAAGAAATTCATCATAGCTGTTTGACACAACAATATTCTAGATAGAACAAATGTTTTCTGAC
This sequence comes from Molothrus aeneus, assembly GCF_037042795.1. Taxonomy (NCBI): domain Eukaryota; kingdom Metazoa; phylum Chordata; class Aves; order Passeriformes; family Icteridae; genus Molothrus; species Molothrus aeneus. The sequence goes on along the minus strand of NC_089651.1, from coordinate 10,833,968 downwards.
AGAACAAATGCTGTAATTCCTGGCACATTAGTTAATGAAAACCATCACTCAACCCATCCTCAGGGCACTGTTTCATAATTAAAATAATTGGTCAGTGGGTGGCAGACTTGTACTGAGTTTACTGTAATTTTTCAGGAGTTCCCTTGTAAGTGAGTTTTTTTCTGGTTAACGCTGGAAAATTCTCTGTATTCTTCAACATAACCAAGAACAAAGAAAAAATATACCTAAAATCATGTCTGATACTATGCTCAAGAATAATAATTCATAAAATTAGACCCAGACAGAATAGCACTAAAGCAGTGTGTGACCAAAGCATTCTCCTCTTCCCTCTGTCTTGCATATCCTGGTGTGATAAGATGGCATAGCAGGTACTAATAATAGTAACATTGATAAAGGCACTTGTGAGGTTCATAGGTTGGCTAAGGCAAAACAGTCATAAAGATGACGTGATCACAGATTATTTATATTATGTACAACAGCAACACATGAGTTCTCGTAACTTAAAACTTCTTTTGCTCCTAAAATTTATCTATTGGACTGGAGCTTTGGAAGTAAAAAATTGCTTAGCAGTTCTTCCCCATTTATCTTCTGTGACTTTCAGGTTTTGGGGGAATGTATGCAACTGATATCAAATGCAATGTCCATAATGGTCATATATATACTTACTAATCTACAGTAATATTAGTCATTGTATTTATAAACAGACTATATTTAAGAACATAAATTATTTTTATAAAGATCAGTAAGATATAAAATTCAGACTTTTAAATATTTCCTGGAGAAAGCATGGTCAACCTAGTTTTTTTGATCTTAGTCTTCCCCCTGTATTGCTGTTTGCATTTTATCCAAGGGAAATCCTTCTCTTTTTCATTATCCCATAGTACCATTAAATGCTGACTGTGTTTTGTTTTTCAGAGTCCTGTCCTCCAGTATCTGTATTATCTTGCACAAATACCCATTGCTATGTCCCCACTTAGTAACAACAGCCTATTCCTGGAGTACTCCAAAAATCCGCTACGGGAATTTCTCCATAAGGGCCTGCACGTCTCCCTCTCCACAGATGATCCTATGCAGTTTCATTACACAAAGGTAGGAATCGTGAAAAGCACCAGCTTTGAATTTGGCAACAGCACCACAAGGGTCCAGAACGACCTGAAAGCTGTTTTATTTCATTGCTTAGGACATAGTGTCATGTCTTTCAGTCACTTCATTCATTCTCCCTCCTCATTCTCTGTCTACTACTCACTGTTAGGCTTCAGAAGGAAATGTCTGATTTCCTAATTATGTTTCTTTTGTACTCTTGCCTCTCCAGTGTTGGCTGTTGAAGTATAAAATGAAGGATGAGGCTGAAGGGAGGTTTGAGCCTTCATAAACAATCCTCTAGAGTGCCAGGAAAGTCCAGTTTCCTTACTCTAATAAGTCTGGGGAAGTACATTACAAAAACACGATGTGGAATCTCAAGATGACCTAAGAGCTGCTTGCTCAGTGAGCTGGAACAGATTCCTGCCCTTGGGTGGCCTGGCAGGACAGGAGTGCGTGGTCACTGGCTGCGATGCCCTGGTTTGTGGCTGGCACCGATTTGAGCCATGCTGTGCCCAGAGGGGCCCGGCCGTGTCCGTCGCTCAGCTCTGTGTCCCAGGACAAGCCGAGCCCGCCCCGCTAGCCTTGGCCTGGGCTGGCTGCCGGCCCGGGACACGGAGCTGCTGCTGGCCGGGACACGGCTGCAGTCACACGGAGCCTGCACGGCCCTGGGCAGGGCCAGCCCGCCGGGGCCACACCCGCCCGCCCCGCGGGGCAGGGCCGGAGCGAGAAATTGCCCTGCTACCTGTCCATGTGCAAAATCACTCAGGCTTGACAACTGCGTGCTCCAGGGGGTTTGTGTACCCTGGGGGCTCCTTTGGAATTGCCTAAGAAATGCCTCCAAGGATCTGGACTGCAGGCTGCAATTTCTTAGACTAAGCTAACCTAGATACCCAGTGGCTATTAATTATTAACCAGTAGTCCTTGGGAAATTTGAAATGAACAATTCTTTTCATAGTAGTTGTGATTTTAAAGTTTCAAACTTGTAACTTTTCAGAGCTGTCTAAAGAGCATGTATAAAATCCTTACTACTAGTAATGAGTACGTATCCCCATTTATATCTTATTTACATATAATTTAATCTCAAATGTATTTTGGTGCTGCAGGAAGCTCTCATGGAAGAATATGCTATTGCAGCTCAGGTGTGGAAACTAAGCACGTGTGACTTGTGTGAAATAGCAAGAAACAGCGTTCTACAGAGTGGATTGTCAGATAAGGTAAGTATGGCTGGAAAACCTCTCCTGTGAATATTAAGGCAAGCAGGAACCCAGAAGTCAATAGTCTGAGCACTGAATAGCAGGTGCTGAGTGATGTATTTGGGCTCATTTCTGTCCTCTTTTCCATAAATAGTCACAAACTATCTGCTATGCAGTCTTACATTACAAGTAAAGTATTAATATTACTTTTCCCCATTAGCTTTGTTTTGGAATTCTTAAAATACGTAGAGACCAGATGTCTGTTTATCCTCAGTTCTCCTTCCAGTTACAAACTTTTAATTATTTGGGTGATATCCTTCTGCCAGTGATTTTCTGCATAATGTCTTAGCATTAAGTAAAAACAAACTGCCTGTCATAAGTAAGACATGGTTTTTTACTTAAAAGGGAGTACTACAGAAAATATTCTGGTTTAGATAGGCAGTCAGATTAGATTAAATTCCCTTTTGGCTTTAAAATTCCATACAGCCAAGGCTTTCTCTAGGACTTACTTTAGAGCATTCTTTCTTCTGTGTCACTTTAGAACATTTCTCTGAAGGAACTGGTATTTGAAGGGGCTTCATGAGTATATTCTGTTGCTTCCAATATTTCCTGCTGACAACTACTCATTTTCCTCTTGTGTGACATTTAACCAACAGAAGAGACCTAAGCCTCTTTTCAACCTCTCACATGCAAGATGTGGCAGTGAAGGCTGAACACTAACACAGAGGGTTTTAGCAAGCCAGACTGAGTGTACTTCTCAGTGATTAAGTTTATGGATAAACTTTGGCCTTAAAATCTCCTAAACTGGTTAAGACTCTGAGGAAGAGTTCAACGGCCAGCTGGTTGAAACTGCTCTTTTCACTTGTGCTGGACTCATTCAGCTAACACTTATTTCTGCAATAAGTCAAAGCAGTTGAACTGACTTCTTCCTTTTGACTTTTAATCCCGTTCACAGGAAAAGCAGAAATTCTTAGGGGTGAATTATTGCAAGGAAGGGCCTGAGGGAAATGACATTCGAAAGACAAATGTCGCCCAGATCCGGATGGCCTTCAGGTACGAGACTCTGTGCAATGAACTCAGCTTCCTGGCTGATGCCATGAGAACAGAAGATATCTCTAGTCTGTCCAAGTAGTTACAAACCCAGAGAAAGCAGAATATGTTCCTCTTAAGCAGGATAAGATGCTAATTAACCTCAAATCACCTGTCTTTGATGCTACAGAGACATAACTGAACAGTACAGAGACAAAGGGAGTATCCGTGGAAGGTAAACAGCGTTTGCCACCACCTGTTACCGTGTTATTCTTGTTGCAAAGATTTCGGTTTCTACGAACATTCGGCTTTTTAAGATTGCTGTAAATATTAAATGCAAACTCAGAATCATGTACTATTTGTTTCATACTGTCTTAACTGTGCCCTGCTGTGTAGCCTGGGAAACCAGAAAGAGTATCTGTAGAGCAGCTGTGCTGTGCACCTGAGGATCCCACAGGTGCTGACAGCACGCACCCACCTGAGTTGGTTCTGCAAGTCTCAATACCAGTCATGGCTTTTAACACTTTTAAGTTTAACCTTTTTTTTAATTAGCAGTTTTTATGGGGTGCAGAATTTTGAGGCTGCCCTTTCATTCAGGAAGGTGTTCTGATACAGTTTTTAATTCAATGTTTCAGCAGTTACATTGGAAAACAAGAAAAAGCAACATCAGGTAATCTTGTTCAATGACTAATTAATTGCTGTTGTTATGTATGATGTCAGTGAAGAACAGCAGATGAATGCTTTTTAATCTAGCAAATGGAAAACATCGTGTCAAATCACTATTATAGATTGTAATGAATCCAATTACATCAAGAAAATTTTGCCTTGAAAGTTGAGAACACTTTTTTATTGCTTTGTAAGGGGAATATGTGGATATGCCCATTCAAATTACTTAGAAATTTATGCAGATAATTCTGGTTGCATGTAAAGAGAAATTTTTTACTTGAAAAAGGGAAGTGTTCTTATGAATCAGTGGTAGAAATGCCAGACCTGGTTCTGGTCCTACTTCTGACATATTTTTACACATTTGTTTTAGTCTGTATTTTAGTCAACTACAGCTGAATGGGAAGTCAAGCTGTCTATTTATACAGAAGCCAGCCCACTTGAAATCTGTCATTTCAAATCATGGTATGTTATGTTAAACTATCTGTTTATGAGGAAGTGGTTAGTAAAATACAGCTACTGGAGTATTTATCACTTTCAGTCTTTTTTTGGTTTCATCATCTTTATGACACAGTACTTCAGAAAGGATTAAAGGTGATAACATGATGGCAGCTATGTATTGTAGAAGCTGCACACAGTTTCACACCAAAAAAGACTCGAGGCTGGGGAAGCAGGGGGTGTGCATGCCTGTGGGTCCAGCGGAGCAACTCAGTTCAAAGGCCTGCAGTCCCTGAGGCAGGATCTGAGCCCAGGGTTAGACCCCTGGCTGTCTAATATCCTGCACAGGGACACTGGGCTTCTTCAAACAGGCATTCAGCATTAATGCATAAAATCCAGTAACTGATACTGGCCCATCAAGGTTCACCTGCCTTTGAACCCTGCATGTTGTGCTCAGCCAGATGTCTTGTGCCACTTGTATTTCCTAGGCCAGGCCCCTCTCCTGTGCAAGGAAATGGCACTAAAGTAGGGGAAGGATGAATTCCTTATCACCTCCTATAGCTGTGCAGCCTTGCATGAACGCCCCAAGAGAGAGATAAACCTAAAGATGTCAGGAAGCAGCCTGGAATTAAGGCTGCTCTGAGGGAGTCCAAGGCACAAGAGGGAGACCTCTGGCCACCCACTTACCATCACAGCCAATGTCATGCAGAGGGAGCTGCAGTGATTGCAGAGGCTTTTCATCCAAAACCAGGGCTGCAGACAGGTGGTGGGAATTTGACTTCTGCTCTTCAGTGCCCCAGCCTCATGTCTGCAATGTGCCACATTCTGTATTCCTTGTACCCCTAAAAATCATGTGAAACCACACTATGCTGTCCAGCTGTATGAGAGTAAAATTGTCCCAAGTTCTCAGTCAGCAGCCCCTGTCAGCCTCACTGTTGGGAACTTTAGCAGCTCATAGAATGCAGTCTCAGGATTGGTGTCATATGTTTAGGATGAAGTCTGAGAAAATGGTTTAAGCTGTTCAGCTGCATCAAATGCAAATGTCTTGTTTTTTAAACAGTACAACTTCCTAATAAACTGTTATCAACATAACATTATTTGGAAAAAATATCTGCATCCAGGCTAAATAAGCAACATGCTTGGTATGAAGAATTTCAATTTTATGTATTTCCATCAGATAAACATTGCTTTACTTGGGTAGTTTCACCTATTAGTGCTGCTTTTGTTGTCACTATATGTTTTTTTAGTTTCCTTAAAATTACACCAAATTTGTGTATATATTTAATACTTTTTCAGCTTTCCTTACCTCAGGTTCTAATAGGTCTGTAGCTGTTATTGAAAAAAAAAAACAACTGGATTTGCATATTCAGTGAATGGACAGTAACTGTGATTCTGACAATAACCACAGTAACACATAAGTGATCATGACCACAAATTTTGCTTTCTGTGCTTTCTTGTGTGCTGCTTTTAAGGGGAAATTGGGCTTATAGCATTATATTTGGGAAATATAAACAGACATCCTTTCAAGCTTCCACTACTACATTTCTCCTGGTCATCCTTTAATTGGGCAAATATTACTGATTGCCAAGTTCAGTTCGTAAGCTTTGCCTTGGTTTGTTCTTTTAAGGTTGCACTTTTGTACTAATGTGAGGCTGTTCAGAGTAACCTTGAGGGCTCAGGCTGTGGCTGCAATGAAAAGACAGATGTAGCACAAGTCACTGCTGTACACACAGACACCAGTGCAGGACAGGGCAGTGACTGATCCCCCCAGCTGTGCTGAGGTCAAACCCAGTTAGAACACAGCTGGTTTGACTCAGGGGCTGGAAGAACATCACTGCAGGTGGCAACTGGGTAAGTAGTGCTGCAGGATGGAAGAACATCCTACTTACTTGCTTCATTAGGAGAGAGGCTCAAACATTATTCAAGGCTTCCTTAAATCTGTTGGTTCAAAAGCATTTTATACTTTCAACCTGAAATGGTTAATTGTGGTTATTTGATGTTTACAACCTGAACAATTCTTTCTGTTCTGTTACTTTAGCAAACTTAAAGCATTTGCTCTGCTACTGGAGAATACTTTTTTTTTCACAGCCCAGAGCCACCTTATTGTCTCATATCATTGTTCTTTATGTGTGGCTAAACATTTCTGTTCTCTTTGCCTAGTTAAAATCCAAGTCTGAAAAGGTGTCTGTAAAAACTGCTTTTTCTTTCTGTGCCTGAGTTACATGATGTTTGTCTTTTGCCTCTTGTGGAAGCATTAAACATTACACTAATGAATGAATTGTAAAAGAATATGGTTATGGATTTTGTATGTATATCTCTCAAAAAAAATGTAGCTCCTCCCAGTCTCCGCAGTTAAGGAGAACTAAAACCATCACAATTAAATTGACTAAACCTAAATAAAGCATGAAAACTGAAAAAAAAACCAAAAAACATACAGTGGAGATAGGGAAGACAGCGAGCACTATTTAGAAGAAGAGGCTAAAGGTTTATCTGGCTTAAAACAATTCAGTATTAATGCAAAACAACCACTGAGACCTGGCATAAAGTTCTGAAAGTGAAATTGCATTGGTGCCCCCCCTGCTTCCGTGCCCATCCAAGCTGGGCCCCAGGGCAGGGCAGCTCTTGCTGATCCTCGAGCCTCATGTGGATATTGAGCTGAGAGTCAAGGCATCCAGCCTGGGAGCAGGAAAGCAGCCCTGACCCTCAGGGCAGAGCAGTTCAAGGTTCTGTGATTCTGTGAGCACACAACAGATTTATCTGACAAAACCCAACTAAGAAGCCAACAAGTGACAGATTTAAATAAATAGTATCAAGACAGATATCCTGCTACAGTCACCGTGACTTTTGAGGAAAAGCATAACACAAACCACTTCAGTAAGAAAGGGAGTCAAAATTTTTAGATTAAGATTAGAACATCATCCCTTTCTGTACATAAACTTTAGTTCTTTACACAAGCAGCACTGGTGAAGCACAGGAGTACAGGTTCATCTGTAACTGAGAAATGTGCATGTAGGGGGATACAACATAAGTAAATAAAGGTAGTATAGAAAGTAATCTTATCCCCTAAAGTGTTGCAGCTGACCAATTATTAAGGATTAGGAGCAGGCCTGATTTTAACAGGCCACACCTGTAGCCAATCAGAAGAGTGTTATAAAAGAGTGGATTGGTTGGTTGAGGGGACTGGAGTCAGTTGGCTGCTGCAAGGACAAGGAAGAGTCAGTGCCCAGAGGAGGTGTCTACAAGAAACATCAAGGAGGTATGAAACTCTAGCAATATGGAACCCTTGCAATGTAATGACAATAGAACTCTTGCACTATATGACAACATGTGCATTTCTCCCCCACACCTCTCAAAGCACTGACCACCACTGTTAAACAGCACAGTCTGTACAATACTGAGACACCAACACCACTGCTTCATTAGTCATTCACCATGACTGACAGGTCTCACAGAAAACGTTTTTGAAGGTCTGTTAAAATGGGTCAGAACCACATCAGCATGGAAGCAGAGATTGTTGTATCAAACTCCTACCTTCTTACACATACAAATTTCAGAGGTGCAGGTTTCCAAATACTTTAGGTTTACTTTGTGAAATCACATAGCATTTTTAAGTAGCACTTTGAACTAAAGAAGAGTGCTCATTTAATCACCTATTGGATTGTATTCTTCATTCCAGCAGACACACAGCACAAGGTTCTATCCCAGGTCACAAAACTGGTAATTCCTTCTAATATTAAACCCACAAATCCCATTCCCAGTGTTTACTATTTGGATTTTGATGGGTTAGTGAGGTAAGTACAGATCTGCTAATGAACATCTTAGCAGCTCAGACACAAAAGCAGAATGTGCTGTCCTATCCCTCATGGCTGTAACACTGGCTGGCACAGAGCGAAACATCACCTGGTGATCACACATTGCGGTCACTGGAAAGCACACAGCCCCATCCAGGCTAATTCCAGTAACACATCCCAGCAGGAAAAGTTTTCAGTCCTTCAAGAATATTGCTATATGATAAATTCTATGCCTTGGAATCAAGCATTGGAAGAAATGACAGTGAACAAAAATTGAAATGACTGATGTTTAAGACATACTCATAAAGCAAAATTCTGTTCACCCATTTAAAACAGGTGGGAATAAAACCTCTGGCAAGTTATCATCAGGGATGATTCAACAACAGAAGCCCAAAGAAAATAATTACTGTCATATTACTTCCATTCCAGAGCGTGTGTGAATACAAAATCAAAGCATTGTGTATATGCAGTGTAAGGATTAAGGCCAGGTAGGTTAACATACAGCTCCTACTTTCATCAAACATCCTTAGGGCTCCCTGAGGGGGCTGTTCTTCCAGGATCTAGCTGGATGCAAAGCACAAAGAACCATGGCCGGTATGTTCTTTCCAAAAATAAAGCATTTGGCACATACAGCTCTACAGGGGTGGGACTGAATGGCTCAGTTCAAACCTGTAACACAGAGATCTCAGTGGTTGGCCTGGTTTCCAGAACTGGAAAGAGTATGGATTAAAAACCTTTCTAATTATGTATAGAATTTTCTTTAAAGGAAATATAAGGAAGGTAAATACACCATTTCCCATGAAAAAAAAGAACCATGCCCATCACACTGATATGGTGCCTAAACTTGAAACCTAGTAAATATAAAGCTTTGCTAATTGCTCTGGTACACCTACCTCCTTGCTGTGCCTGTCAACTGGTCATTTTATCCATTCTAATTTCCTGATCTGTTAATGAATTCTGCTCCCATTTCTGCCTTGGCTTCGAAAGATCCAAACAGATAAGCCAAGTAACTAGACAGAGGAAAGAGTTATATTAATTACATATTTTAATTCTTACATAAAACAAGGAAAAATTAAGAAAAAACTACTCCAAACCTTAGCATTCTTAAACTTCAAAATACCATCAGAAACATGAAATTACTTGGGGTAAAAGTGTATCACTTCTCTGAAAATAAAAGTTCTTTCCCCAAACAAACATGCTCCTCAATATTGTCCTGTAAGAATTAGAGTTGTTTAATTTTTCCCATAATCTCAGAATGTTCCAATTTATTTGTGTCCCTAGAAGAGGTCAAATCAGAGCCAGTTTCTTTTTTTGCAGAGCTGCATTGAGGCACCTTGTTGATACAACCCTTCAAAGTTTGAGAGCTCTGACTCACAGTGCCACACTTTTAACCACACCACCCGTACAATGCAATTGTATTTGGATCAAAACTCATTTTTCACAATTCTCTGGTACTAAAGCCAAGAGATTCCTTAAGCTTAAAAGAACTCTAACATTTCTTCCAAAGTAACTTTATTGCACAATTCATACACAAAGTTTAATATAGTGGAATGTTCTTAGCTATTAATACCATCTCTAATGTTTAAGTTACAATTTCACATTAAACCTGTAAGAAATGTTCACTTAACACAAGAAAGTTAATTTATTCTAATGCCCCCCCACCAACAGCTCTTTGTAGTAATTCACATTTTCAAGGTCTAGCTTCTGGAACTCATTGCCATGTCCATACCAATGGATTGATTCCTCTTCCAAAACTGTTTGCTAAATGTTGCACTTCAGACTAAGTAATGCCAACCAGTACCAAATTATTAGGTTTTCAGTGTTAAAGTATCTATTTCTCCATATAACATACAGTACATATATTTTACAAGGCACACATTACAGTATCTACATCACAGCAGTGTGAATTACAGCAACTTAATTTAAAAAAGCTGTACAGAATACAAAGTTTACTTTTTCACTATTTAAATTATTTTTGCATTAGTTTATATTGTAATTGTCATTATGCTGCAATTAACAACTTGTTTGCATCATTATAAAATTACATTTTAAGAAGTTCATGTAAGTTCTCAGCAGAAAGTCAACTTATAAAATCTCAGTTCAGAAGTATAATTCTTGAAGTACTTGAAAAATAAAGTTAGCTTGAGTCTTTCATTTAGATGCTCTTTCTGTTCCAGTGATATAAAAAGTTTAAAAAATTCAAAGATTATCTGAAAGTTCTGAACATGGACTAATGCAACCTCAAAAAGCAAAAAGAAACCAAACTGGTGCATTATTAGGAATATCTGCACATGTTTTAGTGGGAAATCCTGGGCCAGTAACGATTTCCAGCCCAAACAACAACCGCCTTTATGCAACCAAACACTCCATACATTTACTGAAGAATATCTCATTGCTATCAATGGCTTAAGAAAGGGGCCAAAAAAAGAGTTCTCAGCTATATACACTCCTAAAAGGATTTTTCCATAGCTAAATACAGATTTACACACTAAGCCATACTGGATCTCAGGTGACAGAAACATGAAGGGTACGTTGCTTCTCTGTCTTAAAACCTATGATAAATCTGACAATGGTGTCACAAACCAAGCTCAAACAGGTGCCATACTCTGTGCACATTCTTTAACAAATTGATGTAATTAAGTTACTTTGTAGCCAATTAAGAAAAATAACCTAAATGTGCATATCTACATGTGCACATGCCTTTTAGTTCAGAACCTGTGACAAAAGGACTTAAGCCTTATGGCATCATGGAATTTTAACAGGTATGGTAAGGAAAAATGCAGTCTCACAGTAAGCAAGATTTATGCTGTTATTCCTTCAAATGCTACACTTGAATATTTTAACTTGAGGTTACTGAGTGAGAAAAAGTAGTATTTGTTAATATACATATATATATATAAAATTAATTCTCTACAGTAGCCATTTATTTCCATAATACTATTTATGCACAAGAGGCTTAAGATGGGTTTCCTGAATACGAATAATTTTAGACTGTCTAAACTCAGCTCTTAAAGATTTTATTCTGCTAAACACAAAATACTGATGCACTCCAGTTGAGATACCCCTTTTCCAAGCTGTCATATGTGCAACTTCCTCCAAGCCACATTATTGTTGAAGAAGTTTCCCTCTGCTACATAAAAGCATATTGCACTTGTAGATATTAAGTAGAGCACCCTTACTTAGATTATCACTTGTAACTCTTCATATACCTTTTAACTCTGATCTCATCACTTCAAAAACTCAAGAGGAGCAGATAAAGCCACAGCATCAGACTAAACTACACCTTAAGTGCTAATTCAAATAAAGGCATTCTCTTCAGATATGCCCAATGTTTAGAAATAATTTTAGCTGTTCTTTATCAAAAACTACTGAAGCTGATTTACTGCTTTTAGGATTGTGTACGAAACTGTTTAATGTTTCCAAGCTAATAAGACTATGCTAAACATCGTATTTAAAAAAATATTCTGAGATAAGTCTTGTTAGAAGAATAAGGGGAAGTGCACAAGTACATTTACAGACCTGCCTACACTCTCAAAAACAGATTTAAAATAATTAATACTAAAAGTCATAACAGATCAGATTAAGTATCTGTAAACACTAAGAGCAGCAATAACTTCCTACTGAAGAACAGGCAGTGGGACTCCTTCAAGTTTCAACAGTAAAATTTCAAATTAATAACCACTAGTGCTAACTCATCATCTTTATTCACATTGGTTGTGAATAAGGGACTGCTTTGAAGGGTAGGAACTGTGAGGTCAAGCCATCTGCCACGGTTCATCTCTGTAGCAGTACACTGTGATGCTCAAACAGCAGTTTGCAGTTGTAGTTGTGCTGTTACAAGTTGCTTCATTGAGTAGTTGAACTGCTAATTAATATCAAACGTTGTTGTTAAAGTAAACTGTGTTAATGATACAAGAGTTTGCTGAAAGAACAGTTCAATAACGAGGACTGCACACACAGAGACTTGCTCAGATCCCCTGTGCTTTAGGAGAGCAGCGAAGACTCACAGCAGCCAAGAGAAGGGAAGGACAGACTGTGCAAGAACGGCAAGGAGGGGTGAAACCAGACGCTGGGGAAAACAAAAGCTTCAAGTGGTTCTGCCACGATCAGCCTGTGGGCAGGGTCAGGGTCTGTGGGGCTGCCCAGCCTCATCCACCATGTTAAGGATGTAAGTGGCAATGTCATCTTCTGTAGGGGCCTCTGACACCACCCAGGAGTCTCCTGCCCCAGTCACCTGCCGGCGGCACACGGGACAGTTTCTGTGGCGGTCACTCCTGTTAGGAAGGCACAGAAATGAGTGCTTTTCACTGATGGTCTTTTGCTGGCCAGAAAAAGCCACAAGAGCCCCCAAAAGGACAAACAAAACCCAAACAAAAACCAGCCCAGTGAGAACTTCAAGAATGATCACATCAACTGGATTAAGCCACCTATTAAGCCACCTTTTTTTGTTTAAAAACTTCTTTCTTTGTGAGGAAGATTTCTGAATGCAGCTCCATTCTTTGAGTGAAAATTTGGAATCATGTTCCTCCTAATCCTTTGCTCAGGTCAGACAGGATCATCTGGCTACCTGGCCAGAAAGCCTAAAAGGAAATTCACTGTCTAAATTAATTCTTCCTATCTTCAGGAATTCAGCTGAGGTCCTTAGAAACCAATCTCCATAGGCTTCCAAGATAAAGAGAAGAAGGAGCCTTTTCCAGGGTCATGCAGCCCACAGATGTTTAGAACTGGTCCCTTGGAGTCCCAACTCCCTCCACCATCTCAGGAGTCTCCAACACTTATGTTTGAGCTGGGAGCCTCCATTATGCCTTAATTAAGAGGAGATCAACCTTAACAATTGCAGACCAAAAAAAAAAGCATGGTGCAGCTGGAACTTAGTGAGGAGTTCAGCTGATTCATCAGCCAAAGCAGTGTATAATCCACTCTCCAGCACAGTCACTAAACTAAGCCCGGTCCTGCTGATAGATGTTAGGACATTTTCCCAGAAGAGAGAAATGACTTGCTGTATTCTGAGATCCAGTGATTTTTACTATGTTTTTTTCCTTGTGGAAGCCTGGTGTTTGTTACAAGAGTAACTTCCCTGGTAAGTCTTTCAAAAAGCCACAAAACAAATTCTTATGCACAAATTACATGTAAACCCATTTGCATTAACTAGCCAAAAAAACCCTTTTTGAACAGAGCAGGTCTGTGTCCCCTAATGCCAGACTGCCTGGACACTTCCCTAATCCCTGAAGGCCTGTATGGTCAGACAAGAGCTGTATTCCTCCACAAAGAAATTCTTCTTTCCCACTTTTCCAAGAACTGGTGTATCAGAGATGCAGAAGCTGAAAAGGTGTTCAATTTACTGTGAAGCTGAACACTGTAAGCTACACATGATATACATTGTTATAAATTTGAAGGTGCTGCCATGGAGAAGAAATATCTTCCTGGAAGAGTCTGATATAGTTAAATGAGTAAATTGTATGTCATTTATCTGAAGTGAAAGCATAACATATGGAAAAAAACCTCCCTGATAGTTATTTCCCAAGTAAGTGACAGACAGTCCAACTTGCCTTCATATTTGCACAGTCTTAACAAGCCTTAAATGAGATTTGTGAAGCATAACATGCCAGCATTGCATATACCATCTTCTCAAATTTCTGAGCAAGACTGTAACAATTCAATTTTAGAAGAATAAAAAGATGTAAGAAATTACAAAAACAAATGCTGAACAGCATTTTCACATCTCTTTTTTACAAAATTTCCTGCCTTCTTTGTGCTTCGGTCTGCTTTTACTCAATTTTAAATTATTTGGCAACCACAGAATCTGTCAAATCAAACTGAAACATGCATACTATAAAATAATTCATATCCTTTCATCTATATTACCATTTATCAATGCATTTCTGGCAGAAACTGTGAGCACACGGCAGGATTAGATCAGCACGCCCATCCATGCAGATGCAACATTCCTCTTCATCTGTCAGCTGTTTAACCCTGCAGAAGAGAAGACACTGTTTTCTTCCAGATGTTTGATATTTATGCCCCAGTAACTACACCAGTTATTACATTTTTCATAATAATTAGTGATGGCCAGAAAGAAACACCCGTGCTTTTGTGAATGGGCTACTTATGTCATCCCAGCCTATGTCAGCAGTGAACTAAACTAAGCCAGAATGTGCATTTATTTTTTGTGTCAGGTTTTCATGTTAGCATTTGTGTCAGGTGCTTTTGGTGTTGTCAAGGGTTCTGTAAATTCCTTTTCATATCAACAAGGAAGTGTGAGAGTTGTAACTGTTTCATATCACATGACTGGCCAGAAGAACAGAAACACTGTTTACATTAAAGGCAGGAGAAGAACCTGCCTTCCCGTCACTGCACCTTAGGCTGAACTAATTCATAACGAACTTTGCCAAATTTCTGTGTGCTGGTTTATATCCTAGACAAAAACATGCATGTCAAGAGGATGACTACCAGAATGCAGCTTCACTCATTTCAGATGGCATCAAAATGCCAGGAGCTGAACTACTCACTAGATTGAAAAGGCTGATTTTAGCTTGCAATATGCTCCATATGAGTGCTCCTCAAATTAGGACTCTCAAGATGACTGTTACCACAGCTTTTCCAGTTAAACTCCCAGGTGTTTCTGTTGGTGGGGAAGCTTAAAAATTATCTCACTACCCAAGATAGATGTTGACATTTTATATCTTTTTCCCAAATATGAGATATCTTTATCTAATGTTCTTATCAGGAGTATCTCAAATACTGGCACCATCAAGGGCAAAAAGGTGCAGAGCATCCTCAGCTTTCACTGGCCTAACCAGACATGTAAAGTTTGCAATTTTATAGTCACAGCTCACTTCCAAAACAACCAAGGAAGTGTTCTAAAATGCCTGGGTTTTCCAAAAAACCTAATTTGGGAATCCCTGTTCTGACCTGAGGGACAGAGATAGCATTCTAGAAAAAAATGTCATTTCAGGAGTTAGTCTGCCTTAATGACTATTGACCAGACAATTTTTGCTTAGGTATCTAAGGGAGCTTGTCAAATACAGACTCATTTTTGACCTGTACAGAATAGCCAGCTACTAAACAGCAGTCAGCATGCCTTTGTTTTCTCTTTCAGTAAGTCCTTGGGGCTTCCTTTTCAATTTGCTTTTGGAGAAATACTTCAAAATGACAGATTTTTTTTTACGGATGGCAGTTTGCATACAGTGAGTACAACAATTTCCACGAAGCCTGCTTAACTCTGTTCTTTAGACCTGTTCCCTTCTCATTTTTCTCCCCCATACAATTCTCAGTACTAACCTTTAATAGCACTTGAATTTTTGAGATTTGCTGGTGTCTATACAAGCAATTATACAAGGCCTATTTATAAAGCTTCTGCAAAGTCAGCTTTAGTCACAGTACTAAGTTCCTGAAGAAACAGTAAAATAAAGGAGTGACAGACAAAGGAAATGCTTATCTCTTTGTTATCAGAATGTATAAACCACTTAGGCATATTTTGAATGCTCTGAATAGGAAGTGGATGTTGTAGAGATATGGGGCATTATTCTAGGGGAAAAAGTTAAGAAGAATTGAACAGATAACACTTGCTATTTTTAGATAGTGAGGGCTAACTTTGCAGAGCTGAAAAATATCTGAAGATGAGAAGAACTTAGGCAAATGGGTGGTTATCACAGAAAAATATACAGAAGATTTCATTGGTGTAGAATACTTGAAGGTGCTTCAGCTTATATTTTCCTTAGTAACTTGAAAAACTTGGCTGAGACACAAGCTCACCAAACTTCATCATATTAGCAAAGTATACTCTGTTTTTATTTGTGACTGATACTGCCTCCAGTAATGAAATTTACAAACAAGAAGGATGCTCATCTCCTCTGTCTCCAAGTCTGAAAAACTGAAAAAAACTCACATAGGAAATTTTTTATTTTCCTCATTGACTTTAGCAATATATAAAGTTGTTTTGCCAAAGTATCTGGGGTCTATGTTGTTTGTCTGTTTGAAGCAAAAGACCATCTCCAGAAAAATGTGTGTTCTGGTATAACCTTGAGAAAGCAATTTTCCTGTTCTTTCTCAAACATGTTCACAATTTACAGGAAATTAAATGAAATTAAAATAATACCTTCTGCAATCCAATGACAGAAAAACCAGAGGGCTCTGTGGAGTGACAACACAGGTGACCCCTTTTTCCTTTCAACAGCTGAAGAGTGACACTCAAGCTGTTTCATGAAAATACCTGGCTGCCAGCTCTTCACTGGTGAACACAGAGAACTCTACCATTTACTACCTTTTCCTGTAAAACCTAGCTCTACCTCACTTTAAACTGACTTAGGACCATGAACTTATTCAGGAAAAGTAAGGAATTACTGGTAGCAGCAACACTTCCACACAGGGAAAGGGTGACAAGCTTCTTGCTTTTACATTCAGTTTGAACTCAAGTTATTGCAGGTGTTGACCTCAGTCTTTTGTTTTTCCTCTGGTTAACAAAGCAGAAGGTCAGCATGAGTGAGACAATTCACATTTTTTCAGTCTTGCAAGTTAAATTATTACCATAATGGATGGGTTTCTAGTGGCAACAGATGGGAACTTCCACATGCCAAATGTAAGAGGAAGAGAAAGTTTAAGTGGAACAATAACAAAATCTGTTTAAACAAACACTGTCAAACCCCCTGGATTTGTAGCTGCAGCTGATTCCGTTTCCTCCTGTTCCCTTATTCAGGACATTCAGCATATACTATGTTTCTGCTGGACCTGATCTCTAAACTGAAGCTAAGGTATGGTAGCACCATATTTCAGGATTTAACTCAAGTGCACTGCAGCTCCCTTGGTGCAAGGGAAGGTGTCTGTTCCTGTTTGTGATGGTAGAAAGCTCTGCAGCTATTAAGAACAAGCAGGTGTTTGCAGTTCAGGTTTGAAGCACAACTCCCAAAATGCTCATGCTGTAACTGTGTATCAAAATACCTTCCCATCCACAAGCTGGCCTGACACGAAGACAGAGACCTCCAACTCTCAGCAGCTTCTTCAGAAGTATCACTCTGTGCAAGAACTCCTGCTGCTTGATTGGTGATGTCTTTATAAAGTTGAGTGAACTGATATAAGTTCAATATTCTGGAAGCTTCCACGATGCCACTTGTTTTATTTATCTTAAGATATGAGAATTGTTTACAATTACTTATCAGGTTTTAACTTGGCATTGCTCAGAATGTTTGTACAGCACTGCAGTTCTCATGTAAGGCAGCAATCTCCTTCCTAAGTGTCCTTCACCACATTAACAAGCTGCAATCTGCCTCAGCAAGAGTCAGGACTGCCCACAGCTGCAGCGTGAGGAACACCACAGGCAGCACCACAATTTTAGGGCGAGGCAATTGCCATCACTACTCAAATGGATTCAAGCGTGAGTAGGGACCTAACATCCAAAGAAATGGGCTGAACTTAGAACCAAGCACAGGAAAATCAGTCATTTAATATCTGAACTTAAAATTGCCTACAGTGATGGCTGCCTTAACAAAAACTAGGAGTAAACAGAAAAGTAACAACTGTTGGTTTCAAACAGAGTTTGAGGGTTGCCTTGTTTAACCACATATTAAGATTGCTCAGGGGACTCAGGATCATTAAAGGACTTTACCTTTAAGGATAGGATAGAGAGGGGAAAATCTCCTCATTAGACAGAGCAAATTTCATAAGTTTTTGTCATAAATTAAAACATTTAATCTTTAGATTGGTTTTCTAAGGGATCAGACTATGTACAGGCACACTAGCTCAACTGATAATGCCTGAAAACCTGATTAATTTCTACTACTAATTTCAAAATCTACAGTTGGCAGTTTGTTGTACCATTCGATTACTTGACCTCACAAATCACCTGCATTTGTAACTAAAGGGCTGTAAATGCTCCACTGCAAGGCATCACTCCTTTAAACTTAGTTATGTTTTTGTTGCCATGCTTTTTGCAGAAACTTAGCATTTAGACTTACTTTATCTCCAACAGCATCTTTGAATGCGTCATCTGTATCAAAAAACATGTAGCAGGTGTTGGATTTTACAAGTAAAACTGACAGTCCTCAAATCTGTGCATACAACCTGCCCATCAAATTAAAATGTTCACACTTACTTTGGTACATATTATCCTAACGATCACCTTCCAGAAAGCAGAAGAATCAGACCCAGGCTGCACTTCAAATAACAGATGTTTGTCTTGTCCAGAAGCCAATTTTGCAGTACTGAAACAAAGCAACATCAGTTTAAAGCCATGCGCTGGACCTGCAAAGATCAGCAGCCTCAGCCAAGTGCAATTATTTATGGTTCACCTGTCTCCTCTCTATCCCTAAAAGAGATTTCAGCAATACTGCCCAGGGACAGCAAATTATAGAATATGACTTTCTTAGGATGTCATTGAATACACAATCCATTTCGCTTTAAACTGCACAGCAAACTTCAGAAAATGTTGTGCAAGTCTTCTGATCCAACACCAGCAAGCAGGTGTACTTTACAGACATTTAAATTCACATATACTCTCACTGTTTATTACACTAATCACACCATCTCTTCTCCAATCTGAAAAGTTATTTCCTCAACAGGTATGTAAAAAAAAAAGCCTGTGAGTACCAGCATATGCTGATGAGGTGACTTTTTGTTAGTATACATTAATAATGAGGTAGTCAGTGAACGTGTCAGGTGACCTAAGACTTGTTTCTTTAATGGAGCACAGACACAACATTCTATTCCACAAGAATCAGAGTATATTCAGGCTTAAGTAAACACTGGAAAGAAAGAAACTACTTGAATAACAGTAATTTAGAGTGAATTATACTAATATATGCCTGGAGTCTCAGGCAAAACATCAGGTTATGTTCTTCAAAATCTATTTATGTGTCTACCCAGAAGACAGCTGTGTGTTTTTCAAGCTCATTCAGGAAAGTATGACCCTCTCCCAGATAATTTCTAAACTGAATACAAATTCACATTTTAGTCAAACAGCCAGCATTTCAAAGCCCTTATTCAGTGTGTGTGTGTTTCCACTTCATTTTATCACTCTCACAGTATACCATAAATACAGGCTAAAAATGACAACACTGCTTTTTTGCTCATTTCCTTTTACTGTCATTGTACTGGTCTAGCAAAAGGCAGGCAATGAAAAATCAGACAAAAAAGCAGCCTTTTGTTTGGGATTATCTAGGTCACTGGTTTGGGACAGTAAGATACATCTCATCCTTAATGAGGAGCAGCCTGGCACGTCTGCAGAGGTGGCAGGGATGGCCACCAACAGTCTGTCTCAGGTGCCACCCTCCTCATGTAGATCTGCTGTCCCTAGCAGGCTCCTGCTTCTCCTTCCTACCCAAACTGACAAGCAGAGAGGAAGCAGCATTGCCTCTTCAGCTAGAAGGGAGAACAATAAGGGACACAGGTGACACTAACAAAAAGATGACCCTAAACCACCTTTTGTGAACTTTTAAGAGAGAGCAACACTCGCTGGAAGAAGAGTACTGCAGAGAAGTGAATTTAGGGAGGAGAAAAGGCTTTGGTTTCGAAGTGTAATTACAACCATTATAAAAACAGAAAGAAATGAAAGATAATTTGAGAAAACCATTGGGCCAGTTCTGGCTTACCAGCACACAATAATATATTGCACACAAGGTCTTTGTAAAACACAAAAAAAAAAAAAAAAAGAAAAAGAAGCAAAGTAAGGCTTACATATCATTGAGTTCAGCTACTCTTCCCAGAAACTCTTCATAGGTTAGGAAACCACTTTCTTGAACCAAAGAGGCATGCTTTGCTACTTTTTCTGGCAACTTGTTAATTACAGTTTGTGTGTGGTTTGAAATCTGTTGACCCATGGTGAAGCTCTTCACCTCAGTTTTGCAGAGAGAAGTTCTCATTCACTTGTAGAGTCTCTGCCAAAAATATTTGAGAGTTACATTTGTGTGTTTGTGAATGGCTACTCCCTCACTTTCTTTTAGCCTACAGTAATTATTCCACAAGTAACTCAAGTAACTGAATAGTTAGATCAGAAACAGCGCAGAACACTTCAAAGAGTCTGGAATGTGGCATTATAATCTTACTAAGAATGTACTATTTTGCTTACAGCAATACTTATATTAAATTGAGATAACTTTCCACACTGATTCAGCTCCAACACACACATATATAAATACATTCAATGGAATGGGAAAAAAATCTTAAGATGACAATGGTAATTTATGACAATCTTTGTTTATTCTAAATATTTGTGCGTGTGAATATCAGAATGCTTGCAAGTAAGCACATCAATGTCTCTTTATACATAGACATCACATTAGGAATCAGCTTTCTTACATCAAACTTACATTGGCAGATCAAAAGAACTCCCACAGCATTCTGAAACTGGTAAGCCAGGGAATCTATGCCAGTATAAACCAATTTAGAGACCTCCTTATCCACACAAAACACCCAACTTTAGGCTGTATTACAGAACTGACTTGCTCAAATGTCTTCAACTCCAATTTACTTCATCTTTCCTTCACACCCAAATCTTTTTCCCCAAAAGTCTGCCGAAGGATTAATGCCATGCCCTCTGAGTATTTATCTACTTACTCCCCTTGATCCCCCTGCATTTGACTTCCCCCAAAATGCCTCTTTGCAGAGTTCATTGTTCATCAAGCAAACCAGTTGTGTCAGGCCCTTTTAAGACTTCTACAGATGGAGGTGTGTGAGGGCAAGGGAACTGCAGAACATCCACCTAAACTCACACACGGAGCAGTCTGACATGAGCTGCGTTACAAACTCCTGAAGGGAGACACCACAGAGAAAGCAGCACTTTGTCCTGCGGGCAGCTGCAGCAGCACTTGCGCTTAACCCCGCCCAGAACAAAATTTACAGCTGTTGAGATCTCACCACGGTACGAGAAAACACAGCACACCAAGCGAGCATACTGAAGTACCATGCAATTTCACCACAGTAAACTCCCAATTTATGGCCGGAATTGTGACTAAATTCTGTTCCCACACATGCTCTCCCTCCAGCCACTTTTCTCCTTCCCGGTAAGGCTCCAGCCGCCTCCTGCCCCGCTCTCCGGGGAGTGTTTGGTGAGCACACGCCCAGGCCCACACGTCAGCAGCACAGCCGGTCACCCTGCGGACACCTCCTGCCGGACCTGCCGCCCTTGCGCTCCCCCGAGCTTCTCAGGGAGCACCGTGCCTCCTGCGGCCTGCCGAGCTCAGCATCTAAACCCCAGCACCGAAAAGTTTGGGGAGAAACACCTGCGAGGGCGTTTGCACATCTGGATATCGGGAAAAGTTTCACCCCGAGAGTGGTCGAGCACTGAACAGGCTCTCCAGGGAAGTGGTCACAGCAGCGACTCTGAGAGAGTTCAAGAAGCGTTTGAAGAACACTCTCAGGCACATGGGAGTGACTCTTGGGGTGTCCTGTGCAGGGCCAGGAGCTGGACTTTGACCCCCGTGAGTCCCTTCCAACAAAGCACTCCATGAAATGTTCCCTATTGTCACCCTTCCAAGACCTCACACACTCCGCGTCACCCGCAGACCCACGAGGCGCCCCCAGCGGCGCGGACGGGCCTGGGCACGGCCCCTCACGGCTCAGGCGCGCCCCGCCCGCCCTCCCCCGGTGCCGGCCCTCAGCGCCGGGCGCGGGACGGGCCGCGCTCAGCCCGGCTGCGTCACGGCCGCCCCGCCCGCTCCCCCCGCCCGGCCCTGACCGCACCCGCCGGCTTCCCCCGGGCCGGGCCTTGCGCTCGGCGCCGAGGGGCGGCGGGGGGCGGGTCCCCGCTCACCGCATCCCCGGCACATCCCGCGGAGGAGCCGCCACCGCCCCACGGGCACCGCAGCGCCGCGGCCGCTCCCCCGCGCCGCGCAGGCGCGCGCTCGGCGGCGGCGCGCGGGGGTGACGCAAGCGCGCGGCTCGCGCCGCTGTTGCCGGGACACGGTGGACGCGAGGGCGGGAGCGGGGCCCGGGCGGCTCTGCCCTCACCGCCCCTCTCACGGCGGGGCCCGGTCGGCTCTGCCCTCACCGCCCCTCTCACGGCGGGGCCCGGGCGGCTCTGCCCTCGCCGCCGCTCTCACGGCGGCCCCTGCGCCGCTCACAGCCCTCGGCCTCCTTCCCTCTGTCCCGGTCCCGGCTGTAAGGCCACTGCACGCAGGGCAGCCGGCGGTGGCGTTGTCGCCTAGGGGAGCGGGCCCCGCCAGAACATCCATAGATAGGGTCGATTAGGTTGGATCTTCGAGTCCCACCGACCAGGACCCTGCCACTTAGACCATGGCACTGAGTGCCACGTTCCTTAAACACCTCCAGGGACGGTGACTCCATCACGGCCCTGGGCAGCCCGTTTCAATGTCTAATCAACACTTCTGTGAAGAAATTCCTGCTACTGTCGAACCTGAACCTCCCCTGGCACAGCCTACGTCCTCTCATCCTGTCGCTTCTTTCCTGGGAGAAGAGATCAACCCTCTCCTGGTCACAGCCTCCTTTCAGGCAGTTGTAGGGAGTGATAAGGGCAGCCCTGAGCCTCCCGTTCCCCAAGTTAAACACACCCAGCTCCCTCATAATAATTGTGCTCCCGACCCTTCTCCAGCTCCATTGCCCTTCTCTGGGCTCGTTCCAGTCTCTCACTGTCCTTCCTAATGGGTCCAGAACAGGTCAAAGCACTCAATGTGTGGCCTCACCAGTGCCCAGTGAAGGGGAACAATCCCTGCCCTGCTGGCAACACTATTATCCATTCTGACACACAGCAGAAGTGCTGTATAGAGCTGGTTTGTGGAAGAAAAACTCTGTAATAGCTGGGCTGACAAAAACAGGATCACTTTTCACCTTGCTGCACCCTCAGCAGATGCACACTCAGTGCTGCACTGTCCTGGATTCACAGTGCCTTCACTCTTAACTGTGAGCTCTATTAAATAGTGATTTTAATGATGCTTAATGGAGTCTGAGTGCCTGGCTCAGTGGGATCATCCCAGGCCACAGCTGCTGGTGCAAATCCCGGGCTGCAGGGAGGATGTGGGCGGTGGATGTGAGTGGCAAAGGTCAATGCTCGCGGACCTTTTCACAAAAAAACCCAACACCCATAAACGACAACAAGCCATTGAGAAACAGACATCCTAGAACATCCTATGGGTCATGCACATCCTGATGCTGTAATATTTAATTCTACTTTTTTTTTTTCTTAATTTTAAGAGGAGAAAAGGAGTAGTACTTCCCTTTCCTGCCTGCTTCTGTTCACACATGGACATATGTACTTCCCACGCCAAAGGCATCCCTATATTCCAGGCAGGGATTGGGCTGGACTGGAAACCTTGCTGTGTTTCCTGCAGGCCAAGCACCCCTTCTGCCTAAGGTCAGCAAACATCTGTAGCCTCAGTGTGGGAATCTGAGTAGTGTTACCATCAAGTGACAAGAACAGACTGTGCTCTCCTGCTCAGTGGGATGAGTTCTTAGTCCAAGGTGCTTGAGCAGCTCTGGCACATCAAGGAGCTTCAGAACTGTTGAGAAGGTCTCATTCAAAAAAAAAAAAGCACAACACTTGAGAAAAATCAGAAACATAACAAAGAATTTCTCTTAAGTTTCTGCTACCTCTAGTTAAGGGTTTGGTGTTTGACACTCTTGGTCTATATACTTGAATAAATGTTTCCTGTTTGCCTTGTGGTAGGTGCATCCCTTGCAATTCCATTGAACAATGAGCAGGAATGTTTTGTACTTTCCAATGGCAATGTGTCTGAGTTGTGCTAACTACACAGAGACAACATCAAATAGAGAACTTGTTGATTAGTACTTAGAGCTGCCTTAATTCCATACAGAGCAGTGTAATAGCTCCTTTAGCCCTCATGGTGTTGGCATAAATTGTGTAGTGAAATGGAAAGGCAGATCAAACCATGTGCATTGGTCAGGTAGCAGTAGCAAGGTCAGGATGAATGCTGAGTTTTTAAGGTACATGATAAAATAAGACACTTAAAGATTAAGACAATATCTTATTAAAACAGGATACGTTTTTTTAGCAAGTAAACACTTCAGGGAAAAAAAGTGTCCTTATTTAGCTCTAAAACAGAAGCAACATTGTAATTATCTCTTGGCTGTAGGGGAAAAAATAGAGAAACAGGTAATTTCTAATCTCTAAAACATGGAAAAGAGAGGCAGAAGGAAGATTTTAAAAATTTCCCAAACTACCTGGAATCCACTACGTTTGCCTATGTCCTCAGGCCCATTTGCTACTCTGGCACCTTCATGACTGGTGGCCGTGGCTCCTCCTGATGGCCTTACTTGTGCTGGCTACTCCTCACAGAACACATCCATTCAGGACACAAGGTGTTACTGTGATGTTTGGCAAGTAATTCCTCTGAATTACTGAACTGGCTGGGAAAGCTGTGTCTAAGTGCTGTCCTCTGTTGCACATTTTTCTGCTAAAATTCTGCTGATGGACATCTGAAATGAGCAGTTTTTAGAGCTGCACTGAATCACTTGGAGCCATAAAATATTTCTGAACTATCAAAAAAAAAAGGCAAAAAGAGAAAACAAAAAACAACCCAGGGAATCTCTTAAGTATAAAGCTAGAAATACACTATAAGTCATTACTAGTGGAATGTAAACAACTGGAAATTTTAAAATTTATGTAAATGAAAAATATCCAAGTTCATAACCCAGTATCCTACACTGTTGAAAACACAATATATGTGACCAGTTCTATTGCTAGTTTGCTATTTTAAAAATTATTACTATTATTATCTAAGACTATGTTTCTCAAGCTGCCTGATGAAGGAAAAAAACTTCCTTTGGCATAACAACTTCCTTCAAACATAAAGATAAGTTATCTAAATTCTTTATCCAGGAGAATATTTGATAAACTGCTAGCATTGTTATAACAACTAATTACTTCTGTAACATTATGGTTATATAAATCCTTTTTACCATGAGACAGTTTTCATGAGAATAGATTGTCCAGACAAACATGTCCACCATAGTTTATTTTTTAGGGAGTGCTGTAGACATCCCATATCACCTGAGACCTTTATTATGAAAGCCACACATAAATACACAAAAAAGATCTCCAGTATAAGTCTTGTTCAAGGATTTTTTTGTCTCCCTCTGTCAAATGTCTCATGTAGAAGAATGATAATGGTTTCAATAAATAAACAGTAACTTATAATACAATGAAGGTATCCAAGTTATTCATTGCTGTGTGTATATACACATACATACATCAGCATCTTTGTACCCTTCTTTGGGCATTTGAATGACAGTAGGTTAATCCTTTGAGTTTTTACTCCCTTGTAAACAGAACTGTTTCTTCTGCTTGTAAACAGACATTTTTTTAAAGCAGCATGCAACTACTGAATGGAAATAAGCTAATCTACAGGAGGAAGAACTACAGTGCCAGTTTTTATTTTAGGCATTAAGCTAGCAGACATCCTCCAGCCAGACATAAAAACCTTTTTGTTATATATTGATCTAAATTCCATGCAAATAGTTAATGTAGTGCATGTTGTTAATTAGCATATTCCTAATTGCCTCTTTATTAAAGATGAAAAATGAACTGTAATATGAATTTGTAGAATTTATTTCAAGTAAATAGGATACCATGTTCTTCTGCAAGAATATTTGTTGCCAAAGATGTAATCATTAAAAAACAAGGTTTCATATGTTAAAGATGGAGAAAATAGGAGTATTTACAATCACTTATGTCTAAAAGCACTCCTAAGTTCTGTGTGCTTTATTTTATACTTCCATCAAGAACTGTACATTCTTTCCTTTAAACTTCTGCTTCTAGACATTTTACTGTGGCCTCAGGCTTAGTTTTACACTCTTCTACCTTATTTCCATTATTCTGTGTTTCCTTCTCAGGTGTTTGGTCATTTGATTTCGTCTCTTTGAGAGCAGTAGTTACAACTGTTTCTTTTTGCTGCTTCTTGTTTAAAAATGGTAAGGTTTTCTTGTACCTTTAAAGAGAAAAAAAGATAGTAAAGCAGAAATACTGGCATAGTTTGGTAGTATCACTCAAACAGCTAGAATTAAATTACCATACTCAAGCAGAAGTCTCTCAGAGGATAGTGGCATGCTAGATCATCGTACTTTTTCCAGCAGTGTGCTTTCTAAAGAAATATTTTGCTATTTTTTTAAAACACAGGGCATATCCAGGATTTGTGGTACACAATGATAAAGCTATCTGGGCCAGGGTGTGAGAACTGCACACTTTTTAGTAGCATTTAATAATACACTGTGTTGAAGGTCTTTAAGTTTGACAAATGAGTTCAACATTTTTTTTTCTGAGCAAAATCATAGTGCGATAATAAAAACTTTGACCTTGAGTGTGACACAGAAAAAAAAGAATTATAAAACTGGTTTATGTATGAACTGATGCACATTTCAGTGTTTTTATTTTGACACACTTGGAAATGTTTCACACTAGGCATGATTGACCAATTAAAAGCAGGCAATATTTTTTTGTGTTCCTTTTCTAAAGCAGGGAGTGGCAACAACAAACTTATCTGCATAAAAACAGGGTTTAAGATTTTTTAAATTTGTGCAACACTATTATGTCATCATCACAACTTCTCTGTTCCTTAGTATGTATTTTAAATATTCAGTGATTGCACTCTAGGAGTTAATTCACTCCAAGAGAAAAAAAAAAAAGCAACTTACTTTTTGATATAACAGACTGCTAGAACAACAGAAATAATGAAGAAGATGATTGCCAGTACAAGAAGTGCAGTGGGGATACCTGGAGATAAAAGTGATACAAGCACAGGGTTTTTATTTATGTACTTAAAGCTGATGTCCTGAAGGCTTAAGAGCAAAAATCTGGATTCTTCTAAACCCAGCCTCTTATAAGAGTACATACACATGAACTGAATAATAGAATATTAGGAACATCAAAAGGTGAGTTACTCCTGCTCATTTCTTTCAGGATAGCCTAAAACTGGTGTTTAGGCCACCCCTGACAGATATTTGTCTAATCTGCTCATTGAAGGGTTTTTACAACCTGCTTGGAGAAGACATTCTTGTTATTAACTATCCTTACAGTTAGCATGCCTTTCCTCAGGTTTGGTCTGTTTCTCCACTGCTGTGTATTAGGATTGCTTACTCACACCTCGTATCTCAAGAGCAATTCTCCGTCAAACTTTCTTGGCTTCTTTTGTTTTTAAGAGCCTGGTGAGTTTTCCATTACACTGAGAGTGTTTGCCAAGATTTTTTCTGAATTTTTTTTACCTCAAATCATATTAACCAGAAAGAACTTACACAATTTCACATTAAATTTATCATAAAGTATAAAATCAGATATTAGTTGTTCTTAAAAACTATTTTAAAATCCTCTGCTGTATAAGCCTTGCTCTGCAAAACCAAAACACTCCTATTCTGCCTCCAGGTTCAGCTATATCAAAATGGATGGTGGAGCAGCAAACAAAAATAGCAGTGAACAGTTTGACTACTGACTTCTACATAAATAGCTCTTTTCATCAAATAACTACCACATAAGGCCTTTACCTCCAAAAACAACAGCATCATTCTTAAAGGCCAGGTGGGGAGTGAGCTTGGGAGAGTAGGTGAGGGAGTGCCCCTCGGGCACTGCTGTGGTGGTGGGCCCCTCTGTTGGTGAGAGCGTTTCAGTTACGCACACCACACGAAATCTCTTTCTCAGGAATTGTCCTGCCTCAGTCACTGTCTCAGCAGACACTGCTGTGATGTTCTCAGTCAAATCAGAGGCTGAATATGCAGTTAAATCTCTTGATGCAGTTGATAAAGGAGGTGTAGTTGGGTCTGGTTGACAGGAATTAATCTGGACATCTGCAGCAGGGAAAAGAAATACATAAAAGTTGTGTTGGATGCCAATTTTGTACTAACTGCACACACATTTATTGAAATTTTTCATCAGTCTTTCCCTTCTGGAAATTTTTATTTTTTTGTTCATAAAAGCTTTACCCAAACCAGGCAAATATATCCTATTTCAAATATGTGGTTACAACCTAGATTTTACAGCTTTTATCATTACTCACATAGTTACACACTCCTTTGAGCAACCATGGTACTCATTTTATGATTCCAAACCAGTGACTCTATCCCTCATGAAAACTACTCAGAGTAATACTGCACTTAAAACCCAACGGTATAACTTCCCACAGAGCAGGGAGCAGCTTAACTGCAGATCCAATATGCAAAAATATTTCAATTATATTATATATATGTTCAAAATATATGCATGTACTGTTGATACTTGGAAAAATTATTTGATTTCCTGTAAAAAAATGTAGCCCAGAAAAGTTCCAAATAAATCAGGCACCAATGTGAGATAATAAAAAGACTTGATTGTAAGTGGGGAGGAGAAGATGGGAAGTAAAAAACTTCAAGTTTGAAGAAAAATAAGTAATTTCTAGAAATTAAATAAATTAATAGAAGTGGATGTTGTCTATATAAAAATGTAGGTGCAAGTGAAGTTTTATATGGAATTGGAAGAGCTGAGCTCTGAATCAGGCTCCTGTCCAAATGTGAAAATTCT